>NC_142254.1:14507500-15152500 GCF_052056855.1 Sturnus vulgaris | reverse complement strand
TGTTTCACAGCTCCTGCCAACAGCTTTGCCTGAGAAAATTTGTTCTTGTTTTCCACTGACTTCATGGGCAATTTCTTCTCAGTTTCCTTCTTTGGGTCCATACTGACTCCCACTTTAGCGAGAGTGCTGTGAATTAAGGGTTAAGGATCAACTGGGAAGGAAGGGGGAGAACAGACATTTCCTTCCTGATATATTTAGCCAGCTCTGCTGACAGCAGCGACCGAAGTTCATTCACATATTCTATCAAAATAAACTTATTTGTAATGACACTGAGCTGGTTGCCTCAGCCAAAAGAGAAGATACTTCGCCCTCTGGAGTCAGAGCTCTCTCAGGTATCAGGACCAGCCCTCCATGTGAAGATGTCCAGGCAGCAGCCTGGGAGCTCCTGTTGTGAAGCCAGAAAGGTGTAACACAAAACACCCAGCACCCATGAGCATATCTACAATCCTGCCTTTTCCTAAAGGCCTTAAAAAAGCAAAAAGGTGAAGCTGGACCAAACCAAACCAAACCAAACCAAACAAGCAATGCAGTACTTCCCCTACTATGGGGATCAACACATTGGTAATTCAAATTTGCTGCTCCACTCTCCAATCCTTACCAGAAAAGCTAAGTAGCAATACATGCACTCACTTCCACTCCTCAAACCCTCTTTTTGCTGAGTACAGCAGATTTCAGCCTACCAAGACAGAACAGTTCCATTTTTTGTGTTTGTTCTTTAGCATTCTACCTTATCAGCTCATCTCTCTGTAAGGTCCATAGTGCTTCTACTGCTGGTCTCAGCACCAATCTCAAGAGAAAGGAGACATTGATTAAGGGGAACTGTGGTCCAAGATTCACCCAAAAAAAGACTGCAACTGCTCAGAAAAGTTAAGTAGATTAAAACAGTGTTAGCAAGGTGGAATGCAGCTGAAACCTATAATGAAGTGGAGAAGCTTAAGCAGCTACTCAGATGGGATAAGAAGGAGCTGGGCCTGTTTGTTAGGGGACACTTTGCACACACTGAACACGTCTCCTTGTGTGATGAAGAGAAATCTGTCAAAAAATCTGTCTGATCCTGTTTGTAGATGAAGTGCCAGGAGAGTCACACAAAATTCAGCAAAAATTTTAACTGCACAAGCAAAGGCAAATCAACCTGGTTGAAAAACATGTTTATAAACTCAAATCTAGTGTTCTAACAGTTTCTCCTCCAACTACAATTCCACAAGCTGGAGTTTCACAGGTGCCCCAGTCACTGCAGGCATATATTGGATAGTGAATTGCACGTTGATGGCTCATATAGCTTTTTTCCCCCCACTGAACATCTGAAAACCAAAAACTCTGCTTTGAAGTGACACTCAGTCTCCAATCACTTTACAACAGAAATGTTCAGATGCCATTTATTATTTGATTTTCCTAAGGATACAGCAATAACCCAGACTGTTCCTTACTTTAACCAAGTCTTCTCAGCCCAAACCATTGTTCAATTTTATCTATTTTTGAGATGGCACAGGAGTGCCATCCTGTGGCTGTCTGAAGTCACCTGAAAGCTCCTTGTGCCGAACTTGATTTGATGCTGCCACACAATTCTTCCACACACTGCAGCGCTCAACTGCCACATTTAGGTCCTTTACCTTATTATATTCTGAGCCTGGCTGAGGAACTCAAAGGCTTTTCTTTTAAAATATACCAAATTACAGGCTTTTAGCTTCCATCCAGGATGACATTCTCCTAAAACTCCTCAACAAGAAAGGCACAGCACATTTTTAGTAGGTATTTTATACATCCTGCTGTCATTAGCAAATGTAATGCTATACCCAGCCAAGAAGTGCTCCCTCTCAGGAAGACAACATTAGAAACAAACTTCTCAATCTTAAATATCAACTGCACTAAACAAGCTGTCCTTCAGTAAAGCCAGCTTCTTGGAGGGGGACTGTTCCTACATTTAGATAGCAGTGAAGACAAGATGCTGTAGTTCTTAAATAGTTACTGGAAATGGCTTAAAAAATATTTGTAAATCTTTATCTGAACAGGGGGGGGTCTGGATAGGGTAAGGAACAAACAAATCTTGCTGTTCATGCAGGAGAAAGAAAAATTCCTATTCATCCATGCATATGAATTTCTTATGCTCAAGTGTACATTAAAATACTCCAAGGCATATTTATCCTGAAGATGTATAATTTTGTGATTGTTCAACCTGAAAAATTAAGGGAAAAAAAACCTCTCTGTACTTGAATATTGATGCAGTTTTTATCATGAAATTAATGCCTCTGGGTAGCTTAAATTAGATGCTATACCAGGAAAAAGAGTAAGTAATGAAATCCATTGTGTTGACAATCTTCTTATTAATTTGGAAGAGCACTTAAACAGTAGCAATAAATGCAGCACAGTGGTTTTTGTCACTGCAGTGACAAACCATCAGTAACAACCTGAAGAAGCAAAAAACACTTTTGCATTTCAGAACACTGCCAAAAATTTCAAACACGAGTCATTTTGCTCTGAGGTTGCTTGAAATATTATGGTTAAATAAAAAGAATTTTAAAAAAGGAAATTAAATGGGCAATACTTGTGATTTTTTCATGAGATGAGCTAACTGTAAAACATTCTCCCTTCCTCCACCCCATCAGCAGTAAGTTCTACAGTTTAATTTTTACAGCAAGACTTCAGAGCCACCAACATTACTAAGATTGCAAAGACTGAGGTAAGATGGCTTGTACAACTTGATCAGGCTGTTCAGGGATCTGTGTGTTATGTGGCTAATTCAAGGCAACTCAAGATTCCCTCAGGGCTGCTATGGTTCACCCCAGATGTACGTGACTTAACGAGAGCTGCCAGCTGCTCCCACTGCACAGCCCTGGTTCAGCCAGCCCCGAAACGAAATCTGTCCCATGAGTACCCCAAGATTAGACCCAGCAAATCAAGAAAATACTCCAAATCCATCAGCTAACTGCAGCTTATTTCTGAAGTTTAAAAAAATGCATCAGGATTGCTTTTTCATAAACATATTCCTGAGCTAATTGAGATGCTCTTCACAGGACACTCAAACCAAATTGTAAATCATTGATTAACACAAGGTAAGACCAAACTTTGTAGTATCAGCACTATTCAATTTGATTTGCTGACTGGTTTAGGTCATCTCCTTGTGTTAACAAGCTCTTTCATTTATAGTAAAGCTTCCCTGAGAATCTGTGTTTTGTTCACCCATAACACAAAAGCAGTGGAGACAAGGAAACCATCAGATTCTGCATAGGTTCAGTAAAACTCAAAAAAGCAACATTTTGCTTAACACAGAAATTCTCAAATCATTCCAACCTCCCCTGACTGGCACTAATTAGAGAGGAAAAGTATCCTATATGATTTTCTAGCATATCTACAAGAAAATTAGGCATTTAACAGCAAAGCCAAACTGTCCTGCTCTTAGTCCTGCCTACAAGTGTGTATTACTCAAAGGAGCTGAGACTCCATGCCAGCAGAAAGTCAGCACATCTGCACAGATGCATTTAATTTCTCATCCTGCAGGTATCAGCAAGGGAGAAAGTATCTAATACCCCAAGAAGAGTGAGAGAGAGCAATCCACACCTTATTTCAAACAGGTATGTTAAAACCAGGCAGTTAAAAAAAAAACCACACATAATTTTCCATAAGAAGACAAAAGCATAAGATTAGAAATAGTAGACTGGTTTTTCTTTATGTTCTTTTTCTCTTTTTAGTGATGGCATTCCATGATCTCAATAACAGAAAAAAAAAACCAAACCACAACCAAACCCCAAAACAATGAAGAGGGGGGAAGAAAAGAAGTATTAAAGAAATGGGAGTTGAGGGGAGAACATCAAACATTGCAGTGGTCTATCAAAGTTACAATGAAATCAACAAACTTTGAAAATGTATCACTATACACCTTTTGTAAAAAGCAGTTTTATAAAAAGAATGTCAACTGACAGAACAAACTGCAGCCCACTCTTACCCTCCTCTAGGTAACCACCAGCCATTTTAGTGCAAAGGATATTCTGTATTCATTTAGCTCTTTCAGCTCTTCTTCCCTTCGTTGCTTTTCTAGTAGCTCTTGCTGCCGAGAAACCTCATCAAGGAAATGTGTCTCATCTTCATCTAAGCCTCTTACCATATTTTCTGAATAAAGAAAGAAGAAATTTGTTGGTTTCAGACGCCAAATCTGTCTCCTCTGAATGTTCTTAAACCAACCAATAACTTAAAAAACCACACTACTTCCCTCAAAGGAGGAAGTACATATTCTTAGAACAAATTATTCCAACCTACTTAGTTTTTAATACCTGTTCAAATTTTCTTAAAAAATAGAAGCTAGACAACTCCTAATTTCCAAATAAAAACAAATTCTTTCTAAACATGCTACCCTACTTTAAGGAAAGTACATGCTAGTGGAGCAGGAAGTTTTTATTTCGTGTTCGGAAAAAGTTCTGTGCCTCTTGAGCAAATGATTTAATTAGAATGACAATAAACAGTATGATTTAGAAAGACCAAATCTTGCTGTTTGTAGTCATGATCAGGGATCTTAGCCCAAACATCACCTTTAGTCTTCATTAAAGTTTAATTCTATATGAAGATTTTTAGGCTTTTATATGAAGTCATCATATTTTTAATCTTCACCCAAACAGGCAAGCCCTAATCACTTTAAGGGCAAACTAGGAATCCATTTATATTGATAATTGGCAAGCTTGTGTCTGACAGAAATCAATTATTAGTTGAGGTTACTTTATAAAAGCCAATCCCTGCTTCTTCCAACTCATGCAGAGCTCATTCATAAATCTTTAAACAGTAACTTGTAGCACTCACTGCTACTGCTGAGGGCCCCTTCAGAGAGCAAAAGTAGTGAAATGTGGGACATTTTTTGAAGCAAGTGACATGAATTAATTTCATTTTCTGCCTGCCTCATCTGCAAAGTAAAAGGAGCAGCCACTGAGGTCCTTTGAGCTGAGGTTTTATTGAGGTTCCCTCCCAGGCACTCTGCAGCAGGTTTTGTTCTCCAGGTTAGCTGGTATCTGATATTCTGCTGTGGTTGCCTTAAAAGCAGAAGTGGGTTTGCTTCTCAGGACTACTTTCCATTCCAGTACTTGGATTACCAAAGGGTGTTGCAGATCTAATATAACTGGGCAAGAAAAACTATTCATTTAGACAGTGATTAGAAGCCCTTTCCACTCAGGCTGACAGCAGTCAATTTTTGGGTGGCTCCTTGGGGAAGAATTGCTTAGTCATATTACCAAAAATGACTGGGATCAAAAATTTACTGAAGTTTACTGGAAACTCTCTAGGTGGAAAGAATCCTGTAGGTCCAGCTGGAGACTTTCATGCATTAATGCTGCTATCTGTACTTGCCACTTATCAAAGGGCATTTCTATAAAACCAGAAATTCAAACATCAATATAAATTAGGTTCCCATTTCATTAGAAGAGTCAAACATCTACTTTTGAAGAATCAAAACATGTAAATGTACTTCTTCTAAATCGTAATCTTAACTCTCAAATCACTTTCAGCCCAATAATAATGGCTTGGAAATGTAATAGCTGCTCTAGGAGGACTTTAATTGATTCAAGCATGTATTAAAGCATGAGTTCACAAGTCACAAAACCACAATACATTTCCACTTTTTCATTTGATTGCTATCAAGTCTGTTTGGGTTTTTGTTGTTTTTTACTTTATATGCAATATAAGCTCAGTATTCAACACTTTACAGGCATGCAGATTGATAACTACAAACACTTTTTGAGTTTCACACGTGTGCAGTGCTGCCTCAGTGTCCAGAAGGTGTTCCTTTAAAAATCCAGGATTTCAATAATACTCTCCTGAAGCCTTTGTTTCCCTCTCAGAGAGGGAGACAAGACACACAGATATGTCCTTTACTCAGAAGTTGTGCACAGCTGTTCCATACAACACATGCAGTTTGCTGCTGGTGCTTACTGAATTTAAATTGCTCCTCAAACTCCTGCTGCTTCTTTTCTCTCTGTTCCTGGAGCCTTTCATACAAGGACCGTGGGTCATATGCCTCCTCTGGGCATTCTGAAAGGAACAAATCAGGAAGGGAGACCATGTGTTAGAAACACTAAACCACCAACAGTTCTCAGTTCACTCATGTAAAAACCTTTTAAATTATAGAATATAAAAAGCCATTACTTTTTATTTCTATTTTGCACAAAAGTGAAAAATTCTCAGATCTTTTTCCTGTAATTACTAACACCTAGCCCATACCTTTTGGGTCCTCAGGTTTCCGGACCTTTTCCCATTCCTCTTGTCTTCTCTTTCGTCTCTCCTCTAGCTCTGCTTCAGACACAAACCTCTTGTTAATCACGAGGTCAGCAGTTCCATCTCCCCCATCCATTGTGGAATAGTGTCCCCTAAAAGCACAGCAGGCAAAAAACATCAGGAGTCTGATTATGCTTTTCAGTGAGTGAAACATTATTAAATATCCTGAAAAACAGACCTGCTGCCCTTACAATAACTTCAGTTCTCTAAAAAATGCTGCATAGTAAGCACTGGCTGAGACACAAACTCACTGCATAACTGCTAAGAATAATAAGCATCTATTACTCCTTCTCTACTCTTTTTTCATAATTATATCTTTCCTGCTAGTTGTCTGCCTCAGGCTGTTTTTCTGAAAGTCATGTTTTAATGGATTTACTTTGCTTAAATAAATATTTTTCAAAAGTAAAATTAAACACCCTCACCTACACTCTCATCCTTTTATATCTGTTCCTCCACGTCTGTTCTGAACAGAGATAAAGCGATGGCAAAACATCAAATCCCAAGTTCTTTTTGCCCAACCTATGAAAATTTGAGAAAGCTTGTCTGTTTTCAGTTGTTGAATGCATGTATTTAGAACTGATTAACAGTGAGAGTTCAGAAATTAGCAACTGTTCTGGTTTTGGCTGGGACAGAGCCAAACTTCTTAGTAAGTGGTACAGCTGTGTGGTTTGGGTTTGGTGTGACAATAACATTGATAACACTCTTGCAGTTTTTGCCTAAGTCAAGTCTAGCCTAAGTCCTCAGTGTCTCAGGCTCTGCCACTGAGGAGCTACACAAGAAGCTGTGAGAGAAAGTGACCAGGACAGTCCTGGCTGTCTTGAACTCACCGAAGGGATATTCCATAGAATCATGACCACAGAACACTGTGCCTGGTATAGAAACTGGGGGGACCTGGCTGGGAGGTCAACAGATGAGTGAGAGAGGGAATTCCCCATGGCTAAAACAGAGCTGGGGTTAGAAAATGAGCAGCACTTCCCCTGGAGAGAGCACAGCCCCTTCCCACACAGTGCAGCCACTCTCTGCTTCAAAATTTCAGTACCAGGTGCAGGGTGGAGATGCTCCAAGTAGTTCAAGCTAACAAGGAAACTGTTTCTTGACACCTGTAAGCCCAAGATGAAGCAAACTGATTCTGTAAGTCCTAGGTGTCTCCTTTCAAAATTATTCTGCCAGCTCCATGCTACACAATGAAGCCCTAATGCCTGTTTTTGTTTCAAGCCTGTACATCAAAACTGTACAGAGAAGTACAACATAAACAAAAAACCAAAACAAAACATAAAGACAACAACAAAACCAAAAAAAACCCTCCAAACAAACAAACAAAAATCTCCAACACACAGAACTGTTCATTTAAAGACATGCAAATATAACTTTTTCCTACTTAATTATCTCCTTGGTACAACTGCAGCAAGTTAAGGACTGCAGATGACTGCTCACAGTTCTGCCAAGTACTATTCATTTGGGATCTCACCCTGTCTGCATTTCAGCACAATAGAGATCACAGAACATTAGTCTTCCAAGGAGGAAGGGATGCAGTAACCCAAATAAGGGAAGAAACCTGTTTATCATCCTTCCTCCATGCCACAAGGAATCAGTCCTGCAGGAAGTCCTGAAATCCTCACAAAAATTGATACTTTTGTGAGGTATTGCTTGAAACAAAAAAGGAAAAATTGATGCCTCAGGAGAAATTCAGGTTAGAGCACTGGACAAATATTTGTTGTAGCAGGATGCATTCTTAAGGTTAGTATTGATAACAAAAGTTAAGACAAAAGAATTCTCTTAAGAGCTGGGGACTGGAAGGACAGATCCAGGGCTGTAGACTTTCTCTTTTTAACTTTTCTATCTTTTTTAATATCTAATAAAAATATCCACCCTAAGACAAGTCCACTTTCCAGAAAGTGTGGAACACTTGCTCTTTGAGTGTAATTTCTGAAGGTGGTTCAAGCTGGAAAGCTACAGAGGAGATAAAAATTGAATCTCACTGCTGAATACAGGTCCTGATCACATGGCCAGCTTTCTTATCCAAATGCAGCATAAACAACATAATTTGTTCCTCCACTTGTATCATCTCAACCTACATATTTAGAGAGGAAACAAAATGTTCCAATATAATGCTGACAGAAAGTAATAAAAGCAAACTGAGAGAGAGGGATTCTGCAAGAACACAGTATCCTCTGGGGACTTAAAGCCTTCAGCAGCAAACCACCTGGGTCAGTCAGACAATATATTTTAAGATACATGAAGTGGATTAAGGTTTAGCTATGGTCTGAGATGCAGCAAAGGTGTTTTCAACACCATCCTGAAAACTGGTCTCTGATACTGACAACCCCATCTTGAGGAAAAAAAGATGTAGGGAGAAGAAACCCCATCAAGCAGCATCAGATTAAAGTTCATTTGGACTTAAAAAGTTTGCTAATCTTGCTGTATTCTTTGCCCTCTCCCATCTGAAGCAAACACACACAAACCAGACCCTACAAAAAACATACACTTGGCAACTTCTCCCTATTTATCTATGTTTGCATCTGGTGACTGTATTGTAAGGCTATGCTGTCACTGCAAATGACAAAGGTTTGTCATAGTTGTTGCAGGTTTTTATAATACCAGATGGTAACAGGCCTAGGATCAAAAAAACTCACAAACTTCATAACCCGTGACACCACTTAGGCTGGAACAGATGTAGAGCAGTGACGGTGTGTTGGGCACCCGAGTGCACCTTCCAACACATTCGGCCCTCATTAAATAACAAAGACTACTTAACTACCCATTCCATAAACCCACCACTGATCCAGGTCGGGCAGCGCACCCCGCATCCCATCAGACAAGGCTCTGCGTGCCGAGCCTGGAGCCGCCCCGGACACGGAGGGGATGAATCGCTCCCCACCAGCCCGAACCCGCCCCCGGGCCCCGCTTCCTGCGGCGTCCCCGGAGCTCAGTGCGGGGAACTCTCCCGGGGGTGCGGGGCTCCATCTGCTCCGAGTCCTCACTGCCGCCTCCCCTCCCCACCTTCCCTCCAGCCCCTCATCCCGGGAGCGGCCCCCGGCCCGCCGCCCGCGCGGGGCCCAGGCCCGGCCCCCTTCACCCTGCACCCGAAGGACCCGGCGGCCCGAGCACGGCCGCTATCCCCGCCCCCGGGCGCTTCCTCCGGCCCCACCGCCCCGGGCCCGCCCCCGGCACGTACCGCAGCCCCTCACAGCGAGCGACACCGCAGGGCCCGCAGCGTCGCCATTGACCCCGCTCCTCTCCGCCGGCCGCCCCGCCCCTTCCGCCCGCCGCAGCCAACCGAGCGAGCCCTTCCTTCGGCAGCCCCGCCCACCCGGCAGCCAATCCCGGCCGCTCTTACGGCAGGCACAGCGGCGCGCGGAGCTGACGGGGGTTGGCCGGAGGGATGACGTCACTGCGGCCCCGCGCCGCGATTGGGCAAAGCTCTGGTGCCGGGGGCGCGGCCGCGGGCGGGGCGGGTCGCCCGGGAGACGGCGGGGGGCGCGGCCGCGGGCGGGGCGGGGCCTGGGCCGGGGCGGGGCCGCACCGTGAGTCGCCTCCATCTTTCGGCACAAAGGAGCGGCGGCAGCGCCGGGCCGGGGCTGGGCAGGGGCGGAGGGCGCGGGGTCCGCGGCGGCCCCGCTGCGCTCCCGGCGAGGCTGCGCGGAGCTGAGGTGAGTCAGGGCGGGCGCGGCCCAGGCTGGCGGGTGCTGCTGGGCTGGGGTAGAATGGGGCGCGCATCGGGTTGAAGGGAAGGGACAGCGCCGGGCTGGGCGCTGGTGGCCCCGTTGCCGGCCGTACATTAATCAGTAAAGGCACCGTGCTCAGCCCACCCCGCCCTCCGCTCCCCAGGCGCCACCGGCGCAGGTCCCGGTTGGGGTGGGGGCCGGGCCGGCGCAGCCCCCCGGCCCCAGACAGCGGCCCGGGGTCCCGTCGGCTCTGGTGGTTGATGCAGGTGCCCCAGGGATTGTAGGTACCCCCCGACTGCCTCGCCGGGGCTACTGGTGCTTCCCATCCTGGGGAGGGCAAGCAGGGCGAAGAGGCGGGTGGCCAAGGTGCAGCCCGCGGGCTCGCTGAGCTCTCCCGGAGGCCCCGGAGCTGGGCAGAGCCGGGCTGGCGTGTGGAGCTGGGAGCTCGCTCAAGAAAGAGGCAAAAGGTGAATGAACGGAGGGTTTGGCGAGCCCCGAGCCCGGCGCTGCTCGGGGCCGGGAGGGGTTGGAAGTTCCTAACGGCGCCTCCCGGTGCGGGGAGAGCTCCCGGGGCTCGTATGACTTGCAAAACAAGGGCTTGGCTACGGCGGGTTTGGGGTGCGAGGGGCAAAGTGACATCGAATCGCGGAATCGCAGCCCCGACGTGCTGCTGTGGCAGCTCGGAAACGCGACAGTGGTGCTGAGCCCTTGAGTGTTGTTACAGGAATGTGAGGAGTCAGAATCCTGAAAACTTTATTGCTCTCAGTGTGAAAGTGTTTCTCGACAGCAAGTTTTCTGTCTTTGCAGAGGAGATGTGAAGGTGTGGAGCGGGCCACCAAATGCACTCGTTTACCTGGATCTTTTTTTCTTTTTGCTTTCTTGAGCGATAGATTAGGCAGCGGCACCTTCGCTACGGGTGCGGTAACACCTCGGCTCTTTTCTGCTCTCCCACTTCAGTGCTTGTAAAGCAGGATTTGTTCACGGCTTATATTTACCCATATAGAGCATGAGTTTCTCTTTTTAGCCCTTTCATTCTGTCCTGCTGATCGCTGTTTCTGTCTCGCAGGCCTTCATTGGCCCCCTGTTTTTAGGAACTGCCTTTTTTTATATGTTCTGCTATGCAGTAGGTGCACGGTCCCTTCTAGGTACAGTTTTAACGTAGGTCCCAAGGATGACTGTAGTTACCTTACCCTTCATTTTCTGTTTTGTTATTTCCTATTCTCATCAGGCCAGAGTTCATTTTGGTGCTCAGCCAGTGTTATCAGTTTTTCTGACACAGTGAAACTTTGGTTCATGGAGAAACACAGACAAAAGAGCTGCCTTTTCTCTCCTAAATTTATTCAGCTTGCTCCGTTTTCTGAATGCTGGTGTGTTTGGTGATTTTTTTTTTTCATTTTATGTCTGTGTCAGTGTTTGTTTTCTTCAATATAAGGGGTTTTTTTTCCTACTTAGCACTAGCTTTGCCTCAGGATTTTAGTTTTTCTGTCCTTTGTCTTCCATTGAATGCATGTATTTGATTGGTGTTGTTTTCTTTTCTCATGCTGGTTCCTCAGCTAAGTTCTTCTTTTCTACTAATTTTCTGTACATCCATCATTGCTATGAGATTATTGTCATGTGGAAACCTACATCCACTTGTGTACTGTGACTTTGCCTTGTTTTCTTCCTGGTATTAAAATTTTTGCTATTTTCTTGTTAAACTATACAGATTTTTAAACAGTGAATGCTCTCATCACCTTTGAGCCACCTGAAATATTTCCTAGCTTCTCTCCTCCTCTTGCACTCCTGCTCCTGTATTTGACCGTGGATTTCCAGACGACTGTGCATTCTCAAAACTTGTCATATTATTTTAAGAGTCTGTGGTGCTGTTAAATGTGTTTTTGTTTTGCGTTTATCCAAATGCACAGAATTGATCTGTTCTTTGATCTAAATCTGGCCCATTCTCCTATAAGCGCTTTTGCCTGTGTCTTTGTTCTCTGCTCAAGTCCACTCAGCAAAAGAGGCCCTTTCTCCTCCTGGCACCCATTCCTCTGTCTCTCCCTTTAGGACATTGCTGTTATTGCTTTGTGCCCCAATCTCTGCTGTTTGTTCCTATTTATAGGTCTGCTTGAACAGATTGTGAATTTCCCGTGGTGTGTTCTTTTTCAGATGAGTGAAGCACAATTGTAGTTGTGTGATCGCTTCTTGTCTCTTCCCTTTTCATCCAGACATTCTCTTGAGGTTCCTGCTAACTGAAAGTTTTCAGCTTTCCCTGTCCATCACTTGAGCAGGAAGCTCCTCCAGGGTATTTTAGTGCTGTGTTTTGCATTCTGCACAACTCTTGTTATAACTCTTGCTGATGCTGATTGTTTATTAGCTTAGTCTTGGTTGTTTACCTACTCTTAGATTGCTGATAGACCTAATCCAGCTTGTCCACACACCTCTTATCATCAGCTGTGATACCAGTGTGTGTTTGCAGGAGGGTGGGCTTACTGGTTTCCCTGAGGTCTTTAACTTTCCTTTTTATTTACCTTCAGTCTCCTATACATGGAATTTCACTGCAACCCTTGGTGGTAACCACTGTGGTATTTTACTCTATAGAGTGGCCTCATAATTTGGTCACTCAGTGGCTCTCTTGTTCTCTCACTGATACATTATTCTGTGGTTTTCCTTAATGTTCTTTTTTTTTTTCCTCTTAGAGGGACATGATGATTTTCTGCACAACCCTGCAGTGCTCTCCCTTGGTACATTATCAGTGTTTTCACATAGGAGGTCTTGGCTTGAAGTGCATTTCATTTGCTATGAGTCTAATGGATAGGACTGAAATAGATCACTTAAAATGTTTTGTTTCCCTCCTGTAAAGTAAGACGTCCCTCATATTCTGCCCATCAGGTGGAATCAGAGTCAATTTTTCTCAAGATTTTGCTTGTTTGTTAAAATTAAGGAATAACAGGAAGATACTTATTAGTGTAAGCAGAAAGTTGGTGATAAAGGCAGAGACTTGTCATAGAACTCTTACTGGCCTGTAACTGTTTAGGCTTCTTCATTCAAATTTCCTTTCATATCATTATGTCCCCTACCTGGCACTGTGCTGTGTTTGGAAGTGTCCTCTGTTTGTCATGTAGCTGTGTGGTGATATCCTCACAAAGTGGAACAAGGCTCATCATGTGCACTGTCTGGTTTCCCTCTCAACACAGAGGTAGCAGCTTAAAATGTTGTCACCTTGTAGTAAGTTGAAGGCCAACTAATGTCGTGATAATTGTCCTGTTCTGCTCAGTTATCAGTATGTTGTGTTCACCATTTCGGCCTGGTTTTTGTGTGTTTTTTTTTTCCTCTATTGAACCTGTGATTGGTCAGTAGACTTTGAATTTATTCATTGTTTGAAGCAGTGCAGGCAGTGTTCTTATGCCGAGATTCCTCATCTTTCAGGTATCTTGTGTACTTTGTATTGCCTTGTGTCCTGATGTATTTTATTTTCCTGATCTGTGTGTGGTAACTGTAAAGTTGGCATTGCAGGGCAGTGGCTGGCAGTGCCAGCATGATCTTTATTTCCTTTTCTATTCTTCATTATGTTGCTGAGGTCTAATAAAAGTCAAACGTTCACACATGACTCATGAGGTTGTGTGACTGACCAATGCATCACGATCCCTCTTCAGAAGTGCTTGTAATTACCTGCCCTTCATCTGCCATTACTGAGACCAGACTTGTACTTTGGAATCACAGCTCTGCCGTGGGAACTGTGTGTGCTTGGTGGGGTTTGCCCCTGCAGCAGGGAAAGCTGGCAGTCCAACGTCTGGGATGAGGTGCTGCTCCTTGGTTTTTAATGCATGTTTATTAGATGGAATTCAGTGACTTACCATGACCAGTAACAAGAAATCCATCCTTTTCCTAATAAATCTCTCTCCCCTCAGGGAAATAGTGATTTCTGAGCATATGAAACACAACTGTAATAATTTTTCTCCCTTTCTAAGGTGCCTTTTTTTTTTTCCATAGAAAATGCTTTGCTTTTGCTCTTAAGTTTCTGAATATCTTGGAATTTTGTTAGGTGTGAGAAGCATGAGATGAGTGTCGAGGACATTTTGATCTCAAGTGTTGGCATGAGTTTTGGACTGCTGGCTTTAGTGCAGGTGCACAAACTGCTACAATTACAGCTTGAATCATAGGTTAGAGGGCAGCTGGTGAATTGCAGACCAGGAGGCTGCACTGTTCATGTGTATGTTATACCTTCCTGCAGACGGTGGGACATGCTGGAAAGTCATACTGAAAAAAGGAAATCCAGCAACCTGCTGATGCTCTTTGTTTTTTTCTCTAAAGGCAAAGCTGTCTGGCATGGAGCAGGGTTAGAATTGTTCTCCCTGCTTTTAAAAACATTCAGCTAATGATGAGTTGAAGAATGGTGTGTGTGTGTGTTTGCACTCCAACTCTGGTTAATGTATCAGTCCTGATATAAAATATTTTAAAAAAAATAACAACAGGTGAATTATTCTCTTTAGAGCATTATCCCTTTGTAACATTTAGTGAAGTGGTGTTTAAATGTAATTATCAAAACAATTTAACCTTAATTCTCCTGAAATTCCTCAGAAAGTTATTTAGCAGAAGCCCCAGGTGGCTGAGACTTTGTGTTCCTGGTACTGTTACAGGATTTTGAAAGCCTCTTAAATAGTTTTTGAGTTTTCTGCCTTTTTTTACTAGACTGGGTGCACAGTCTTGTTTAAGCCATATTCAGACAGCCTTGTGAGACACGAACATCCATCCCTATCATCCTCCCACTTCTGTCCCACCTGCACTTGTCTGAGCCATCTCTTGGGCAGTCCTTCCCCTCCTTGGCCACAGCACATTGGGCAACTTCCCCTGGGTTTCTTCGTACTGTCAGGAGCCCTAAGGCACTGTAAGAAAATGTTCCAGCTCAGTGGTTGGAGCAGGACACCTGTGAGACCTGGCAGGAGCACTTGTTACACGTGGCTGGCAAATCCACACCGGGCTCTCTCCTGCAGCGTGCTGTGCTGGCAAGACGTGTAGCAGGGCAGAAAGGAAAGGTCCTGAAGAGACAGATGGGGAGAAACGAAGCTGAGTTCTTGTGTGGGCTTTCTGTTGTTTTAAGCAGGTTCTGTGATAAAGTACTGGAATGGGCTGTCCGGGGATATGATGGAGTCACCATCCCTGGATGTGGTTAAAAGAAGATTGGATGTGGCATTTGGTGCCATGGTTTTGTTGAGGTGTTAGGGCATGGGTTGGACTTGATGATCTAGAGGGTTTCTTCCAACCTAGTGATTCTGTGAAGTAAGGGGGTTGCAGTGACTTGCACAAAGCTGTGTTTCAGGTTCTGTATTCTTCAGCTCTGGAAGCCTCGGGTAGTTCAGGAATTGTGCTTTCCATGAGTGCTTCCAAGGCAGGTTTGCTAACCTAGTGACCTACATGTTGTGTTGGGCTCAGATGACAGTCTCTCGAGCAGCTGTCACTGTATCCACTCACAGGAGGAAAGAGAATTAGAAGGGCATTTCCTGCTCTGTCAGTACAGTCCTGAACTTTGTCTGGCAAAGAGAAGCCAGCTTTCCATGGCTGGCAGGGAAGACCACAAAGGTGGCTCCCAGCTCTGGCCACTGAAAGATCAGGTCATCCTCTGATGCTGCTTCAATTATCAAGGCATGGAACTTTCTTCAGCCTGGTTCTAGACGTTGCTCTGTGCCCTGCTCACCAAGGCAGTTGTCAGGCTTCCAACCGAGGCATTGCTGAGTTTTTCAGTAATGTTATCAAAATTTTACACTGAAAACAATTTTTGGGTGTGTGAATTTAATGTTCGTAAGAGCTTAGTCACATCATGTAGCTGGGCTTAGTTCTGTGGTCTATGGTAGGAGACTGTTCTGACTTCTACAGAGTAGTTCTGCACCCAGTATTCCTCTGAAAACAAGCCCAGCTCTGAGTTAGAAAAGCACTAAGATTAATTTAGACAAGAAACAGCCAAACTCTGCATTGCCACTCTTTTTGGCTCAGTTGCATGATGTTGTTGGTTTGCTTACAAGAATCTGCCCTGCTTCCAGCAGTCCCTCCTTGAAGCATCTTCCTGGTGCCCACAGTGTGATGACCTGAGTTGCCCCTGTGCTGGCCCTAATTCTAGTTCCCAGGGCAGGGCTGCACTGTCTGAGCTGCTCAGTCTCTTGACTTGCCCCTCAAAGTGCTTTTATGTTTTAGATTTTGCTCATGCACAAGGTTCTTCAAAAATTGCAAGGAGCTGATCTCCACATGACTGAAAAGAACTCTTTCACTGGCTTTCTGGATACTGATATAGATAAAGCCTTATCCTTTCTGAAATGGACTGTTGTAAATTTTACTAGATAAAGCTTTTTTAAAAAAGCCTTACTTTGTGATTTCTTTGCCATTCTGCACCTCTGCTTGGTATCCAAAGAGTCACTTTCCTCCCAGAATTGTCTATTCTGGAATTTCTTGTGGATTTTTTGGGACAGTTTTGGGGTTTTTTGGTGGGGTTTTTTATTTAATATTGAACCCTGACGTCATGAGTGCTTTTGTCAGAATTGTATTGCTGATAACACCCTTAACTTTCTGGGCAGCAAGGAAGATTAACTTGAATTAATTGAAAGAGTTATTTATAAGCTTCCAAATGAATGTCTGTGCCAAAACTTAATAGGGTGTAGCTAATCGATTTTATTTGATGTCCTTGTATCCCTTCAGTTTATGGGATTAGTGTTCTTTGCCATCTACAGGGCGTTATCTTTATCTCCCTGCCACTTCTGAAGCAATGCATTATACTCTGCTCCTTTGGCAACTGCTGAGCTTGTTCAGCTCTGCCAGGCCACATCACCCTGCTGGAGGCACCTCTTGTTCAACTTCACTGGGCTGTCAGGCACCACTATCTTTATAAAGATCATTATCTCACAAGTGCTTTCATCTGCCTCAAAGCATGACTTAAGCTCAGTCTCTGATAAGAAATTTAATGATACATCTGTGGCTTGGGGAGCTGAGAGGCAGGAAGTGTGATCCATACCAGCGTTAGACATGAAGCAAAGTTGAGATTTTCTGTAGTACAAAGGACAGTTCCACCTAAATGACTGTGAGATGACAAATGATGACCTCTGAGATGGGAAAACTCAGAAGGTGGTAAATGCTTCAGTTTCCGTTTCAGAAAGAAAGCTGAACAGTCTGATGCCTGACATGTCCTGAGCACTAGTGTCTCTGTATCCAGAGGTAAGAGAAGCTGTGCAGGGAGGAATCCCTACCAGGCCTGCTATGGCAGCACTCATTTAAGTGAGAAAGTGAAGTTCACTTTAAAACTGTGTTGCAATTTTAGTGTTCCTATACCAGCTTAAAAAGGGATTTAAAGGAAGTGAAAAGACAAAATAGTGCAATGTGCAAGTGACTTTAAAATCTGACTTTCACAGTGAGTCTACAAAAAAAGAAACTACTGGGGTGATGGTTACTGTCTGCTGCTTTCTGTTTCACATCATGTCAAACGAGATCAGATCCTCCAGCTCTGTGTTTGTTACAAAGATGAATTACCTAGACAAGGCGTCAGGGTTAAATCCCAATTGTTTGCATAAACCTTGTTCAGCCCTGGGGGTTTTTGCTGATGAGCACCTGTGCAGGAGCTGGCAAGCTTTGAGACATGGTGAGCCTCACTTTCTGTGAAACTGGCACACTCAAGGTCGGTCTGCTTTTGGTTTAGGGTGCTCTTGCCTCAGTGAAAAAGCAACCAGCTGTGGCAATGGCTTTGTGAAATGCTGCATGCCAGTAAAGGCTGCTTCCCATCGTGTTTTGACACTAGTCTTAACCCTCCAAGGTATTTTTAAAGAAAATAGAACTGAATTAGGGGTTTGCTTCAGATTACACAACATGGTGGTTGGTTGCCACATGCAAAAGAACCAGCAGGGTATTTACTCACTCCTCCTGGTCCCTGGCTGCGTGCACTGCGTGGTACCACACTGGACACCCAGAGCTGCTTCTCTGCAGTTGCACAAATCTCACAGGTGAGAGGTTGACCTTGCATGTCAATGAGATCTCCTGAGAAAGTCTCCATTTCACATTCTAGTTATATGTACTTTACTGGAAATTCTTGGTTTTCAGTACTATCCCCATCATTTCCAAGCTGAAAGTTCTCCTTCTTATAAAAGCTTTTTTATCAAACAGGCTGCTTCTTCCTCTTATTCCCATATCAAAGTTAATTATCTTGCAGCAATTCATGTGTTTCCTTCTGGTTTGAACTTTCATCTGACAGGCATCACAAATATTTCCATTTCTTCCTTTTTAGGAGCATAATTTCTTTGGGAAAGAAATGCTGAGGAAATATTTATATTTATTTTATCTCCTTAATAGGAGATTACTGGCCAAAAGACTTACAGTTTTGCATTTGAAAACCTATCAGCTTTACTGTGTGGTTTGTTGACTGAGCTCCTGTGTTACTCTGCTCAAGAGGGGAAGTCACTGGTGTTACTCTTGTAGTGGTGGCAGAAACTGGCAGTGTTTTTGGTAGCTGAAACCTTCCCCATTTATGTGCACGAGGGTTTTTTTTGTTTGCTTGGCAGTGCACTCCCATTTCACGGAAAGAAGAGGCATTTTCCATCATGAGGCACTATTATGGTTGGCTGTAACCAAATATTTGAGGAGATGAATCACCGACTCTTGGGCTGCACATTGCAGAGAAATGATCCCAGTGCCACTTGGAGCCAGCTCCTCCACTGGTGAGCTCAGTCTGATGATCCAGAGGAGGCCCCTCTGGGGCAGGCTGGGCATCTGCACTGCCAGGCAAGTGCAAATGCATTCCCATAGCATCCCTTCAATGGGTGATGATTTCATCTTTCCCACTTGGACTTCCAGCCATGGCAGGTTGGTCAGCCTGTGGCTCCTTTGTGCATCCATGCACATGCTTGAGCCTGCCAGGAGAGCAGCTGCTTTCTGTGGTGGGGATGGTCCCAGTGGCCAGTGGAGGTGTGCTGGGGGCACAGGAGGCTGCAGCTGGCAGCTGCTTTCCTCCCCTGCAGGGAAGGGGTCCTGCTCCAGCAGCATCTGACCCGGGGGCTTTGTTGAGGACAAGATGTGCTTGGGCAGCTGTCCAGTGAGTGTCCCACAGGGGCTCCCTGGTATAGGGGAGGTGTCAGGCATTGGCATTTTGTGCTGTTTGGTGAGAGCTGGAGTACCAGCTACTTCTTGTAGAATGAAAACTTGTCTTTTTATTAGTTTCCTTTGCACTTCAGAACCTTTCTTCTTGCATCCATGTTCTATCCAGACAAGCTGGTTTGTGAGCAGATCTGTAGCAATCTCTCCTACCTTGTGTTTCTAATTATTTAGCCTTTCAGTTTGTTTGAGGCTTGACAATGAGCTCCTTGTATGTGAGGGTGAGCAAGAGCCAAGTAAGTGCTGTCAAACCCAGCTCTTTACTAAATAAGGGGAGTTTATCCTGTCATTTCTCTCTTCCTGTTATCTAATCAACTTTTATAGTGTACTTTTATTTTCTGGATCTGGAGCAGATACTATTGCTCTCTACTTCCTCCTTTAGAGAGTGATTTGAGGTGAGGAGTTGGGCACTGCTCTGCACTTGGTGCTGTGTTGTTTGGAATACCAAGGCTGTGGAAAAAAGTTGGATTTTCTGTATCTAGTCTAAAGCTTTTAGATGACAAACTGGGAAGTCATGAAGGAGCCTTGAGAGAATTCCCTCTGTAAAGGCTGGATATAGCTGAAAATAACAGCACAGCTCAATGTCATGGCAGGTGTAGGTCTACCTTAGATGCAGTTTCCAAGTGAATTCTGATTTCTTTTTTTTCCATCTCTCCTCAGGGACTCCTCAGCGCAGTTCCTAGAAGTGTAAGGAGTCAGGAATGACTCACTGCCCACCATAAAGGCTTACAGGGCGCTGCCTTTTCCAGATACTTTGTGCCCTGGAGGAAAACAATCCACTTCTGCTACAGCACTTTGTGAGCTTCCCCAGCTGTTCCTGAAGCAAGCCAACTTACAGGTGAGTTGATCATAATGACTTGTTTTTAATCATGCTTTATGTTGTCAGCCAGAAAAACTTTGGCTTCAATAATCAGTTTTAATCTTGACATGTCTGTTTTTGTTTCTTTAGGTAGGTTCTTACTCATTTCTTGTCTCTAAAATACGGCTTTTCCTTTCTTGTTTTGCTGACAAGATAGATTCACTGTGTTAACATTTTCATAAGTTACAGACCAACTTTATTCAGATTCTAAATCTTTACCTTTTAGTATTATCTTGCTAAAATGTCCTTAAATGACCCAGATTCATAAATACATACATATTCCCTAGAAAGACATGTTTTGCATTTACTATAACCAGTTCTTTTTAAAATCAAGAAAGTAATTTGAACCAGTTGTGAGTTCAGACAATCCTGTTTGAGGTCTTTGCAGTCTGCACTGGCACCTCTCATCTGCTTGTGACTCGCTGAGAAGGTGACAGCTGTGTGGGCTCAGATGGAAGGACTCTGAGCCTGATGGCCAAACTGCTTAGGGCATAAAGCAAGCATGATCTGATGCTGAAACCCTTTTGGTAATCTGTGGTTTAGGTATTTCTTGACCAAGAAATCAAGATCTTTTATTTTTTTCCAATTAGTATCCCTTGAGGAATTGATTTGTTTTTTCTTAGTTAGCCTCCAGTTTATTTCTTAATACTGAACATTTCACTGTACTGAAAGATTATGTGCTTCAAACTACTGAAGAGCCTGTGAGAGCTTGTTTGCAGTGCTTTTCCAGTGACAGCTGACATCCCAAGACTTGCTCATATGACCAGTGTCTGGCTTCCTGAATGTTGTTGTGATCCTGTCCCAAAGGGCAGCCAGCAATTGCAGAGTTGCCAGTTGGCTCTGATGATGGGGGCCTTCCATATTTAAAAGGTGTCAGCTCTCTATGACTTTCTTTTGAATTTAGGGTGCTACTTGTCTGCTATTAATGAGATTATTTATTAATTAAAGAATAGAAATAACCTATTACAGGATATTCACCATAACTTCTAGAATTAATCTTAAACTTGATTCTTGTCAGAGTAAGTAATTTTTATCCTTTCATGTCTGAAGTGCATAAGCAATGATATCTCTTTTGTAGGGTTTTATTTTATCTGAAACTTTAAGTAATGTTCTATAGAAATATGCCCTATGGCTTGAAACATAACTTGTTATAAAATGGGTTTTTGAATCCTTTTTCTCTTGCATTTTTAAGTTAATGTTTGGAAGAGACTGCCCTGTCGTCTCAGTTGCTACTGAGCCTGTATGTGATCCAGACTATTTGAATGAAGAACAGAAGAATGATTGAATTAGTCTTTGTTCCCAAAAAGGGAAGAGTGATTTGACACTAGATCCAAGCAGGCACACGACACCAATTTCAAAATCCCAGTTAGATTTGTAAAGCATTAAAACAGTGTCTATAATTCCTGTTTAATTCAGAATTGGTGCTTCTTTGGGTGAGAATGCAGGAGATGTGGAGGTATGGTCCAAAAATATGTGCTTATGTGCAGGTAGACCAAATGGTTCTCCCTTAAATCTATTGTTTGTGGAGCTAAACCATAATTGTAAGATCAGTTCTTTCCAATTTTGTCTATTTTATACTTTGGAAATGTTCCTGATGTGAATTGAGAACCTTAAGTGTACAGCCTTTACTGGGGTGGCATAAGCTCTATGTCTCTGTAAAGGGTAAATGAAACTGGTTTGTTGATACTTAGTATTTAAAGGGTAGCAGTGTGACAAATTTACAGGCAAACTTGTTCCTCTGCATCCAGAAACCATGAAGGAGCTGGGAAGTAATAGGTAGTGTGGAAAGGAATGGTGTGTGGGCGAGAGCTCCTTACCAAGGGAACTTCCTCCTCCTCCTCTTCCTTCCTTTCCCTTTCCCCACAATAGACTTCAGGTAAAGCCTTGTGTTTCTGGGCTGCTTTATCCACCAAAACTGGTGGTGTTTACTAAAATAGGAATTCTTCTGTTGTTTTCTAGCAGTAGTAACACTGACTCTTGTTCTGGGTTTGCTTTTTCAGACCTCCTTCTGGATGACCAACGTGTGTTTTAAGTGATTCTGTCGTCAACTGAGTCTCCAACTTCCCACTCGTTCCAGCTGGTAGCAACGTTTAAAATGCAAAAACATCACAATCCGGGATCACACAAACATTTCTCTTAAAACTTCCTAGATGATTGTAGTTGCTTTGGTTGTGTTCTATGCTAGCAGAAGCCTTTTCCGAGGTCTGCAGTTGACTCTAGAGCACCACCACATTGCCCGTTTGCTGGGAGCCTTGGGGGCTGGCAGCATGGGGAACTCGTGCGTTTGCCGCGACGACAGCGGGGCCGAGGACAACGGGGACTCTCGGGGCAGGCAAACTGAGAACAGCAGAACACACATCCCTGAAGCAAGGAGCCACCCAAGGGACCCTGTCCGTCCACCCAGGAGGGGTCGAGGGCCTCATGAACCAAGAAGGAAAAAACAGAATGTGGATGGGCTGGTGCTTGACACACTGGCTGTAATTCGGACGTTGGTAGATAAGTAAGTACCTCCTCAAGGAATAATTCAACATGAATGAAAATGTTCTTGTCTTCTCTCAAACTGTGGCTCCAGCCTCTCACCGATCTACACCTGACCCTCCCTGGAGCAGCCACGTGTTTCCATCTGGAGGCTTAGGAGAGGAGCACCTTTCCTAGGTAATAGAAGTAGCTCCTGAGTGCCCAGGTACAGACTCTTCCAGGAGCTGAGGAGTTTCCTCACAGTTCCTGTATGGGCCTACACCCATGTGGGATGAGGAGCGTGCTCAGGATTTCTTACCTGGCACAGATACACAGTTTAGGAAGCAACAAACACTCCAGAGGCTGGGAACTTCTGTTCTAAAAATTGGTTGTTGTGCAGTTTTCTTTTTGTAGGCTGGATTTTACTTCTTTGGAAATAGCGAAGCAAAATAAGGAGCTTTGATCTTTGCTAGCATAGATAAACAGACTGAGGTTTTCTTTCCACTTGTGAGTCTGACTATTTTTTTAAAGATCACATGTTGTGACTGCCCAAGTCGCAGTCCCAGTATTGCATTCCTGGCATGCTCAAAGCATCCATTAAAGGCGTGGGGGATATTTATGGGCTCATCCATTTTTTTGGTCTTTTTGTGGTTTTGTTTTAAAGCTTTAAAAGGACTTTAAAAATGATGGGTTAAGTTAGTTTGACACCTTTTGGGTTAGGTGCAGGCTAGGAATTGGAAAGACCAGAACTGAAGGAAAACCACTATTCCAGGCTGATAGCTGGGGTTTGAGTTTAGGGTGGATGAGGCTCAGAATAAGTGAGCCTTGATTCATATACCTGCATCAACTCTGGAATGTGCCTGCAGAGGAGGAGTTTGCCTTCCTGTTGTCAGAGGTTTTAAGTGAAAATACCAGGACTGATGTTTTTCATGAACATTTAAGTCTAAGGTGTGTGTTTGTTTGATTTTTTAACAGGTTTTATTTTGTGCTTTGTCTTCAAATCCTGGCAAATGTTTTTTTTAAAGTCTCTGCCCAGTCTCTCATGCTCTCCCCTTTCCAGCAAGTTCAGCTCCTTAAGCTGTTTCACAACACTTCTGTGCACAATTGATCCTGTTCCTGTGGGTCTTGCAATCAGTTTTGTAATCTTGTAAGCACTTTCCTATGCCACTGAGAGACAATAAGCATGGTTATTTCACTGCCCATGGAGTCCTGTTTCTGACAAATTCCTAAAGCTGCTGTATTTTTATAGGGGCTTTTATACAGACTATAGTAAAATGCACTGTGATAAGCTATGAATAGTTGCTTTCCCTGTTTGCTATTTGTTTTTTCATGGGGTTCATTTTTTTTCTTCTTGTTTTAGATTTTATGAAATCTCAAAGTCCTGACCTAAAATGTATCTGAAAACTGATTTTTTTTTTTTTTTTTTTTTTTTTCTATCTAGAGATAGAAGTTGCTTCCTAGAAGTTTAATTTTATAAACTTAGAAGGATAAGTTCTGTATTTTGGGGCTTATATGAAAAGGTGCCTTGCAAATGAAGAAATTACCAAAATGGCTGTTTTGTTTCAAAATGAGGAAGGTGTGTCCTGGAAGGGATGTTGGGACTTAAGTGGTTAAAATGACAAATCAGTGGGACAGGATTGTCCTTTTCTCAGAGCAAGTACTGTGAAAACCTGCTACTTATGACAAAATCAGAAACCTTGCAGATAAAAATGTCCTTTTTTTATCATAGCCTTTACTTGTATTTATGGTTGGGATTTCTGTTGGGTTTTTTTTCTCCTTTAAACTTTTCTGTCCTTTCTCCTGATGTAACTCTGGCTGCAAAACTGCACTTCTTTTTCCTTCTGGGCAGATTACTTTCCAGAAGAAAAGTGAAGATGCCTCGAGTTAAAAACAACCCAACTATTTATTTCAAATGCTATGTCAATATAAAAATACGTTAAACTTCACTTTAGCGTTTTCTTGTGGAAATATTTGAGAACGTGTTCACCTTTTTGTAAGAAAAAAGAAGACATGTATTTATGTATATATTTCATCAAAGCTCTTTATGATTAATCTCTCAAACTAGGTAGTTTTATTATCTTCATAAGTAATGTCTGTTGAAATTTTCTAAAATTCCTCTGTATTTCGCATTTCTAATTTCTTTTCAGAGCTGTATGATAGAAATTGAGTGTGGAACATACAGTCTAAGCCTGGGATTAATTCACAGTGCCTAAGGAGCAATGAATAAAGTATTTTAGGACATGCTGCTGGATAAGCTTTTTCTGGACCTGGAGGTGCTTACTGAACAGGATTTTGGGGTCTTGCTTTAGGTACTTTCACTGGCAGTGCCTGCTCAGATACACAGATGTGTCCATAGCTTTGTGACCTTACTCCAGCAAACTGGGCCGAGGAATTGATCTGTTTTCATGTAGAAAAATGAGTGGTTTTCATGTTGGAAAATGAGTTGGAATAAATATTCTCTGTTAAACTGCCTTAACTATTTCTTTTAACAGCTCTTGTTGAAGACTCTGATGCTGTTAGGTGGCTTCCCATTTAAGCTTTGTGGTGCTTTTTAATATTTATATATTTAGCAGAGAATTTCTAAGTAAAAAAATTCCTGTTGAAGCGATGGCCCTTGTGCACTGCTCTGGGTTCACTTTGTGACTTCTGACATGCAGTGCCTCGTTATGTACTACAAGGAGCCTGCTAATGAACAGCACCACGCCTGTCATTATGTTCAGCTTTTAGACATGCAGATGTGGATCACAATTTCACTTGTCAGCTGTTGCAGACATGGAGATATTGATGTTGAGACAGAGAGAGGCTCAAATCCCGTCTGTGTTTCAGATCTGAAAATGACATTAGCAATCTGCAGCCTGTGTAACTTTCTTTTGTTAAATGGTTACTGGATTTGTTTTCTGTGTGTAATCATTTTATTCAGTGTATTACGTTGGTGATTGTGTATAAATTTTGACCTGTGTAATATCTCTTTCAGTGACCAGGAGCCTCCTTATTCAATGATCACGTTGCATGAAATGGCAGAAACAGGTATCAAGGCATTATGTTGGGCATTTCAGTTGTGACTCACAAGCAAAAGAAACAAAACAAGCCCCAAGCCCCTCTTTTATTTGCAAAGAAAAATACACCTCAGCCACGTGTTGGGATGTGGTGTGGCTCTGGGGATGTGGGAACTAGAACACAGTTCTGCCTTTCAGAGCTTCACTGAGCTCGTGCATTGGCCTGAGTTGGTTTTTTGTTTTTTTTTTTTTTTAAATTCAGTTAAACTTCCCATGTGAAGTCTCCAGAAAAGGTTAATGTATGGCCACAAACACACTGTAGTGGCATTAAACCATAAGCCACAAAGAATGGCTGTTTGCAGCTGAGCAGGAGCATCCTGTGCATGTACAGAGACATGAGCTAAGCCCATGTGCTCCTGTGTCAGCACACAGCATGTTCCTTCTGGCTTGGGCCTTGCTGACCTTGGACCTCTGCTTTACTGATGTGTTTGTCCCAACCCTGTCCCTAAGTGCTCCTGCAGGACAAGCCACGTTTGTGCAAGGGCTCTTTCACCTTTGTTACAGTAGGAGAAATTCTCCCAGCTTAACACTTCAACAAAACTTCTGGTTTAGTTGAATTTTTATCTGTCTACTTAGTAGTGTTGGTAGTGGTCTTAGGAAATATATTTCTGTATTGAAATAAATAAATCAGGTTAGATATTACAGCAATTCAATAAAATGTTTTTTTCAGGGGAATGTGCAAACATAACCCCCAATGTATTACTGCTGTGTTGTTGTGGGGAACGTTGCTTCTTCAACCTCACTCACCCTCTATACAGATACAGACTGTCTTTATTTTCACTTCTAAGGGAGCTGTTTTCTTGTAAATCCACATCTGTTTACTTTATCAGTAGTTTTAACATCTTCTCAGTGGATGTTTGCTTGCAAGTAAAAGCCCTTGTCTACTCATTAAACGGTGAGAGCTCCTCCTTAGGAAAATAAATATCCTTTAGACCAGCAGGCATGGGAAAAACCCACTGAGTTTCTCTGAACCTTGTGTTACTTCAGGGAACTCAGGAAGAGGGATCTGATTCTGGTTAAAAGAAATATTTCCTCAGTGTCACTGTGTATGTAGCATTTAACATTTAAGATGCTGAACTCTGAGTTTCACACTAGAAGAAAAGTACTTGTCCATGAGTATTCCTTCCTAATAGTAGTAGGAACTAAAGGATACTCTGGCCTGGGTAAGATTATTCTCCAAACTGTAGAGGTGTTCACTATTACCCAAACTGCTATAAACTTTTTTCTTTCTTGAATTTAAACTTCTAAACTACTGCAAACTTAAGACAGAGGTGTAAAAAGCAAATTGTTTTTTCCTGATGTCTCCAAGCTCACTGGGTAATTTTGAGGATTTCTCAGTTTACATTTTGGGATGTATTTTCAAGATTTCTGAATTGCACTGTTAATTCTAAGTGTGCCTTCTGTTTTGTGGTTGACAGATGAAGGCTGGTTGGAAGTTGTCCAGTCTTTAATTAGAGTTATTCCATTAGAAGATCCTCTGGGACCAGCTGTTATAACGCTACTACTTGATGAATGTCCACTGCCAACAAAAGTGAGTGGAAAGCAAATGCATTTATCTGTGGCTGAATGTCAGTTATTTGTAGTTGCCACACCCATGATCTCTTTGGGTGGCTTTCACCAGTGATGCAAGACTGATAGTGGCTCAGAAAATGGATGTAACATCCAGCTTCAAGTAATTTGGGGTGACTTGGTGTCTAAACGCTGCTAGGAGCATTCCCCAAAAATAGATGATTTGGTCTGTGGGGAAGGAGCAAGACACCCTTGGGTTTTGACTGCTTGTCTTGCCACTCTCTCCTGTTGTGTGGCACTTACACTGCAAAGGGAGAGTGTGCAGGTGCTGCAAAAGCTGCCCAAGTTCTGCCCTTTTGTTCTCATTTGCAAAGCTGCACATTTACAAGTCACTTTTGAATTTGTTTCTGCCCTGCACATGAGGAATGCAATGCAAATAGGTGTGTTAAGCTAACCAAATGACATTTTTCCTCTATGGAATACCTATATACGGTTTTTGCAAATGAGAATACTTTGTTTTGCTGGCTGCTAATGTGGTTTTAGGTGGAAAGATGACCTGAGGTGTTCATGCCATGTTGGTGCAGGTGTGTAACTAAAAGCCTCAGGTGCTTTAGGATGCTAAACATAATGTTTGTACAGAGAACTTGTCTGTCTTCAAATGTTTGTCATTATCTCATTTCTTCAGAAATTGATTATTACATCACTGCTGCTTTCATTTCTCAAGCTCCTGATGCTGCCAATTTTAGTCTTCCATTGGTGTTGTTAGGAATATAAAGAGCTGGTTGCATCATTGGCTGGAGAATTGGTCAGGCTCTCAAACTATCTGAAGTGGGTTTGTTTCCTCTAGGCTATTGATTAAAGTTATCTGAGACGTTTCAAAAAGAGAAATTACTATGACTTGTCACAGAGACTGCTGAATTATTTTGAAAACAAAGCTAAGACTAGAAACTTAGTCTGCTTTAAAAAAGAAATCAGGAAATGAAGACCTCTGCAAATGCACCATAGGGAGTGATTTTGGATTTTTGGCTCTACAATGTCCTTGGCAATCAAATGATTTGTTTTTCAAAAGCCATGTGACTTTTATTTGGATACTTTTAAAGAGTTTGCTATAAAATAGTTGACCTTATCAAGACAAGGAATGAAGTGCCTGTTCTTCTGGGGGGCACAGTGATTTTTCCTGTGTAGCTCCTTTACAGCATAAGGAGCTGCAGCTGTGGGGTCTGCTGGCCACATGCAGCCCCATAAAGCATGTGCTGCTGTTCATTTTCTTTCTATACAGGATAAGTTTTAAGTTTTTTATCTTGGGGATTTTAAGTCAGTGCCTCACTTTCATGACAGCTGGAGAACAGCAGCAGGCTGTATTTCATTTTCTGATTTTGCAGGCTATAAAGTCCATAAAGTTAAAAGGGCAGTGCAGTAAACTGTTTATTCTATAAAATCTTTATTTAACTCAAAATACTTGATCTCTGACAGTTCTAATAGTGGCTAAAAGCAGTATCAGTATGTCAAGAGTCTAATTTTAGTGAGTCCTTTCCATCCCAAGTCTGTAGCTCAGTCATTCTCTCTTCTTTCTCTGTTCTTTCCGTTTAGCTCAGTCCTGTTCATCAGTTCTGTTTTTGTGGCTTTCCTTTTAAGAACATAACTGCTTTTCAGTGTGATCTCTGTACAGACCTCAGACTCTAGCACAGTCAACTGATTCGAGTGTGGCTCAGAACACAGTTCAAAAAAACACATCTATTCAACTGGAGCAGTGCTCATTTTTCCTCCAAATGGCTGCTGATGACTTCAATATGAGGAGTTCTTCTATTTTAATTAGATCCTTGCCTGAGATTATGCAGTTTCAATCTGAATCAGCTGAAACTTTCATGAAGTCTGGAAAGTTGAGGAGGATTTGGAACTTTTCGGGGTGGGGTTCTCCCTGTGGGATGACTTGTTCTGGCTCTGGATTAACCCCTAACTACCCTGAAAATGCTCTAAACCTATCTGGAATTTTATTCATACCATGCTGCCTGAACAAAGCAAGTCAAAGCATGGCAGTTTAGATTTATTACCCTCGTTGGTTACTTCCTAAATTTGTGTGATTACCGAAAACCACTTAGGCTCTCAAGAACACAGTTTGACATCCTGTAAAGCTGAGAAATTTATGATGGGAATGTGGGCTTTTTGGGGAGGGGGTGTGTCTCTTTAGTCCTGAATTCTAAAATCTGACACAGTCCTTTTCTTTTGAAAAGGGTGTGAGTTTTAGGACACTGGAAATAGATCAGATGGCAGTGGTGCCATATGTGCTAATTGGTTCCTGTTGCCATGGGGAGCTCACTTAGGTATGTCCAGAAGTGTCCTGAGCTGTTGATCACAAGGACCAACAATCTGGTGGTAATTTTAAAGTTACAACCCTTAGGTCTGTTGAACTTTTCTTCTCATCTGTCCTTCATTATCTTATCTTAGAAGATAACCACCCCATGCTGTCTGTAATATGACACTGACTTCAGTAATGTGTAAAAACAATCTGTTCTTTTGACCCTGAATTAGGGGGGAACTGTATCTGTCAGCAACATTGAAGAGATTTCTGATTTTTCTTTTGCAGGATGCATTACAGAAGTTAACTGAAATATTAAACTTAAGTGGAGCTGCTGCTTGCCAGGATGCTTGTCACCCTGCCAAGCACCGGAACACGACTGCAGTGCTCGGCTGCTTGGCAGAGAAATTAGCAGGTAAAGCCCTGGGCTTCTCCTCACTGCTGCCATTTGGCTCTCTGCAACACCTTCAGCTTCAGCAGCCACGATGCACGCTAGGTCAGAGGTGTTTGCTTAGAACTGAACGATGTTCTGCATCATGGGGGTACCAGGTGTGGCAGAATCTGGTTCATTCAAATGTGTGAATGAGCCATTCACAAATCCTTCTGATGTGTGGTTGGTTAGTTATTGGGGATGACTGTTTGTTACATTGCCTTAGCATTGGGAATCAATCTCTTCTGCAGACACACTCTGGCTGTGAATTACTGAGGACACATTCTCTAGAGTGTAGGCAGGAATATCAGGTTAGTGGTCTTGGAGGCTGTATAGAAATAAATATGCTTTTTCCAGTAGACATATCTTATTCTATTGTGGATAGCTGAAAAGATTCTCTTCTGTGTTGCTTAAAAGAAAATTGCTGAGATTCTATTTTAAAGTGACTTTCCATATAGAATTTTTATTCCCTGTCATTCCTACCTATCACACTGTTGGAAACTGATTAAGTTTCCTTCCTGCTGATGACCTCTTTTGTATCTAGTTTTATTGCTCTTTTTCTGAAAGTGGACAGGAAGTGGGGGAAAAATGCAATTGTCTGGTGTCACATAATGGTTATTAAAACCCAATTACCTTATTTCTGTGAAAAAACAAACAAGAACAAGGTCTGGAAGTGGTTTTGTACTGTAATACTTCTACTGTATTATGCTAAGTCAAAATGAGATACTGTATCTCCTTTCATCTTAGTGGACACAGATCTCATTGTGTCAGCTCAGGCAACAAATTTCTTAACGAAGTGTTGGAACCCACTGCAATGTCTTAAGAGCTTGTAGATGCCAGAGTTTTATTCCCCCATGTCTCTGTCTTGATTAAGTGGATGCTATTTCAGGGCTTTTCCATTTTGAATTGGCTGCTTGCTCTGGTGCTGCTTCAAGCTGTATAATTATCTATTAAGTTGGCCACATCAAGGTGTTCAATTTTGCTTATTTTGGGCTACTGATAGATGGAGCTGGTCTTTCCACATTGGCTGTGGAAGTAAAGGGGAGGCAATCTCTTTTGAAAAGTAAAGAGCATAAAAATGCTAAGTGGAGGCTGCTGGAAAATCTCAGAAGCGTGGCTAGAATTCTGTACCCACTTAGAGCAGTGAACTGAATGGCACTGTAATATGCCACCAACTCTGTAATTATTAAATGTGCAGCAAGTATTTTACTGGGAACAATTATAATTGTTTTATATTATAGTTTTGCTTTGCTGTAAAGTTGTTTGGTGTTCTATAATTTGTTACCTTGTGTTTTAAAATATTTATCATGATGGGTAAGGGGTTCTTCCTGTGGAGGGATTTAATTCCTGATGTTCTTGCAGGTCCTGCAAGCATAGGCTTGCTCAGCCCAGGCATATTGGAATATTTACTTCACAGCTTGGTAAGTGTCTCTGATCCTTTTGTATATATCCATACATAACAATTAGAATGCAATTTTTTTTATTATTATTGTGAAAAGTTTGAGTTGTCTGCTAAATATTGGTAGTGTATGTTACAGAAAGCTGAGATTCCAGAGCCTGTGGGATCTCCATCTCTGGAGATATTAGAAGTCAATGGAACAAGGCTCTGGGTAACCTGATCTATTTGAATCAGCTCTCCATAACAGGGTGGAATACAGGAACTTTGGAGGCTCCTTTGAACCCAAAGCCTTCTGTGCCAGACTTGCAACTCTTTTTGTCTGTCTGTACTGGGTATTAATTAATTAACTTTTTCTTACTGCCCATGTTTAGAACTTCCAGTCCCACCCGACAGTGATGCTTTTTGCACTAATAGCACTGGAGAAGTTTGCACAAACAAGTGAGTATTGTCCTTACTGCTCTTAACACCATGGCTTCTGCTGCATTATTGTCGCTTTCTTTGCCTGATCACTTGTGAGTGTGAGAGTCTGCATTGGTATTTATTGCTGTAGTGACATCCCTCTACCCCTCAAAACCCCTGAGAGACTTGCTGAAACTTATTTTCCCTGTTAGAAATTACTGTAGAAGAGTTTGTGACATGAGGCTTTTGTCACTGACATAAATCTGTATTAGAGCTAGACAACAATTAGGATTGGGAGTTTATAGGCAGGAAAAAATACTTTTTGCTTTAATGACACCCTCACCCACAAACCCTTAAGAGATTTGATGAAACTTAGTCCTGCTTATCTTAGAAATTATTACATAATGACTTATGACATGAGACCTTTGTTACTTGAAAAGAAATCAATCAGTATTGGGGAGATGGAGAACAGCTGTGATCAGTCTCTTGATGATGCAGCTCCATGCTGAGAAGTGGTAAATCTGAATGAAAATAATTCCACATCTGCTTGGGGAAACAACTTCCTGCTGCTTGTAATATTGAGGTTTAGATGTGTGTAGAGAGTTCTAATGCATTTGTAGGATGTTATTCTTTTTAACTAAACTTATCCCTAGCTGATAGCAATTACTCTTTTTCCTCTTAAATTGCAGGTGAAAATAAAATAACAGTTTCTGAATCGTGCATTAGCGACCAACTGATCTTGCTGGAGAAATGGACGGATAATCCAGACTACTTAAAACGCCAGGTTGGATTCTGTGCCCAGTGGAGTTTAGACAATCTGTGTAGGTATAACAAAGGGATGGATTAATTTAATAGCAATCACTCCTCCAAAGAGGTGGAGGATTGCTTTGTGTTCATTTTGTATGAGCACTTAGTGTACCTGGCTGCATTTGTAATATCTCCTTGAAAAAGAAAACAAAACCGAAAAAAAACACACCATGAAATATATCCAGTGTAATTGTATGGAAAGAAAATTTTGGCAAGGAAAATGTTTTTGAAAGGAAGTGGTTTGTACTCTGCAAGTTGGAGCTGCAATGAAAATTCTTCTTTGCACCAATTTCCTGTAATCCACACTTCAGCAAATTTGCTGAGTGGCTCAACAGTGCAGCTCTGTCTCTGTGGAACATCTGGATTGCTGACATGTCCTGGTGATGGCCATGCCTGTGGTCATGGTACACTGGCTCAAAGAATTACTGAAGACTTTTAAAATTAAATATAATTTTTCATTTTTGTGATCAAAAGTAAAAATTATTTGGCAAAGCACTTCTCTAAGTCGATCTTTTGGATTACTAAAAATCACTGAATTTGCTTGGTTAGTTGTGATTTCAAGGGTGCAGCAACTCTAATGACCTTGTATTTTCCAATGCCTTTTAGATAAATTTGGGTAAAAGGTCTGTTGGGCTTTAGGGGCTTTAGTCAGCTTATGGAAAGCCAGTGTCAGCTGTGTTTACTAAACGTCTGTGTAAGTGTTGTAGCAACTTTGAGTTACATGAGGGGTCCTAAGATAAGATAAGATCTTTGACTTGTAAATTAATATGTATGTGTCAACAACTTGGTACCTGGCAAAGAGACATGCTTCTGATCCTTCCATGGAGAAAGGGCAAGCAGGGAGAGAGAGAACTGCTTTGGCTCAGTTCCAGCTCATCACCTAAAAATGAGGTGTAGAAACCTTTAAATCCTTGTTTTCCCCTTCTTCTCATGCCCAAATCTGTTTCCACTGTAACGAATCAGAAAAACTCTCCCCACTGAATATACAAATACAATGGTAAATCCTGAAACAGTGTGAACTTGGATGCCTTCCATTTGCCTGTGGGTTTCCTGCAAGTGCTAATTAGATTGTGGGAGCTCTAGTCAGAGGCACAGGTCATGCTTTCATGTTTGGAAGGTATTTAACACACACTGTATTGGAAGCTGTTTTCATGCAGGTGAATTGTCAGTGTTTCATTCACTTATGCCAAAAACTACCTGGATCCTAGAGAGATTATCAATGTGTGAAATGTTTAAAACCAAGTTTTGCAGCAGCAGTAACTAACACTGGTCGGGATTTTTTTTTTTTTTTTCAGTTTTAAAAGAAGGCAGGCAGTTTACATATGAGAAGGTTGACTTGACCAACATTAGGGCTATGCTGAATAGTAATGATGTCAGTGAATACCTGAAGATCTCACCACATGGATTAGAGGTAGGAAATTCTTTAATGTTTTCATCCTGAAAAAGAGGCTGAACAAAAAGGCAGGTTTTTGCTTTGCACTTGCTCCTGTGTTTTTGTAGAAAGCCATGTTGTCTGCCAGCTTTGTACAGAACACTTGCTTTGTCATCAAAGGGTTGTAACATCACTGCACTGATCTCAGTTGTAGAAATATTCACACTAAAGTAATGCCTGTGCCCCAAAACTTCAGGGAGGTGAGGAGGATTCTTAAGAGTCAGATGGCTTTTCACTTACTTTGTGAACAGTTTTAGTCAAAATATCACTCTATTATTTATTCTGTCTCATCTTGAAAAGATCACAGCAGTCAGATTTTTGTCTCAACCATGTGGGGTTTTTTCCTTCTTCTCTAACTCCTTCTAAAAACTTGTTTGACTACTTAGAGGTGAATTTTCATGAATTAACTTTGAATGTCCTTTCTAGCAGGAATCAGCTAAAAACCAATGATTTATGTTTTCCTGTCTTGGTTGTCTTAGTCTTTAAATCTTTAAATTGTTTGTCAACTTACTTTTTTTTTTTTTTTGCCTGTGGCTTAACCACTGAACAATTTTCAGTCTTGCCTACTTGCTAGTTTGTGACAACTACTGCTATAAAGAGATCACTTTGTCTGAAATGCCTCTAAAATTATGCTGGTATATTCTTGTAGCAGGGAAGAAAGGTTTGCTTGAATGCTAATTTTGTAGACACTGAATTTGTTTGGTTTTGGTAGGCACGATGTGATGCTTCGTCCTTTGAAAGTGTAAGGTGCACGTTCTGTGTCGATTCTGGAGTCTGGTACTATGAAGTTACAGTCATTACTTCAGGAGTGATGCAGATAGGATGGGCAACCAAAGACAGCAAATTTCTCAACCATGTGAGTACCTGTGATGTCATCAAGCTGGTAATATAACATCGGTATTTTCCTTCTTAGGACATCTGTGAAAATAGCTCTGGTTATTCTGCAGTTGTAACTGAGCACTTGCTTGTTTCCTTCAGTTTTTCCTGTGTCCATGAAGAGCTGGTTTTGCTGAATTTGGTGGTACAAGAGAAGTCAGTATTGTTACTGCTGCAGACTGGCACTGTTCACCTAAGTCATGCAGAGCTGCAGCAGAGACAGCTTCTTACCTGTTGGCTGTTGTCTGGAAGCTATAGGGAACTTGATTCTTATTTCTTGTAGCATAATCTCTTGGAAATTCTTTAGATAAAGAGTAGTTACTGTCTGTTTTTGGAACCAAAATATAAGTCACTAGGAACAGCAGCTTCTCATACACTGTCCTTTACACAGGTCACCAAGCAGTCATTTCATCATCCTCTTTAACACATTTTCCTATTAAATTAACTTTCACAAGGGAAATAACTCAAATTCAATCTGGGATAACATGGTATCATTGGACTTGCTGGTAGCAGCAATGTGGGACAGTCTTGGAATGCAAAAGCTTCTTTTTTATTAAAAATAAGGATTACAGAAAGATTAAACCCTCTACCTTCTTGTCTTTTCCTGAGAGTACAGAACAAGTCTGCTGTCTTATTTTATAGCTTGCTTTACTGTCCTTCTCATGTAGATAATTTTGTATCTTATTCTAAGTATCCTTCTTCCTACTATTTACTTGTAAGGTTATGTACTTGCTAGCAATAAAGCAAAATGTGCCACATGCACATGAAGTCCAAAAATAGTCAATCATCATGGAGGTGTCACTAGGTCTTCTTTCTTCTTAAATCTTCGTGGTAATTCTGCATGGCTGTTAGAAACTTTGTATGCTTTTTATGCTATGGTATAACTTGTTTCAGGATTTCCATAATAAGAAAAAAAACTTCCTTTCCAAAAAAGTTTTCTACCTCAGCTTAGAGTTAGTTTATCACCCTGCCAAATGACCATTAAAGTTCATTGAAGTGCAAGTTAGAATTTTAGGACAAAGGGTATATTAGGCCTAGCCTAGTGCTGAGAATAGAAACAGTGCTAGGATGTTAAGTTGACCCTTCTACTGGCTAAGCTTGAGTGAGAAATTCACTTGTAGCCCTTCTTTACTGTTGTACTTGCATGGCTTTCTCTTCCTCCTTGGAACTTATTTTAATAGAAGAATTATATATTTAATGTAGAGATAAGCAGTTAAAACTGCTCATATCTGATTACTATAGAAAAAGTCATTCTACAGCTGAGTTAAATGCAGAAGCTAATATGAAGATAGGCTAAATACATACATGTGAGTAAATATTGATTGTGGTGGTATGAGATAAATACATTAAGGAGATTAAACAAACACCAGTGGCAAAAAACCCAGTGGGGAATGCAAGAGTAGCTTCTCTCACCATTTAATTTGGGTACTTCTGTGAGTTCAGAGGTCTTGCTTCATTTCTTCTAATTATTCATGGAAATAGCATTGTCTTCTGCTGATGTATAACATGCACATATTTGTGTCACATCCAAAGTCCAGTCCCACATTTTTAGCATGGAATTGAAGTGTGATTTAAGTAAAAAAAAATATAAACCATACACAAAATCAAAAACACCAACCAAACAAAAATATCATGCAGACCTGTACTGAGCACAGTCCTTGTAGACACTAAGTGTAACAGAAACTGTCTGAAATAAAAGGCCATGTGTCTGCCTTTAGACTGCTAAGAGGCTTAAAAGATTTTTTTTTTCCCCCACTTACTGTTAAGGAGCTTGATGCATGTGCATTTTTCTGTATGTCCTGTATAAGGTACAAAAATGAGAGATGTCACATCTCTGAGTAGGATGATTTTTCTGTTGCTGCAGCTGTTTTGCTGGTGGCAAAATGCTGCTGTTATTTAAGTTCATCAGGTGTGTGCCTGAAATACAAGGATATTATTCTCTGGGTATGTCACAAACACAGGCCTCAGAAGCCATATGCTCTTTATTTACCGCATCTGTAACAAAAAGACTAGTCCTAAATATGACATTAAACACCCATTAGCTGGGCTTAGCTTTAATTTGGGACATGGCAGGCTTGTGTAATCAGATGCTGTCTGGTATTTGCACTCCAGACAAACCATGCTGAGCACAAGGAAGTTACTTACCTTCCATCATGCCTTTGGATTTCATGGTTGGGCTCTGCTACATGACAGACTTTTCTCCCACTCTGAAACTCTGCAGTTTTGTGTTTGCCTTGGACCTTAGGACTATCACTTGAGAATGTTTTCACAATTTGAGGGAGGCTGGCAGTGAAAAGGACACAATATGCAAGAAATTAGGTGAAGGGGCTGTGTGTTTGTTCTCATGTGCTGTGGGTTCTGGTGGCACATGGATATCTTATGGGGAAGGCATTACAAGTTTGGTACTGGGACTTGAAGATAAGAGTGGCTGTTACTCTGGTGACTTTTTAAGATGCAAAATTTTAACCTATTTGGGCACAAGCCTTCTGATTTTTAAATACTTAGACAGGAGTGATTTGAGGTCATAGAGAATGGAAGACACTTTGGAAACAATATCCCCTTCTCCCTTCCTCCTCACCCCAACAAATTCCCTTTTAACGTGAAAACGAAACTAAAACTAGTTTGAAGAAAAATATTACCTTCCCTGGTGGGGGGGAGAGAGAGAAAGAAACCCTTCCTGCTCCTGGAAGAACGGTTTAGATGAATGAAAATAAACTTTGTAGCCCGTGTGTGTGAGGAGTGGCTGCAGCTGGAGCGCTGTGCTCTCTCCCTAAAGGAAGGTTACGGCATCGGGGACGACGAGTACTCGTGTGCGTACGATGGCTGCCGCCAGCTGATCTGGTACAACGCCAGAAGTAAACCACATTGCCACCCCTGCTGGAAAGAAGGTATTCAGTCTGTCTTCTGCTCTTTATGCTAACTGGAATTCTGCACTGGATTTTTTTTTTTTTTCCCCTTTGTAGGTGTGAACAAAGCAGTTACTGCCCGATGCTGATGATCATAAGGGTTTAATAATTACTGTGTTTTAAGAGTGATTGAAATTAGCACAGTGGGCACTACAGTCTTGTTCCCCAGTCTAAAGAGACTCTTATTGGTTAAACACTTTCTTTTCAAATGCAGAGTGAAAATCATAGCACCAGTTAACACTGGACATTTAATCATTAGACTTTTTTCCACTTGTAGTCGTATACAATAGTCTTGAAATCTTCCTTTCTGGGTTAAAAGAGTTGTTTTAGAGAAGGGGAGAAAACCTTGATCTCTGAATTAGACTTTTTTTTTTTTTCTTTTTTAAGGAGGAGTTGCACTGTCTTGCTTACTTTAAATTCTTGGATAACTACTTGGACAGCAAAGTTCTGTTCTTGATCTCAGCTTTGAAATCTTGGTAGGATTCTGTGCATGCCATGCTTGTGTGAACTGTGCCGCCTTCTCTTCTATTAAAATTTTCCCCCAAGGATGGCTAAATTAAAACACTTCTTAAAAAATAAATAGCACAAGCATATTGGAAATTTCTCCTCAGAACACCCACTTGCTTAAGTCTATTTTCAACAGGTATAAAATAGCCAAGGAGGGACAGAGTGCAGCTTTCTTCTGGCTTTGGCAAATACTCTGCAATACTTCTACAACTATGTAGTATTAATGCTCTGGCAGACTAAAATACTTAAATTTTTTACTATTTTCTCCTGGGTTTTTTGGTTTTGGTTTGGGTTGGTTTTTGGGTTTTTTTTAGTTACTGTCTGTATCAATGTTTCTTCTTTTGTGCTTTTGCAAACAGTTCCTTTTAAGTAAGACAACTCACAGTGACATGTGATACTTGAAACAATAACTGTTTCAGCTGCTGGCATTTAACAGAAACGAAATCTTTAAATTATTTTTGTTTTGCATGTAAGGAGACACAATAGGATTTCTACTAGACTTGCAAGAAAAGCAAATGATCTTCTATTTAAATGGAAACCAGCTTCCTGCTGAGAAGCAAGTATTTTCATCTGCAGTGTAAGTATCTGCTCATTTGGAAGGACATGACCTCTGTGGATAATTGTTTTAATTATATGAAGAGTTTTCAATTTGAGATGTAAATTCATATTTGCTTACCTGAAGCCATCATTAAGCAAGTTTCCCCGTTGGAAGTTGCTTAGAAATCAGTAAGAAGGATATAATTTTACAGGTGGATTTCGGGATCCAAAATAGATACCTTTGGAAAGTCCAAAGTATGTTCAGCTCAGTGTTTTGTACTATCAAATTAGCATAGCATTAAAATAGAATGAGGCTGCAGCAAAGATGAACAGTTTTCTGGTGCCTGAGGAATTCTTTTGAAAAATAAAGCCTATCTTGTAAGTGTTGGAGAGGGCTTGTTAACTGACTGCCATTCACTGGGGCCAGCTTCTGGAGCAGCACATTGAATATTCATCAGAGGATGTCTCTTGGTAGCATTGCAGGCAGGTGTTGGGCTTACTTTGCCAACTGTTGTTAAAATTAACACATGGTGAACTCCTCTAACTCTCATAGGTAAGTTCAGCCTTTTACTTCAGAAGAGATAAGCTGGTGTAATACTTGAGAAAGCAGCTTCCTATGCAGCTTATTTAAATTTAATTACAGTTATTCCTACCAGGCTAATAATTTCATCCATGTTTTCTCATCAAAATAAATTTCAAGATGCAGGTGAAGAGTAGTTGAGTTTAAAGAGTTGCTGAGTATCTTTTTTATTCAGCTTTTAGTGCTCTGTTCTTTGAGTATGGACTTGATAAACTTGAGTACTTGTTAGAACTTGGGGTATTACTGAACTTTGGTCCTTCCAGTAAATTTGAGAGGTGATAGTTGTGTTTTTAAAAGTGTGACTGATCCTAGCTGTACAGTAGGCAGCCTTTATTGGCTGACTCAGTAAGAAATTCAGATAAATCCCAACAGTAAATTCAAGAGTTGAGAACCAAACCAGGTAAGTATGTGCAGCTGCAATTTGATGCTAGCTGCAAAACACTGGTATTAAACGTGTCTCTGTCTCAGGCTGTATTTTCAAATGGTAATAGTTACATGTCTGAAAGCTCTAGTGTTATTTAAGTCATTCTAAAATGCCTGTTCATGTTGCAGATCGGGGTTTTTTGCTGCAGCAAGTTTCATGTCCTATCAACAATGTGAGTTCAACTTCGGAGCAAAACCCTTCAAGTACCCACCACCAATGAAGTTTAGTACCTTCAATGATCATGCCTTTCTGACAGCAGAAGAGAAAATCATTTTGCCCAGGTAATCCTCCTACCTTGAGTGTTTACATGCAGAGAATTAAAATGTTTCACGTCTGAGTTGCAAAGTCTTGTCTTGTACTCAGCAAAATAAATTTATGGGGTCATACTTTCATAGGTTCCTCCTCTAAAAGGATGAGACAATAGGCTCCAGTGCAATTTCATCATTAGGGCAGGAGATATGCAACCAAAATCCATTAAATATATTTTGTAATATTAAGCTAAATTAAAACGAATTAGTACTACACAGTAAGCTGTTTCAGTAGAAGTACCTTCTGCCATCTAAGGATTATTAGGTTGATTGAGGAGGTATAGTGTTAATTACAAAAAGATGTTGTATTTAAAATTGACCCAATTTGTGGTGTTGGCAGCATGGAGGTGCTAAAATATTGTAAGTCTTGAAATTGTCCTTTACTGATCCTGATGAAAATCTCCCCATTTTTGAATGATAGTGCTGACAAAGGTTATTCAAATTTAGAAGTGTTTTCCCACCTAAATATAATTCAATCTAGGTAGAAACAGGTCTGGATGCATTCTTCTTTAGCTTTTACCAAACCTCTGGCAGGAATGAAAAACTAGTAGCTCTTCTGATTCAAGTTATTAGTAATAAAATAACTTACTGGACCACAAGCAGTAACAGTGTACAGTATAACCTGTGTGGTGTACCTTGAATTTCCAGATTTGTCTGAAGATAGCTCTCAGATAGGTGCTAAGGTATGTGACTGAAATAATCTTAAATTGCAACTAATTGAGGACAAGGTTGTTGGAGGGGGTACCCCTGGCTGTAATGAAATTCAGAGACTGGTTTTGAATTATCTAGTTTTGATCAAGTGTATTAGAGATACTTAAGGATCTTAGTATTTAAAAAGAAAAGAAAAAAACCCCTTACTTCGAGGTTGGAGACACATTGGCAAAGTTTGAGGCTTGGGATATTGTATTTGTGCAGAGAAAATCAAATGCAACTTGCAAAATCATTTTGTGCTTACCTGTAGCCAGAGTAAATTATTTCTGCTTATGACTGCAGGTGCTTTAAGTGAGAGTCTGATATAATCTTTAAGATGATCTGTTAGGTACAAATTTGTCACCCTCTCTTTTCAAATGAAGTGTTCTTCTGTCTTGGTAGTGTCCCATATGGAATGAGAGGTTTATAGATTCTGGCTGATGCTCAGATGGGATTGATGTTGTTCTGGCACTGCTCTTGCAATGTTTTGGCAATAGCTGTGAGAGCTGTTACATGATTGTGCCAAAAGATGAGAGACAAACTGGGGGAAACTGGTTTCCTGTTGATGCCTGGCTGGTGAAACTTGGCCTCCTGTGTTACAGACTCGTCCTTATGCAATAGCACTGAAAGGCTCCATTCAAGGTTGGACACTGTTGTTCTTTGTGTAAACAAAGATCATCCCTGCCTATAGCCTGAACTGCTTGGAAATGATAAGCCAATCCTAAATTTCATTTGATCATCCTAAAAGTGATAGGAGATAAGGCAAAGGCCTGTATGAGTGGACCATAATTATCCATCACAGGATTTAACATTAACTCATGCAGAGTTGTGTAGAATTTAGTGCTTCTGGTGTTGGGGCAAAACACATCACCCTGCCATTGAATAGCTGTGATGGGTGTTGTGTGTATGTTCCAGGTGGGAAATGTCTTCTTTCATCAAATGAAGGATTTTTACCTATTTTCTCTCCCTTGTGGCTGTTGCCATACTGGGATATTTATTTAATATGCAGTTTTTATTCTTTTAAATTGTGTTGGAGCAGTATAGGGTTTCTGTATATTGTTCACACACGGGTTTGTGAGGTTTGTTTGGGGTTTCTTTTCTTAACTCCTAAAAGTACCCAGGTACAAAAGAACAATTTCTTTAAGTGTTCAGCTGTGGGAACTAGGAGAATTGTTATTTAATCCCCTCTCTGTCCCTTTCTGATAGATCAGAGTAGGGAATGAGGCTGTTTTACAGGTCTCTGGGCATGTTAAGCGTTTTTTTGTGGGCACTTGTGATCAATATTTATCAGTAGTGCAGTGAGCACTGATACAAGTGTTATGCTGGCCTTGATGTAATTCTCAGAATAGTTTTGAATCTCTTGCTTTGACTCAAACTGATGTTTGGGGGGGTCTGTCTGTCTCTCTTCAGACACAGGCGCCTGGCTTTGCTGAAGCAAGTGAGTATCAGAGAGAACTGCTGCACACTTTGCTGTGATGAGGTAGCAGACACAGAACTCAGGCCGTGTGGACACAGGTAAAACCTTAAAAAAGCTCAAATCCAAAGAAATAGGCAAATGTGTGTGTGATGTTCAGCTTAGATGCAGTCCCTGTTCATCTTGATTGACTCCCCAGGAGAAAGGAAATAACCTTCCTTCCTTTTAAGGATGTGTGATGTTAAACACAGTATTCCCACTATTCCCCTCATCCTAGACCTGAGCAGATTGAACCCCCAATGGTGTGTGTATTTGGGAAGTACAGAGGCTACATCTGTGTGCTGCCCTGGGCTATGGAGTCTTATCTCCCTGATATCAAAGGCTTTGCTGATTAGTACTTGATACCAGTGCTGTGAAATCCAGATCACATGAGGAGAGCAGAAAATTCATAATATACTCACAAACTCATTAAGTGTTCCACAAATGGATTGTCTCAAGTCACAAATCCCACTAAAAGCTGAAAATGAGACAGCAGTGTGAGTTATACCATAATAGCACTTCCCTGCCTTTAAGCAGCCTACTAGGAAATTATTCCAGTTAAGCCCAATTCCTTAGAGTTCTGGAGCACTCATGGAAGGAGCCTTGCCATGTGTCTAGATGCTGCAAAGTTAAAGAGAGATGTGCCTGGTGTGTTCCAACAAGAAACGAAGAAGTTGCTGCAAGGCAACTCCAGACCTGAGTGAGTGCTAGGATTAATGAGCACAGGGAAGTGAGATCCCAACCAACTGCAAGAGCAGCTGCAGGTCTGGGAGATGCTGAGCAGCAGGAGCTCCTCTCAAAGCCTGTAAATGGATCCACAACACCTGACTTGCAATGCCTAATCTCCACAGAGAGACTTAACTTGGCTGTGCCTCTGGCAGGCTGACTAAACTGCTTAGTGCTTGTATTATTTTGTTGTTGTTGATTAGTTTTTCATATGTAAAAGCAGGCTTTAACTGGTTTTTCTTCTCCTTCAGTGACCTGTGCATGGAGTGTGCCTTGCAATTGGAGACCTGCCCTTTGTGTCGACAGGAAATACAAACCCGAGTCAGACAGATCTCTCACATTTCATGACACACGTGGAGAAATACCACAGACTTGTTTTTAATGAACTCCAACCAATACTGAGAGGGGAAAGCATCTCTAACCAATCTTTATGCACATAGAACCATAGCCACGGCCAGATTTCATGCTAACTTGTAATCTGTTTATCTTAAAACCGAAATCTTTAATAAGCTCTTTGCAGCTGCCAGCGATGGGAGCTGGTTTCAGCAGTCAGGAGCTGTGGCTATTGGTTCCTCCGAGCAAGAGCAGAGGGAGTTGTCTCTTCTTCCCCTTTTCCTTCTCGCCTGTCACAAGTGCTGAAAAAATTTGCACTGGAAGTACACATACAATGCATTTTAGAAAAGAAGAGAAAATAACTATTTCCTAAAACAGAGCCGTGCTGTCTTGTGCTCGAAAGTCTCTATTTTTGGCAGAAGTCAGTACTAAAAAAGAGAATGCCAATGTTTTCCTGTTTAATGTAGCCTCCTGCTGGTCAGAGACTCTGTATTTTCCGATATTAAACTGCTCAAAGACTGGATCTGTACACAGAATGATTTGAAAAGACAGTGTGGAGACTGTAGAGAAACTCACAGGTTTTAATAACTTGGTGATTCCAAAGAATGTTCTGATTTGTTTTTAAACGTTAAAAGATCAGTGATATTTTCAAGTACATAACGTTTCTGATGCTTTTAACTTCAGTACCCACATTTTTTTGTGAGGTTATAATTTTCAGGAGGTATTCTTAACTAATTACAATGCTGGACTGGAATTAATTTGATATTCTGGGTATTTTTTAAGGTATCATCAAACATCTTTTTTAATCAGTGTTGTTTTTGAAAGCTAGCTCAATTTTTCCAGTATCTTAAAATATTAGAGGAGAATTCTGGACCAGTTTATTTAAAACAAGGTTATTTGGATAGCAATTTCAGTCTTATTCTTAACTCCTTAAAAATGCACCTTGCTTGCCACATGTCAGTCCTGCTCTGAGCAGGTTTGGGGCCACACTTCCTATTTTTGGTAGGGATCATACAGTGGGAATCTCTGCTCCACTTTAATTACACATTTGTGATGTTTGTATGTTAAGGATGCACTTCAGTAGGCAGCTCTTTTACTAGGTTTCTACAAGGAATCAGGGTTCACAGCTGGTGTCAGTAAAGTAGCACAAAATTGGTGGGGTTCTGCTTATTTTGCACCAACTGAGGATGTGACTCGGTCTCTTCCAAGTCTTGTACAGGTTGATTTTTTTTTTTTAATATCTGTCTATATAGAAGAACTTTACTAATTCACACACAACTTACACCAAAACCATCCCACTTCTTGGCAGTGATTCAGCAGCAGAGGCTGTTACAGTGAATTCTCATGGTGTAATGTAGCTTATTTTTAAGATCATTTATTATCTTTATTTTACTATGAAGTGCTAACAAAGCAGAGCTGAGGCTGCTTCTTCCTGATGAGTGCTCTGGCTCCCTACAGACCTCAGTAGGAGCTTAGAGCTCTGCACACAGGTCCCAGAACCCAGCTCTCCATCAACTCCTTTCACTTCCTGCCTTTGCTAACTCAAGGGTGCTGAACTTCATCCAGAGATGTGTGAATTAGGAAAGTTCTGTCCATCATTTTCATGTTGACTTTCGTCCAAATGTAGACTGAATCCAGCAAGAGAGTGCTGGTTAGTGTTTTTGCTAAAATGTGGATGCTCTTCCACCTTGGATGCCTGGTTTGATTAAAGTCAGACTGGCAAATCTGTGCCACAGGGATCTCATTTCCTCGCTGACTGTACTTTACAATGTTTTGCTGTTTCCATGTTTTCAGACAGGGCTGAGTCCCTTCCAGCTCCATGTTCAACGAGCAAACGTGACTGCCATCACTGCCACAAGGGTGTTAGGAACTCAGAATCACTTGAAATGAAGTTTTAAGCGCTTCCAAATGCCATGATAAGTTTTTATCCCTAAGGTATGAAGTTACAAATCATACTTTAGGGAAGAGGTGGGACAGAACCATTTTGAACTCTGCCTTAATAGAGTCTAGTAATTTCAGGGCTTTGGTTTCCCTGGCCAAGATTAACTGAGGTAAAATTTTCAGAAGTGCCTAGGATTCCTAATTTGTATCAACTGCTGTATGAGATTAAGGTCTTCAGGCCCAAGTCCACAATGGCTTCTAGGCATCTGCTATCCCCTTGGAATGCAGGTGACCTTAGAGCCTCGCTGCCTTTGTGGACATGGGACTATGTGCCTGCGTTCTTTATGGAAAAGATGTGAATGCTTTGGAAAATTTTGCCCCAGACTGTCTTCCATGCAGCTGGTGCTGGGCAGAGGAAGCCAAGGGTGGCAGAGGAGGGAGCTGTGTTGCAGAGAACTGTCCTGTTCATTTCACAAAGGGAAAGACTGTACACTTTGACTGGCTTTCTGCCGCCATTCACGTCGGGGGCATTTCTGTCAAGCTGGATATTCCACGACCAGTGCGGGGCCACCCTCGCTCCCTGCACCCCCCTGGCTTTGGGGATAGGGAGAGGGGAGGTGGTGACTCCACAGACCCTCACAGGGGGACATGAATTGTAGCAAAGTTGTCCGTTCAACAATAAAAACATCCTGAAGGCTGTTTGTTGTTCTTTAATTCCTTTTCGCCTGAGGTGTGGTGCGTGTATCCGCTCGGGTGTGGCAGTCGAGCTGGGGGCCTTGCTGGGCTCTCCCCAACCCTCGGCGCTCTGCTCTGATGGGAAACCCGCTTCGCCAGCGCCATTAACAAACACAAACACACACACACACACACACTGCTGTCTCCGCATCCCTCCCTCAGGCCCGGAGCCGGCCCGGCGCAGGACGCGCTCCCCATCCCGCCAGGGCGGCCACGCCCCCTTCCCGCGCGGCCCCTGCCGCGCTCTGATTGGGCGAGCGCTCCGGAGCCGCGCTGTGATTGGCTGCGGGCGGGGCGGAAGAGCGCGTTCCCCAGGAGACGGCCCCAGGGGAGGGGGCTCCGCGCCGGCCTGAGGGCGGTGGGTGCGGGCGGGGGGCGCGGGGCTGCGGTCACGGCAACGGCGCAGGGACACGGGGGAACGGGGCCGGGCACTGCCGGGGCGCTCTAGGGAGAGAGGGAGGGTGATGGCCCGCTGCCCTGGGTCCCTCTGAGGGGAGCGAGGCGTGCTGGGTACATGGGGAGGGACAGGGCTGGAGGGCTTTGCCCCCCTGGCCGGGGCTGAGGACGCGCTCCGCTCACGCCGTGCCCGCGGTGATGCCCGGGACTGCTCCGAGGGCCGGCGGAGGCTGAAGCGCAGCGGCCCCGGGGTGCCCTGTGCCCTGTCCCGGGCCGAGCGTCCTGCCGGGACACAGCCCCTGCGATCGCTGGCCAAAGCCTGGCCTGACACATGCTGGAGCAGCGTACCACCTTTATCTTACCTGGCTTTATTTCTATTATCGCCATAGATGTTTCAGGAGAAAAGATGTAGACGTGACCCAAAACCCCTTAATAGGGACTGTTTGAATTTTGAGCCTGTTCTCTGAATAGGCAGACAAAGTTTCTAGATTATTTGGGTTATTACAGAAAAGCAGTAGTAATAATTTTGGAAGAACGTGATGTTGGAATTCCTGTGTCTAAGAATTAAAATTTATCTCCTAATTTGCTCGGAAATGTATGGCAGTTTAGCAATTGGATTTGTATTAATACTAAGTCATGTTATTCTTTAGCACTTAGATCAAAAAGAAGAAATTACCACTAACAGCTGAAACATACAGATTGTCTCTTCCACTCTGGCTAGGCAGGACCAATGGAGACTTCTGATGGAGAAAGTTTGGGTGTAGCCACGTGAGTATGCTACATTCTCATGTGTCAGATTTTCGATAAGCTAATTGCTAATTAGAATATCTTGATAGAAATATAATTACAGAAATGAATTTACATCACACTGTTTTAGCAGATTCTGCCTCTTGGAACAAAGGTGCAGAATGCAAAGCTGCAAGAGGGAATAACATCCGTGAAGAGTTTAGGTGACGTCAAAATATCACTGTGGTCAGTGTAGCACTGGGTAGCTCTGCTGAGGGACCAGAGCAAACCTTCTAAGGCTGGAAATTGCTTTTTCTGGTGTTCATTTTAAATTCAGAATTTCTCCTTCTCAAGAGTGTTTGTTGTCTTATGTTGACATAAGTCATAAGTTATGTTGATCCTGAGAGGAGACTCTTCCTCTGTGTTCTCCTTCTAAAACTGAGCCCGTTCACAGGTGACCTCAACCAAATTTCACACTGGCAGATGCAAAGATGCTGCTTCACCCCACAAGTGTGTGCCATACTCTTCTCCCAGGAGTTGTGGCAGAGGGGGATGTGTGACTGTGCCTCTGTCGTACATGGATTTAATTCTTTCAGCCTCAGACTCTGAACAGCAGCTGTGCCAGGGCTGCCTCAGCAGCACAGTGTGCTGGCCCAAACTGGGCATGGTGAGGTGACAGGGAATTAAAACACAGGGTTGGTGAGCTCGTGTCTCTAAGTGTTGTATAAAAAGATGGAATCAGGTTCTTTTGGAACAGTTCAAGTTCCGTTATTTGCACAGACTTAAACCAGGTTTAAATTAACATTTCTTCTATTGTTGTTAGGATAAGCAGTAAAACTAGCAGTATCATTTCTTTGGGGAGGAGGAAAGAGTGGGAATTATCCGTGGTGCAGTGAGGGCGAGCCAAGGGAAGCGCCGAGGCCGGCTCAGCTGCCCGGGCTGTGCCTGTGCCGCCCTCTCGCGGGCCCTGGCTCCCCGCAGCTCCCCCAGCACCAATGCTGTCGCTAGGACCTTTTAAAATCAAAGATATCTCAAGTTTTTCCTGATCAGAGCGAGCCTGATTATAGTTAAATTGTCGGCTAAACCACTGTTGGATTAATTTCACTGGAGTATTCTCTAATAGCAAAGTTACTTTTATCAGCTTTTCAAAACTTAGTCTGAAGGGCTATCCTACTCTGTTTACTGATCAGAAAGAGACATTTAATTTAATTTAAATGATACAAATGCCCCTGTTTCTTTGAGACTTCTTTCCGTCATTTGTGAGAAAAGTTTGTCATGAGAGAATAGGAAGACTTCATCTTCCACTAAAGATGAGCTGTGAATGCCAAAGACATCCTGTGGATTATTTATTGTGTTTGAACAAGTTGCACAATAATAGATTCACATTCCTGATGCTGGCACCAAAGATTTCTTCCCTGGATGAATTCAGGCCCATAATGCAGTTTATGTTTGCTCATGATAGAATAACCTTAGGAGATTATCCCATTTATTTGAATCATATAAGGATGTTTCTTGCATAAGAAAAAGATATAAGTTTCTTCATTTATGTAATACTTGTGTATACATTCAGTTGAAGTTGTTCCACAAGACCAAATATTTCAAAATATTCTGTAGAGTGTCTACAGTTCTGTGATCACCATGTGCAGGAAGGAGAAGGGAAACTAGTAGCAGCTGGGATTTGTGGGTTGGAAAAGGCTTAATTAATTTGTTCTAATTACACTCTTTACATTCTTTTGCACCAGAACTAGAATTACCTTGACAGTAATGCCAGTAAAACAGCATTTATTCTTTCTTGCAATTAGGCACCTTAGTGGGAGGAAATAGAGTAGAGGCCTAATGAGAATCTCCATGGAGCAGTCTTCTCATCAGTGCCATGGATTATTTTGTAGGTTGAAACCAGGAAGTTTTTCAGTTACCTTGTTTATCTGGTTTTATTTGTACTTAGGTTTTGTTAACACTTTTTAAATTTAACTTTTATTTCTGCTGTGGTCAAATATGTATTTATGCAGTCCTGTCTTTCTTTGCTTTCAGCTCCACAACTTCTGATGAGTTTGATGCAGTTGTTGGCTATCTGGAGGATATCATAATGGGTAAGGTCTGCAAGTAGGTACAGACAACAACAGAGCTGCTAAACGTGTTGCCAGCTGCTCTTCTGGTAATTAGCCAGAAATTGCCAGGAAACATACAGAGCTCATGCCTGCTTCATGGAAGCTTTCCTTCCTTTCTTACCATGAAGCCCTTACCTGGTAGTGTAGTAAAAATATACATAAAATTCTTCTGTGTGCTTATGACTCTTGAAAACTATTCTCCACATCACTGCAGTACACTGCTTCTTAGGGAAACAGTAAAGATGTTTGTGCATCTCACAGAGAAATCAAAGCTTTCTGGGGTTTTTATGGAGCAGCCATAAAAAGGCAGCCTTCCCTACCCCTGCTCTGCCCAAACTTCTCCTGACATGTCTGTCAGGATGTTCTTAGAAGCCACCATGGTTTGTCTGGGCAGTTTTTTGCAGTGCCCAGCTGCTGCTGCTGCTGCAGGGAGCTTTTTGCACTCTGATATAAAGTGCCTGAGCTGCAGGCTGAGAGTTGATTCTATTCCAGCACTGAAAACTGCAAGAATGGGGAGCTTTACTTCTTTGTATCCAGCCCTGAAGCACAAAGGTGGTCATAGAATCAGAGAATGGTTTGGGTTGGGATGGACCTTAAAGATCACTCAACCCCCCTGCCATGGGCAGGGACACCTTCCACTAGAGCAGGCTGCTCACAATCCCATCCAGCCTGGCCACCTGGCACTAAAAGATGCCCAATTCTCAGGAATGTGGTTTTAACTGAGAAGTCAGTGTGTGCAGGGAAGTTTTTTACAAGGTGCCAAGGCAGAATTCATGCTGATCAGCCATCAGCTGCTTGATAGGAACAGCACATCATTTCTTTGGTCACATCCTTCCCAGAGAGATTCAGATTCTGGAGCCTCATTTACCTGGTGATGCAGTTAAATGTGGAGAAATGCTAACTAAATTAATTTGGAACATGTCAGAGTTTGGAAAGCTGTGACTGGTGTCCTTTACCAGTGTTTGTAATTAAACTTTTTATTTAGACCTGTTCTGTGGAATCCCATGGTTTATTTTTGCACGTTTATTTTTATTCTTCCACAACTGGAAAAAATTCTTTGGCAATTGAAAATTTAATATGGGAGTTTCGCTAATATTTTTAAATTCAAAGAAAAAAACCTGACTCTGAGTTCTTGTGGGGAAGAGGTATTCACTTAATACAGATGTTTTGCTGACTTTAGAGCCAGCACAAAAAGAGGTTCAGAATAAATAACTATTAATAAATGTAGAGCAGGAAGACTGTTTTGGTAATACTTCACTAGCAGCCTCTGTCCTCTCACAGATGGGTCAGAAGTGGTGGTTTGGCAGCAGCTGTGGTGCTGATGTGATGAACTGTGCACGTGTGCAGGGCTCTGTGGTTACAACAGGGAAACAGAGGACCAGTGAATGTGGGGTTTGTGTTACAGAAAGAATGACTAAACTCGTAACTGTGTGTTGCATTTCTGTTATGGCCCAGATGATGATTTCCAATTAATGCAGAGGAACTTTTTGGAGAAGCACTACCAGGAGTTTGATGACTCAGAAGAAAACAAGCTCATCTATACGGACATTTTTAATGAATATGTAAGATACCTTTTCCTATTTTTCATATGTATTACTTTTTTTTTTTTTTTAATAGATCTCCCTCTATAAAATACTGGGCTTATATGGAGCAGATCTCAACATGTTCCTGTTTCCTTTAGAAGCACAGCCATGATCTGTGAACAAGAAGAGATTTTTTGAAGCTTTAGGTTCCTTTCTCATTGTTTCACACAAAATTTTCTAGAAATATTTTGGAAGTTGTGTAGCTTTCTTGAATAGAAATTTAGCCAATTGCTATAGTAAACAATACGTTTAGCATGTGTGCAAAAAAAGTTTTCTCTAGTTGTATTATTTTTTGTATTGGATAATTCAATCACATTCTTCATGCAAAGCAGAATCAAAAAACTAGACCAGTCTACTATTCAGTACCATTAAATGAGTTGGAAAAATATTTGTTACTAGATACAAATAGTCAGTGTTTGTTCTCCCCAAGATCCCCAGCAAAAAATGTGCAGCTCTGTGCCTCAGAGCTGCTGTGAGAACAGAACCAGCAACACCCACTGAGGAATCTGCAGTTGTGCCCAGTGAGGATCATGCAGAGTGTCAAGAAGGTGTCAGTGTAAGGATGCTGTTTGAAATCTGCTTCTGAAATCTGTTGTCATCTTACTGGGGTGGTTTGTCTGGGTTTTTTGCAGATCTCTTTAGTAGAGAAATACATTGAAGAGAAGTTGCTTGATCGGATTCGTGGGTTTGATATGGTTGCTTTCACAGTGTCATTGCAGTAAGTCTCTGCTTTGCTTTTGGTTGAGGAGTGGCTCATGTGCCTCTCAGTTCTTTTTATCTAGATTAAAACTTAGGTTTGGCTGTTCTCCCTTTAGATAATAGTTCCACTTTAACTCAAAAAACAAAGTGTTCATGCAGGCAGTGGCTGACCATTTTTCTTGCCTTCAGCATGTCCTGCTACTCTAAATTTCTGAATTGTCATGCTGAAATATACTGAGTTTGAAGGGGTAGGAAGAGAAATCAGAATGAGAGCACTGGATGATTTTGATGTTTCTTGTCACTTTGAAGCCAGACCCTTAAAAGGTTGGGTCTTGTTTCTCTCTTCCAGGCACCTCAGTAGCCTGGTGGTGTTTCAGTCATGTGGTTAAATTCTTTTATTGCAATTTTTGCATGGAGCATTTAGTTTGGTTTGTGTTCAGCTTTTGCATTGGGTCATTTTAGCTTTACCAGCTTCCTGAAGAGCTTGTTTTTGAAAGATCACTGGTTTTCCCCTTGAATAAGAAAATCAAGTGTAATTGGGAACTGAGTATCTTAAAATATTTGAATATGTTTAATTTTTAATGTTTCTTAAATAAACAGGTCTAGTTTTCAAGGACTGATATGATACTCACAGGTCTTGGGTTTAGATAAATGGAATAATATAGTTAGATTGGAAATACTCTACATGGTAATATTTGGCTGCACTTTTGCTATATGATAACCTGCAATAACATTCTTGTTTAAATACTGATATTGTTCTACTTGTCCTTTTTGACCATGTACCATTTTAAAATAACGAATTTTTCTCACACAATTTTCTCGTTCCTCAACTTTTTTTTCTCTGTAGACAACACAAAGATGAAATGCCAGGTGATATATTTGACCTGCTGCTCACATTTACAGACTTCCTGGCTTTCAAAGAAATGTTCTTGGAATACAGAGCTGTGAGTATATCACATTGTTTATTTTCATTGGCACTTGGTTTGGTGTAGCTCCACCCTAGGGTACCAAAGGAAAAGTTACTACAGTAGGTCACAGTATTTAATCAAAGGCTGTAACAGAGTCAAAAGAAAAATTACTTCACTGAGTGGCTTTTTAAACTCAAACTGCACATTTAATAATTTCTAGGAAACATGAATTAAGCTGGCATGTGGAGCAGCTCTTCCTGCTTTTGTGAACTTCCTGCATTTGTGAACATTGTTTTCCAAATGAACAGAAGGGAACACTTTTTCACTCGGAGAGCCTCTGTCTCAGTGGAGTCAGAGGGGTTGTGGAGTCTCCATCCTTGGGGATATTCTAAAGTTGTCTGGACACAGTCCTGAGTGACCATGCTTGAGCATGGGGTTTGGCCCAGATGACCTCCAGAGATCCCTTTCTACCTTGGCCATTCTGACTCTATAGTATCTTCTTTTATTTTTTATTCCTAGTCTATAAAAAAATAGCTTTCTAAGCCTCTTTCATTTGTGTCTTCCTCCTCTCTGTGCCAGCTGGAGAAATATGCAAAAGTGCTAAGATTTTTAGATGAGGTTTTTCCTAACAGAATGAAAATCAGTGCTCTCCAGTGTCAGTCCACTTGTCCTGTCTGACAAGGAGCAAAAGAATCACAATTGTGGTTATGCCTCTGCCCCTTCCCCATCCCTGTGAATTTTGTGGAAATGGGGACAGCATTCTTGACCAGGTGTGAGCAAGACTCTGACATGGACAGACACTGGCAGGGTGACAGCCCCCTCCCCCCAGGGATTCCTGCACAGTCTTCTTGGGTTCACATTCAATCACAGATGCTCAAGTAACATGTAATTTTATAGTGGTTTGATGCAGCAGAGAATGTATTGCCTGTTTAATTTTTTGAAATTCTTATTCCAAATCATCGTGGAGTCACAGATTTCTTTTTTTTTTCCCCACGTTTCTAGGAAAAAGAAGGTCGAAGTCTGGACTTAAGCAGTGCGTTAGTGGTGACTTCATTAAACCATTAAACAAGTCATTCTGAAGGGAGTTCTGTTGTATTTTAAGCAAGGTCTATTCAATTTTCAGAGGTGAAAGGCAGCGATTCCCGAGTGACGCCGGGGCAGAGGGGCGGGGACTCGGCTCCGTGGTGGGTGTGCGGTGGGGCAGGGCCAGAACTGTGGGTCCCTCTCCAGGGGGTGAAATCAAAGCTTTCTGGACTTTTTATACCCTTTTACAAAATGGACAGAAGAGACTGTGAGAGGCAGCCTTCCTTTCCCCAGCGCTACCCAAGCTTCTCTTTAGCTGTCTGCCAGGATCTTCCTTAGAAGCTGCCGTGGTTTGTCTGGGCAGTTCTCTGCAGGGCCCAGTTGCAGGGAGCCTTTTGCACTCTGATATAAAGTGCCTGAGCTGCAGTTTGAGCTCCTTGTTCTTTGTCTTGTCTCTGCTGAACACAGAGAACAGTTTATTCCTTCTGTTCCTGGAGCCCCATTACTTAACTGGAAATCATCCAGTTCTAAACCCCCTGCCATGGGCAGGGACACCTTCCACTAGAGCAGGCTGCTCACAATCCCATCCAGCCTGGCCACCTGGCACTAAAAGATGCCCAATTCTCAGGAATGTGGTTTTAACTGAGAAGTCAGTGTGTGCAGGGAAGTTTTTTACAAGGTGCCAAGGCAGAATTCATGCTGATCAGCCATCAGCTGCTTGATAGGAACAGCACATCATTTCTTTGGTCACATCCTTCCCAGAGAGATTCAGATTCTGGAGCCTCATTTACCTGGTGATGCAGTTAAATGTGGAGAAATGCTAACTAAATTAATTTGGAACATGTCAGAGTTTGGAAGGCTGAGACCAGTGTCCTTTATCAGTGTTTGTAAGTAAATTTTCTGTTTAAATTGTGGAATTCCATGGTGAACTCCCATGTTAATTTTTATTAATTTTATTGTTCTTATTTTCTACTGTTCCTGTTTTATATATCTATATATGTCTATATATTCATAATTGTGGAAATTTCTCCCTTGATTTACTTGCTGACAACCAAATAAAGGCAGATGTGTCATGGGCCAATGCCATGTGTCCAGTTCCTTTTCACTTCTCACCTTCCATCAATGCAGTTCCATTTCTGATCCTGCCTCTGCAGACGACCTGGTAAAACTTTTCCCATGCAGAGCATGCAGTAAGAGTTGCACTGTAGCTCACTGTGCACCAGCTTTTGAACTCATTGAATCTACTTTTACTACCTTGTACAAGGAGGGTGTGGAAGGAAAAGCTGCTCTGCCTGGCTGGGCATCACTTCTTGTTCTGACAAACACCCAAAAGGTGAATTTGTGGTCTGCAGCACGGAGGAGCAGCGTGGCTCTTCCCTCTCCTGAGGCACTGATCCTGCCTGTGTTCCCAGAGCTTTTGCAGACTTGATTGTAATTTCTGAAAATGACCTGCAGCTAATGGGCAAAATTGACTTGCTGGTTAATTAGGTGAACTCAGGAGTGTGTGGTGCTGAGCCAGGAAGAGGGAGTGATCAAAGCCTTGGCTCCTCATTTGTGTTCTTGTGGTCTTGGATGCACACTCTGGCGTGTGTGTGCATAAATCAATGAGAGGTGAGCCCTGAGGTGAACTCTGTGGATTTGTTCCTTCCATAGCCCACATGGGCTGCAACCCACATGGAGTGGGAAGGAACGGCAGCCACCTCTGCAGTGACAGCTGCCTCCTCACAAGACAAGTTTTCTCGTGACAAACTCCAGTGCTGGATTTAGGAATGTTTTTATTTAAAGCATAAAATTTATATTCAAATTGTTAGAAATCAACACAAGACTGCTTCCTTTGCTTCGCTTCCCATCTTCCAGCTCTGCCACTTTCTGCATCCCGTTAATTGCATTACTTACGCTGTTGGCTGTGAATGAGCAGAGAGGGGAGCCTGGGCTTGGGTTAGTGAATTTTAGTATTGGGCTAAATTGCCATAATCGGCTGAGCCCCCTCAGTGGAGCTGCTCCAGCGAGGATCAGATGCCCCCGGGGATGAGCAGGAGCTGCAGCCCCAGCGAGTCCGTGTCCCCCAGAGGCGACGCCAGTGGGGTCGTGCTGTGGGCACGTCAGCTGGGAGCATCATCAGAAACCACCGGGCAGCATCCACATGACCCAGTGCTGACCACTGCTGCCAGCACAGGCCGGTCCCAAAACGAGCCCTGGTGGCACACGAGGCTCCAAGCCACCAAGCATGGCACAGGGTGACCCCGGTTGGGCTTTGCTGTCCACTCCTTAAGCGTGGTCAGTCACTTGGCTGGTGGCCGCGTTGCTGCCGAGCCCTTTCCAGGCGCGGAAGCTGAAGAAGGTGCTCACCCCGTATGTGATCATCGTGACACAGGCGAAGAACTGGAAGAGGAGCACATCCCCTGTGTGACCAGGGTGGGTGCCCCAGCCCCTCGGCCCTCCCCTGTCCCCCGGTACTCACGGAGGCGGCGGCTCTGCGGTTGTAGTCCCACTGCCGCCAGGACGTGGGCTGCACGGCGGCCGCGCACGTCACGAAGGCTGTGAGGTACAGCACGGTGGCCACAGCGTTGGAGATCATCAGCTGGGGAAAGCAAAGAGGAGGTTGTGAGGTCTGGGCTCAGGTTTGTGCATGCTGGGGCAAGGCAGGAGCAAAAGGCTCAGGTTCACATTCCTCCCCATTCCCCAGGAGAACACGTTGAATGCTCCCCAGGTTGTGCTGGGAGGTTTTTGGATGATACCACAACCGCAGCAGTTGGTGGCTGTAACTTTCTGGGTTGACACAGGACTTTCTGGTTTGAGCATTTTCTAAGCAATTCAGGGGCAGAATGAAACAATGTCACTGTGCAAAGCGCAGGGGACTTGGTTCCATCCGCCCAGAAGAGACTGAAGCCTTCCCAGACTATCTTCCCAAGATATTTCCCTCTTGGGATCCCACTTCACTCCCTCTCAGCTACCCACCACGAGGGGCCAGGGGACCATGTAGAACTTCTGATGAAGCTGCAGGAGGTAAGTCACGAGGAAAAGGAGTGTTAGTATCCAGAAGAAGAGGGACACAAACATCACCCAGCCGTACGCCGCGTGCAGGTGGTACGTTGTGGCAGCGATGAGAGACCACACCAGTAAACCGAGCACCTGTGGGGTGAAATAGGGAATGTGTTCAGGGGCTGGTTCCTGCAGGAGGAGCACAGAACATCGATCACAAGCCCAGGCACACCAGCACCATCAGCAGTTGGGTTCCCCTCACTCCAGGAAAGCAGCGGCAGGAGAAGGGCTCCTTGGAAAGCCGCTGTGCCCCTGTGTAAGCCCGCACCACTTATTGTCATGGAAGAAACACAACAGCCTTTGTTCTGCCCGCGTCCAACGCCCTGGTGCTCGGCTGCCCCGACAATGCCTCCTTGTCTATCACATCCATTTCTAACACTCGTGATCGCAAAATATGTGCTGGGGAGAAACATGTAGAAGGGGCTTCTGCAGGAGTGGGAGCTGCACGTGTGAGCTGCCCCGCTCCGGCTGCTGGCCGGGAAAAGCAGCAGCTTTCCCTGTTTAACAGCCTGGCCTGAGCAAGGGGCTGCAGAGGTGGGAACAGCTGCAGAGTTAAAAGGTCTCTGCTGCTGGTCTTGCTTCCATCTCTCTTTCCTGACAATCTACAAGGCACTCCCAGCAGGATCCTTCCTGGCCCCTTCCTTGAGCGTTTGTCCCTGTGTCACCTCCAGCTCAGCTATGCCCAGGGGCTGGAATCTGGAGCCTGGAGCCAGGTCTGTGCCAGATGTTTCAAAGTGGCCGCTCAGGGCACATCCCACAACGCTGCCCCGAGGAGAGGGGACGAACGAACAGGCTCCCACGCAGCAGGGCAGCACCGTGGGCAGGTCACAAGTGGCCCAGTACGCAGCTGAACAGCCACCCCCGTGCATTCATGTGGCGCCCGCGGTCCCGGGGACAGCACCAGCGGGAGATTATTGTGGTTGCCGCCAATGCTAAGGCAATGGGGAGGTGATGCTGCTGCTCGATTTGACGGTACAAGGACACTTGGACTCTTCTGAGAGCAGCCTGGGAGTACAACCTGGAGAGCTGAGAATGTTCCAGGGAGCGTGAGAGCCTCACGAGCCACCCCAGCACACCTCACCTGGAGTCACCGGGCTTCACACACGCCCCGAGCCGCTGGCTGTGCCCTGCGGAGATGCCCGCGCGGATCAGCCCGTGCCTGGCACTGGGAACCGCCCGGCACTGAGCGGAGTTACAAATGGGGACAAGAATCTGACTTTTCCTCTGGCTTTACAGAGGGAAGGAGGAGAGAGGGGACTGCGCTGTTATAGGGTTGGGGATTAACTAGGTTTAGACAGCGGAGATGGGGTCGGAGTGGAGGCCGAAGAGAACCCGGTCTGTTTCCAGCTGAAGAAAATCACCAAAGTGGGTGATGCCCTCCCCCCTCCGCCGCGCCCCCTCCCCGGTACTCACGGCCTGGGCGCACATCAGCCCCCCGAGCGGCGAGAGCAAGAAGGAACCGTCCAGGGCCGGGGGGGAGCCTGGGGAGACGCTCCGGGCGCCGGGCAGCCCCGCCATGCCGCGCACCGGTCCCGGGACAGCCCCGGCACGGCCCCTCCGCGGGCGGGGCGCGGGTGGCACCGGGGCGGCCGGGCCGAGCCGAGCCCCGGGCTGCCCCCGCCCCGCCACCCCCGGGCATGCGGCGGAGCCACCGGTGTGTCCCCGTGTCCCCGTACCGGGGTACCACCCACAAAGGGTGACCCCGCCGTGACAGCCCCCGGTCCCCGCATCCTGGCGCTGCTCTGCCGGGAGCAGCCGGGGTCTCCGCGAATCTTCTGTGCAGCCGCGTCCTGCTCGGTGCTCACCAGGAACATTTGGTGGCCCCCGGCGGATCCTTGATGCCTGGCGTTGCTCCTCGGCGGGGGCCGAGAGACGCGCGTCTCCTTGTTAAATCCTGGAATAATTTGGGTTGGAAGTGTTCTTAACGCACCCCTTTCCAACCTCCTGCCATGCAGGGACACATTCTACTAGACCGGGTTGTTCCAAGCCCCTGGCCTTGCTGCATCCGGGCCATGAACACTTCCAGGGACGTCTGGGCTTCTCTGGGCAACCTGCGCAGTGCCTCATCACCCTCCACTCCGGGAGATTCCTGTCACCCGTATCTCGCGCTGATCCAGGTCCCTCTGGGCGGCAGCAGGATTCTCTGGACTATCAGCCACTGCTCGCAGTTTGGTGTCATGTGGCCAGGGCGCCCCGGGCCCCACCACCCAGGTCTGTGACACAGCCGGTGACACGGGGCTGTCCCCGGGCTGTCCCGGCGGTGACCACAGCTCAGTTGGCATCTGGCATGGCACGAGGCTGCAAGGAGGGAAAACGCGGCAGGTCAGGATGGCCGAGCGGTCTAAGGCGCTGCGTTCAGGTCGCAGTCTCCCCTGGAGGCGTGGGTTCGAATCCCACTTCTGACAGCAATTTTTGCGCCGCCCGGCGGCCGCTTTTACTTGAAGAAGGGGCGTGGGAGCGTTAATAAACAAAAAAACAAACAACTCACAACCGACCAAAAGCGCGCGTTAATCAAAAGCAATTAACTAATTAACTGCAGGCCAGCGCAATGCAAAAAATTACGAGCTGTCAGAAGTGGGATTCGAACCCACGCCTCCAGGGGAGACTGCGACCTGAACGCAGCGCCTTAGACCGCTCGGCCATCCTGACATCGCTGGGCGGCCCTGCCGGCCCGTGCTACACTTGAGGGCGTTGTGCAAAGGTCCCGTGGACACCCCCGTAGCGAACTTTGTTCAAAACCCCACCACCCTCTGCGTGAAGAACCTTTTGCTGACATCCAGCCCAAACCTCCCCTGGCACAGATTCAGCCTCGGATCCTGTCACTGCTCACAGACAGCAGCGATCAGCGCTGCCCCTCTGCTGCCTCTCCTGAGGAAGCTGCAGCTCACAGTGAGCTCTGCCCCCAGTATTCTCTTTTCCAGGCTGAACACGCCAAGTGCCCTCAGCAATCCTCACATGGCTTCCCCTCTAGACCCTTCACTATCCTCATGGCTTCTTTTGGATGCTCTGTTACAGCTTTTGACACTTCTTGTGCTATGGTGCAGAGCTCCAGAACACGAGATGAGCTGCACCAGCACAGAGAGGAGGGGGCAATCACCTTCCCATCCTGCAGCTACATTTAACATTCCCAGTTCAACCCAAAAATGCGATGGTTGAAGCACAGCTGATTTTTTTTGCTGCATACATTTGCTTGAGACTAATACCTCTAAATCAATCTGAAACCAGGAACTTTGGCAAGTGGAATTACAAGTTCTAACAGTACACGCAAGCTCTTCCCTGCACTAGGCTGGCTCATGGGAGGCCATGCCTTCTCCTTCCTCCACCCGGCATTAGACAGGAGAGTCATGCTGTGGGAAGCCTGGCTCCCTGCTCAAATCCCTCCTGGTTACACAGGGAGCACCCTGTGACTGATTGCTCATCGAAATGGCTCCAACCTCTGCACAGGGAGATGTCTTTGAGGTCACTGAACCGACCTCAAACTCCTCCTCCTCACTCTACACGAGTGCAAAGATATTCCCGCTGCTCCAGCTGTGCAGCTCACAACAGGAAAAAAGATAAGACAAAGCTACAGCCACAAACCTTTCAGAAATAGAGATATAAACCACAAGGAGACAGGAAACATAAGAAAACAAAATATACTTTATTAAAATTAAGCATGTTAGCACCTCAGTGTAACCTGGAGAAGTCAAACAGTCCAGCAGGTAACCAGTCCAGCAAGGCTGAATGGCTGAACATCCTGAAGTGCATCCCAATGGTAGAAAAAGTACCATGACTGTCACGACATGCACGTTCTCAACAAGCTCAGATGCACAACCACCCTCGTTTGCAAGGAGGGATGTTGTGCTGCCTACTGTCCTGATGGGAGCATCTAGAGCTGCTGGACCAATCACATATGTTAGATCCCATGGTGGAGCAGGTATCTGCTTGTCCTACAAAAAAGAAATTCCAAAAACAAACCCAAAACAACAAGCCGAACCAACCAAACGAAAAATCTGCCGCTAACTTGACTCGCAGAAAAATCAGTATAGCACAGAGCTGGAGAGCTACATATCAGATTGGAGAATAAATTAAACTGAAGTAATGGGAAGGACTTAGTACACAGATAGACATGTAGTATCTTTACAGATGACCATCCAACTTGGCACACACGTTAATAAAAAATGACCATGCATCACATAGCAGGCTGTGACAACCTGGAGCTGAACTGGCTTCAGGATCTACAGAGAAACCTCCGGCTACAAAACCCCACCGTGCACTTTTGTTCGGTTGTATACAGTGTTGAAGCTGACGGTTGTAAAGCTACATTAGCCAGTGTTACAAAGATTACATAATTTCAAACTAAAGATACTTTTTACATTTAGAAAATACCTCTATAAAATTTAGTAAAAGTGACATCCCAATCTACTGAGTACAATGCATTCTGGTTCCAGAAGGATCTCACAGACCCAGGGAACACCTGGGAATTCTTCCCTCTAAGGTGAATATGGGCACACTGTGGTGAAGTGCCTTTTGCTCTCAAAAGTGCCTTTTGTTCTCAACATCCATCGTCATTGCCCATTGCCACAGGGCCGTGCTGAGCACCAGAAACTCCTCCTTCTCCTCCAAACTGCTGAGGGATCTGTTCCACCAGCCAGGCTGGATGTGCATAACCAAGCCAAACCCGTGGCTTTGCTACCTTCACTCCACCCTCTTTCCAGCCAACGCTGATTTGGTTTCCTGTTGCAGAAAGTGAAGGGACTGATGCTGGCTAGAAACAGAAACTACACAACCATTCCACATAGATTTGTTACAATACTCTTAAATCTTGGTTTAGAACACACAAGCAGGTTTTAGTATGGTCTTGCCTAATGTACAGATTATTAGTCATGCCAACTAGTTTAGGATTAGACAGGAGAGGTTTGCAACCACTGCAGGTAAAGTCACTTTTGTTTCATCCTGGTTCTGAACGAAAGCCAAGGATTAGAATTCCAATGCGTTACAAAGCCTCCATTTCATTAGAGGCAGTCTTAAGCCAATGAGATAAACTACAGCTGTTAAATGCCACCGTGCTCTTTGTACCAGACTGTAATCCTTACTGGTTTCAAGAGCATCGAGACATCTGTAACCAATACACACACGCTGCAGAGAAAGCAGAAACTACACGGTACAAGAACACTCTTTAATCTGGGGCTTCTGTCACACTAGGAACAGCAGTCTTTTACGGCATCAGTAATTTACTGAAGAAACACATCACCCTGAGAGGGTTTCTAAAGCTTTCCTCCACTGAGCGAGGCTGAACGCGACATCACCGACCATTCCTACGATGGGCACAGTGCCCACGGCAGTCGGACACGCCTTCTCCAGGGTAGTGTTGCTGTTACCTCACTTGACACAGAGCGAGTTTATTTGCTGAAAACTGATACCCTACGTCCACTTAGTGACGACTCGGGTCCCATCCACGCTACGAGCAGCGCGTTCTGACACCGCGCACAGCGGGTTCGATGGGCCCGGTGTGAGGTGACACCGGAGATAACGTCGGGGCGATAACGGGGCTGGGCACCGAGCTGATGCAGTCCAGGCAGGGGAATCCGATGGCGAGGCCTTGCCCAGCTGGGGGCTGCTGTGCTGTGGGCTGAGCCGGGTACTGAGGGGCCGCGGTCCATCCCATCTCTGCTCTTCCCGGCACCGCACCGAGGGCGGCGGAGGCTCCGGGATGGAGAGCCCCGCGTCGGGCCGGGCTCCGACAGCCCTCAGAGGCCATGGCGCTTGCGGGTGCCGGCGCTGGCAGCGTGGAGCAGCCGGTCCTTCTCGCGGATCTCCTCGCGGAGCTGGGCCTCGGCCAGGCGCAGGCGGCGGATGCTGCCCTTCATCTCCTTCATCTTCACCTCCAGCAGCGCGATGATGTCGCGCTGCTCGTTCAGCTTCCTCAGCAGCTCCTCCGACGTGGTGCCCGACGACAGCGAGTACGAGTGATCGGGGGGGCCGCCCTCCACCGGGTTCTCCTCCCCCGCCGCCGCCGCCGCCGGTACCGGCACCGGCAGCCGCACGGGGCTGGGCCCGATGGTGGCGGCGGCCCCGAGCTCCACCTGCACCGTCAGGTCGATGGGCTTCACGTCCTCGGCCGCGCCCCCTGCAGGGGCCTCGGCGGCGGCCGCGGGGCCCTGCGGGGCGGCGGCGGCGGCGGCGGCGGGGCGGGGGCGCCGGGCCCGCTGAGCCTTGCGCTCGTTGACGCCGCGCAGCGGGAAGATGGTGGGGACCCGCACCAGGTAGGACTTGCGGCCGCCCTGGAAGTGCTCGCTGCAGACGCGGTGGCCTGTGGTGGGCTGGAAGGTGCTGAAGCAGCCGCTGACGCCCGCCCGGGAGACGTTCTTGAGCCAGAGGCGCCGCAGCTCCTCGTCCTTGGGGAAGGTGTAGAAGTGCAGCGCCTTGTCGCGGTGCGAGTTGTTGTAGCAGCCCGGTACGCAGCAGGTGAAGCCCGGCATGGCCTCGCGGGGCGGGGGGACACCCGCGGCGAGCGGGGCGAGCGGCCCCGCCGAACTACAGCTCCCACAAGGCCCGCGCGGCCTCTCGCCGCCGCCGCCGCTGCCGCCCCGGAACTACGCGGACCACAATGCACCGCGCCACCGGCGGAACTACCCGCCCCACACTGCGCCGCGGCCCCTCCCGGCGCGCGCGCACATGTCTCGCGAGAGGCGGCGGGACGCGGGAGGTGCGCGGCCGTTACCGGGTCCGACATGGCCGACGGGCGGTCCCGGGCCAGGGCCGGCCTCAGGCGCAGCGGCCGCCACAACGCGCGAGCGACGGTACAGGTGCTCCGAGGCATCTGGGAGGGCGGACGGGAGGGAAAGAAGAAAAGAAAGAAGGGAGAAAAGGAGAGTCGCTGTTGGGATCGATCATCCCGTGGGACTCGCCCGGTGCCGCCCGCCCGCCCGCTCGCTCGCTCGGTCTCTCGCTCTGTCGCTCTCGGTTTGAGACAGAAACGAGGCCTCTGAGGCAGGAGCGGAGGCCGCTCCCTCGCCCTTGTTCGCCTTTAGTCATGGAAAATAGGCCGAAACCCCTGATTTAGGCGTTCGCCGAGTAGCTCGCGGCTCGGCGGGTTTAGGTCGCGGCTGTGCTCTGAGGCCACTCAGGATTTCGTCCACAGGAGGGTTTTATGCTGGAACCCACCTGGGTGACATCCCGAGCTGAATTGTCTGCCATGCGCGCGGGAAGTGCCACCATTGTCAAAAAGCCAACACACGCAATTTTTCTTTGGAATTTGTGAAAAGTTTCTTACCGGCTTGCTTAGCTTGTCATTAGAACGTGGGTGGGGGATGCTTTTGATGCTGGGGTCTTTAATAATGAAAATACTAGCTTTGAATTGCTTGTCTTGATTTCTCTCTAGACTGGACTAAGTGTAGACAGTAAGAGTAAGTCTGTCAGAAGCACTTTGTCGAAGCAGAGAGTGACTGTGTTCCCTGATCTCACAAATGGCACACCACGGCTTATGCTCAAGAGAGTCATGCAGAACCGTAAGTGTCTTTTTTTCAGAAGAATTGAGAACAGAAAATGTTTTTGTAGAGTTGAGAAAAAAAGAGGGTGTTCCTTGGTAGCCCATTATCCTTTCCCTGTTACACGGAATAGAAATCAGATTGTTGTGTGACTGATTTATGTAACAGAGGAGTCACTGCGGGCCACCTGAATACAACTATCTGAGAGACCAGGCCTTGCACTGGTGAAATCATAGCTTTGAAAATCCTCTTAAAAACCCTCTTCACTTGGTCTTCTTATCCTGATGCTGCCTTTGGCTTTAGGATCAGGTGTGAGTTATAGAGGTGCATTCTGGAGCAGTGCAGGGAACTCTAGTGCTGCCATCTGTCACTACTGGCTTTGTCACTACTAGCCTTCCCAGGAGTAGAACCCAAACAGTTTTCATCAGGTCTTTATTTTAACCTGTTAGTAATTGTTATTCACAGCCTGTAGTGTAGATGTGGCATCCTGCTGCGTTTTGGTGTTCTTGCTGTATTGAATTGTGGAAAGGAAATGTTCTGGTTTGTTGGCAGACCCCCAAGTTTCACCACTGGCACCTCGGATATCTAACGATGAAAACACACGAGAAGCTCAATCACAAGTCCCATCTAAAAGGGTTTCCAGCATGTAAGTAGGATTTTTTATAATTTACACTTTATTACATTGCCAGGTATAGCTGCAGTTCCTGTAGTGGGATTGGGGAGCAGGACTTCTCTACTTGTGTTTGAGTGATCAGAATTGCATCTTGTCCGGTGGGATTATCAGAAATGCCTCTCCAACTTGGTTTGTTTTGGTAGGGGGGAATTGCAGCTGCCAGATGTTGCTCCTGAGGCCACATCTATCACTGTATTCCACATGACAAAGAAGAGAAAGAAACTCAGCATTTCTGAATTTGAGAAAGCAGCAGAGAGACGACTTCCCCAGTACCAAGGTAAGGCTGCAGTCAAGAATACCTTGCTCAGTGCTGCATTTGCTGTCAGGTGATTCTCACCTGCTCAGCTCAGTTGTCAGGAGTGCCCAGATGGGCAGTTGTAGGTTTGGAATCCAGATTGCAATATCTCATGCAAAGGGGGTAATGGAGAAAGTAAAAGCCTCCATCCTATAAAATTTAAAATAAACCTTTTTAAAGCAAGTTCTAGGCCCTGACTGTATATATTTTCTTGACTACTTTTGCAACTTGGTGCTTTTTGAGTTTTGAAGTGTTTCCAGAGGAAGTAATCCCTGTCTTCTCAGTTCTAGAAAATTTAAAATACAAGCACCTGCATACTTTCCATTGCAGTTATATAAAATAATTAGAAAGTTCCTTATGAGCAGAACAGGTTTGAGTTCCAGTTTCATAAGAGCCTGTGGAATAGTTATCTGTGTTTCTAAAGCTCCAGATGTGTTTGGGTTAGGTTGCTGAAGGGTGGTTGTGACCAAGGTCTAACACCTTGTTATCGATGTGGTAAAACTAAAATTCTTAAATCTGCCATATGCCATGTTAAATTTTCGTTGAAATAACTATTTTCTTACCCTTTCAGAAATCGGTTATTAGATTTCTAATATGCAATTCTGAAATGTAGACAAGAAATAGAAAAGTGACCCCCTTATCCAATTTTGTTTGAAGCAAAGTATGATGCTTGAGGATTGTAGCATGACTGTCTCTCAAAAGAGGAAGATCCATTGGGATGTTCCTGTAGCCAGTTATGCAAAGGATAATTTATCAACTAATGTGTAATCAACTTTTTCTAGCTCAGTCACCGTTGGACAGCACAGTTATGACTCGGTGAGTTTAACCTGAAATGCCTTAACTTCTGGCTGTCCTAGGTATGATCACATCTGAAGGGGTGAAGAACAGTGCAGATACCTGGCTTCATGTTAAAGACCTGTGTTATTGTTAGCAATAACACAGTCATCTGCCCCTCTGCTGATGGAATTTGAAGGTGTTGCACCACACACCTTTTGATTTTCAGAAATTATGGCTCTGCACTGTATGCCTGAGTTGGTCTAGCTTGTATTACTACTATTACTCCTCTTTTTACTTGCCAGGATCATTCCTTTTTTCCTTTCATTCTCATGCTTCCAGCAGTAAATCAGTACACAATATACCTTAGAGTATTATCCCTGCCTATTAATAATTTATCACATCAATTGCACCTATGTAGTATTTTCTGGACTTTAAAAACCTTTTCGTGAACTTACTTTCTGGTGTTACTTGTGTACTTTGCAAACGACCCTGCCCAAAGTCAGAACGTTATTTCACCTTTATCACTGCAGCCTTTGCCTGGGGTGCCACACAAGATGCTTTTTGGGGCTGCATTCTGTACTTCTGTCTTTGAACTCTCTGAACCCCCTTTTTTATCGGGTTGCCTGGAGAGAGGACAGAAGGTCACGGCATTCTGCAGGGTGCAAAACACAGTGAGAAACATCTTTTCCTATGCTTTAGGTATTGCTGTCAGCTCTCGTCTTTAGACAGACACAGTGTGTTGGTAGCTGTACTTTGCTGAGAGTATTGATACTTAGTAGGTTCTTAAACTTGTTGAGAAGTCCTCTTACCACCCCATTGTCACCTAGAGTATGCCTTTACTCTCAAACATTTGTTTTCCCTCTTCTGTTTTGTTATTTAAGATTTTTTAAATTTCGACCCGTTTGTCAACTGTAGTGTTGCAGTGTCTCAGGGTGGCTTTAAAACAGTCTGCTTCCTGATCTCTGTGATACATATCTTGATGTTGAGTGATAGTATGAAAATAAAAAATTCATTTAAAGACTGACATATAATCTTCAAGGTTTTTTTGGGGAAATTTCTCCTAGTTCTGCGAAATGTGTCACTGTTAGTGCCATCATGTCTGTATTCTGAGGGTAAAAGTGGAGTGTGTGATTTTGACAATTTCTTCCCTCTTTTTACAGATCCCTTCGTGTGTCTCTGGGTTCCTTGCTGGCCCCAGACACCATTGAAAAGAGGGGCTTGATGCGGAGGCCAAAAATCCGCAAGGCTGTTGACATGCAAGAGTTTGAAGGCAGAGTGGAACAGAACATGCTGAAGAGTAAAGGTTACTTTTGTGTTGTTATTTCTCTTTTGGAAGGCAAGGCCTTTCATTAAAGGGGCTTTTAGAAGCATTTGTTGAAGCGTGATCTGTATTTTAGAATTTAAAATTTACTAACGCATTCACAGAAATAGAGTGAGATTTGGGAAGCAAGATTATAATGAGGTTCTGTCTTGGCAGTTCCTTTGACTCTGTGCACTTAAATATGTGCTTTGCCCAGTTTGATAATTTAAAGCACAGGAATTGTTAGGGATCATCTTCATCTGTGGGTACAGAGGTCTCTATTGGTTTGGTAGGCAGAATCGTGGGCACGGAAGTGGGGTCCTACAGTTTCAGTGTTTGATTGGTTGAGGAGGAGTAAAATTTGGTTGAATTACTTAAATCGTGAATTACACAAGTCCTGGTGGTAAAGTATGTCCCTAACCTTGAACAGTTTTTCACATAAAGTTTGTTCTAAAACTTTCTCAACAGGACAGAACTATCTTGTGGACTCACAATCTAGGATTCGGACAAGCATCCTGACAAGTGATGCAGAAATGATGATGAATAGCACGGAGCTCTTTGTTCAGTCCCAGCTGGATGAACAGAGCCAAAATAAATCTGCTCTTGAACCCCAGCTGTCAGATTTGAAAACTTCAGCACAGAGGAGCCTGATTTCTGATGCAGATCAAGAGGAAGCAAGGCTGGAAGGCCTGGTGTCTGGTGTGAGCACAAACAGCAGAAGGAGCCAAACATACTCCAAGAGCTCAAGCCTTGATCATGAGCGTGTTGACAGAATGACTCGTATATCTCCAGAACCTCTTGCAAAACAGCAAGAAGAAAAGCAAGATCGTTCCCATCAGAGTAAACCAGTGGCACAGATTTCTTTTTCTGAAGAAGAGGTGGCTTGCAGTGAGTACTGTGGTTTAAGGCTTAGGCTTAGCAGGTATTATCTGAACTCAAAGAGTGGTTGAGGTAGAAAGGGACCTCAAGGTTATTTTCTCCAGGCCCTCTGCTCTGGCAAGGCCACATAGAGCAGGTTGCCCAGGGCCCTGTGTAAGTGGTTCTTAGGAGTCTCCAAGGGTAATGACTGCAAACTCTTCCTCCTGTTCAGGTGGAGCCTCTCATGTTCCAGTCTGTGCCAGTTGCCTTTTCTCCTGGCACTGGGCATCAGTGGAAAGAGTCTGGCTCTGTCTACCTTGCACCCTACCTTCAGACACCTGTATATATTGTAAGGATCTCTCCCAAGCCTTCTCTTCTCTAGGCTGAACACTCCCAGCTCTCTCAGCCTTTCCTTCTAGGAGAGATGCTTCACTCCCCTCAGTCGTGGTGGGCCTTTGCTGGACTCTCCACTGTGTCCGTCTCTCCTTTGTACTGAGACCGCAGAAGTGGGCACTCTAAATTGTCACAAAAAATAAGGAGATAATATGTAGCACATGCAGATAGACTTGGAAGGAATCTCTAGAAGTTCCTAGTCCAGACCTTTGCTGTAGTATGGTCACTTATTTGTCACAGCCAACCTCTCCATTGTGCCCAGGGCCTTAAAAATCTTTGGACAGAGACAGTTGCCTCCCTGCTCACTCTGTACCAATGCTTTGCAATTCCTATTGCTTGCCAGTTTTTCCCTGGTACCTCTCCTTGGCATTCATTTCCTTGGCCTTGTCCTGGTTGTGTAAATGGGAACACGTTTTCCTCATACTGTTTGGACCATGTAAAAGTTGTTTTCAAAGGACAAGGGAAGGAATCAACAGAAAAATTTAATTGCTCAGAGGTGTTCCAGTGGCAGGCATTTTTAGGACAAAGGGATAGATAATGCAAAGTAGGGAGGATGTGGAATAGGGTACTGGATCGAATGAGAGGAAGATGAGAGGGAGAGAGCAGATCTTTAAGATGCTGGAGTTAGTAAGGCATTAATGTTAAAAGTTAAAGGTAACATAGTTCTGCTCTACAGGAGGCTGCTGGTGGTGTTCAGGGTCAACTGAAAAACAGTTGCAAGGATTTTTACAACTGGTTTCTAAGATTCAGTGCAAACTCCCTAAGCTGCCTGGAGTACACATGAGTGTTTCTTGTGTGTCTTCTTCTCCCTCAGTTGTTTTTATATACCAGGAAAGCTAAAAGAAAATTCAAAAAGCTGTCGGGAGACAAATTAATGATCTGTTCTAGGTGTTTATAGATGGAACTCCTCTCTGTCCTCCACAAGTTCAAGTAAATATTTGGGATCCCCAGTCACTCTAAATGTTTCCAGGATGTCTTTGAGAGAAGTTGTCTTCCATGTAATTGAAGACCTAGAAATAAGTGATTCAGAAGAAGAGATGATTAATACAGTGAATGGAGTGGAACAGGAAAAGATTTTCGGAGAGGGTAAGAAATACTTTCATTGTAGAAAGGGAATGGAGTACAATCTGATTTAAACAGAGTTTTTCAGGTGACTTTCAGAGTAAAAGAAGACTTAATTGTACAGTAGATGCTGGAAATAATTCAAGTCATAGCAGAGATACTTGGACATTTCCAGACAAGCTCTCTAAAAGCTGTCACTGAAAGTGGAATAAAGTTTTGGCAAAAACATAATAATATGTTTTGGCGGGTCTGTAATACTTCCCATAGGAAGGATGAAGAACTCTCTCTCGGCAAGGAAGGGATACATGTGGCTAATCTAAGCTAGTTCATATTTCATTTCACTTTAGGCCCTGTGTTGATGTAGGCAGCCCAATATTCTGATTAGTGGAATTGATAAAACTGATTTTTGCACCACCTTTGGGCACATTTATTTGTGTTCTTCACTTGGGCTTGGGGGTCCCAAGGCCTTGCCATACTTGTACATTTCAGTGTGAAAATTCCCAGTTGCTGGAGAGGATGGTAAAAGTGCAGTTTGACAGCTTTTGGTTCTGGACTCAGCCAAGATTTCCAAACCCTTCTTCAAGTGGCAGCATTGTGAGAGTGCCCAATTTTCTCAAAGTAATTACCTGTGTGGGTTTCTGCTTAATTTAGATACATGGTACCAGATATGTGGACTATATATGTGGCATAAAGGAAAAAGGAATATTTTAAGTAGTCAGTAGCTCCAGTTTTTAAACACAAGCAAGTCCTGTCTGTATATTTCTCATCCTGCCTGCCAGAGGCTTGTCCCAGATGGTTAAAACCACTCTAGGCTCTGCTCTCTATAGTGGAATATATCTCTTACAAAATTGTTTATGCAGAAGAATGGAGGAAATGAGGAGGAGAATCTGAACACAAACTCCAGGCATTGTTAGATTTAAAGGAAAAGGAATTGGTCTTTTACACAGTCACCAAAATTGAAAATGGCCATAGAGATGGCAGATCTGGAGGAGCTCTGCTTACTGTAAGTAAAATTCCATCATTGGGATCTGATGTGCCCCTATTTAGGTGGCTGTGGAATAAACACAGGAGAAGTTGGGCATTTCTCAGCTGTAAAAGGAACTACATCTGCTTTTCTTATTTAGACCTTATGGCTGAGTTTATTTATCACAAATAAATTCCAGTGGTGGTTAAACTATATGCTGGTGGTTGGTTGGGGTTTTTTTTGCATGTAAGATGTATGATAAAATTTCTTATTTTAGCTGCTGAACATGGTGCAAATGCTGGATATTCTGAACCTTTGGAGAAGAAACTGTCTGAAAAAGCAGGGTTGCAGATAACTGCAGCACAGGACAGCAGAGGTGAAACAGAAATGGCTCCTTCAGCAGGAGAGGAACTGGCAGAAGGCAGCATTGGAGCCCGTGGCTCTCCCCGAGCTGGTGAGGACACCTCTAATGCTGACAGCTCTCTGACTGGCATCAGTGCTGAGAGAGACTCTTTTGTTTACTTCCTTTGTTAACTTCCTTTGTTTTCTGGAATCTGGGCTTATTACTGGGGAAATATCAAACGAGTTTTGTAATTTTAAGCTGGAAGACTGCATTTTATTTAAAGGGAAACCAAAATTTTACTAGCAGTAGTGTTTAGAAATGTATAGTTACAGCAGATGTCTTTGTTTAAAATTTACTAGTGGAAGTTCCAGAATCAGGCAAAGGTATTTGTTTCAATGCTTTTTTTTTTTTTTTTTCCCTGTTTTGGAAATCTAGAACATGAGATTACCAGAGGCATTAGAGCTGAAAGTCTGGGCAGGCACTCTCATGCCTCTTACTCGTTTCATAAACCTGAGATGACTCCATTAAATGAAGCTGATGAACAAGAAGATGAGCTACAGGACCAGGCTGCCATGTTAGACCTGGATAGTTCACTGGAAGAGCCTGCTGAGGATGAAGCTGAACCCCCTGCAAGTCCTGGTAAGGAAGCTGCTCAGCATTTCTGTTAACGTTGTTTCTTCCTCACACTTGTTAAGAAGTGAAGTTAAAGAGAGTGCGGGTTAGACTTGGAGGAAACTGCAGTGGATTCATAGAGGAGGACAGGTGAGATGCTGATAACAGAAGCCTTGCCTGGAGGGAGTTATGAAAATCTACAAACAGGGAGAAGTTAATAGTCTGGCCCTTGTAATGTGATCCTGTAGCTCAGCTTGTCCCTTTGTTCAGTAGAATTTGCCAGTGACTGAGCAAGATGACAAGAGGTAGCTTGTAGACTTTGAAATTCTTTCTGGTTAAAAAGGCTGCAGCTTTGTGGCAGCCTGAGTTAATCCAGCTATCAGCCCCTGCAGCCTGGTCCTCAGTGTGTGTCCCTGCAGCCTGCCCAGCCAGCTGGGCCAGCACAGGGGCCAAGGGGAGTCACCAGCCTGTGTGGCAGGAGCTCTGGAGGGGGTGGCACTGCAGCAGCCAGCAGCTGTGCTGGCTCAGGGTGCTGTGGGGACACAGCCAGAGCACAGGCAGTGTGACCAGGACCAGGCATGTCCAGGGAAGCTGGCTGGGTTTCTGTCTGCTGTGGCAGCACAACCTGCTCCAGGAGTTCTGGAAAGAGGTTTCAGCTCCTCATGTAATTTCTTCCCAGAGGTTTCCATGAAGACTCCTGCGTTTGTCCGAGCTCCAGCCTCCAACCTCCTGCTGTCAACGCATGTTACAAAATCTGCTGCTCCCAGGTAAGCCTGAGCCACGTCCAGCAGTGGCCTGGCAGAAGTGGGGCTGGGGGCAGAGCAGAGCCCAGCTTTGCCAGCTGCTCTGGCAGCTGCCACAGGGAGTGAGCAGTGCTGAAGTCTCTGGTTCTTTCACTGCTGTAGCAGCTGAGTGAAGAGGGAATTGAGTGAATGTCATTGCTCTTCCAGAGCAGGTCTGATGCCTTAAGGCTTTTCAAAGAACGTTCTTGTAATGTTTTCTTGTGCTGAAGGTCAACATTTTTCCTAGGAGTTTTTCAATTGGTAAGCCACTCTGGAGCCATAGATTCCAGTATGGGATGCAGAGGCCCTTGCAGAAGAGGGGGAATTATGGATGGCAAGACACTGATCACATGGAATGACATACTTGTATTGACTGCAGAAGCCTAAAGCTGTGTGCAGTTGCTATGTGCTGACTAAAATGAAGCTCTCCTAGAGGCAGAAAGTGAACCTGTCCTCTGCAAATTAGTTAACACTTGCACCCTCTTGATTAGAAATTTGGTGGAGCTGTATGCTTCATCAGAGCCACTGGTGGGGAACAGGAGGAATTTTCTAGCCCGTGACTTTAAAGCAATAAACAAAAAGACAAAGTTCTTGTGCCCACGTACAGATGGAGTGGAGAGAGTCAAGTGATTCACACATCCTCTCTGGGAGTTTTGCATGTGTTAGCCTGAGGTTCCAGTTTTTTTCTGTTGTTTTCCAGTTATGTACTGAGTGAATCCATGGACTTCATTTAACTCTTCCATATTACAATTTTTCCTATTTTAAAATGGAGGACAATTGTAATTTCCTTTAGGACTTACAGTCTTGTTTAAGGGGGGGAACCCTGCAACCCACAGAAAAAGCCCCCATTGAAGTTCTTAATAGCATGGAAGGATTCCCTGCAGAGCAGCCTCCCCTGTCCACAAATGCAGAGGTGACCTGTGGTAACTCAGACTTTATGCTCTACTGGAAAGGGAATACTGCAGGAATGCTGTGGAAACTGCAGTCATGTATTGGAGAGAACTCCAGTTTGCTGACAGTGTGCTACATGAGCATTCTGAAATTAAGAGAACTTGAGCCTGGGTTGTTTCTCTCAAGGCCATGATGTCACATGAGCTGTTTGCAAACTGCCCTGTTTGGGCATGAGAGTTCTGAAGAATTGGAAGGGAGAAAGAACGAAGAGCTCAAGGTAGTTCTTGTCCCTTCCAGTTCAGCTTAGGGGTTCTCTGAAGTCAGCCTTGTGTTCTCTGCCTCTCCCTTGTTCATTCAATGTGTGAATTTTCAACTTCCCTCAAAGGTCTCCCCTGCAGCAGCTGCATCCCAAGGTAGTTCCAAAGAGATTGGGAACATCCCAGAAGGAACCACGTGTGCCTCAAGTACCGAGGAGTTTGATAAAGGAGATATTCAGACATTTTGCTAAAATGCCAATGACCAGAGATACATTCAAAATTGTTGAAAAATGGTACGTAGCAACAAACTGTTCTTTCCATTATTTTTAGTGTTGAGGGTTTTTTTTCTTTATTTTCCCTTCTGAAGTAATAAACCTGTTGGGAGTGCTGCTGACAACCTGACAGCCCTCTCTATTCATTTGGAAAGAGTCTTGGGAGTCCCGTTCTGCCTAAAAATGGGCAGAAATGTGCAAAGTGCTTTGGACTGCCATGTGGATACCTGATTAGTGCAGCCTTGCATTGGCATCTGGGTTTTGTCCCAGCAAATTGTAGCAGTCAGAGTCCTATCGTTATCAATTTCCATGGGCATGATGGCTCTGGACAGTGGTCATCCTGCTGGGCACAGTGATGGTGTGCAGTGTTCTATTGGAATCCAGGTTTCTCAGCTTTTTGAATCCTTTGACCTTGTTACCTTCACGAGTAAAATCTGTGTGTTGTTTGAGCAGTGTCACTGCAGCAGCCAATATCTGACCCTCAGTGCTGATTTTTCTGTCACTGGTGTCAGCCTCTGTTCCTGCATGTGTGGGAAGTTTGGGAAGGGTTCTGGTTATCAGACATGCAGCTGTTTCACAGCTGTCTTGGCAGTGAAGTTCCAGGGAGCCTGGGCTGAGAGTTGCTTCTCCCCCAACTTTCCCTGGCAGGCTGTGACCTGCACAACGAGCAGCTCTAGTGCAGCTTGCCCTGCAGAAATGGGTGAGTAGCTGGTGTTCACATGCTCCACAGTCTGATTTATTTTCCTCCCTCAGCTCTGAGAGATACTTCCAGCAGCTGAGCAATGATCTGGAAGCTTACACCCTCCATGCAGGGAGGAAGACAGTGGAGGCAGCTGACCTGGAAGTCCTCATGAGAAGGTAATGGAAGTGTTGTTACTAACCTGCAGTAGTGTTTGGTGGTGCTTTGATAGCCCAATAATTGTTGCCAGAATGTGCACCAGCAGTGTTTGAATAGTACCTGTGGGATCTGGTATTTATTCCGTGTGAGGCCACTTCTGTCCCAGGAGGCATCCCTGGACTTGGGTTGCACCACTCAGTGATGATGGAGGGGCAAAAGGAGGTAGTGAGGGGCTGTGAGTGCAAGGAGTCATCTCGTTGGAGGAGCCAGAAGGAGAGGGATTTGTGTAAGGGTGAAGCACTAATGTCTGGGAAATGTGTAGAAAAGTAGAGAAATGCTAAGAGAGAAGCTGAGCTGCACTGTTTGCATCCTGAAGTGAGCTCCTTGCTAAAGTCATCTGCAACTGATACTGCAACTTTCACATGTCCTGCTGTCTATTTTGGTGACTTGCTCTTCCAAACAAAATACACCTCTTCCTGCTGCTGCACAAACTGATACCTAGGATCCAAACTGACAGTTCCTCTCCAGAGCAGGAGAAGGATTCCCCAGCCTGGGAGGGCAGGGCTGGCCTCTTCTAACAGTGACATTCCTGGGCAGCAGCCTGGAAGAGCTGTTCTTAGAGCTGCCACACTGGTGTTCTGTCCTCTGCACACTTGCAGCTGCCCCATCTCCTGCCTGAATTTACTTTGTTCTGTGACCAAAACGCAAGGGATTTATTCTTGGCTTGGAAGCCCTCTGAAAAACTTGAGGCCTGAAGCAATCCACCAGTTTTCATTTGAAGTCATTACTTTGGGTTGTTTTTAATCTCCACTGGAAGAGTTTCAAATGTGATGTTGAAGTCACTTGCGGGATAGTACAGGGCACAGCTGATGACGCTTTTCATGTGTCACCAAGGCATTGCATGGGCCTCTTAGGTGAGCTGGTGCTGCTGCTTAAAAATAATAATCTGTTGCTGTCCTGATCCAGAGGATCAATTTCTCACTGACAGGTGTGTGCTGAGGTTGGTATGAACAGGCCAGGAGGCACGATGGGTTAGCTGTCCTGGTTTGAGAATTCTGTGTACTTGTTGTTTCACCTTTTTCTAGATGTCTTTATGCCTTTTTACTGCCTCATGAAGAGATCAGGAATTGTTGCTGGCTCATGCATAAGAACAGCATTTCTGTTCCTTCCACACAGAAAGTGTGAATAAATGTTGCACACTTTTTTTCTTTCTACAAAACTGGGAGATGCTGATTTTTTCAGGCCAGTCAGCTAAGTGGTGTACAGGAAAACTCCATGGCCTACACAGTTGGCAAATGCCAACCACCTCTAAGTTGTGACTGTAAAAAAATCTGGTACTGAGCTATTTCCTTCTGTTATATCATTCTGTGCACGTCTTCAAAGGGTAGAATTTATCCATGGTAGGTGGATTGTGAATTTAAAAAGCAACGAGTCTCTACTTTGGTCCTGATCAATATAGATGAATATCCCCACAATAAACAGTGAGAAGCTCTGTGGGGAACTGCTGTGCAGGAACCCTCTGGGTCTGTCTGCTCTGCTTTGTGGGCAATCCTGGCATTACACCATGCACAGGAGCTGAGAAGCTGCCTGCAAACACCAGTCTGGAGCTGTTTGTCACAAGCAGCCCGAGCATTTCAGCTCTTAAATGCAAAAACATCCTTGCAAGAGAACTTTGATATCAAATGGAAACACATTTCACTAACAACTCTTGTTTCTTCTGTGCTTTCTGTTCGGACAAAGGCAAGGGCTGGTGACAGACAAGATGCCACTGAACGTGCTGATAGAGCGTTACCTCCCTCTGGAGTACCGGAAGCTCCTGATTCCAGTTGCAGTGAGTGGAAATAAAGTGATCCCCAGGAAGTAAAGGTGCAGGGATGGCCCCTGCGGGTGGGAAGGTGGCCTGCTCCCAGGGGCTGGCTGGGGGTTGTTCCATGTCACTGCTCCAGGTGATGCTTTTCCACACATCACCAGTCAGGCAAGGACTGCTGGATGTTCTCCTGAGTGGAGGCAGGTTGTGTTGTGGCCACCAGAGCACCCTGCTGGGTCTCACCAGCCTTTATTACAGGTCATTTGACTATCCATATTTTTGTATGTTACCTTTGAATACTTGTACAGATCTGATAAATAAAACGTTATGTGTATTTTGTGTGATGCCAATGCTGCTTATGCCAGTGTGCTGAGAGGCTCCTGAACTGTGATGTTCAAATGTTCTTAGCAGGCATTTAGATGTGTTGGTGCTCTTCATGCCAGCCAGGTGTCTGTGTTTGACACACCTGTGTGGTTTCTGTGGCTCTGCTCTCAGTGGGAGCCGTGGTGCCCCTTTGTTTTCCACTGGTGTTCCTGTACAGGCAGTTGCTGCATGGAGGAGCTGGTCCATGCTGTGCTCCTTACACAGGGAAACAAAGGAAAACTTTTGTGAATAATTGTGCTGCTCCCAGGGAGCCTAAACCACACTAGGAATAAGATCTGACACAGCAAAGGGTGCCAGGGAGTGTGACTTCGTAGAACAGTTCAGAGGCTGGGAAATTGATATTGAACATTCTCTTCAGTGTCTCCTGGGGAGTCAGTGTGACAGGAGTTGTTTCTCCCCATCCTGAGGCTGTCCTAAATCCTGCTGCAAGTGTGGATCCTCCTCTCTGGGTTATGCTGTGTGTGCAGTATATCTTCCTCAAACAACAGTCAAATGGCACAATTTGTAGGGACTCCTGGAACTGCAACCCAGCTCTTAGCAGGAACTGGAAGTTAAACAGGTTTTGCACAACACTAAAGGATATAATGGCCAATAGAGTTAAAATCTCTTCAGCAGGCACTGCCAATCCAAAGGGCAGGCATTTTTCAATGATTTTTTTTTAATGTAATTCCATGAATACAATGAAGAGCATTTTTGCTGATACAGTGTGACTGAAGTGTTGGAAAGAAAGGGGTCCTTTGAGAAGCTCTGCTGGGAGCAGCATCTGCATGTCCTGCATGGATGGGATTCCCTTCTCCAGTGTGTCAGAGTTCACTTTCCTCTCATGAGAAGCTGCAGCTTCCCAAGGGGAGGAGTGGAAGAAGACAGTGCTTTGCACCTGCTGCTTGTCACACTATTGGGCTGACATTGGGTTTGGATGTTCCACAGGAATTCTTCAACTCACTTGAGCCTTTTCCTTAGACTGAGTGTTTCTCAGACTGTTGATCACTGTTTGGCAGTCTGGAGTCTCAGAGGTTGTAACTTTTTGTATCAAACTGGCTTATACGGATTTCTAAATATATATATATATTATAACTATATATGTAGTCTAAATATACAAAGTCTAAATAGATAACTATATAAATATTGTCTCAAGGAAGAGAGTATCATTCTGTCAGGAGCACCATGTGTCAGACCTGTAACTTCAGTTGCAGATCAAGAGAAGGCAGCTCTTGCCTTAAGTAGGCCTCCAGTTGTTCCGACAGTCATGGCTTTGGAATGATGACAAGGGCCTGTTTATTGCTATGGAGACATGGAAAAAGAATGGAAACATGGAATTATGTGTGTCACATACAGAAGAATGAACTCATACTATAAGTCTGCTCAAGGATCATGTTTTTCTTCCTGCTGGCTGTGGCTTCACAGCAGGAGTTAAGTATTCTCAAGACATAGTTGTGTTTATATATATATATATATAAATGTATACAAAGACTATAGCCATATGGATCCAGCTGAGAACCAAAGGCGCCTTTGTGAGCAGCAGCGGGCCAGCCGGGGTCTCTCATCCGTGGCCTCTCAGCCCAGAGCCGCCGCTGCTCCCGTTGCTGGGGTTTGCCGGAGCCCCGCGGCCGCGCTCGGTTCGTTCCTCGGCCGCGGGCCCGCCATGGCGCGCGCGCTCCGTTTACCCGTCGCCACGGCAACGACCACGCCCGCAGGACCCCTTTGCGCGCCGCCATAGCTGCCCACGCAGCGCCTGACGCGCGGGCGCCGCGCGGCGGCCGAAACCGGCCCGTGAGCGGAGGCGGCCGGCGGGCGCCTGCAAGCTCTGGGCGGCCCTTGTGTTCCGCGCTGTCGCGGAGCACGCTGGGAATAGGAGTCTCGCACTCTACGGCATTGATGGGAGCAGAGCGGAACGGGGACACGATTCCCAGCGTGCAGCGCGCCGAAGGGGGGGATGGGGCTTTGTATGCTCCGCCTCTCGGGAGTTGTAGTCTCGGCGAAAGCCAGGCGCGAGGGGGCGGGCGTGACCGGGACTGCGCTTCCCGTCGGGCGGTGCGGCTCCATTGTGGGCACGCTCGCAGCCCATTGGCTGCTGGCTGCGGTCGGGCCTCGCTCCCCTCCCGCTGACACAAAGCGAATCCAAGATGGCGGAGGCGGGCGCGGGGAGCCCGCACGGCGGGGACTCGGCGCCGCCGGGACCGCCCGAGGAGCAGGAGCTGAGCCGACGCCTCCGCCGCCTCTACCCCGCCGTCAACCAGGACGAGACGCCGCTGCCGCGCTCCTGGAGCCCCAAGGACAAGTACAACTACATCGGCCTCTCGCAGGGCAACCTGCGCGTCCACTACAAAGGTGCCGGGCTGGGGCGGCGGCGCCGGGTTCGGCCTCGGCCCGGAGCGGGACGGCCCCGGCGTGGCCCTCGGCCCGGCCGCTCGGCGGGGCCCCCCGGGCGCGGGCTGAGCCGGCAGCGGGTCCGGCGGGCCCGGGGCAGGGGCGCCGGGGGCAGCGCGGGGCCGGGCGGAGCCGAGCTCCGGGTGCGGGGCGCCTGCTTGGCCCGGAGCCCCGGCTGGGCTGCTCGGGCCGGGCTGCCTGGGCTCGGGAGCGGAGGCGCTGGGGAGCCGGGGGCTTTCCCCGGCAGAGTTGTGGCCTTATATAACGCTGTGCAGTGTCGCTTGCCCGGGCCCGGTGCAGCCAGACCGTCTGTTTACTCTGTCATCCTGCTTAAAACCCGGCTGAGGGCTCGGATGGCCCCGACACGCTGCGTAACTGGGGCTTTGGCTCCTCGGGTTTACACCAAATAGCTGCTCACAGACTTGTAGTGCGATGTTTTCCTTGTTCGCTATTGGAGCTGTTCTCTCTACCCACCCAGTGGAGAGCTGATTATTCCTTTTCCTGCCTGGCTAGTAAACACTGATGTCATTCCCCTCTTGTGTAATCATTTTTGTCTTCTGTGTACATTGGTCTTCAGATTATGTGTGTGGGGAGGGGGAGAGGTGGTACTGAGAGTCTTTCTCAAAAACTTCATAGTGAAAACAAAGGGAAAACTGAAATGCTTGTGCTGTAGGAATTGTTCTTGGTGGCAGTGCAGGGTTGTATATGCTGGTTCTCTGGAAAGTGTGCTTTAAATGGCTGGCTCCGTGTAGAAACAAATCCCTGCTGGCTTCAGATACTGAGGTTTTAGATCAGGATGTGTGAGAGGCCAGATCCCCTCAGTACTTACATTTCTGTTCTTTCTTAGGTCACGGTAAAAATCACAAAGATGCTGCCTCGGTCAGGGCCACTCACCCCATCCCTGCAGCCTGTGGCATTTATTACTTTGAAGTGAAGATCGTCAGTAAAGGTAGAGATGGGTAAGTGCCTCATTGCAGCTCAGTGGCTGGGGATGTGTCTGGCAGCTCTGCTGGACTCTGGCCTCCTTTCCGGAAGGGTGCGAGGTCCCATGGCTGCTGGGTGCCGCAGGCAGGCACAGCATGGGCAGGTTTTGTCCTCCTCATGAATGGATGTAAATAAGGTGGAATGCCCTGGAAGCAGAGGCACTGGAACAGCTGTGTCCTGAGCTCTTGGAGATAGGCACTTGTAAAGGATTCAGTAAACTGGAGGTCTCTAGTGCAATATGAAGTAAAATAGGTTTTCTTCTTGCTGGCAAGGTCTGGTCACTCTGATTTCTGGAATTATGATGCCTCAGAAATGAAGTGAAGCAGAAGGGAGGGACCTTGAGCTTAATTTTGGACTGCTGCAATGGTGTAGCTGTGGTGAGGAGTACTAGAGCACTGGGGAAAGCAATAAAGGGGCATTTCTAACAAGGTCTGGTGTTCTCTTGTTAATGTGGATTTAATTTTTACTCATTATGAAGGTGTCAGTCTGCTCTGTGTGGATGGCCCTGGCATTGTTCATTGTTAAAGGATGAATATGGCAGGAATATTGTCCTGGAAGGGAAAGCCACACAGGAGGAGGGATTGGGTGTAATTAATTAATCTAGTCCTTCAAGTGTGACATTTGAACTCTGACCAGTTTAAGGGTTGTGGGGAAGGGCAGCAGATGTTCCTGCTAAAAACCAAATGAAAGTGACAACTTGTTACAGTTCAATTTTTTTGCCGTCATTGTTGAACTGAGAAGTGGCCTACTTGTAAAGGGACTTGTGAAGGATCTCGGGTTGTGCTGCATTTAGGCCCTTGATAATTACTAGGTTATCTGCAAAGGTGGATGCTGGGCTGAATTCCTTCTAAATGCAGGGAAAAGATCATCCTTATTCCTTCATTTCACTGGCCTGGCTATTAACTGCTTGTTTATTTTGAAACACTGCCCTTGATTAGTTTATGTAACTGCTAAAACTGAAATAATTTGCAGTGAGCTTCAAGACAGTTTTCCAAAGAAATCACATTAGAAAAGGTCACTGAACAGCACTTAATCCTTGCTGCAGTCTAGATCAATCTTAAAGGGAGATAACAGAATTTTCTGCTTGTTTTCTAAGATCAGATTTTTCTGTATTAATGATGTGTTGTTTTTATTGTATTCTGTAATTACAGTGACTTTCCAGGAATAATTCCAGAGAGACAGAACCATGTGTATAAACACAACAACCTGAACAGGAGCTGCTGATAGCTCTGATCTGAGGTCAGGGCAGTGGCGAGGCTTTGAGAGCCTCTCTGATGTCTCAGCCATTCCTGTGCCTTGTTTTTCTTTTGCTGGTAGAGACAGATCCAACTTTCATCTCACACAGGGTGATGCTGGGGATTTGTGGTTGTGAATTTCCACTGTAGCTGCTGCCTGGCTGTCACTTGAGAAGGTGCTTTTGTGTTTCTCAACTTTAATAGTTTGAATTGTTGCTGCTGGAGGGCTCAGTGTGTTGTACCAGTGAACTGTGGCAGAGGTCTCTTCTGAGGAGGCTCCCCAGTGTTTAGTCCATCATGGTGACTTCAGTTTAAAGGATTAAAGGTCCAGACATTTAAAGAAAGGATTGAGGGAATGAAGTTTTCAAGCAGTGTAAGTGGCCTGTCCCTAGAAACAACACTGGAAGCCCTTTAGCAAGAGGAGAGGAAGAGGAATCCTTCTGACTCGTTTTCAGAATGGTTATTTCAGCCTCTGCCCTAGAGCTGGTTATTTGACTTCTGTATGAGGTAGTGAGGTAAGGATGTGAATTTGTTCCCCGTGTATCTCTTCCTGGACTTTGTGGTGGCATTTCACATTTAGGTTTAAAATGTGAGTGATTTGGTTTCGAAACAAGACTTACTCAAGAAAGGCTTTGGTGAAGTGAATTTCAGGAAGTGTTGAGGAGTCTGTACTCAAAGCTGTTGTCTTTCTGTGCTCAGCATTATTAGTTTAGGGCTCTGCACTCTGGTTAGATACTGACACTTGCTAATAAACAACAGAATCTAAGGTTTCAGATAAGAAATGGGGTAGAAGCTCCAAGTGGCTCTTAATGGAGAAGAATCCCAAAGCTCACACAATGCCTTTTTTCAGCCTGCCAAGGGATGTTGCCTGTGTGTGACATGCTCTGATAAGAGGCTTGAATTGGTATCAGGCAGTGCCATTTTGGATTGATGATGTCACTGTGGGAGAGAAACCTGAGCTATGGAGATGACTCAGGTGTCAGGACCACTTTTTTAACTTCTCCCCTGTGTTTCATTTGACTCAGGGGATTTAAAACCACTATGCTCTGGTTCTCTCCAGTTTTCTCCCACCACATCATATCCTAGCATTCAAAACATACATTCCTGCCTCCCCCTGTTTTCCAGGCTGAGAACTCCTGTGCTCACCCCAGAGCCAGCACAGGGGAGGAGGGAGGAAGGGACTGCAGCAGCACAGACACAAGTTTCTTTGCCCTGTCACAGCTGGTAGAAAAACGTCCTCTTTTGGACTGCCTTGTCTCCCCTGTGCCTTAATGCACCTGCCCTAGAAAAGTCCTTTTGTTAAACTCTGCTATCATTGGAATTTTCTGCCTCAGCATTGGTAAAATAATTTACTGGTGGATATTTCAAAGCAAGCACAACATCCAAAACGTCCATTTGGTGTATCTAAGAAACTTTTAAGAGTGATCAGCTTTTCTTAGCTTTGTATCTTCCACTGCTCATGAGATAAAACCACAGTCCTTTGAGAGGGACAGGCATGATTCAAACTTACTTTTAGTTGAATGGTGGCTATTTTTTATCCTGGTGGATTTAGTCTTAATTGATAAGAGGTCGTGTTTATTTACTGGGTTTGTTTTTTGTGCTGTTTTGTTTTGGTTTTTTTCTGGGAGAGGGGAGGCTGCCAGGATACTATTGAAAAATTGTCTTGACAAGGTTTCTAGGTAACATGGAAAAAATCAGATCTGTCTGTAGGTTGATCTGTTGCTAATTCTTGAGGGGGGAGATCTCTGAGGTTCTTGTCCTCGGAGAGCAGAGGAGAACTCAGTTTGCAGTCTCTAGTCCCAGCCCTCTTGTCACTTCTTTGTCTGTGCTGAGCACACAGGGAGTGGCTCCACAGCACTTTGGGATGATACATTTCAGGGTTGTGGGATTCTGCCTTGCATTTGCTGTATGTTTCCTTCCCTCATGCAGACAGACTGCTATGGTGAGGTGGTTCAAGGAAATAACTAGTGGAAAGCTGACCAGAAAATAATGGATGATGATTTCATCTATTGACATCACTGTCAGAAATTGCTCCTTTTTTTTTCACTTTAAATTGAGGACTGCTTTTCAGGGTTCCCTTTATTAATTGAAGGCTGGTCAATAAAGGCATGGCCTGATATGGGAGCAGCAGCCCCTAGTTCCATTCAAAGTGTTGTTGAACACTTTTATTTTAAGGTTTGCTGGTGGATAATTCCTGAGCCATTGTGTGCTTGTCTCCTGAGTGTTGTCAACTGGAACAAAAGGACAAGAGGCAGTGGGTCACAAGTTGTGGCAAGGGAAATGCCAGCTGGACATAAGAAAGAATTTTCCTTTGTGAAGATGGTTGTGCACCCTAACAGGATGCCTGAAGAGGCATTGGCATCTCCCTCATCAAATTTGCCTGGGAGAGCCTTCAGTGTGCTGACTGGTAGAAGTTTCAGAGTTATGCTTTGGGCAGAAGGATGAAGAAAGAATGTCCCAAGGTCCCTTCCTGTCCAAACCTCTCTGTAAATCTGTGGATGGCTTCCTTCCAGCATTCCTCAGATGAGCAGATTGGCAGAAATGCCTGTGACTCCTCTGTTCCTGAGCTGCCACAAATAACTCAGGCTTTTATCCTGGTGCTGTTTGTAACAGTTCAACCTTAGCTGTATTTGAAGCACTGAACTCTTGTCCTCTCTCCCTCCAATCCGTGGTTCTGTTTGGTGGTGATTTGTCAGCATATCTCACAGTCTCTGTTTCCCCACTAGATGATCTCTGCTTGGTAAACAGGAACAGGGAGAGACTCATCAGGGAAGGGCAGCCAACCCACAACTTAGAGGCTGTTGTGACTCAGAAGGACAAGTCACCCTTGTTGTCCTCTTTATGCTGGGGCAAGGTGACAGTGCGTGCTTCTGACTACCAGTTTGGTTTCTTGAGTGGTTTTACCTCCCCCAGCCACGTGCTGGGTTGTGATGGAGTGTGACTGGGGAGGACATTCCAGAGGCCAACCCTGATGATGCATGGCTTCTGAATCCTGGTAAAAGTCACCTGTCCTGCCACCTCCTCTCTATTTCTGAGCTGCTTTTGGAACAGACAGCCCAGCAGTCTGTGGATTGCCTTTGCTGTCTTTTCTGGGGATGGTTTGGTCTTGGACAGCTGCTTACTCATATTTTGGTGTGCTGGCATCCTGACCTCTCTGGTGGGGACAGAGCCACTGCATGTCCATAGTGACTCTGTGCAAACACTGCAAGTGTGCTCTGTGGGCAGAGGAGGTGCCAGGGCAGCCCAGTGGTTTCAGGAGGACTTTGAGCCATCCTAGGAAGCATCTCAGTATGGCTTTTCCTTTTGCCATGATGTGTTTTTGTGTGCCAGCACTAGTGACTGTGTTGTGAGCTCGATTTTACTCAGAGTCTTTTTGCTGGATCAGTACTCAGGGATTTATGTGTTAGGTGGAGACCCAGAAAGGCAGGAGAGGGAAGCTGGAAAGACAGAAGCCACAGGGAATGTTGATATCCTCTTCTAGCACCATGCCACAGTTGCTTTGAGCTGTGCAGCCTGTTGTCCAGAGATGTTGGTCAGCACTAGCTTAGGTTGAGAACAGTTTTCTGGGAGAGGGAGAAAAGAGTTCTTTGAGGAGAGTGGCTGAAGAGCTAATCGAGCTCAGTCCATACCATAGTTTATTTAAAATCTTCCTTTAGCTCTCATGCACAAGTGCACCATAAGCCAGACTTAAAAATAGCTTAGTTTCTCTCTGACTGAAAAAGAAAAATAAAGGTCAGATGTGTTGGTTGGTTGCAGTCTGTACATTAGTAACAAATCATCTGCCCCTTTTCCTTGCTTATGTTTCTCCTTGCCAACTTTCCATTTCTCCTCAGCATATGGTGAGTGTGATGGCTCTGTGAAAAGCCTTTTGCTCGTGTTCTCTAATGGGTTCCAGATGCTGACAGAGGCCTGTCCATGGAGAGCTCTGACAGCACTGGCTGCTTATGCTCAGACACCTTGGAGTGCCCTGCCTGTCTGGATGTGGCTGTAGGGAAGGGTAAGGGATATTCTATAGGAGCTGAGGATTTGTCACTGGTAAGCCTGTAAATAATTTATTTCCTCCCCCTTTTTTATTTTTTTCCATCCTGGTTTCCAAGAATCCAAAACCAGCACAGAGAGGGGGTTGTTCTGATTGCAGGTAGGTTTGCTTGTCTGAATTTATGCTATTCTGCAGACACTCATTTAAATGACCCAATACATAAATAAAGCCCCCAAGTAGATTCCATAAACAGTTCCTGCCTTGTTCCCATTTGCAGATTGCCCAAGCAAGTCCTGCTTGCTCAGCTACCAGCTGTGCTTGGTGCTCTCAGGTGTAGAGACTCATTTCCTGCAGAGGTTTCATGTCAATTGATGACACCTCATACAAGTTGTTATTTCTTTGTCATTGTTCTGCTACACTCTTCCAAAAGGGAGTAATATTGAGAGCTGTGTAATTTTCAGTGTAAAGGAGTCATGAGGTTGGAATATCTGATTTGCAGATGACAGCTTTTTTAATTCCTTTCTTTTTTAATCAATGAAGTGGAAATTTAAACAGAGTGTTTTATAACAGTATCATGGGCCATCCATTGTAATAGTTGAGTATCAATTTATCATTAAAATAATTTGTGAAATAAGGCAGTGAAATGGGAGCAGCGATGGTGATATGTGACTTTTCCACTTGTGATGTGTGGATTTAGGTATGTCTAAGGTCTGAGATTTCCTAGATTTCAGACTGTGATAATTGTTTTTGTTGTTGTTGAGGTTTTTTGTTCAGCTTCTTACGAAACTTTGCAGAGTAAAGAAGAAAAATTTCAGGAAGGGGTTATTTTTATTTGGTTATTTTTTCGTCCCCCCTCCCTGTGCTCTGAGTATCTGTTACAGAAAAGCAAACTCTAGGAAAATCAGCATGTTTAGTATATGTGTAAAACATTACTATGCTCAGTTCTTCAGAATATGTTTGCAGTTAAATCACAGAATAATGGGAACTAATTATTTACATATTCTAAGCTTGCAGATCTAAGGAATTCTGTTTATTAATTAAATTTTGTAAGCTGGATAACTTTTATATAGGGAAAACCTTTTTCTTTCACTTGAGAAGCCTTGAAATGGTGAACTGCTGAAGAACTTATCATCCAGTGTGAAGCTTTGACTCTTTTTCTTCAGCTCTTCACTGAGGCTGAATTGTGTTAATTATGTTATATCAACTCTGTGGCCAGATTCATTTTTTAAACTGCTTTTCTAGCAATGGGATTCACATTGTACCTGTGATGTAAGACTGGATCTCTGTTTCCACACTACAATCTGCCTGCTTGTTTACAAGTTCTTTGTAGTGATTCTGGTCCACATGAAGCCTTTGTCCCTTGTTGTGGAGATGTCAGTGTGTAAAGATCTGTGAGTTCAGTGTGTGGTGCTTTCCCAGCTCTGACTCTCTGCTGCTGTTTAAAGAGAAAGTGTTCTCATTTCACCAGTACATCTCTCAAAACTTCAGGTGTTACTTTTTCTCTGAGATATTTTCCTCATAATTAATCCCCCCTCCAGATCTTATGTAAATATTGCAGCTACTTCTTTCTGTAATTTCATTAATTATTAGCAGGTAAATCCTCCTTTCATAAGAGTTGTTACCATCCAGGCCTGAAGCAGAGAAAATTGGCCTGTAAGGATGTGAGAATACCCCTTAAGAGACAGCTAGCTGGTGATGGAGTGTTTTCTTCTAATTCTGTTGCATTTATATTGTTCCTCGTTTTTCAGAGGAAAAACCAGAGGCTCAAAGTGTCTGATTTTGAATCTGTCTGTTGTGATGGACTGAAATGCAAAATTAGTCACCAGAATGAAACAGTCCCGAAATGACTTGACCTCTTTTGGATGCCTTTCTGTTAGACATTTATGGTAACTCTTAACATCTTTTTTTACTGTTTTCTAGGCTTTGTTCATGGCAGAAGAAATGTTCTGTTACTTAGACTGGTAATCAAACAATCTTAATTCCATTCAGTGGTGGAAACCTGTTTAACTTCCCTAATATATTTTCAGTGACTATGAGCAGTACATTTGGAAGTGAGGTTTGTTAATCAGCAGGACAACCTGAACAAGAATCCTACTTATTCACTTGGGTGTAACCAGAATAAATAATCAGAGAATGAGTATCAGTAATGCTTTGTGCTGTTCCCAGACTTTAGGCTCCGTTTGCCACTGAGATGGTTTGTGTGTGAACTTTGTTGGATGTCAGCTGCCAAGAGTGGAAAAAAAAAATAAATTTGTGGGACATCTTTGCTTCAGCTACATTTGCATTTGACCACGGGGTTTGGGGTTCTGTTGGATGTGGGGTAGCAGATGGAGAAACTGGTTATTCTTGACAGATTTTAGTGGTGATTTTACTCTGGTGGTCCTTGTATTGTGCCTTTCTTTCTCAAATGGTTCTCAGGTCAAATCTTCATCTCTGTATTTTCTGTCTTTCAGTGTTCCTATAAACATTGTTAATCTGCATCATTTCTGAAGGTAGCATAGACAAGAGATGGGTTTGGCCCTTCTTAGAGCTGGCAGCTACCAGTTGAACGTGATCCTAAAGCTGGAAGGGAGCTGGGAATATGATACCTTGGTCTGTCAAAAATAGCTTTTCATTCTTCCTCTGTCATTTTGTCACTAATTACTCATAACCACCCTGAGATGATGTGTTGTGTTATGTTATGGATTGCTGCCTCACAGTTTGTCCTGCTCACTCACCTTCCCTTCCACAGTCTTCAGCTTTTAAGGATTCTGTGTCTTTCTAAGGGCTGATATACAACGGACTCCTCCTTGCCTCAGGATACTTGTAGTTGTTTTTAATGAGCTCTTAAAAATTTTATTTTCTTTCCTTTATCCCCTTCTTTTCAGCCTTTCATTGTTTGTTTTACTGACCTCTTCTTGGGGAATTGGGATTCTTCCTGGAGCCCATCAATGCTGTTTCTGAAGCACCATCACAGAACAGCACAATATGCACAAATAAAACCAGAACTACTTCCACTCCAGAGATTATATTCCATTATGAAGTAGTTCCAAAATATTTGTTGTTAAACTGAGGAATTGGAGACTTTTAGAATCCAGTATTTTACATGCCATAGGTAATTTTTTTAAACAGATGTAACTTGTTTTTTCACTGCCTTAAAACAATGTTCCCCTTCCCCCACCAGAACTGCTACAATGTGGTTTCAAGTGGTGAGATGATAAGGGTTATCATTTCTAGCCACTCTTTAAACCTGGCATGAAGTCAGGACCCACCTCAGACAAGAATGATAGTTCAGAGCTTTGCACAAGAGACTGTGAAAGTCTTTGAAATGCCACCAGTGTGGTGTGTTATTCACCCCTAACTTAATAATATAGTTTGTTTATTTTAGATTTAACTGTGCATGTTGAAAGAGTGGGGTGCACGATAGCTGGGAGGACAGGATTCCTACCACATAGGTGTGGTTATTAGAAAAGACTGCAGGATACAGGAAGCCTTTGAATCACAAACCTCTGGAAGAATGGAACATCCCTTGTTTAACTGGTGGCTCAGTGGGATTGCTTGGCTTTGACTGAGCCATAAAATGCCAATCCCAGGAATTTCTACCACGTGTCATGTTAATGTTGGTACACAACAAGGGAACGAATGCTTTACTGGAAGTCATGGCCTAAAAAACAATTTTTATAACCTCTCTGGTCTTAACTCTTTCATGTTTGGACCTCAGTGCCTGTTGGCATCCCTGGCAGTCTTATTTTAGCCTCCTGTACTGTGCCAGGGTGGGACTGGCTCAGAAAAGAAGAGTTTGGGCTCGTGGCCATTAGCCATGCTAAACCAATATATTTTTTTCCCTTTTGTTTCCCCAGCTTTCAGATGGGTTGAATTTTGTCTGCCATGTGGGTGAACCTCAAGTGGCAGGGATTGTTTCACCATCCTGACTTGGTACCTTTCAACAGGTTAAACAATAAATACAGGGGAAACCTGTATTTATTATTTATACTGTCTTCTCCTGGCAGAGCCTTAATAAATCTGCCTTGCTAATTGTCAGCTAGTGTTAGAGATGAGTACTCAGTCCAAGTTTATTGGAGAAAGTCTTGCAGCATTTTGGGTACAGAAATACCTCCTTTTGTTGAAAGTATACTGCTTGTCCAGTGAGGAGCATGGGCCAATTCCTTTTTCCCTTCTGCCCTGCCTTTATTTTGCACACAGCAGCGCTTCCCAGGTGCTGGGTGCTTTCTGTGGAGATGTTCTTTGCTCCTGGGATTCTTGAAACTGAAGAATGTAGTACAGGTCTACATGAGTTCTGTTGCTTGTTCTCCTCTGTTCTGCTCAATGAGTTCTTCAGTTCTCCACTGAAAAAGCCAAATAGATGCAAATCCTGGAATTTCAGCATTGGCCACTTGCTGTCAAAGGGCAGGTCTGTTCTGAGGTTTTTCTGCTGGGTTCACAAGGATTTTTGTGGGTTTGCTCATACAAAGTAGCTTTAGAGTACACAAAAAAACTCTTACGTTGACTTTTTGGCAGGTTCTCTGGGTGTCATGTTTGTTCTGGAGAAACATCTTTTGACTCAAAGAATTGCTTCTCATATGGGTGGATTCCCCTTCTGGGACAAACTAAACACAGCCATCAGTGTCTCCTCTATTTCTGTGACTGTAATGCTTAGAGCAGCCTCATTAAGAGATTTCTTTGTTTCAGTTTAGGTCAGTCAAATGTTGTCACTCCTGTGAATAACTCTTCCCATTGTTTTTCAGATAATTTCTGCCCAGTGACAATCTATAATTCTTCCTGAGTCAGTGCGTTTGAGATCTTTTCTTTCTTTAAGAATTAAATTTTAATTCAGAAGTGCAGTCATCATGTTGGTTTTCCGTATCTTTTCCAAGGGAAAGTCTTCTATTGACATAAACAAAAAAAAACCAACATTTTTTTTTTAAACATACATATTTAAAATGCAGCTTTAAAAACATCTGCACTGCAGAGTCCACCACCCAAGTTGTCTTAGGAGGCAGAAGTGAATGCTGTCCTGTTTGGATGTCACTGTGCTGGAGCAGCTACATGTTGGTGTTTACTACTGAAGTACTTGGGAACTGGGAATGGACCCAAAAAGCTTTGTGACTGAGCTTAATCTTAGTCATGGTACTGTAAGACCTAGAGGAAAAAATCCTTGGAATACTGCTGGTTATGTGTGGAGCCAGCATCTTTTCACATGAGAGCTTTTTAGCTTTTAACCAAGGTCCTTCATTCTTCTGCTGAGGCCAAGAGGAGCCAGGGCATGGATAAGCCAGACAAGAGTTGATGTTGTGGCTGATTCAGTCACATTTTCTGAAGCATCCAGTGCTGGGCAGGGCTGAGGTGAAGTAGGAGTCTGGAAAAATTTGGTGCTATGGTAACTGCCAAGGCTGCTGGTGAGTGGAAACAAGAGTGTTCTGACTGAATCACCAGCATGTGTCTGCGTTTATTTTTGTCAGTCTGCTCTATTTGGAATTGGTCTACTGATGCAGCATTTTTGAAGTTTCAGATTAGGTGTTCACTGATGAGAAGATGGTTTTAGGAGGTCATTTTTGCTTAGCTTTGCATCTTACCTATGATGGATAATGGATATAAATGCATTATTACCCCCAAAATTATGTTTTTCTCAGTTTGAGACTGGGTGCTGACATTCCTGTGCATCCTTTTTTTTTTTAAAGAGTCTCTTTGAATCTCTCAAAAAGGAACTCCAGTTAAGGGATACCCCACAGGAAGTCTGTCCACACCATTATGATCCAAAACCAGGTGTGATGCAGGCGGGCCATAGAGATTTATGTTGAATGATATTGAATATCATAATTGATTCTTTATGTAAAAAAAAAAAAAAAAAAAAAGGCAGTAGTTTGCTCTTGATGATGCTCACAAATACTGTTTAACTAGTATTGCATTTGTTGCATACACAAAACTGATTTGGAACATTTGGAATCAAGGAAGTGAGAAGCTGTTCTGCACCAAGAAGTTCAGAAAGCATCTGGTGCTTTTAGGGGTGGTAGAGTTGAAGATTAATTTTTTTTCCTCCCAATTTTCAAGATAATAGAGTGATTTTTTTTTTTTAATTTTTTTTTTCTCTGAGGCTTTATTGATCTTAAAGCTCGTTTCATCCATTACTTCTGGTACATAAATTGATTATAGATGGGAAAAGCAAAGTAGCACTTTCTGAAAAAAACTCAGCAGTCAAATCTGTGACAATTTGAAGTTCTGGATATAAACTGTGGGCTATGGAGTTGAAACTCATCATGGTGAGGGAGTCTGTTTTTATTTTAGGTTGTCTGCAAATTCTGTCTAGAGTTCTACAGCCATTATGGTCTTATTTTTAAAGTTTGTCTTGAGCTTTAAATGGGAGCAGAAGTTGAAGAGCAAAAAACTGTGAACCAGGAAGGTTTGTGGTCATGTTCCCTTTTTTTAGCAACATATTTCCATGGTGTTGTGTATCTAGATTAAAGTGTAATCTTAAATTTAGAGCTTGTGGAGTTGTAGTTGCTTTTTATAAAAATATAAGCTTCTAGTTTCAATTTAAAGCTGTTTTCTGGAAATGGAAAGATACTATTGTATAAATTTTGTCTTTGGTTATGTGCATCAGATTTGCTGCTGTACACAAAAGAGGGGGGATGAATCTGCATAGAAAATAATGAAGTTAAGCAGGATAAGCCAAAGTGGGTGATGACCTATTTTATCTGAATTTGACAATTCCTCTGATTTCCAATGTTTTCCCTGGTGTTGCCACCCTTATGGTGCAATACAGTGCAGAGACCCAGCAAGGGATGGGGACAAAGGGCACCCATGGAAGTGCTGCAGCTGGGATTGCAGTGAAGCTGTGCCGAGGCTGTGTGCAGAGGTGTCCTGTCTGTTCAGTTCTAGGTCTGTTCATGTCAACAGCAGCAGATGCAGAGGCAGAGGAGCAGACAAGCACCCTCAGGCAATAAGGAGGGATGGAGCTGCCTCGTGGCCCTGTGCCAGCAGAGCTGTGTGATACTGAAAGGAAGGAATCTGACACCACCACATGACAAAGTGGCCACAGTTCTACAGTGTTTTACCTTCAGCCGAGCCAAATAGATCAGGACATAAGGAACATTGCCTATGCCAAGAGGCACATCCTGCTCTTTGAACAAAATTTGTCACAGCCAACAAATTCGGGAGGTCAGGAGCTTGGTGATGTGACCTGATGAGGTTGGTGGGGGTGGTTCTGCCAGAGAAGCAGAATGGTCTGATCCTGGACAGGACTTTGCTAAGTGTTTCAGACCTGTCAGTGTCAGGATGAGCTCTCTGGTGTTATTGCTTCGGGCTTTGATGGTGCTTTTACACTGAGTTGAAGCAATTGGGTGCTTAGATTCCCCTCAGGCTTGAACAATTGGCAGAGGTGGCACTTGTCTGCTCTCATAGAGCTGAGTGCAGTTGTAGCTGTGCACCAGGATCCTGCCTACTTACACATGTAGTTGGAAAAAAAAACCACATGGCAAAGCCCACCATGTAGTAAGGAAATCTCTGTAGCAGCAGAAGACTCCAGACTCAGTAGAAATACAGAAACTGAGCAAGAACTCTCTTATCTGCCAGTGCATTAAGAAGGTTGCAGGGAAGAGCTGGAGTATTCACTGCAGATACAGGGGAAAGTCTTTCACACTGTGCCTGGAAGGCTGTAAAAATATCCCCAAATTCAATTTATTACAGATGCATGTATGTCAGATGACACTGTGAGGCTGAATTTTTAGATGCCATAAATGCCTGGTTTGGAGAGGTTCTTGTGAGTCAGGGAACTCATGAGGATGTAACTTCTGACTTGTGCTCTGAGCAGTGCAGAAAATATTTACAGCAGAGGTGTGTTTAGAAGTTGCTCTGCAGCACTGACCATAATCACTCATGTTTGGTATCCTTTGAGAAGCACTATAAAAGGTCCCCAGACTCTGCCACTTCATTGTTCATCCAAAAACCCCACCACCCAACAACAAAAAAAAGCCAGAAAACGAACCTTTTAAATTGAAGAAGCTTGTTTAAGAATAGCTAATAAAATCAGAAAGGTAAATACTTTGAGATGGTACAGAGACTGTTTAAGAAGACATTTTATTGGAGGACCAGACAGTTGACAAAATCTCAGACCACAGGGATGAGAGGTAATAGCAATACACACCTCAAAAGTTTAAATTTTATTCAATGAGAAAAATTGAAAGAACAAACTTTTAAGCTTAAAAAAACCCAATAAGGTTATGTCCTGTCCAAAATGAGTTGAGGGACATTTGCCTAAAGGTCTGCAATTTTAAAGGAGTATTTTTCCTTCCCAACACATCAGGGATGGGAAGCAAGCTAGTCTCTGAAACCAGGAGATAATGCAGGAGAACTTTTTAGGAAGAACTCTGAAAACTGGAATGTTTAGAGGCTCACAAAATCCAGTCTTCTGCTGTTAAAGGATTATCCTTCTGAAGTAAAAGAGTTAATATAGCAACAATGTCGTTTGTCAACAAAACACATGCCAATTTTGTTTTTTAAATGATAACCTGGTTTCTGTTAAGGATTAACACAACAGCCCATAAAACACAGGAACAGATCATTTGGGTTGTCTGGTCTTCATTGAAGAGTTCTAAAGAATGAAATAGTTGTGCCATGGACTATGGAGTGTGACATTTAAAAAGTCTTGATTACAGAGAAGAGATGTGTGTCTATGGGTTTTTTTCCCCCCAAAGGGATCCAGAGGAATGAGATCACATAGTGCTTCTTCTAATGCCTGTCTCATCCCTGAGATCTCTGTATCAGAGCAGAACTTTCCTTGTTGCTTTTCTTGAAGTGAACACGAGGTTCAGGAGTGAAGGACTCGGGGTGGATGTGCAGTGTGTGAGTTCAGGGCTGTGCTGTACAGCAGCAGCCAGTCTTTCCTGGATGATCTCATCTCCTTGACCACTAGGAAGAGAGCTGGGTTTAGCTGGAATGATCACATCAGGACTGGTGTGTGTGTGTGGCTCAGGGAGTTCTGTTTTCTCAGCCTGCTCAATATCCTGCTCCATGCACCACAAGCCAGGAGTTTGCTGCCTGTCTGCTCTTTCTGAGCAAAGGAAGGGTCTGGATCCTCTGGGACCTGCACTTCAGAAGCAAAGCATGTTTTTAAAAGAAGGGATTGACTTATTTTAAAGCACTGTAAAACTGGGCTTCAAGGATTTGAAATCTAGAGAGTCATGCTACCAAAACGTGGAGTGTAATAAGAGAGTGTCCCATGTTTGCAAAGATGGTCTCTTCTCCCAGCTAACAAGATGGCACAAGAGGACATAGCCAGAAGTTGCTCCAGGGAGGTTTAGGGTGGATATCAGGAAAAATTTTGTCATGGAAAGGTTTGTCAAGCGCTGGAATGGGCTGCCCAGGGAAGTGGTGGAGGGATTTGAAAGACGAGTAGCTGTGGCACTTTGGGACGTGGTTCAGTGGGTGAGCTTGGCAGTTTTGGTCAATAGTTGGACTTGACAATCTTAAAGGTATTTTTCCACCAAAACAATACTATTTCATGCTATTAAAAAAATTATAATCTAAGATTTGATAAACTTATTGATCTCTAAGGATCAAAATTTCAGTGTAAACAATAATCAGTTATTGCCATTTCCATGTGACAGTGACTGAGGGAAGTCAAGGACAGGGAACAGTTTCTGCAGGGGACTTAACGCACATAACTTGAAGAAATGTAACTTTGGGGTGAAATTTTGAAATAATATTTTCATACCTGGTTAATGTTTTATGGAGCAGGTGGCCAAGGACGCCACAGGAACAAAACTGCTAGAGTAAAAGAGCAGCAGGACACTGCCTCTGGTATAGCTGGATTCTTACTTCTGCAAGAACAAGAGCCCAAAATTTCAAAGCTCAGTAGCCTAAAAATATGGAACTGTGTTGAAATAAAACCTGAGCTGTGCAACCAGAGGATATTAAGAGAATTGCAGACTATGGAAATTAACAGAAACAGAAGACACAAAATAGGAATGTGCATAAGTATTGCAGTAAGGAAGAGGAGACTCTGTGAAGGCTGGCTTTGCCTTACTGTCCTGCTGGATAGGTGCCAAATGATTCTTGTGAGGGCAGAGCAAACAATCCAAACTTGATACAAAAAATGGCCTCTGAGCTGCCCCTTAGAGTGCAGGGTCAAGCTGTGTCCCACTTCCATGGAGAAGTGAGTTCAGTTCTTATTGCAGTCAAAACAAATGGAATAATAGAGATCAGGAGGGGGAGGAATAGAAACCAAAGCAGAGAACATTGTTGTGTTATCTGTAACAATCACCTTGGGTTTGTGTTGTGTGATGCTGGTGGCTCTGGTTATTCTCTGCTTCTCAAAGAAGTTACAGAACTGGAAGTGTAGCAGGAGCACTGGGGTAGAGATGAGCTCCCATGAGAACAGCTGAGTAGGCTGAGATTAACCAGCCTTGAGAAGAGACTTTTGGGGGGTCAAGTGTGAATCAGGACTTCAAAATCCTCAAGAAAGGTGTCAGGGAAATGCTTTTCCTCTCTTTTCCAATTTTAAAAATGCAAGTGTGAAGAAAAAAAATGTGTTGGACAGGAATTGAATGGGGAGCTGTAGGGTGTTGCGTTTTCAAAGAGCTTACAAAGGTTCAGAAAGTGAGATTGTGTAAAATATCTGCTGAACAATGAAAGAATGTTCTTGGAAAGTACAATTGTGTGCTCTGTCCTCTGCATCCACTGTCAGCTATTTCTGGAGACAGTACATCAGGCTAGATAGACACCTGTCCTCATATACTATATCTGCACTTCGGTGGTTTTTTACTGTCTTGTTAATCACCTATATAAATAGACTTTTTCTGATATATGAATAAAAATACCTCACAAATACCAAATTGGAAATTAAATTGCTGATTGTTGTCCAGTCCTTTTCCTACCAATTAAGAGCTAAAGAGTAGCTGTAGTTGTGCATTGGAAACCTGTCAGTTACTAAAGGAGACTTATATTTTGTCTTGGATTCAATAAAAGACATGAGTAATGGAAAATCTTTAGTAATTTTGTCATTCTTAAATAATTTGTGTGTGGGTTGGGTTTATTTTAGTGCTATATTTCTGCTGCAGGGAATCTTGTGCCATTCTTTTGATTGACTGATATTTTATTTGGTTTTTTTGAAGGTACATGGGAATAGGACTTTCAGCTCAAGGAGTCAACATGAACAGGCTTCCTGGTAAGTCACTCTTAAAATTTGTTTTGATTTACAATCTGTGTTAAATATTCGTTTGAAATAAAGATTTTTCTTTATGTGTATAAATTAGTGAATGTGTGTTTCTATTAATAAAATCGCATTACTGTAATTGTCTTATATCTGGAAGTTTCAACCTATTGAGTGTTATCTGAAATTGAGTTACTGGTGTTGTCAATGCAGACATGATGATTTTAGCAGATAATAGAAATTAAAACTTAACTAATGAGTAATGGGTAAGACAACGAACTGTCAGACAGGTAAACTCTTCTTTGTGTCTGAAAAGTAAGTAGGAAAATCATTTTGAATTTAATCTGTATATTCCACTTGACAAATTTATATGAAAGAATCTGAAAATGACAGGATAATTGGTCTGTTGTATTGTCTCTCTTCTTTCCTTCTTCCCACTGAAAGACTAGAAATATGAGAGTGGTATTTCCAGTTAATGTTGCTTCTTTTGTTTGAAATGTGAGGTTTGCTGCTGAGTTGGTTGAGTGGCTTCTTTTAAGAAATAAATAATTGGTAACCCTTCTTTGACAATATCCAATTTATTAAGTACAATAACAATTTCTAGATATGTATTGATGCAGTGACTTCTATACCAGAAATTCTTTCAACTGGGCTTGAAATTGGAAGTTTGTATTTGGTAGAAAGTAAATGTTCTCCAGATGCCAAAATGAATGACAGCTGGTCAAAAAGGTTTTTTTTGCTGTGGGTGTTACTTCTGGTGAAGTTGTTTTATAAATGATATCTATATTCAGCCCTTGTTATAGACCTTGGTATCTGGAAAGGAGAATGTTTGGTGAATGTCCTAACAAAAGAAAGATCTAATAATTGTCTTAAGGAGAATGGTTTGAGTGACACCTGTGCTTTAAAAAATTTGCATCTTACTGCAAACTATATTTGTTAGTAATTGTTATGAGAACTGCACCAGTCACTCCTACTCTCTCTGCACTTTCTCTCCCCCCAGTCCTCCTGATCCAAGTGGGTTTTGTGCCGTGTACAAGGCAAAGCATGACTCTAGTCCTGTCATCTCTTTCCAGGGTTGTAGTGCTTGGAAAAGGGGTTGTTTGGCTACTAATGGAGCCTGTTCTGTTCCAGAAATGGCTCTATGGCATGTGTGGTGGAAAGATGGGGGAATGTCTTGTAGACTCAGCCTTGCAGATGGTTGATTGGATTATGCTCAATTTAGGACTCTCCTGGGGTTACAACACAGGTACATACAGGGCTCAGTACTAACCTGAGATGGTGTGTACTGAATGTCTCAGGTGTGCTGTCCTGAAATTGAACAGCCAGTGTAATTTCTTCTTTTTTTTGTAATTTCTTCTTTTTTTTTTTTTCCCCCTTTGGTGACCAAAAATTACCCCAACCACTTCTGATAAATGACTTAAAAGCCCAGGAGTTACATGGGCAGCATTTGTGGCCAGTTTGAGTCAAAGTGCCTGTATACCACTGTCATTTCTAGAGTGCATGTGATGAACATGGAATTCTTTTCTCTCAGTGAAATAAAGCATAAGTGAACTTGAGACTTGAGATAGTGCTTATTTAGCAATGAATTGTACAAATTTGATCCTATGAACCTGTTGTTTGTTTGATCACATGCAGATTATGCTGCCAAGAGTCATTCTGTGGTCATAGTTTTAAGTTGCTCTCCCATCATTTGTGGAAGTTTAACTGCATGGCTCTGTATTACAGCTCAGTAATTATCTTCCTAGCTTTTGGAGAATGAGTGTGATTTTTTAAAAATATTTTTTAGTACATTGTTCAAGTAACTAAAGTGAGAAACACATTTCCAGGCTTAACTGTTATCAGGTCCTTCCCAGCACAGAGTAAGTGAGAGCTCACAAAGAAGTGACAGACTTTGGAGTCTTGACTTGGCTTCATGTCAAAGTGTAATTTCAACTTTTTGTGACCTGAAACGCTGCCAGGTTTGTCTCCTTAGACCCTTTCTAAGTCACTTCTGCTTTAACAGATCGAATTTCACTCAGAGTGCTGCCAGGGAAGTGTGTAACCACTACGAGTGGTGGTTGGGAGCCTGGTACAGGAGCCAAAGTTGGTCCCTTTATTGTTCCCAGTTCCACCGGAGATCCTTGGTGGCACCTTGGGAGTCCTAATTCAAAGAACAATTTTGTTGCTGGGTTCTGTCTCAAACTCCTTTTCCCCCAACAAGAACAAACACTTTGGCCATATCTAGTTCCAAGTCAGGGCATTTGTGCTTTATTGCCAAATTTATTTTGGCTTCAGTCCAGCTGGGTGCTGGTGGGGGTAGTGCTGAGCTTTCTCTGAAGGTTACAAGTGTGATTGGAGCCACATGAGCTGAGTTCCCTTAACTATACCTGTCTGCATTGGGAATAGAGGCTGCTTTTAATTGGAGAGTTACCCGATTCAAGGTTTCTTTTTGCTGTGCTTTGAAATTCAGTCACCAGGTCTGAAATAATTGTGGGGTTATTATTAACTACCAACTTTTGTGACCCTCTCATATCTTGATTTTTAAAAATTTTTAATACATTTAGATCATTTACTAATAAGCATTCTACTTGAAACCAGTGGCTTTTAGTGAAATGTCTGCTCACTTCTTTCCCCACATTCATTTTTTTTTCACTTGTGCTCAGCATTTTGGTATTTGAGGATGAAATTACATGTTGCAGCTGAACTGATCTAACTCCGTGTCATCAAAGGAGAGAAACCTGACCCTTCCCTCCTCCCCACCCCATCTGCACAGTCACTCTTCTTCCCTGGTGCAAGCCTTTGGCTCTGCCTCTTGTCACCTTGGCCAGGCCAACTTTCAGGCCAGGCAGGAACCTGCCTGTCTCTGCTCTGTTGGGCTGATTCCTTCAGGATTCATGGAGCAATGCTCTTACTTGTGCATCTGACATGTAACATATCTGCTTCCTTTTAAAATTTTTATTATTATTATTATTTAGTCCTCAGTCCAGGAAGTTTTTTTGAGCCCTGCTGAAAATGTGTTGGTGGTTTGCTACAGGTTTCACCAAACCTTCATAAAACAGGAAGATGATAAGTGTCCTGTCCTTAAGGTGGATGAGATTGCACACTGAAAATGAGTCTCCCCTGCATACAATGTTCTGCATTAGTTCAAGTCTTCATGCATTTCATTTGTTTGAGCTCTTTGAGGGTAACCCAGCAGGAACATAGAGCCAAGCAGAGAGGGAAGAAGGGATGAATCTCTAAGGTAGCCGCAAGTTCTTAATTCAGTTAAGATGTTGTGAAACCACACCCTTAGGCATACCCTGCTTCAGTTTCTTAAACAGCATAGATAGGAATTGGCCAATCACTTTTAGAGACTTTAAACACCCTCTGGTTAATAAATGACTTGCCCTGCTATGCAGCATTGTGCATGCTGAAGGGAGTGCCAGCTTTCACTCACCATTCTTTGGTTTGTAGAAACACTGGTATTTTTTTCAGCTTGCTTTTCAAACAAAAAAGATACTGCTTAGCTTATTCACTATCTGCCTGCTCCAAACTCTCTGTTAAAAGAACAGTCTCTCAAGAATGTTTTATAGACTTGAATTAGTGTGCAGCCAGATGAATCAGGAGAATTTGGTATACAGAAATCTGTTCCCTATTGGGCTTTGGCTTCTGGGTCTGTAGTGCTTTGAGCCAGGTCAGCAAAACCAGAAACATTTTGTCCAGGTGTATTGAGTCTTTTGTTCAGCAAAAGGTCCTTGTGAGCAACCCATTTATCTAGACATAAAGATAAAATAGGAATGAGCCCTGGGAATTAAGAATTCCCCATGCTCTCCTCCTCTGTGAAAGCCATCCTTTGTCCTTCATTAACCAATGTGTGGACTGGGCTTTTCATTTTAGCTTTGTTTGGAGATCCTTTCCTTTGAATTTTCTTGCTTGTAGGTTTCTATTGACATTCGTAGGTAGGACTTTGTTTTTTCTCAGCTTGTTTTACATGCTGTCAGAGGAGATGCAAGGAAGGAGATCAAGACTGTTGAGGACTCTGTCCTCCTGTTCCTTTCTTTGAGAGGAAAAAGTTACTTGTTTCTTCCTTAGGGATGTTCCCAAGGGTTTTTCATGCTGGTGTTCTCCCCTCTGGGAGCAACCAGAGAAGAGAGGCTGGGTAGGTGTTGTATCATAAAATCATAGAATGTCCCAAGTTGGAAGGGATTCACAAGGATCATTAAGTCAAACTCCTGGTCCTACACAAGTAAAATTGTCATGGGAAGATATTGTCCCTCATCAGAGTTAAGGATGGGTTTCTGCAGAGGCTTTGTATTTAGATTTTCAAACCTCAATTCCACAAGGCTCTGGCAGCCTCATGTATCTTAAGTTAATTCTGCTACAAGTGGGAAGTTCCACTGAAGTCTTCCAGATTTTCCTTCTAGCCAGTTTTGGTTTGGTTTTGGTGTGTGTTTGTTCTTTGTTTTTGTGGTCTGGTTTTGGTTTTTTGTTTTTTTTCCTTTTCTTTTGTTTTCTGTGATTGCCATGGAATCTTTCTACTTCAAATGTATATAAGGAAGCTTTCAGTTTATGCTTTGGTTTGTTACTTTCTGTGACTCCACTGACAAAGGACCTGTTCTAAAGGACTCAGTCCTAGTGGTAAATGCAGTAATTATAGAAGCTGAGACCTCACCAAATCATCTGATCTGAAGTGAATTCAATTATACATTAGTCCTGCCTGACAGGTGTGTGTCTAAACCAGTCTTTCATTATTTTTCTGGCAGCTTCTTCCAACACTGTCCTTGTGTTGGAAACTTTTCCTGATGACAAAGCTGAATATCCCATGTAGTCTGAGTCTATTCTTGGATCACGTGGAGGTGGAAAATAATTAATTTCTTTCCTATTTGTACTCTATACACAAAAACCTCTATCATTGCTTTATGGTCTTCTCTCCAAATCATACATCCCTGACCCTTCCCTCTTTGCCAGATTTGCTTGATTTACAACAACTCTTGTAGATGTTTTCTGAACATTTAATCACTGGATGTATCACAAGCACCAGTATCTTACTTTTTATAGTAAAAGAAAACATTAACATTCAGAGCAGGTCCAGGAAGTGGCTCTTATCCCATCTTGCAAGCAAGGGCACAGGAAAATCCTTGCCAAGCTTTCACAATTCTTAAGGCTTTAGCAGAAACGGGAGGAGAAGAAGCTGCTATGGTTACCTGGGAAAGGAAAACCTTTGGCTTCTAGAGCAAGCAAAAGCCCAAAGGATGGGATTAAATACATGAGCAGTATGTGGCAAACAAGCAGTGAATCAGTCTGCTTTCAGAGCCTCTTGGCTGCATCAGCAGCTTGGACACATTGCTTGATTTTCTGTCTTTAGAAGTAATTTCTATTAAGTTTATTTATTTATGCAGCTGATGAAGCTCTGGCTCGTAGTACCTTATGGTGTTTGTCCTGCTGCAGAGCTCTTTCAGAACTGTCCTTAAAAACAGTTGTCCAAAAAGGCATGTGGGATTTCCACAGAGTGTCACAGCAAAGCCTTAGACAGGTGTTAGTTACACATGCAGTGAGTCCTTCAGCTGGCTGTGCCAGTTCCTGTCCACAAAATTGCTTATGCCTCTGGTACCCTCTAATTTATCCTATCAAACCAGTTTGTAGGGCTGCATGTGAAATGGGTCACATAATTGGGTTAATAATTATGGGTGGGGGGCACTGCTTGATTCTGGGGTTGTTATTAACTTAGATCTGTCCACTTGCCTGGTTCATCACACAGGTAGTGCAGATTTGAAATAGCTCCTTCGGGAAACTTTATTCTGAATCATGTGGCTAACAGTGGTCAGAGGTTATTTTTGATAAAAAAAGATACCTGTTGAAAATCTCAATTAAATTTCCCCCCAGTTAACATTATCCTGATCATGGAGACATTTTTACAAAGGGGCATCTTTCCAGACAGTGTCTCCCTGAATTTTTATTTAGGCTGAGAACTTCTCATGAGACTTCACTTGGGTAGCCTTTTTGCTGAGTTTACTATGTTTTTACCTGAAAGCATAAGTTTTTACCTCCTAAGAGATATATTTAGGAATGGCACATTTTAGCACTTCACAGTGGAAGGAGAGAGGGCAAAGTGGTTCAGTGTGATGGGTCAGCTCTGGAATTAAATCCATTTGTGCAGAATGGATATTTAGAAAAATTCCTCATCACATGAGAGCTTGTGTGGGTGGGTGAAGATTATTGTGGTGCATAAAAAACACACTACCAAAAAAAGATACATGTTCCAGCAAATTTGAGATTTCTGGCCTTTGTAAGTCAGAGCCCTTTGGATTTATCTACATGAGTCTCTTTATTTTTGGAGAAGAGATTTATTTATGTAAGTGAATCTCTTGGTTGTCACCACTGCCTCTAATTTTATTTACATCTTTGGTTGTGCTACCCCTGTTTCTTCTAAACTAAACTGCAAGATGCACTCCAGAATCACAGTTAATACACTCCAGTCATTAAATGAATGTTCAGTCCACAACACAAGGCTAAGCAATAAAGCTTAACCAGCCCCATTTGAAAGAAAAAAATATTAAAAAAAATCTTATACTGGAGGAAGTGTCCTGAGACCAGTTGAAACTGATTGTTTCTTTCTTGAATCTGCTCTTACTGTACTGCACCATCTGCTATTTTCAAAATAGCTTTTATTTTTTTTTTAATTTAAGTCAAAATTGAGGCAATTTTAAAGACATTAATGAGAAATTTGGTGTTCTTGTAATAAAACAAAAGGATTTCCTTTGAACTTAAGCTTTCAAATATTTTTAGTGTTAAGATTTTTTTTTCCCATATGGAATCAGTCTTATGTTCAGTGTGTGTAAAATGCCATCATAGGAAAGTAATCTGAGGAGCACTTAATTTTTGTTTATCCTAGGCATACACAACTCATTATATTGTTTCTTTTTTCATCTTCACTTTAAATTCTATGTGTACATGTGTTCTATGTATATTTTAATGGCTGCCCTGCTGTATCATATGTTGAATCTGAGTTCCTCTGACATTACTTAACTCATCTTTTCTTGCTTCTACTCTCTGCAGATCAGCTAAACACCTTGTAAAATTAAAATTTGAAACCACAAAATTTTTGACATTTTAAAATTCTCAAAATTATATAATTTTTATTTTTTAAAAAATAATTCTTTGTGTCTTTGGGAATCTTTGTCATTTGTGGTTGACTTGTCCACTGCTCAACTTCAGCTGAGTTCTACTCAACTGCTCAGTTGTCTTCTCATCCCATTTTCTCTTTTTTCAATGTGTTGAGTTCAGCTGAACTTGTATGAAAATTCCAGCTTGAAAATTGTGACAGATTTGTTGCATGTGCTGTGCATTCATTCACGTCCCATCTTTGTCCCTTAGAAGAACAAGAAGTTCTTTCTTTCCCATTCTTTAGTTTTTCAGAAATCTTTAATGGGCTTTCTGGAAGTTCTTTCTTTGCCATTATTCAGTTTTTCAAAACTTTTCAATGGTCTTTCTGACAAAAGCTCTGTCCTCCCACTGCTGTGCTCTGCACATTTGGGGTGTTGGCCCTGTGCTGCTTATCATGCACAGAGCTGAGCACAGCTTGGTTGGGTGGATGTGTTCTGGAACATGAGCCTTGTGCTCAGCACTGATACTGCCTGAGCTGGCGTGGCACGGGGGGGTTGGACAGATGTGTTATTTCCTTCATGATACCTCTGAGGGGTGACACCACAGTGAGCAGCTTCCCAAAGGAGATCACACCTGATGTTATCAGGTATCTTCAGAGCTGGAGAGTAACAAAACCAGCTCCTGAACCACAGAATTGAGATGAATTACCTTCTGAATTAAGGTTAAATTTAATATGTTTTATTTATGACTCTGTAGATGGAAACCAGGACTGCATAAAAGTTCCTGCCTTTTTCCCTTTATGACTGACTTCAGATCACGTGTTTGATTGTGATGATTATCCTGCCTGCAGCAGGAAAAACTGCTGCCATCATTTTGGTTGGGTTTTTAGGAAGTGTTTGGTTTCTTTTCTATTTTTTTTTCTTTTGGTCTGTTCAGTTAGACTGGCTTTGGGCACCCAGACTTCAGGTTTGACTGGAGAAGCAGACTGAGGCTCCAGCTGAGCTCTCAGCAGCTGTGCCTCACCCTGGAGTAGTTGGCAAAGTGCTTTGCCATTAAAGTTGAGCAAAACCATCAATCAATATTTCAAGACAGTAATCCTGGCCTTGGAAAATAACCACAGAAAGTGTTTCCACTGGCCATTAAGTGCTCAGGCATTAATGTGGGTAAGTGATTCTTAGTGCTGTCCTGCACTGTTCCGTGCTTTGATTTCTGTGCCTTGTCTCTTGCAGAGTTGGGCCGGCTTCTTCTAGAGGTTCTGTGCTCTGTCCTCATGCAGCATGTTCCCAGAGATTATGATATGATATGATATGATATGATATGATATGATATGATATGATATGATATGAATGTGTGCTGGAGCTCCTGCCCTTGCATGGATCTCTCTGTCATCCTGCAGGTTGTGTTGGTCATGTGCCATGTGAGAGTTTCCAAAGCAGAGCAGAGATGGCATTGCACAGTGGGGTTTGGGGTTTGGCCTTCACCAGTGCCACAGGTTGCATCTCCAGCTGTAGCACAGATTATGGAAAATCCAGGTATCTTAGTGACACCTAAGAGTTGACTGGCACTTTAGAGACAGCAGTTTAGCTGTCAACACAAGCTGTAATCACAGCACTGCTTGTTTTTCAGATTAAAACAAATTCTTTAATGTGGCTGTACCTATTATCAGAGCCTTTTGCATAACATCAACAAAGCTCAGTTTCACTACAACTCAAATTGCTGGGTAGCAGCTGTTTTCACTGATGGGTAAATATGATCCTCTTCAGAAAACCCAGTTGCTTCACTTTGGTTAGTATGGAAAGTATTTAAGAAACCTCAGTTTAGAATCTAGAAGTCCTTGTTGCAACCTATTAACATCATGAGGTGTGCTTCTTCTGGAAGACTTCTCTTTCCTTAAGGTCTTGTGTTTAGATAAGTGGTTTTTTGTTGGTAATTTTCTTAGCTCATGAAATACCATATTAGGGATTGTTTTTAATAGTAACTGGGCATGAACCCCCTGCATTCTGCAGTGAATTCTAACATTGCTTTTGGCTGAGTCACTAAACTGTCCTGCTTTGATGTCTCTGTAAAATGACTCTTGCCTATTACCTTGCAAGATTTTGCTGGAAGTGTCTTAATATTTTATAAAGATGTTCTTGCCCATCAGCTGAAGGTTGAAAAGTTGGCTCATAAATGAATGTGTGAATTATTTAGTATTATGAGATTTGAAGCCTGTGTATGTGATAAGCTTTTGATTGTAACTTGTTCTTTAGCTCTTCCACCAAGTAGATAAATGGAAAAGCTCATCTTGACTCTTTTTCCCCGTCCCTGTCCTGCATTATTTTGTACCCCTGCCCTGCTTCCCATTCCCTCAAATGTGATGTGTCAGGGAATATATAATGGATATAACAGTGCAGTGGTGACCTGATCATGCTGGAGAGCTTTTCCTTTGTAGACAGAAACAGCCCTTTCTGTAGTTGCCTTAATCATGCAGTGCTTTTCACAGGGCTGTAAATGGCTTGTAGCACATCTTGACCTCTCTGGTGTAGGGAAAGCCAGATCATGTTAAGACTCTGGCAGTAGATGGACCCATCAAGCTTGTAAGTTAGGAGGACTTGCCATCTTTATTCATTCAAGGAAGTATGATTTTTATCTTGACTCTGTATTCTGTGGTGAGGTGCATGCTAAGTAACAGTGAAATGGACTCCTTATAAATTTCTGGGGCTGGTGGAACAGACCTTTCCTGTTGAAAAGGTATTGCCTGTGTTGCAGCTGTCCAGAGCTTTCTGGTTTTGTTTTTTTTCTTTATGAGTCAGTGGGTAGTGCCACTTTATATAATGGTGTAGACTGTGGTTTGATGTTGTTTTGAAGGCTAGTTAACATGCAGTTGTTGTTTAATGGTAGGACTTGCTAATCTGGTCTAAAAATCACTGTGCCAGATCAATATTGTGAAAAATTGAATTGTGCAGTGTTACTCTGCTTGTTTTCTCCGTGGTAGATCAGGCAGTGCTTTTTAGCACCCACATTCTGCTCAATCTCCCAGAGTCTTGAGTCATACTGATTTTTGGGTCACTGTGTCCTTTTCTTCCTGCTCGCTGTTAATATGAGAGAGATGTTGTGATTCCTTTTTTTCCCTCTCCTTTGGATTCTTGCCACACATAAGTCTTGCTGTGAGGATTTGGTCTGAGTTTTGTCTCTTTTACAGTTGCAAGTACTTTATCGAAAAACATGGAATGGCTTCTGAGACAAAGCTGCAGCCAGGCGTGCCAAGAGTCCTGCACTCTCTGATTAGCATCATCTGCTGTGTCTGTGCAGGGGCCAGGCTGACTCTGCTTCATCTGCTGGGACCTGGGATGAGGGGAGGCTGTGAGCAGTAGTGTCTCTCTGAGGTGTGTGTTTGGTGCTGTGCTGCACTGCTCCATGGCCTTGTAAGGGTTCAGTGGGATACTGCAAAGGTTATGGGACCTGAACCCATCCAGCCCCTACTTAGGGAAGTTTGTGCTCCGTGGGGTAAAGTGGTTTTATTCTCTGTACAAGCATTGGTCCTGTAGTGCCAGGTTTGGCCTTCTACTGCATTTGGTCATTTTTCCACCTTGTAAAAGAAAGAGAAGCTGTTGCAAGCAGGAAAAGTTGGGGGCTTCTTCATGTTCCTGGGTAAGTGGGTTTTAGGATCTTTTTTTTTTTTTTTTTTTTTTTTTTACCCTTGACATGTTCTGGGCAGATGTCCAGGCCCTTGAAGTTCTGCCAGGGAGATGCTGTAATGTGTTAAGCACGCTGTTCCCTGCTCCTATTCCTGTCCTGCAGTTGGTGTTGTGACTGTACCTAGACAGTTGTTCCATGCCAGGGCTGTGCCTCCCCTATGCCCACATCCACAGGTCTGTAACAGAGGTTGCTGTGGCCACTGAGCAGCTGTTTTTGTAGGCTCATTATGGAAATAGAAAGATGTGTTGCAGGACTAATAATTGATTTGATTCTAAAGCATGATTGAATAAAAGGAAAGCAGTGCAATCACTCTGCTCTCATTGAAACATGTGATGTGTGTGCAGCTTCATAAGGCTTGGAATAAATGCTACAGAACTGAATGACAGCTGAGATGCTCCAGCACCTCAAATGCTTCTTGGGGCAGCAGATTTCTCATGGCCAGGCATTTACAGGCTTCTCATGACCAGGCATTTGGTTTCTGAGTGTGTAGGAGCACCAGTATCCTCCTCTTATGAGGCATACAGACCATCTGTATGCTGTCATACACCAGAGCTTGCTGAACCTTCCCTTTGCTGGGGGCAAAGGCCTGTGTTCACTGTTTTGGACTGATGTACACCAGAGGCACATCCCTTGCAGAGCCAAATCCACTGGGAGATGGAGTAATCAACAGAGGGTGGTTCCACTTCTGTGGTACTGGCTCCTGCCCCATGTTCATGGTTGTCCTGTCCCTGCCTGGGACTTCTCAGCCAAGGACAGTGTAAAAGCAATATCCAACTTCTCTGTGCACCAGATTCCATCTGTTCAGCCTCTGTTGAACATACCTTCCCCTCCCCTGACCTCATGCTCTGCTGCTGCCAAAGGCCCATAGCTGGCTGAGCAATAGCAGCCTGCTCAGCCCAGTGTATGGAGAAGGCCCTGCTTCCAACTGGAATGTGGTCCAGCAGCAACTCTGGGCTCTGCCTCCACCCTCTGCATCCCATTCCCCAAGCACTGTACAAGCAAAGCTTGTACATCTGTTTCTGCTGGACTTTGGATTCAATAAAACTTATAAAATTATTTTGTTTGGTTTATTTCAGTGTGTTGATACAAGTTCTTGTCCCTTTGCAGCTAGTGTTTGCACACCACTTGCCCTGGCATGGGCAGCTGTGGGAAGCTAGGATTGCTGGCCAGGGGAGTGGGAAGAGGAATGCCACAGGCAAAATACTGGACAAGAATAGAGAGGGGTGAAAAGTATTCCAAAATATGAGAGAGAGAAAGTAGATAGAGATAAAATTTGGAAAGACTGACTGGTCACTGATGTCTGTCCTGAAGAATAAGTTTCAAACTCTCCCATTAGTCAAGATATAACAGACACAAACCCTACTTACAAATCTTCAGATTCTTTCTGAGGTACTTCCATCTGCCCTTCATATGCCCAAACATACTCCACCATTCCTTGCAGCTTCAGATGTCCCAGGTATCCCTGACTGCAGGGAAGTTCCCACTGACTGTGTGGTCAGCAAAGCCCTGCCCTTTGCAGCAGCTTCCAGACCCATTACATTGAATGCTTGGGCTGAGTTACAGTAGAACATGTTTCTCCTTTGGAATGTTCATGGGCAGGGACTGGTCCATGTGTCAGTGATAAAGTTCATCTGTCTGCCAACATCTTTAGCCCAGCAAGTGCAGAGCAGGAAGAGTCTGACATGTCTGGCTATAACTCACTGGAAAAGTGTATTTTCCATGATCACTGAGCCTTGTGTGTCAGACCTTTGGCATGTCATCAGAGAAGATCTCGGTACAGATCCCTGTGGGTGTTGCTTCCCTGTTCCCTTGTGCCCAATGGCAAGTTTGACATGTTGGAACCTTGATACACTGGGGGATGTCATCGCTTGGCTTTTTTTTCCACCTTGTGTGAATAAAGCATCAGGCCAGAAAAGGCCTGTGAAAATATTGCCTTCAGTAACTTGCATCAGGCCATCCATCCATCCATCCATCCATCCATCCATCCATCCATCCATCCATCCATCCATCCATCCATCCTCTATATGATGCTCCACAGTTTCAATGTTGAGCAGCTTATCCAGGTCCTGGTTTTCCTAGGTGTGTGATGTAGCCATGATGCCAGTTTTACCCAGAGCCTACCAGAAGTTCTGTGTTCATTGCTGGGGCTCGAAGCAGAGAGCTGAATCACAATGTTATTTCTGTGGTGCTGAGATGTAAATGGTGACCCAGCTCAATAGAGCCACTTCCCACTTGCTGCCTTCTGAGGCAGAGTCTCATCTCAGGTACAGAAGTCAGGATCTGACCAAAAAGTCAATAATAAAGCAGGGCTGACACTGATTGGGAAAGCTGGGATTGAACAGGGCCTGATATTGGACAGTTAGGAATAGTAGTAGCACACATCTAACTCCAGTGCTTGCTTAAGAGTGAGTGTTTATCAGTTTATCCTGTAACTGTGTCCTAAAGTAACTCGAAGTCCTTTCTGCCACGTGTCTGGCATTGCATAATTCTGTTTATCAAGCAGCAGAGATGGAACTTGCTGTTCATTTTTTTCCCCTACGTGTTGGGATCAAGGTAGTCTGCCAAGAAGGTCAGCATATCAGCTTTTTCTTGTTAGCAGGCCAAACAGAGCTTCAGTTTGGTGTTGAACATACAAAAATGTCTTCCCGAGCCCTACTCATGGTTTTTGCTTTTCTTTCTTCCCTTTCTTTGATTGCACAATCTGACCTATTCTGCATCTTGTTAGTAAATATATAGGTATATTTGGGGTTTGGGTGTTGAAGAGTTCAGTTCAAAGGGATGCAAATTTAACCTCTTTTTGCTCAATAGCTGCTGAAGTCCTACCTATAGTGGTTGTGATTCTATATTTGCATGTTCAAAGTGCTGTCTTCAAAATGAGCTGTGGTGAGAACAGTTTTAGAGTTAGGACGTTGAGGTTCTGCTTTGACCACTGCCATGGGCCAGTTGCCAAATCCTTTCTGTTCTCTGCCTGTCTCCCCTATTTAAAATTATTTTGTGCTTTTGAAGAGAGGATGGGGAAGGAAAGGAAAGGAAAGGAAAGGAAAGGAAAGGAAAGGAAAGGAAAGGAAAGGAAAGGAAAGGAAAGGAAAGGAAAGGAAAGGAAAGGAAAGGAAAGGAAAGGAAAGGAAAGGAAAGGAAAGGAAAGGAAAGGAAAGGAAAGGAAAGACTAAACTAGACCCTGCAGCCACTCTAGCTCATTTGATTTCAGTCTGTATAGTCCATTAGGAGTCCATGACCTGTATTTTACAAGAAAAAGCACTTTCTCAAATTTTGTCCAGATTTCTGAAATTTTGAGAGGAATCTGCACTTGCACTTGAGAACTTTTAGACTTGGCCACAACTGCACATAGGTGCTGAGTGTCCATTGCTCTAGACATAGCTGTCACCAAGAGACCAAAATGGGATGTTCTTTAAACAGCCTTGCTGGAATGAGCTACCAATCACAATCTGTCAGTCCATGGATTCTCCCAGGGTTTTCTTAGGAGCAGCTGCCTGCCCCTCTCTGTCGTGGGATGGACTTCTGGACTTCTGGAGCTGCTGAGGATTGTGATACTGAGGGTGGTGGGAAGTGCTGAGGGGAGTTGTGGGAGTGCCCCAGCAGGGAGATGCACATGAGAATCTGTGCAAAGCATTGTCACGAGAGCAGTGATGCATTTTGGAATGATGGTAATGACTTCATGGAAACATCAGATCAGTGGTAAAAAGGACAATAAAGGGAAAATGCTGGGATTAACTTGTAGAGGACTAGGGAGCAGTGCAGAGAAAAACTTCAGCCTGCTTCCCTTCTCCATGGGGCGCCTTCAACTCCATTCTCACAAGCAACACTGTAAAGCCAGAGAAGGTTCAGATGGTGATGGTCAGAAAAGCAGGAAATAGCTAAATAAGTTAGGAGTCATCAGCCTGGAAAAGGGATAATTTTGAGGGATTTTTCAGAGGTCTGAATACTGACGTGGAGACACCAAATCCATAGTTTGTCATCTTCTCCAGTGCAAGAATGATAGGATATATCCAAGTAGTGGGAGGCACCTTTCCACTGCTTGCAGTTGCACTGTCAAACTCCTTCTTGCAGGACATATATGAATGTTTGTATGTTCTTAATGGAGGATTGAACAATTTAATGGAAACAAAAATCCTTTCAGGAGTACTGAGTGAACAGAATCTCCATCTGGTTCAGTCTGTCTGTGCTTACAGGTGGATGGAAAGTGGTAACACTGTTCAGTCAGGATGTGATACATGCACATCTTGTACTTCTGCTGTCTCACTTCTTGAAGAGTGTCCTTGTCCAGGCTGAGCCCCTATCCCACAGGGACAGCCTTTTGAAGAGCATGTGGGTATCACCTCATCTCTGCCTTCCAGGTCACCACAGTGACTTCTGCAAGGACTTGAGTGCAAGTGGCACAGAGGTTAGACTGTCCCCAGAGAATTTGCAGATGCAGCAATGGGGAGGGCTTTCAGGAAGTTCTGATTCAGTCCTTATTAAAGCTCTGCTGGATTTTGTAGAGGAAGAAGCTGTTGAGTAACTGGAGGCTCAAAGGGTGTCGTGGGAGTCACGGAGGAGGCTGTAATATGCTGGACCCATTCCTAGGTGGCGATAGCAAATTGTTAATGATGTAGGAAAAGCCCAAGTTTTCAGGAAGTGTTTTGAGAAAAGTTGGAGTCTGTGTTTTCAAAACACATGTGATGAGTTACTCCTCACTCTTCTGGTAATCCAGGGTAATGCCAAATGCTTTCAATAGGGATACACTATTTGAATCAACAGGCCTCGATAACTTTGACCTAGAAGTACTAGAAGTGCTAATGTTGTTTTTAATTCAGATTATTAGGAAATTTCAGAAGATTGGCTGAAGCTGGCCAGTGCTGGAATGACTCGTGTGCTACTGCCCTCGTGTTTATTTCGGGCAGAATTTTAGGAATAGGGATCTGTTTTTTATTAATAAATAACTTACTGTTAGGCATATAATTAATGCCACTCAGCTTATGTTTACAGTGAGTACAGTAAGTTCACTCAAACAGCTCTGGCTTGTTGTTTAAGATGACCATGGTGATCTGATAAGGCTGACAGTGTAGATTTCAGGCCCCTGGTGTGGTGCCACGTCCAGGTTCAGCACTACGCAAGGTTTGAGTTGAAAAAGTAAACTGCATATCATTAGCAAAGTGCTGAGTGAGCGAATTTCCTTAACTGGTTATGTTAGTGGTTTTCTAGGGAGAGTAAGATTCAAAACAAACTTTTTCCAGGCATTGTTGCTGTATGTACCTCGTTTGTCATTGTCATCAAGGCCTTTATTTAGTCACTTTTCACTGGAGTTCACCACCACCATTGGTGCTACTGCAAGAACTGACCCTGAAGCTCGAGTCATAAAGGAACAGGAAGGTTTTTTCAGTTAGATCAGCTGTGATCTGTAGGTAATGAAACCTTTGTTTCTTACACTGCAGAACCAGTGATGTCTGCATTGGCCCAAGCATTTAGTGAGCTCATCCTCATGGTTGGACACGCTCTTGTATTTCTTATGGCAGCCTTACCCTGTACATGATGTGTAAGCACTTCACTTCTTAGATGTAACTGATGACAAGTTCTTGGTAGATGCTTTGTAATGCCAGGAATGTTTTGTATGCAGAATATCTAGAAGTTTGTATTTGGATTGTATTATGAGTAGGTTAGGAGATAAATTGATTTAAGTTATCATCTGAATTGTAACTTATCAACAGCTTCATTAGAGAAGTTCTAAATGGACACTCATGTAACTGGTCTGGTTTTGGGGAAACTAAAATAATAGATCACTGATGCCAACAGAGCAAATAAAAGGGATAGTGGAAAGGAGCCACAGTTTTAAAAATTCAAAAATATTTCAGTGATATTTTTACTGGATGGAGTCTTAACAGTGGAAGTTTGACAACAGACTCTAGAGCCCCTATCACTTCCTCCTTTGTTTTGGCAAGTCAATTTGGCATCGTTTTTGTGCTTGCTGAGGGTGCTGCCTGTGCTGTTGTCCCTGTCTTTCATGAAGATTTGAAACAGGACTGGTGCTACTGTCAACAGCTTGTTTGGAGCTGATCCGAGGGAAGACGGAGCTGACTCTTGGGACATCTCAGTCTGTTCCTGTTGGATGTGTGGGACCAAACAGAGGGAATTACTCACCATTTCTGAACTAGAATTTGCTGGGAGTCCTTCACGCCTTTCACTCCCAAACTTTGCTCTGAGGTCCAAAATCTTGGACTGTGGCATGTTTCAGTCTTGCTTCATTCCCTCACTTCCCATTGGCATTCATTTGGTGTGGTACAATAAAGGGGGCCTTAGACATGCACTGACTGTTTTGTGTTTTTCTGAGAAACCTTGAGCATGTGGGTGCTGATGCCACAGTGTTGTAGCACTATTTTACAAGATTAAATTTCTGGTGCCCTCGTGTTGTTAGTTAGTTTTGGAGGAAAATCCTGGCTCACAGAAGTGCTCCAGCCCACCTTTGCAGGGCTCTGTTCTCAGTGTGCTCAGTCTTTTTGTGCCTCATTGCAGGATGTGCACTTCCTGCACAGTCCTTGTGTTTCTTACACAGTCCCTTTGCCAGGGCCATCACTCCACATTTAACAGAACCTGCACTACCCTTGGGTGTATAAGGTCAGTAGATGGCCAAAGCACCTTCTTTTGCTTCCCTAAGGCTCCAGCCATGTCCATGTAAAACACAGATGTCTATTTTTAATGCTGTATCTCTTTCTGGTAGAAGTCTGTCTCACTGTGAGATGTGGCATTGATTGTGCAATTCAGAGGAACGCTGCAAATGAAATTACTGGGATATACAGAAAAGAACAAGTGGGCAGGGTGCAATCCCTGAGCCCAGTGTTACCCTTAGCACAATGCTACTGGCAGGAGAAATAAAAGATATTGCTACTGGAACTGACCACTTTGCATTGAACTCCCCTTAGACATTTGAGGGTTGTATTTTAAGCTGTCTGCAGAACGGGAAATATTGTATCACAAGGGAAACATAGAAATCCTTATCAACTGTTAGAAGGGAAATACGGATTTGAGGATGCAAAAATCTCTATTTAGTACACCTATGACAGCACTTACAGACAAAGCTGCAAATATCTGAGATTTATTTTGCTAAATGCTTTCGCGGGAAGATTTTGGTTTTGGGAAACACGAGTGTTTTACAGAAGGAATTTGTTTCACCTCAGGCAAGATAAAAGAGAAACAGGTTGAAATGCAAGCGATGTGTTCTGATTAAAGACTATTAATTTATTTTCTGTTACCAATACGTGAAAATTAATACTGGGATGAATAAGGAATGGGAATCAAATTGTAAAACTCCCACAGAAAATGGTGTCCTGAGAGCTGTAGTAGTTCCATGTGGTTCTGCTGAACTGGCTTCACTGCTGTCCTGTTCTTTTGCCTTGTCTTTTGCAGGATGGGATAAACATTCTTATGGGTACCACGGTGATGATGGGCACTCCTTCTGTTCCTCGGGGACAGGGCAGCCCTACGGCCCCACGTTCACCACTGGAGATGTGATTGGCTGCTGTGTCAACCTTATCAACAACACCTGCTTCTACACAAAAAATGGCCACAGTTTAGGTAAGTGAAGGAGGGTGTTCTCAGGAGAGGGATGCTCCAGCCCTGCTCTCACTGCTCTTTAACACTTTGCTTGTATTGTAACTCTTGTCCCACACCTGTGAGTAAGGTTTAAATGGCAGAGGAAAAGAGCACTCAGCAGCTGTCAGCAGTTGTAAATTGGCTCCAAGACAGAAATACTTCCAGCAGGTAAAATGGTTTCCATGCTGCTCAGTTTGTTTAGATAAGTTAGAATTTCATCCACAGCTTCTGCTTTTCTCTGCTTCTGCACAGTAGGTGGGAAGTTGGATAAGATGTCCAGTGGCTGGACAACAGGGAAAGAAAGAAAGAAAGAAGTGGGAAGTTTAATCAGGTACCTCCAAAGCCATGGTACTGTTGTCTTCATTCTCGAAGGGACTTGTCCATCTGAAAGCCTCAACACATTGGTCTGAGCATTCCCAAAGCCAGATATTAATTCAGCACAAGAGATCTTACTGAAGCACTGAGCTATAATTTAGTTCATTCCACACTTATTTCAGTAACTGTCTTAAAGTTAAGGACTTAAAAATTTTGCCCCAATTAATACCTCAGATGTTTTCCAGGCATCTGTCGTATCTTATTTGTCTAAAATAGAAATTTTTGGCCATTTCCCCCTAAAATACCTTTTTGTTGGATGACATGCTCTCCACCTCAGATAAATTCTTGTATTTTTTTTTAATTATGTAAGATGTGCAGTAAGTTTTTCTAAGTTGATCTCACTTTTTGTGCTGGGATTCATTTGATTTGGCAGGGAGGGACAAGCACTCCTTTCCTTTGCTTCTCCTTGCTGTGTCAATTCTACTTTGTTGAATTCAAAATTAAATCGGTAGAAAAATGCCAAAAATATCGTGCTCAAAACACTTAACAGAGCAAAGATGTTTTGAGTTCCTGGCTGGGCTGAAGGAAGGAGTGGGATTGGAGTGCAGTGTGTGCCTGGAGAGTGCAGAATTTCTGGTGAGCTCTTGGGAAAAGTACTGGGCTCCCCAATATTAGAGAGAGATGGACTTACTGGAGAGAGTCCAGCAAAGGGCTGCCAAGGTGATGAAGGGTTTGGAGCATCTGTCCTAGGAGGAAAAGCTGGAGAGCTTTTGTTGAGGCTGCCCATGTCAGTCCAGTACTGGTAAGACAAGTAGAGACTTGAAAGCAGCAGCTGATGGTGTAGAGCAGGAGGTTTTGCTTTAGACAAGATAAAACAACAGCAACTGAGGTAATGAAATAATTTCACAAAATGTCTCCTTTTAGTTGCTGTCCTTGATTCTTAGCACATATCTACACAGAAGCCTTGTAGTGCTTTGTGCTGTGCTCCTCTGGATGTTTTCTGTTGTTGAAGTGGGTGGTTTTCCAGCTTCACTGTTTTTCACCCTGCTGGTGCTGTTACTTTTCATCATAAAAAAAGTGTGAGAGTCAGGAGAAGGCCAGGTCTTCTATTTAATGAATACAAGCTTGTTCATTTGAAATTTAATTTCTTTCTAACGACCAGAATCTCCACAGTATCAGTTGAAAAGTTGCAGCTTTCTCCTTCTCTGTTCTGTACCCAGGATTGTGTTGTACCTGGGTGTCTGGGCAGATGAAGCCAAATAAAGAGCCCAGTTCAGTAACTTCTGTGTTACTTTTTGTCATTACCACCCTCTGATTCTTTGCCTCATGTCCTTGCCCAGAGATTTGTTTGGGACATGCAGAGTTCTTCACAGCAGTGAAGTTATCTAGTCTTCCTTTCTAAAATTTAAGTGTTCCTTTTCCTTCAAAGATGGGGCTTTTTTGGATGGAAAGCTCATGGTTTTCTAATCTGACATTGAATGACCCCTTGAGGAGCAGCCTATCCTAGTGGTGAGCAATGCCAGTGGGAAGAAACAGGAAATGTAACAAGAAAGTTACCAAGCTTAGAGAACAGCTTTAGTTATAAGCACTGCTGTCACCTGGGTGTCCTCTTGAGCTCTTCAGATGTGCAGTACAAGACATGAGGTGTCTGAGAAGGGGACAGGTAGAAGCCTCCCCTGAGCATTCACATCTGGCTCCTGTGTGAAGCAGCTTTTGTTTGAGCTGTAGTGGCACAATGGTTGTAGTGAGAGAGGAGAGATGGTGTGGTTGGAGGAGGCAGGGATGGAAGTGCAGACCTCAGGCCTTGCTGGTGACCCCACAAAAGCTGCAGGAACATTTTACTGCCTTCTTACGAAAGCAGTGATTTATTTGTAAGTCATAATGCTTTCTTCCCTGAAAGAAGCAACTCCTTGAAGGTCTTGAACTTCCATGATACTTAGTGCTAACCTGAGAATCTCATTTCTGTGTTGTGTAAACCCAAGGTTTATCAGGAAGGGGATGAATGTGTTTATGTTCCCTGACATAAAGCTATGGAAGCATGTATCCCTCCTCCTAGGAGATGAGGTGATTGTGTAATTCTGCTGGAGATGCCAAGAATATTCATGAGACTGATCAGCCCCTTTGTGAGGCCAGTTAGCTCGAGAGCAGGGTTTCAGAGTTTGAATTTGTCTTTCTTTTAATGGAATTACTGTAGCTTTGTCTTTCCAATTCACTCTTCACCATTTAAGTCCTCACCTTTTCATCTATTAATTAGACACCCCCCTTTTGTTTTCCTTGCAATTTCTTCTGTTGCTTAACTATTATCTTCCATTGTCTCCATACTTTTTCATTTAATCAGATCCATCAGGAGCACTGTATAAGAACTGTTTTCTTGGCCATCACAAATTCTGGATGTTCTGATTGGAGCTAAGTCTTGAACTTTATTTGGAGACGTCACATGAAAACTGTTTGACATCGTATGTAGTCTTAATTCTCTGTTCTGGAAAATGTCTTGAATGTCTTCTGGCTGCTGATGAAACACTTTTGACAAGTTCTGAGCAGAGTCCTGGCAGTAAAAAACATAGTGAGATGTTGCTAGAAGTGTGATGAGAATGAATTTGGAGAGAAAGAGGGAGAAATGTTGAGGCACCAGCCATTAAACAGAAGGTCTTGGACCAGGACATGAGGAGGAAATGTGACTGCTGCAGGTCTCTGGGTTCAAGTGGAAGAGTTTGCTCAGGGACTAACGTAGCAGTGTCTCAGATCTCAGAGTCTGACAGCAGACCAAGGTAAATGGAGCAGCAGGGCTATAAAAAGAGCATGCAACCCTCTGAAGTCTTGGCATAGAAAACTTCCCGTAGTTTGAGTTCTAGTGCAGGCTCTTGGAACAACCAGCTTAACCTAAAAAGTAAAATATCCATTGTGCAGCCAGTTTAGAGACTAGGAGGAACATAAGGGGTAATGCAGAAGTCTGTTGTCAGAGACATGCAGGTGTCAGTCCCAGATTTAATGTTTGACCTCAAAGCTTCAAATGAAGTTTGCAGAGAGCAAGAGCATTGGGATGTTCAAAAGAAGACTTCGAATTAATGGAAGTTAAAATCATATAATTCTGGAATAATTTGGGTTGGAAGGGACCTTAAAGATCATGTTGTTCCAGCCCCTTTGCTGTGGGCAGGGACACCTTCCACTAGACCAGGTTGCACAGAGCCCCATCCACCTTGGCCTTGAACACTTCCAAGGATGGGGCAGCCACAGCTTCTCTGGACAACCTGTGCCAGGGCCTCCCCATCCTCATTCACTACCAAAATGAACAGAAAACAGGAGATTTGGCTACAGCCTTGTTCTCTGTGTGAGCAGTTTTACCCAAGTGGCCTGACTGGAGGATATCTGTTTCCAAGGGCATGTAGAGCTGTGTGAGTTTGACAGTGCTTCTCCTCAGCAGCACATTGGAGAAGTATTCAAGTATTTTCCTGGGCTGGCATTTCCTAGTTGCTCTTTAGGATGCCCACATTGCTGAATGTGTTGTGTTTATTGCAATCCTCCAGCACTGCTTAAAGATTCTCTGCATCACAGTTGCCTCAACAGATGCTGAGGAGAACCCTGCTGTGCAGGCAGTGGAGTGCTGTGGCTGATCACCCAAATGTATGTTGTCTTGTGCAAATTGAATTGTCTAAGTGGCCAGTTGTGAGGCAGACAGCATGATTGTTGCTGAGTGAGATGGGCTGGAAGGTCCACAGACACTTTCTGTGCATGGGGTCATGTGTAAGTGCACTTCAGTCATGGAAAGTGGAGTCCTTGGTTTGGTTCACAGGTGAAGATGTCAATCACATTGTGCCCCAGCACTGAACCTTCATTTAAAGTCTTTGTATCACTGCCTTGGTGATCACATTAACTTCATGGACTTAGAAGGGAGGCCCTTCACACACTTGCTCTTGCTTCCTGACCTCTTGATTTATCCAGTCTAAGTCTTTAAGGAGATTGTGTTTTTAAACTGGATCCATGCTTTGGAGGGGCTGCAGAGAAAGAAAACAGTTTAACATTCAAGCTGTGATTAATTCACTTTCTGCTGTTGGCTTTCCTGGATGCAGGTGTGTAGCAGTGCAGATGCAGAAACTCCAAGCAGACATGTCTGTGCAACACAGCAAGTACTGTGTGCATAAAGCATTTTATTAGTCTGAGAATGTGGAAAACATACATTTGTCTCATTGTAAAGGCAACATAATAAGTATATTTATAGAATCATAGAATTATTTTCTCTGGGAGAGATATCTGGAGGTCAAGCATCCAACACCCTGCTGAAAGCAGGCCCAAACTAGATCATATTACTGAGAAACTCATCAAGTTTTACTGTCTCCAAGAATGGAGATCACCCTGGGGGCTTTTTTGGTCCTGATTCAGTGTTTGACCAAAATTCCTACTGAATTTTTCTAATTAGAATTTTCCATGTTGCAGCTTGTCTCTGTTGCCTCCTGTCTCCTGCACCATGCATCTGTGAGAAAAGCCTTTTTTATACCCTCCTATATCACAGTTGTATGCAGCAATTAGTGTCTGCCTTGACGTTTTTAAGAGTGAACAGAGACTTTGCTCTTGGTCTGTCTTTGCCTTGCTGGCCTCTGCTGGACTCACTCCAGTCTCACTGTGTCCTGTATTGGGGAGCCCTAAAGTGAACATCATAACCAAAGTGGAGACTAACAAGTGTTGGGAAAGAAGGGAGAAATCCCATCCCTGATCCTACACTCTCACTAATACAACTCAGGATGGGGTTGATCTCCTTTGCTGCAAGGACCCACCTCTGGCTCCTGCTCTACTTGTTACCCAGCAGGACCTTGAATCTTTTCTGCAGATCTTTCTCTCCAGTCAGCCTCATCCTGTCCTGTTTTCTGGGAGTACCACAGCTTGGTGGCAGGGCTCTTAGGTTGCTTTTGTTGAGCTTTGGGAGGTTTGTGCTGGATCATTTCTCCAGCTGTAGCACTGTGCCCTCCAGCCTATTGTCCACTCTGCTGTTTGGTGGCACCTGTGAGCACAATTCATCCCATTGTCCAGGTCATTAGTGAAGACATGAAACTGTATTGGCCCTGCTATTGATCTCTGAGGGACAACTCTTGGACTTCGAGCTGTTGATCACAACTCTTCCATCCTGACAGTTCAGCCAATTTTCCATCCACCTTGTGGTCCATTTAAAAGCCATGTGCTTGTCCAGGTGCTGGAAGCAACTTCCAGCCACACAGCTGCACAAGCCTGGCCACCTTTGGCTCTGAGAGGTGCTGGGGGCAGAGGAAGGCTCCAGTGGACAGCAGGCTCAAGGAGATTGGCTTCATTCTGGCATAAGGGTAGGAACCAGCTTTCATCCACCTTTTCATCCAGATGAGCAAAATAACTGCAAAATGAAAAAAAGGTTTGAGTGAGGAACAATATCTGGGCAAAGTGACAAGGTGAGAGAAATGCTTACTGAATGTTTTCCTCTGCCACCTGTTCAGCATCACCTGTGTGCACAATCTTTGGTTGGGTTGTAGAGAGGGTGCTCAGTAAAAAAGGTCCAAACTGCCAGGATGTTCGTTAAACCGTATTGACTGTATTCCATGATGTTAATTTAACTTTATGGGCTGTTTATTTGGTAAAATATTCAGTATTTCTTTCTGAGCATTTGATTTAGATCTGTGCTGTTTTGAATGGAAATTGCTTGTTTCCTATCTTGACTCCTAAAACTGGTTTAAATTACCATTTCAGACTGATCTGGTAATGTTACATTGCTGCTCTAGGTTAAAATAGTCCTAAAATTAAAAACAGAGGGTGGTGTTCTCCTGCTTCTGCAGTGCCTTCAGTGCCAGGCAGAAGGGAAGGAGGAGAGGTGGGACGTGTGTGAGAACTGGGTGTACTGGTGTGGGTACCAGCCTTCCTCTGGCTGGGGACAAGAAAGCATTCTTGGGAGCACACATGGGGAAAGACTGCAGCTTCCAGACCGACTCCTGGAACGTCAGCTGGAAGTCTGGATTTAGCTCAGCCTGATGAGGTGATGGCAGCAGTGTCCCCTGTGCTGTTTGTGAGGGTGACCCAAAGCCTGTGGGGTCTGGCTGATCCATCTCCCTGTGCTGCTGCTCCCACTCATGGCAGCAGAGGGAGGAGAGGCTCCATCCTTTGGAGCAGTAACTGGCATCTAAATTGGATGCAGAGCAGTGCCTGGGCTGGGAGCAGTGTTGTCTCCAGCCAAAACTCTGTTAGCCATCCCAGGCTAACATGGCTGCCTCGGCTTAAATACCTCTTTTCTCAGGGAAACCATACACTTTTTTCCCATTTTTTCTATTTGGAACTGCATCAGCAGAGTTAAGGATGAGGCTGTTCTTTGCACAGTGTTTCTCAGGTGCTCCTGGCTGCAGCTTGGTCCTGTTACAGGGCTGTTCCCCAGCTGTAATGCCAAGTGCTGAATATTCATTCCTGTTTCTCTCCCTGGTAAGAAGAACCAGTTACAGCCTAAACCAAAGCAATTTTATACTAAAACTCTGTTTCTAACACCAAAGTGAGTCTTGAAAACTAACTCCTTCCTAGTAACAGAGGGAGAAGCAAAGGAAAGAGGAGCTGCTTTTAGAAAATAAAATTTTTGGGAGAGATGCTGAAAACATTTAGGCTTTTTCCTGAACCTTTCTCCAGGTGCAGAACCTTGCAGAAGAGGGGATTGGGGAGGGAAGTTACTTCTAAATACTTGAGGTAGTGAAATGCAGGGTCAGAGCTGAGATTTGAAATGCAGTAATGTTTTGTAGCATGTTAAGGATCTAGGCAAGCAGGGAAAAAATCTTTGTCTTTTTAATTCTAATATTTTTCCCCCCACAGGTATAGCCTTTACAGACCTCCCTGTAAGTACACCTATTTTCAGTATTTTAACTAAGAATGCAAACAGAAGGGAGGGGGAAGAGTGTGGGGGTGTGATTTTTTTTTTTTTTCTGTTTGATGCCCTGTTGGAAAAAACATGGTAACACAGATTACTGAATGATGTGAATGCTCCTTTTTCTGAAACTTTGTAATCCTGTGACTGGGTCTGTGGGCTACTCACATGCCTCCTCTCATCCCTCACCACCTCTAAGAATATGTTGTTCCTTCTCCTGAAATTAAAGCAAGGATGCAAACTTTATTACAGGTCATTGTCTTCCAAAAGCAGCTTGGACTCTGAGGAGGAGTGCATGTGCATAGTTACACTGATGTCTAGTCAGATCTCACAAAAGCACAGGGGGTCATGCACAAGAAAATGTTCCCTCTTTTCTAGACCCAAGTGTTCCTGGACAAGGAAGGTGTGTTCAGTGAAAAAAGGTAAAACCAGGTCAGGCATACACCAGCACATCCACTGCATCCATCTCTCATGCACAAGACTTCTGGTTCCTAAGGTTGCACTCTGTGCTTAATAACCCCAAATTAATTTCCTCTGACAAATTTCTTTGTTTCAATAACTTCTTTAGGCCTCCAGAGTGATCCATTTTCTTGGCTGACTTCCCTGTTGTGTGGAGGAAAGGTTGCTTTGCTTTGTTCTCTACTTCCTGTCAAAAAATTTATCTTGTTCCTCTAATTTTTGTATTGTGAGAAATAATGGCTAGCACTCTCTGTTCACCTTCCCAATGGGATTTAGGACTTTATAGATTTCTCCCATACTCCAGCTATGTCCTGCACCTAAATTGCAGTTATTTGATTGGCCCTTTCACATCAGGTGTCAATACACGGTGGGGTTTTTTTGGGGTTTTTTGTCCTAGGGTCTTTGAACTTGGTAACATTTCAGTGTGTTCTAAACCAGAAACTCTTTATGTGGGTTGTTTCACAGCACTTCATTCACTTGGTCTAAGTACAGTTTATAAAAGTACAAGAATAGTTTGCCTTTCCATGAAGATTAACCTTTTGGAGTGAAGTATTGTGATAACTTTGCATCCACAGCAAAAAGATGCTTCTCTCATGTGCCCCTTAGTTTTTGGTGCTGTTTGTTTTCCCTGTGGATACAGATTGCATCAGTAGTCACAGATTTACCATATTCCTTCTGATTTTTTCACCACTTTGTCTTCTCATTTGGCTAAACTGCTTCTCCTTCTGCAACAGGAGCAGTTTCCATGTTGAGACAGAGAATGGCTATTTAGGTTCCTGTCAATCAGAAATAGTTGTCCAGCACATGTACCATTGCTCTGTCATTTACAGCTCAAGTGTTGCCATGGAGCTTCACAGCACAGATTTGGCAGCTTGAAATTCCCTGTCCTGCTTAGCTTAACTTGCATCCTGTTGATCCTGGAGTTCACAGTGAGCTGACATAGACATTTAATGTTCATGTTAAGCTGTTCATCCCTGTGCTGAGTCTCTGTCAGGCACAGAGGATGAGCAGCTGGGGAAGCAGAGCTGACAGAAAGGTGTTTGCTGCACTGAGGTTCTGCAGTGCCAGTGAGACTGAGCTCAAAACTCTCCTGAGCCCCTGGCATTGCCCTGTCCTGCTGTTTCTTGACGTGGTCTGATCATCCTCACAGGATCTCAGGCTTGTTTGTGTGTCTTGTGCAGAGGAGATGTTTTAGTGTGAAACTGGAGAAGATCTGGCCAGGGTAGGTTTGGGCAGATGCCTCGTGGTGGAATCTCCAGTGGTTAAAAGGTGTGTAAATGGTCTCTGTGCCTTTACCAGCCAGTTTGCTGAGCTGTTTTCTGGGGAAATCCACTTCTGGTTTTTACAGCAGCAGCTAATCCATAACACTGTTTTTCTGGGCCAGGAAGGAGAACAGCTGATGGCATGTAGGCCTCCTACTATTGAGAATTACTCTTCATGAGATAATTCCTCTATTAAAAGAGGAGGAGAGAAGCTTGGTGGGGTCCTTTCACCCCTTGACTGTGGATGGGAGCAAGGATAGGAGACTTCTGCCTCCAAGTGGATCTAGGACATCCCTCTGCATATGCTGAATTGCTCTGCAGCTCTGCTGGCAGCTTCATCCTAAGGATGCCTGCACCTGACTTCAGCATTCTCTTTCCCAATATCCTTCCCTTGGATTACTGCCTTCTTCCTTCATCCTTGCAGGTACCAGTGTATTCCATGTGCTCCTTTTGTCACCTTGGTCCATGGATTATTGGTTGTTCCAAACAGTTCAGGTTACCACCTTTCCTAAAGAAGGGGATGCCAAACCCAAGAAAGAATTTGGTTTGAATATGATGTATATTGTCAGAGACTGTAGAATTCTTGAGGCAGTAGAGAATATGAAGTTGATCACTTGCAGGTGATTTTTTTCATTTTTTTTAGTTCTCTGATCCAGGCACAAACACAATATCCAGTGATTATAAGGTAGAGAAGAGAAAGTATCCATTATAGGAAAGAATGGAATTTGGTCTGTGCTCTTCACCTGCTAAAGCTGCAGTTCTGAAAATTTAACTGCAAACAGAAGTGGGAACAGCAAACTTACCTGAGTGACCCTTGAAGTGCTCTGGTTTGAGCAGCTCCACATGGATTTTTTGGCTCTGATCCATTCCTCATTACTCACCCCCCCAGGAGGGCTTCAGGGGAGAATTTTTCCTTGCATTGCAGCCTAAAGGATGTTGAAGCTGACTGGTAACACACATCAGTGAGAAGCTTGGCCAATAAGTCCCATTACTTCTACACTTTTTAAGCTTAAATTTTAGGGTTGGCATATCAATGAGATTACAAGGAATTAAATTGGCCTTTGAAAACATTGCCAGATTTGAAATAATTTCCTTGAAATGCTTGTTCCAAAGTTCCCCTTTCAGAGGCAAATGGTGAAGGCAATATTTTGCAAAATTCACAATATTAGGAAGTTGAAATGGATACTTTAATTTGAAAACCAGAGACACACATGTTGAAACATACTTGCTTTGGCTTGTTTCAGTTTCCTCTAAAGGGTGTTTTCATTTGTACAAAAATACAGTGATAGGAAAAAACACATTTTGGTTTAGCATGGGCTGAAGTTAAATCCAAAATAACTGCTTGAAATAGGAGTGAATTCCTACAGAGGGAAAGAGGGAGTTTGGGAGTTTCCTTTTTCTTTCTTTCTTTCTTTTCTTTTTTTCCTTTTTTTTTTTTTTTTTCTTTTTTTGCCAGTTTGTCAGTACTCAGGCCCAACTCTTATTTACACAAGCCTGGATCGAGTCTATCGTGCCTGGAGGTTTGAAGGAATAATAGGAGATGAAAAACACCAGAAGAACCCAGGGTGGGATTGTAGGAGTACAAAGGAACAAGGGGGTTAAAAAACAGGTCAAGATGAACAAGGAGGTTGTGAGCAACTGGCAACCAACATCAGGGCAGGAGGTGGGCCAAATGTCACAGGGAAGGTGTTCCTGAAGAACTTGGCAGGAAAAGCATCTCCTGGGTCAGTGGGCTCTGGGATTGTGTCTGCCTGCATCTGGCAGGGTGCTGGAGTTGGAACTGTAGTTCCCAACAGCTGCTAAACAAAGAGGACACATCCCTCTGTGAAAAATGGAATTTTACCTCAAAGATGATTTGGGAGGTGTAGAGGGTAGGCAGCTTCTGCTCAAAGATGAACATAGCCAAAAGCGATTGAAAAATATATCTTGTAAATTGGGGTGGGTTTGCTTCCAATTTCCAAGTATTTTAGGTGTCTGATTCCTGGCTTTGAAAGCCCTTGGGTTTAAGATACTGAGAAGATAATAAAAAGTCTGAAGTATGGACTGTGGAAAATACCTGATCCCTCATTAGAGATATTTCCATATCAGCCAGTTTTGAAAGAATGGAGGGATTAAATGTAATTACAGCATTTTCCTCTGCTAGCTCTTCCTTTATCATGCTGTATTTACTTGCACATCTCTGACCTTGAGACTTCCTTGGTGTGGGGACAAGAAAGGAGGAGGTGTGGTGAATCACCAGTATTGCAGTCATCCTGATCTCTTTTCAATTTCCAGCCTGTATTTATAGATTCATTTCACTCCTTTGTTTTTTGAGGTTTGATGATTTCAAAGGAAGAGGAGGTTGGTCAGGTTCTTACCCAGTTCAGTTTTGAAGATGAGAGCAGAGATGCTCTTGGAACCCATTCCAGGCCTAAATTATCCCCATCTCTCAACAGTGAAGAATAAGTTGAAGAAAATTTCCAGATAATTGTAGGAAAGCCCATATCTCTTGCTATAGAGGAGAGGATCATCCTTGGTTTCTGGCTGGACTTCAGGAGAGAGATCTGCCCCTCTGCTGTTCTAATACTGGTATGGGCTCAGCCCTGAGCAAAGCACTGCAGCCAGGCACTTCCAGACTTCAGTTCCATCCACGTGTCCCTGTGCCTTGCCCAGTGTGCAGTTCCTGGCTCCACTGTTTTAGAGCAAAGTGGAAAAAGCCCAGAATCAGACAGTTCCTGAGTGGCATGAGAGAGATTTCTTCCCCCACCCTGCAGACTCTCAGCACAGGCTGTGAAGCAGAATATTAGTGCAGTTTGTGTCTGTTTTGCAAACAGAAAAGTAATTTGTGCTGCACATTCACTTGACAGTGAATGGAACATGCTCTTGAAAAATGTAATCAGAGTGATGAGAACAAGGCACCCCCTGTACCTTTTCTGATGCTATTTCTCTTTTCCCAACATTTAAGTGGACTCAGGGTTTCCATTTATATCCATAAACTTATTCTTAAAATAACATGAATTCAGAGAACTTCTGATAGACTTTGAACACCTATTTTCAATTAGATCATCCTTAGAAGCTGAGTTATTGGCCGAATTTTAGAGGCACTTTCATGGTTGTAACCTTTTTATTTTCCTTTTCATGTTCTGGTGATGGGTCAAAGCTTCCATTTGGATCCATAAACTTATTCTTAAAATGAAATTCATCCATCAGTAGTGTAATTTCTTGTGTGAATGTCTTGGAATCATCAAAGACCTAAGCTCAGAGCTCCACCACTGTCTATTCCCTTTTCATCAGAGATGTACGATATTGAGATAACAGTTTCCAAGGAATGAGAGTTGAAACAGGAGGGAATACATAGATTGATTAACTCACCTTTCACTGATTAATTTTATTGTTATTGTTATGTATTTAATTACTGTCATTATTATATATTGCCATTACTGTTGTTGTTATATTGTCTGCTAGCTCTTGAAGCTTGGTGGAAATTGCAGAAAACTAAGCCAGAAGTGGCCATCCACAGACAGCAGTCATGGCCTCGATCACAGGCTGCTGGGATTGAACCCTTTGTTTTGGTTTGATGCAATAACTTCATAAATGAACAATAAGTCAAAGGATTCCTTGAGAAATACCCAAAGGGCTGTTGCCTCTTCCAATTCCATTATATTTATTTCAATGTAAAGAGCAGCTCTTTGGTTTTACCAAACCACATAACTGGAACACGAAGGAGAAAGCTGTGTTTAATACAGGTTTGTTTTTCTTCCTTCCCAGTCAAACCTCTACCCCACAGTGGGTCTCCAGACTCCAGGAGAGATCGTGGATGCCAACTTTGGGCAGCAACCCTTTGTGTTTGACATCGAGGACTACATGAGGGAGTGGAGGGCGAAGATCCAGAGCACCATTAAAAGGTTTCCCATAGGAGACAGGCTGGGAGAGTGGCAAGCCATGCTGCAGAAGTAAGTCACTGCCTTGGTGTTCAGCTTCTTCCCTTTTGTTAGGCTTTAAATACTTCTTAAGTGCTAATTTGTGCTCTCTTAAGGCAAAAATTGCCACTCTCTGCATTTTGCTGAACTTATTCTACTCTCCAATTGTTCTGTTGTTTAAGAGTCTTTCCTGTGTAGATTGCTGCTGTTTCAAATGTAAAAGATACAGGAAAAGTTTTCAGGCAAAGATTGCATGGAAGCTTGTAGGAATGGAAGAACATACATTCTGGGGTGATGCACTGCAGGAGGAGAGAAGACACCATAAGAGCTCTTAATATAGGAGAAAAGCCAGTATACAAGTCAGCTGAATTCAGAAATGAAAGAGCAAGAAATAATCTAAACCAAAGGCTTCCAAACCTGAAAGCACAATTATGGCATTTTATAAATTTATGAATACTGAAAGCACTTCTCATTGCAAAAAGGATTGAGTGGACTTGATGAGAACAGTTGGCAGGAGTTGTCAGAGGTCAGGAGTGTTACTGATGCTGCTATTTGCCTTCCAAAATGGGACCAAATTAGAGAGCCAGGACCTCCCTTAACAAGAACTGTTGATTCTGCTGCAGTGGGACCAATTTATCCTTGTATTTGTTCCTTGTGCTCTCCAGAATTTTTTCTTCTGATGTTCAGTGGGGTTGTTAGGGTCACCACTCTGGAGTTCCTCCTGTAGAGCTCTTGGGCAGAAGCACTTGTATTTCAAACAACTTCTGAAAATTACTCACCTGCAATGCACAATGTTGTGCCTAAAAATGATTGCTGACTCATAAAATACTTCTTTCTTGTACTGAAAGTTGAGAGTGTGCTGTGAGCTGTGACTTGATCAGATCAATGCCAGTGTCATCATGAGAAGCCTGTTTTGAGATTCATCGTGAGAAGCTTTGAAATCCTGATGCTGGCTTTTTAGATTTTGTTAAAATCCAGTGAGTGTTAACATTGAGTCATTGTGTCCTGTGGAAGGCACAAGTGCATTAGAAATGGTTTGTTCAGGAACATGGTTTTGTTGTGTTTGTTTTCTGACAGTCATACTCCTCCCTCCCCAAGATTTTTTGAAAACACAACTTCGAAGTGTGTTAACGTTTTTGAAATCAATGCTGACAGTCACCAGATTAAAGTATCTGTGAACATGCAGAATTCATAAGGAGATTGAACTACTAAAGATGTAATTGCTGGCAAATAAGTGATGGAAGAAATTCAGGACCAGAATCTTTTCTTCTTTTTTTTTTAGATCTGCTTGAAAGCCATGAACCTCTCTGAGGTTCAGTTTTATGTCTATATAGGATGTCACTGGCAGTAACCCAGTATTGAGCCCTTACAAGTGACCCCTGGACAACAGTCATAATACTGTATATGCATTGAGATTCTTAATATTTTAAGGGTTTTTTTCACTCTAAAGTGAATTTAGAGTCTCCTTCCTGTTTGCAGAGGACCAGGTGCTTGTCTTGTAAATACACACGGTTTAGACCCAGAAGTAGAATCTTGGTTATGTCCTAAGCAAGCTGAGTTTCTCACTGAAATTACAACTTCTGTTGTGTTGATTTCTTTTTTCTCCAGTGTGATGACTCTGTTTCCCTGGTTCCTCATCATCTCTTTATATTTTTTCTTTTTTTCTAGTATGGTTTCATCATATTTGGTTCACCATGGCTACTGTTCAACAGCAACTGCCTTTGCCAGAGTCACAGACACCACAATCCAGGAAGAACAGACCTCAATAAAGAATAGACAAAGTAAGTCTCTCGAGTTTCATTCCTCAAGAGTGTTCCCTTTGGGACTCTGCAGAGGAGTGAGTGCTGTGGAAGTTACTCCATGAGAGTGCAGAGCTGTCCACAGCACACTGCTGACCATGGAGCAGAGCTCTGCAACCTCTGCTAGGAGCACTTTTCCCATCATCACTGCTCCCTCTCCATCCTCTGCCATCTTTGCCTGGAGAACTGCCCTGTTCCTTCCTGTCCCTGTCTGCTCTGCTTGGCCTTTACCTGAGCTGAGATCATTGTGCACCAGAGATCCCTTTGGATCTGAGCTCTTCACTGCAGGCTGCTGCAGCAGGGGCAGTTCCATTAGCCTGGGCACAGGGACTCGGACACATCCATTTAGTTTCACTGCAGCTCTGAGTTAAGGACTCTTCCAGCCCCTCTGCACATTGTAATTTCAGGTAACTTTTATATGCTGAGGGTTTTTCAAATTCACAGCCAACGTGTTAAGCTCACACTGGGTGAAGAATTTGTATTCTGTGTCTTTTTTGGTTGCTGCTGTTTGCTCCCAAGTGGCTCATCTCTCAGTTGGCAGTGCAGTCAGCGCTTTTGGTCCTGCAGAATAAGGACTGCAGCTTTCTCCTGCTGTACCTTTTTTTTAGCTTTTCTATTCACAGGCTCAGCCTGCAGAGTGGCAGAACATTGGTGTGTTTTCTGCATTCTCCTGGCTGCTGAATACAGACCACATCCCTGTACATTTCCCTTCCCTTTGTGAGCTGTTTCTCGTGTGACTGTTACGTATCAGAGCATTGTGCCCTTTTGTGACTTGCTCTCCATACATTGCATGTGCTTAGCCAGCATTCGGGTTCATCTGGGGACTCTGCTCTTAAATAACTTGCAGTTGCTGCCTGTTAGTGCTGATGGCTTTGTGCTTTCCAGGTCATGCATTATGTAACCCTGACCCCAGCCAGTGTTCCCAGTGGTGTGGGTTTCTCTGGCAGAGCCTGGCGGGCGGCACACGAGAGGGTGCGGGCTCATTTGTCTGGGGACAGGTGACAAGGCAGATGGAGGGAAGGAATACAGAGCCCTGAAGTTGGGGCTGGAATAAAAGGTGTGAGGAAAACACAGATGGGAAAACAAAAAGAGGGGGAAATAGAAAAGGGAATGACATCTGTGAGAGTTGCCAAACAAGGCAAAGCAGAGCTGTCAGAAGCAGCGAGACAAGAAAATGGACGTGCAAGAGAGTGAAATGAGAGCTCTTGTGTTGGTGTGAGAGCCACGGTTTTGGTTCCAGATTTCAACTACAATAACAACCAGATAGACACTGAGAGGTGGGAGACAAGTCATTGCAGTTTGTTACTGGGATTGTTAATGAAGATTTACCAGGCTGGGCTTCCAACTGCTCCAACATTTTGAGAAAGCCACAGCCATTTGTTATCAAAGGCCCTGCTTTCAAAACACCTCACAGGCCATTCCAGACCTTCCCTCTGCTGTTTATAAGGAGTGCTGGAAAAACAATGCAGTTTTAGTTTTAAGTACATTTAATTTTTATCTGTAAGTACACTTAGAAAAAAGAAATATGAGTCACTGTAGATCAGCAGCTTCTCTAAGCTTTCAGGGATCTCAAGTTGAGTTTTGCACTTGTGTCTTCTGACCTGTTGAAAGAACATACATGGGACATGAACACCCAGCATGATACATGTCTTCTGCCTTGTGTCTTTGCTCCTTCTAGAAGTGTTCAAGTCATTGAACATTGAGCTGTTTCTAGTGTAGTCAATAGCTGGTACTTCTCTGGGAATACATTGAGGTGGACTTGCAGGAACATAGTTTTGTGATGTAATTACTTCTGCTTAGTGCTAGGAATGTTGTGGAAGCAGTACTGTGCTGTGGTTAAGACCACAGACCCTCTAAGAATACTCCATTTATCTCATACTGAGCCATATGTTTGCTTCCAAGCTTGAACCAGACAGAGAATGTAATATGAGGGTGACCTAGGAAGTTGCCCTCCAAAATTGTCACTTCCCTAGCAGCCTCTTTGTTTCCATCCAGCTGGCATGTCCTGCTTTTGTTTCCATTGCTGCAGAGTTCTGTGACTGAAGGACTAAAGTCTCAACCTACCTACTTCATCCTTCAGATCCATCTACTCTTGATGGTTTTTTGCTACTAAAAGATCCTTAGGGTTTTCCTCACCCTAATCCATAATAAACCAAATATGGTCTCCAGTTCTCTCACGCCCTTGTGAAGGTGGTAGTGGGGATCTGGGTGGAATGGATGAGACAGCCCTTTTGGCTGTTCCTGTGTGTCACTAGGTCTCCTTTTGCTTTCAGGAATACAGAAGCTAGTATTAGCAGGCAGAGTGGGAGAGGCTATAGAAGCCACCCAGCAGCTCTATCCTGGCCTCCTAGAACATAACCCCAACCTGCTCTTCATGTTAAAGTAAGTATGAAAAGCTTTATGCTCACTAATGCTGAAATGTGTAAATGAAGGAGGGAAGAAGAACCTGTCCAAACTTCCAGTCTGGCTGCACACCTTGCTCTGAATTCAGACTGTTTAGGCTCTTTTTGAGAGTCCTTTGCACAGTGCTTGTAGTATTGTAGATGTAGCCCTTTTGTTGCTGCTCAAACCCAGTATAGCTTTGCCTCATGAGGTCAGGCATAGGTGGGTGAATTTTAATTCTGCTGACTGCCAGGAATTCCTTCAAAGGAGTTTCTTTACTGGTCTTGTGGAGATCTCACAGTGCTGGAGCAGTCTCAGTCACTGTGAAGGTTCCTAGAAAGACAGATTTATGGAAAAGGCTGTCTGGGGTGGAGATTAAAGGAAAAAGTGTCCCAGTTCTCCCAGCAGTACAGAGTGGCTCTCCCCAGACTTCTGAGACATATGAGGACAATTCCCAGTAAAGCTAAATGAGGAGCTGTCCTCACTGTCACTGTGGATACTGCATTTTTTACTCTTCCTTCTCTATTTTCCATTGGCCACCAGTATTTTTAGGTTGATGGAGTAGTGAAGAAATGATGATATTTGACAGATTTAGTACTATCTCCCTGAAAAAAACCCTCCACAGTTGAATTTTGGAGTACCTGCAGAAGCGCTGGAGGTGAAAGCTGCAAAGGAACAGTTTTTTGCTTAGCACAGTAGAATTAAACTTGCTTTTTTTGGGAATGGTCTCAACAACCATTAGCATCAAAGGTGAAGTTTCTGAACTCCTTCTGTAGCATCATCAGAGCACTCACAATACAAAGGCATCAGGAGTCTGAAATGTCTTTTTGGAAGTTTCTAGGGCTTGCCCAGGTGGGATCTAAGTGCAGAGCATGCTGGCTGTCACGCCCCCTTTGTCCCTCTTGCCTCCCATGAGCGCAGGTGCCGGCAGTTTGTGGAGATGGTGAACGGCACGGACAGCGAAGTGCGGTGCTTCAGCGCCCGCAGCCCCAGATCCCAGGACAGCTACCCCGGCTCCCCCAGCTTAAGTCCTAGACATGGATCAAGCAACTCACACGTTCACAGTACTGGTAAGTGTGTCCTGTGTCTCCAGATGGCAAAAGTGGATATAGTGGTGTTTACCATTACCTGCTGCTTTCCACGTGTTACTCTCTGAAATATTCCTTTCCTTCCCCAGCTGAGGGGATGTATTTTTACCACGGGTGTCTCTACACTGTCACAGAATTGGTTTTGCATTAGTTATTTTCTACAATTGTCTGTAGAACAGGTTTATTTCAGAATAAAGAAGCTTTTGAAGGCAGTCTTCTACTGCAGCCATCTGTGACTCAGTGTTTCACTGAGAGGAGGTCTGGAAAGCAAAGCCTGTTTTCTGTACCTTGAAGTCTTCAAAATAATTACTTTCCAGAAAGAACTGAGCAGAAGCTGCTTTGCTAATGGAGCAAAAGGTCAGGGAGATGCATTGCACAAAAGCTTCTCTCTACCCCATGGACTTTACCTTGCAAGCTCTAAACATGTGAGAAGGGAACAGTTCTGTTCCAGTAAAACCCAGCTCTGGAGCATCAACTCTTCAGAGTCTGGGAAATGAAGCTTTAGGTTTTGAAGTGGAAAGAACAAGATAAATGAGGACACCTGAGATATCTCCCCTAGGTAATTACTGAGTGCAGCTTTGGAGATGGAGTGAGCCAGGAAAAATGACCTGCAGAGCCCTTGGGAGCAGGCTGAGCTGCTTCACTGAGCTGTGAGCTGCTCACAGCCATCTGAGTGTGTTTTGGGTTGGTATTCCCACTGCTGCATGTGACAAACTGTGGACAGGCAAATATTTAAGGAAAACACAATTACTTGAATACTTCCAAGCTGTCACTCACCTTTCCAAGCTAGTATCTTTGTTTTCCTCTGCTGTGTTGTGAGAAGCTCTGGGGGTGTTTCATTGACTAGATAGGCAGAATGATCCCATCAGTCCATAAAAGCTCTTGGTAATACCCATGTTTACATCTGTAACTGCAGTGCAAGGCAGCATTTATATATATTTATCTCTACACATGGACATCACCTTCCACAGTTCTCTGTCAGACCTTGTTCTTTCAAAAGAGTGGTAATTTCATCAGAGCATATTTCAGAGATGAAGCAGAACTGTTGTGAAGAGGTTATTCTGTCTTTGTTTTAAAAACACACAAAACAACCCATTTGAATCTTTGTGTTGCTGTGATAGAAAATAAAAATGTATCTCCTGCTATGAACACAATTGTGGGATCAGCTGATCAATTTGGATATATCACCATCACTTCTGGAGAGCAGGTATGCCAGGTCACATCATTTAGCCAAGGTCCTGTGATCATTATTGGCTGCCAAGGGAAGAATGTATGAAGACAACAAGCCCGTAATGAGGTTCTTCCAAAATATTTTAGTCACTGTCAATTCTGAGTCCATGTAAAACTTGTGGTAATGAATAAACATTTGTGTCTTGTGTCAGTGTGTTCTGCAGCTTTTGTGGAGGAGCAGGTGAAATTTCAAGCCTGACTCTCAGTGGTTTCTGCTCTCCTGAACAAGGAAGGTTAGCTTGTGCTCATTAAGAGGGTTGCTGTTATTTGCTGAGTGTTCTGTGAATCACGAACATCCCTAACTGTAGATAGGTTGTGGAAAGCCTGGGCAGTTCTGCTTTCAACAGTAATTTCTGTACTTGTGAAATATTTCTGTGTGTTTTCAGTCTCTAATTTACAGCCCATTTTTAGAACTTCATGGAGCTCAGATGTTGCTGGTGAGCAGTGGGGTTCCTTTCATATTAATTTGTGTCTTCCCTAAACCCCATTGAATTTAAGAATGATGAAACATAATTTAAGATCTGCAGTCTTATTTTGCTTTCTTTCTTTGGGGCCTGCTGTCTTGCTAAATCGTTGGCTTCACAACAGTGACATTGTCAGTCTGGTCTCATTTTTCTTTCTTCTTGGCTTTCAGGAGCAGATAGTCCAACCTGTAGCAATGGAGTCATGTCCACAAAAAGCAAACAGAGTCACAGTAAATACCCAGCACTGAGTTCATCATCTTCATCTTCCTCCTCCTCTTCCCCTTCATCTGTGAACTACTCTGAGTCCAATTCTACAGATTCTACCAAATCTCAGCAGCACAGTAGTACGAGTAATCAAGAAACCAGGTATTGTTTTTCCTCTGGAGACACCTGAGGGGGAGTGGGAGGTGGGAAACGTCTCACTCTGCTCTCTAAGGAGCCAGAAGGGCATCTGTTTGCCCAGAAGCTTTCCCAGTCAGCCTGGTGGTGTTTCTGCTGCCTCAGCCAGGCACTTGTTCCTGCTGAGCAGCCTTCCTGCCCTGTACTGGGTGAGGCAGCAGCTCAGGCCAATACTGGCTTGCTGTATTGCCCTCTTGTGTAATTTCCTTGGGCTGTTGCCCTGTTCGTTCCAGGTGTGCCTCTGAGCCAGCAGTAATTTGTTCCATGCTGTGACAGCAGGTCAGGCTGAGTCTCCCTTGTGCAAGAAGCCACAGGTGGTGGCAGCAGTTCAGTGCAGCCACTGCTGCCTTTTCTGGAGTGTGGAGCAGAGTGAGCTGTGGTGAAAACTGAGCTTCCTTTGGGCTCACTCTCCACACTGCTGTTGCAGGGCTGTTTGAGGCCTCAGTGGAGCAGAGGGTGTCATTGTGATTAAAATAATCTCTTGCTAATTGCAGCTGGCACTCATTCTTCAAGTGCAGTGCTGAGCACGGCTTGCAGGGCAGTTTGCAGGCTCAGTTGTGACCTCTGGAGGGCCACCTAGCCTGTAACTGAGTGAGAAACACTTGTTCAGACTCAATTTACCAGAATCATTTAATGATACTGGATTTGTCATTATTTTTTTTTTAAATGTAGAGCCTAAATTCCAATAAGATCTTCTCGTATTTTCAGTTAATCATAGTTAATCAGCAGTATCAGTCAGCCTGCTGTCTTGGACATTTAAGTGTTCAGTAGTGCACTGTTTGCAAGGAGTGAGGATGTATCATAGCCAAGTTCTCCCTCCTGTGCAGTCTTTGAGTGTGTTATCTGTTACCTGACTGTTTACTATCTCAAGGATCAGCACTTCCTGAAGGGAAAATGCAAAATATTCTGCACCTGGAATTATGACAGGCATTCAGGGAGCAGAAATTTGTTTCATAAATTGTCTTCAGAAGCCTGCAACAATTTTTCCTGCACTAACTTGGACCATCTGGCTCCCTGTAGTCGAACTGGCACCTTTTCTGGTGTGCTGGCCATTGCTGGGCACTGTTTGGCACATAAGCTCTTCATTTCTTCCCTGAATTTAGACATCTGACCTTTCTTCCCTCCCTTCACCTCAGTGACAGCGAGATGGAAATGGAGGCTGAGCATTACCCCAACGGAGTGCTGGAAAATTCATCCACCAGGATAATGAATGGCACCTACAAACACGAAGAGATCCTGCAGACAGATGAGTCCAGCATGGGTAGGTCCTCAGAGGCTGGAGGGGTAAGGGGAAATAGGAGCTGGTGTCAGGAGTTAAAACTGTGATTGGATTGTGGAGAAAAAGCATGTGCTTTGGGCTGCTTTCCCCACCCAGTGTATGAAGTGCCTGCTTCATGGGGAAAATTAATCTGTCCTGAAACTCAAACTAGGACTGGCTTTTCATAGACTTACAGACTGGTCATATTTTGGAGCAGGGAAAGCAATAGGAGTCAAAGGTTTGTTCCATGCTGATCATGAAATTGAGCTCAGAGCAGACCTGTCAGAAATGCCTGCTGGGGAGCTGAGACTGAAACTGATGGATCCAGTTATAATTGGATATATATTTAATGGCTCTTGTGGCCACTACTACTGGGAAGCTGGTGTGTGGGTATCTCTGACTGAAAGTTTTCTGAGTCTAGGATTTGTTAGACCAGAGGTTTCTGGGTTATATATATTGTGTTACACACATGAAAGGGTGACAGATTGGAGTTGCAAGCTCCCAGGATTTTATCAGGATTTCTAGGTAGTCCTCAGGCAATGAACAGAGCTCAAATCTTCCCTGTATCTATGGGCACTATAACAAACTCACTACTGGCTGTTGTAGGGCAGGGATCACAGAAAGCTTCCACTGGGATAAACTTAGGACAGGAAGCAGCTTCCTGTTCCAGAAGGGAGTCTGTGGATATCCTGACACACAGTGGGCACTAGTGGGGAATGCAAGATGATTGTTCCTTCTCCACTGCTTCTCCTTAGAAGACAGCTGCCCCCAGAGGCAGCTCTGTGGAGGGAACCACGCTGCCACAGAGAGAATGATCCAGTTTGGACGGGAGCTGCAGATCCTGAGCGAGCAACTTTGCAGAGAGTATGGGAAGAACACCATGCACAAAAAGATGCTTCAGGTAAGCCTGGGCCTCGTGCTGCATTGCAGCAGTTCTCTGGGTCAGGTCTGGGGTTGTGGGTTCCCTTTTAGACACCTGGGTAGCCCCCACTTCTGCACCTGCTGAGCAAGAAGGGTCCTGCGTGGGGATCAGAGATCAAAACACGAATGCAGAACATCCACACCCAATTCTCAGCACAAGAGAGAAGAAATACAGCTCCTGCCTAGCTTCCTGGAGCAACTGCATGCTCTTCTTCTCTGCAGGTGACACTCTACCTGCCTTCCTGTGCTGGCTTCCCTGCCAGGTGGAGGGGACACCCTCTTTAACCTTCTATCTTGATGGGCCACTGTAGTCCCTTGCTGCCAAGAAGAAAAGGGCCATTTCTTTTCAGGAGGTAGGCACCTGTCACTGTGGTGATTGCAGGAGGTGCCCCAGCTGGACTTGGTGCTTTTCCTGTGTGTTTGCAGCCCTGCCTGGTCTCACTGTGCCTTTCTGTTCTCTCTCAGGATGCCTTTAGCTTGTTAGCTTACTCAGACCCTTGGAACTGCCCTGTCGGCCAACAGCTGGACCCAATCCAGAGGGAACCTGTGTGTGCTGCTCTCAATAGTGCTATTTTGGGTAAGATCTGGTTCCTGTGGGAGTGTTTCACCTGCTCCCAAGGGCTGTCCTGTGGCAGGCAAGCCTGTGAGTGTTAGGGAAAGTTCAGAAATAGTTGTGTTTAGCTTTTGTCTTTCTTTCTGTTGCTGGGGACTGTCAGGGCAGTAATACAGGAAGGAGGGTAGGAGGGAATTCTGCAGAGAACAGATCCCCTGATACATTCCCATTTTGACTCCCTTCCTTGCATCTTCCTCAATGCTGCTCCCAAGGATGTGCCTCAGGATTTTCCTCTCCTGCTTACTGAAGAAACCAAGATCTCTTTGATAGATTTCCCACCCCTCTCCCTTCATGCTCTGAACCCGCCTGAATAATTTTGTGGACTTTACCACATTTGTATGGATTAGCAGAGTTCAGCCCTGGTATCATCCTGTTTTTTAGGAGAGAATGCACAGTCTGTCTCACTGTGCCCAGGCAGATTTCCTATAGGGTCCGTGCATCTCACACTGAATGTTCCAGAAGGAGTTTTAGACCTTGCCTTCTGGGGAAAGGAACAACTTGATAGACACACCCATGAGGGCTCGTGTTCTGCCTGAGCATGTTTTGGGAAGGACAGTCCCTTCCCCTGACAGCAGCTGTTTGTCCAGTGCTTGAGGAGCATGGACAAGTTGCTGAGGGCAGGCACCAGGGAGATGTGATGTCTGGACATGCTTCATCACACAGGTTACCAGACACCTTGTCTAGCTCAGCTGAGGGCTCCCTCAGAAATCATGCCACTGTAGAGACGTGGTGATGAGGGAGTGAGTTCATCCAGGGCTTGGGCTGCTGGGCAGCCTTGCACAAGTGGGAGAAATGGAGAGGCTGCCTCCCACCTGGGACCAGATTCTCCTGCCTTTTTTTATCCCTCCATGCTTTGATATCTCACGTTTTAAGGGTTTTCTGGCAACAGCATCAGCAGTAGCTTTGTTGCCTTTTTGTTGCTCTGTCCAGCACAGCAGCATTCTCTCAAAAGCTCTGCTGAGCTGTGGGATGTGTCATGGGTGGTGGGGTGTAGCACAGAGCTGGCAGTATTTGGGAGCAGCTTCCTTCCAGAGCCAGCACCTTCTGCCAGGGATCTGGGTTTGGGACAGAGAGAGGCCTGAGCACAGGTGAGCCAGCAGCAGCCAGAACATCCCTTCTGAACAGCTCTTTGTTTGCCCCTACAGAATCTCAGAACCTGCCAAAGCAGCCCCCGCTGATGCTGGCCCTGGGCCAGGCCTCGGAGTGTCTGCGGCTCATGGCTCGCGTGGGGCTGGGCTCCTGCTCCTTTGCCAGAGTAGACGATTATTTGCACTGACACCCGAGCGGGACGGAGCTGCCGTCGTGGAGTGCTGCCCTTCACCCTCTGCTGCTGCCACTCTGCACCACCACCTCGTTGGATAGCCTGAGCTCCCTGCCACCGACACCCCCGTAGCACACACACACTGCCCGTGCAAGGACTGAGTGAGTCCCTCACTGTGTGGCTGTTCCTGCCCCCAGGAAGAACTGGCAGATCTGACCCATCTCCCTGCCTTTGCTGCGGCTCCAGCGGCACTCAGTATTTCGCTGGTTATTCTAATGTAGCCTTCTGATGTAGGGATTTTTCTCTTTTGTTTTGATTTTGAGTTGTTTCTCATGGTTCCACCAGTATTTTATCTGGAGAGTTTTGCTGAGCTGGTTTATGCTGATTTACTGAGGAAGCTCATCAAGTTGGTTACAGCTTGTTCTTTTCTTCCCTTCTCCCTCCATCGTGCACATACAGCATCATCCGTGCTAGTAATCCGAACTCTTCTCACAGTGGCAGTTCAGAGGGATTTTTTTTTATTTTATTTGAATCATGTTTATTAAAAAGGTCTCTTCCACCTCCACAAAGTCACTGATGTATTTATTGCCCACAGACTCGGTGCCAGCCACACACACCATACCACCCCTCAGGAGGCCGGGTGAGGTAGGTCCTGTCACACACCAATGATGGGAATTGGAGGAGCCTCGTTCTTCATGGTGCCTCTCTTCAGAGCCCAAGGCTCTCAATCCTGGCTTTGTGAGTGGGAAGAGTAGAAGATTGACATTGCCTGCATTGGTGATTGTGCTGTAGAAGCATCTCACAGCCCTGAGAAAGAGTTAAATCCAGCTCTCTGAACAGCTGGGGGGACAGGACTGATGAATATGAAGTCATCTGCCACTGTATGGGTAGAACCAGGTCATGTGAGTTGGCCAGAAACATCCGTGGGTGATGCCCTGGTGGGCTGACAATTTTTAATTAAATAACAAATCCTCCTTTTTCTCCATGGAGGAGGGCTCTGCCACTAACTCAGTAATAACAGTATTTCCTGCCCTCTCCCATCCCTGTAACACTGATCTAAGTGAGCACTTCTAAATTTTGGAAGTGTCTGGAGAAACCTGGGCTGAGCTGTGCTTGTCCTTGCAGGTGGGACAAGCTGAGGTCAGGTTGGGGTCAGTACCAGCTCTGTCAGGCCTGAGCCATTCAGAAGGGAGCAGCAGTGTTTCTTTAGGAATTATTAAGATAATTATCAAAGTTTCAGGCCCAAAAGAGACCAACAAGGATCTGTGGGTGAGTAACCTCTGAGTAAAATGGACTAATTTGTCCATGCTATGTGCCAGGCCCAGGGACCTGAGTGCTACCAAGCATTCAGACCACCTGTGAGTGTTTTTGAGCATGTTCTGTTACCTGGCCAGGCTGCCTGGCAGCACTGTGTGCTTTACATCCTCTGCTGTACCCTTAGGAGATGACAGGTTCAGCCTGGCTGCATGGGAGGAGTTGGAATTCTGCACCAAATTAATTGTAGGTCAGTAGCTCTGGGGAGGACCCAAGGGAGCTCAAACCAAACATGAATTTTACTGCTGTTCACGAATTTTTTGTTTTGGAAGGTCAGTGAACGATGAAGAGGTTTTGTTGAGGTTTGTCCTTAAAATGGAGGTTAGCCTGTGCCAGGGCTTCAAGCACTAAGAGAGTTTGTATGCCACTGAGAAGGAAAGTAGCAGCAGCCCAAAGCTTTAAGGATTTTCTGAGTTTGCAGGCTGGATTTGTAGCTGAAATCAAGGCAGAGCAGGGGGCAGGTGCCAGGGCACACTGTGCCAGTGAATGTGCAGATGGTGTTGGAGGTGGTTGGGAACATTATCCCTGCCTTTTGGTGAAGGTGTGCAGTGTGTAGGGGCAGTGCTAGAGCTGTGGTGGTCTAAGAGAGCAGGAGGTTTAGGGCTGAAGATGATTTTATCAGATCACTGTACCACTGCTAAAAGCAGAGGGAGCTCTACCACAGCCTTTCTTCCAGGGAGACAGAGGCAGAGCTGCACCAAGCAGAATTGAACTTGCCAGTCTGGGGCTTCTCTTCCAGCTCTGGGGAACAGCTCATGTGCCTGAAGCTCATCTGTTGATTTTCAACTGTGCTGTCGGATCCCAGCCCAGCCTGCTGTCCTTGCCTTGCTGCAAGTGCAGACATAACTCCATGGGCAGGTTTCCTTCCCAAAGCCTCTGGTCCCAGATGTGCCAAGGCAGCATGTGAACTCTGCCTGCTGGGATTCTCCTGCAGGCTTTCCATTCCTTAGAGCCAGGCTGACAGCACACAGCTGGGCTGATTCTGGGTACTGAGGCTGAAATAATTCAGGACCCTGCTTTTCCTTTCCTGTTTGGCAGCTTCTTCTGCTGTTGGTCACCATTTTGCAGCAGTCTGGCTGCACTCAGACCTCTCTCTCGTCTTTGTAGCAGCACCATCTTTATCTCTTTCTGAGATTTTTTTTGGTTCCTTCTCTTTGTGGTTTCTTTAAGCCAAGTCTCTTCATCATGTGTCATATTAATGCCCCATTTGATCTCTCAGCAAAGCTTTGCTGACTGTTCCAGCATGCCTTTTTTATTTTGGTTTCACTACAAAAAAAACCCAAGAAATGTTCCTAGATATCTAGTTATTTTGGTGCCAAGAAATGTGTGGTGGAAGTTACTTTGTTTGTTTTTTTTATTTACTTCAAGTGTTCTGGTAATTTCACCAGTGGTTTCTGCTTCTTGTACTCAGATTCTGACTAATGTGGCCATGACTCAGGATGGGGAAGATAAGTGTGTGGTGTGTGGTGGGATGTCAGCCTCAACCTACCCTTGATTCCTAGATGGGATTTCTGATGTGGTTTTCTCAGGTTGTATTTCAAAGCCTCTTGCCTTTGTATCTCCCTGGTGGCTTTTGATGGTTCATGTTAGCTGAAATTTGGATTATTGCAGCAGTTTTTTAAAATAGAGCTAAAGTGAAATGGGGTCTGTAACACTGAATATGGCTGTACACCTAACCAGAGGCTGCATGGCAATTCAGAAGTTAGTTTTATAAAAACAATTTGAGTTTTGTTATTCCAAGTGCCTCAAGTAACTTAGTCACTGCTCCCAAGAGTCCTTTCAGTGAAACCATGTAAATGACAGTGGAGCCTGTAGGAGAATCTGCTGGTTTCCCATTTCTGGTGAGGGGACAAGGACTCAGCTGATGGCACTGGATGTAGGACTTCCATCCTGTGTGGTTGACTCATGGGTTCTCTGCTGGGCTGGCTTCACATGCTGGGAGAAGGTGTTGCAGAGCTCAGCTGGACCCTGCACGAGCAGCATTCCCCAGTGCCAGGAGAGGCTCTCCAGCTGCCTGTCCTTCCCAGGACCTGGGAAATGCCACTGCTGGGACAACTGAACCAGCTCTGCTGTAGCTGCACACTCACAGGGTCTCAGCTGTCCCCTGATCTGTCCAGAGGCACCATCAAAGAGCTGTGATCTAGAGCTCTGTGCTCTGGACACCCCACCCTCCTTCCTGACACTTGGCACTGCAGCAAAGGCCTTGCAGAAGGAAAACATTTCACAGGGACCTGGTGGAACCTGATTTCAGGCCTGCACATCCTGGCCTTTGGGTTTGAGTCCAATGCCCTGCCTGTTAAGTGGCCTTTTGAGAGGAGCATTTTGGGAACTCCAGACCTGGAGCCTTGGTTAAAGTGTCCTTCAGGGGTTGAATTAGCTGAATTACATCACCAGGCTTCTCTCCCCATGGACAAGGTTCATGGTGCCCCCACAAGCTGAGAGTGAGAGCATCAAGAATACACTGGGAGAACTTTGGAGTGAGATGCACTGGAGTAGCTGGGATAAGTGTTTCTTGGAGGGGTATCCCCCCCATACACCTAGTACTCCAGCCTGTGACCATCTTAGTGGCTCTGCTGGGTGGATTCCAGTTTGTGGATATCTCTCCTGTACCAGGGGAGCCAAATCTTGTTCCTCTTGTTCCTCTTGGAACCATCTTGTTCCAGATGATTCTTTTTGCTGCTCCATGAGCCTACCCTAGCAAGTATTTACCAAAGCTATTTCGAAACTTACAGGGTTGAGAGACCTCTCAGTCAGGCTCTCCTGTGAGCAAGTCTATTTCCTGTGCATCCTTGAGTGTGCTCTCAGAGCCAGCTGGTTTTGGGAAAGCTTTTTACTGCTACCGGCAACCCTTTCTTGCTTCTCTCTCTCACAATCCCAGTATTCTCCCAACTCCATGAGCACAGTGGTATCTGCAGTGCTGGGTGCTGTGGGAGCTGCTCCAAGGCCAGGGCCAGCTCTGTGGCTCATGTCTGTCAAGTATAGCTGTGGCCACTCCAGCTGCCCTTCCTGACTCCTTCTTCCCTGCTGGCATGAAGGGGCAGGTCCACATGTGACAGTCCCTTTTTGCCACCACACAGCATCCTGTCAGCCTGCAGCTGGGCTGGCCTCAGCACTTCAGCTCTTCTTGTGTGGGTCCAGCAGAACAGGGAGGGATTCCCAGTGAGGGACTGGTCAATACACAGCATCCAGCCCTTTAGGGGAGCTTGTCCAGTGGATGCTCTCCCTCAGCCCCATGTGAAGCAAAGCTGGAGCTTGTTGCCTTGGGATGTGTGAAAGGTGTGTGCTGAAAGATGGGTGATACAAACCTGTTTGTATTTCAACATCCTGGTGTGCTGCTGCCCACTGGCTTTGGGCACTGGGAGGTGCAGCTGTGGCTGGCATGGAGAATGAGCCCCTCTGGGAATATCATTCCTCATGGTTACCCATATCTGGGATCTTCCCATATCCTTCCTTCTCGTTTTTCACAGTAACATCTCAATCTGTCCTCAAGCTGTGTCCTTGTTTTTCACGTTTTATTAAGGCATCTTTACCATTCTTTAAATAGCTTTGTTCTTGAGGCTGCCTTGAAAAACTGGAGCAATCAGAGCTGCTGTAACTAGTTCTGGGGATTGAATGTATCATTTTCCACCTTGGGTATCAGGGATGATGAACCATCTCCTCCTTCAGCCGAGCAAAGCAGGCTGGATTGCAGCTGTGCTTTGGTACCTGTCTGTGCTAATACCTACCACGTGTTGCTCAGACACATTTCAGAGTTCTGCTGTCGTGGGGTTGATAGACAAGGTGACCTGTGGCAGTGAGGCTGTAGGGCAGTGTGTCAGTGCCATGAAGCTGTGTGGTGCACTACATGGGATCAGGAACTTCCCATAAAGAAGCAGTGCAGACTTGAGCTGTGCTGTGGCAGCAGGTGGAGAGAGAGGTCCCTGGTGCTCCAGTCCTGGGTGCAGTGAGGCCCCGTTGAGCTGGTCACAGCCTGGGAGAAGAAAAAAGGGGCCCTGGTCCACCCAGGATTCCCCTTTGCAGAAGGAGCATTTTCCTTCCAGCCCTGCTGGTGTGAGAGCAGCCTCAGTGGTGGGGCAGGGAGAGAGCAGATCTCTTGTAGAGAGCAAGTGTTGGGTCTCCAGCTGTACAAGGTGTTTCTGCAGAAGGACTTGGTGAGGACATGCCAGGGGACATGATGGGTGCTGCTGGGACCCGTCTGCCCCAGTGGGATGAGTGATGGAGGGAGCTGCAATCCAGCAGTTCTTGGTCAGAGCCAGAGCTGGCTGAGCCTTGTCCCATCTGCTGTGTAGGGGCAGAGAGCTGGAGGAAGTGTTGCTGGGGCTGTGTGAGGGGAGCTACAGCAGATTTGGGAGGAAAAGGGAGGAGTTGAGAGCCTGGAGGCCTTTTCCATAGACAGCACTATCTGCTCTTTACCATTCTTCCCTGTAACAAGAGGTGGCAGGTGATGGAGGAGTGTACCTGACACGTCTGTCCCTCTCCCCACATCTCAAACCAGAGCTCAGAGCCTGCAGCTTGAGCTGGAGCAGTGCCTGGCAAGCCAGGGCATCATCCAGGCTTGAGGATCACACATCCTGCCAGCTCTTTTATTTTCAGGAGGGAAGCTTAACTCTCCTGCTCACAGCAAACTCCCAAGTCCCATGTGGAATTTACACTCATGTCACCACTGAAACATTCCTGGAGGCCATGCAAACCTCTGCTGCTTGCTGAAAGTCCCATGGCCAGGCAGACACCTTCTCTCTGGTCACTCCACTTGAGTCCAGGCCTGTGCTTGGACGTTTTTGCTCGGGAGAACTTTAGCTGCATCCTTCCTCCAGAAGGGAGCACACAAGGAGTTTTGTATGCTGGGCTTCTCACAGGCTTAGACTTGGAGAAAGGAGAAGCAGCAGCAGCTCTGGGGATTATCCAGATTTTAAAGAAAATTTCAAAACCACATGTATGGTGACTTCCAGACCAAGGACTGCACCGGCGTTGGATTGGGATCGTGTGTGTCAGTCCCGCCTGTGCAGCCGGGGAGGCAGGAGGAGGCTGCAGCCCCTGAAGCTCTCACACTCAGCAGTGCAAGCCCCAGGACCTGCCCAGCACGCAGTGAACTCTTCTCTCCTGCTGGTTGCTCAAAACTCAGGTATGAAATGCTCAGCTGGAGCTTGGGGTGCGAGGTGTCCGCAGGTTTCCTGGCAGCCCTGGAGGAGCGGCCGCCGCTGGGCACAGCTCCCTGTGCCACTGCAGGCTTCTCATCGCCTTCAGGAGGGAGTTTCAGCTCTTGGGTACAACATTGGCTACGTGGACATTACACGAACTGTGCACATTGGTTCAGTCTACGCTTAGTATTTGTGAATTAAGTTATCTGATGCTTCGCATGAAAACTTCAAAAAAGGGGCTCGGGGGGGTGGATTTTAACTGAGAAAAAGCCTATGAAAATATACTGGAAATATGGTAAAGAAATCGACATTCTGCTGTATATTGACAGAATTATTTTTATTAAAATACACATCCATGTGCAAGAGCCAGTGTGGAGCCGTGTGCTTTGTCAGTGTCTGCTCACTAGGGAAGGATTCTTGTGTCCCCTCTGACAGGGATGCACAGTCCCCGATGAGTTTGTCCCCCGATACCTGATTCTGCTTCAGCTTCCCTTTCCACCATTGCTTCCTCCCATGGTGCTTACAGTTCATAGGCAAAAATATCATTAGGGATGTTTTTCCTGTGCCATTCAGCTAGAAAATACAGCCCTGAAGTGTTTCCTAGGCATGAGCACAAAACACTGATGAAGCTTTAGGCTGAGGATCATTTGCCACATTCCTTGCTTTCGCCTTTCTGAGGTTTTCCCTTGTATGTTTGCACCTTTCCCATGAGAAGATGGGCCAGCAGCCTGGCTTTAGGATCTGGGATCCCACACTTCCCCCACCCTTCCCCAGCCCTGCGGAGGGGCAGGCAGCCAGGACACCTCTGTCCACCTGAAGGTTGTATCCTCACCCTCCTGGCACTGTGGACATTGTTTCTTATCTCCCTCAGATATTTCACAGTGGCCACCAGCACATTTGGAAGCTGTCAAGGTGTTAAGGGTTTGGTAGATCAGTGTCTTCTCCCAGACCCTCCCCTTAATTCTGGAGCACCTGCAAAGCCCATGGGGCTGTGAGCACGCCCTGAGGATGTGCAGCTTTGCCTAAGGTGAGGGTAACCTCACCTGTGGGTCAAGGCCTGGCTCTGCTATCACATTCCCAGTGAAGCAACTGTGACCAGGCACAGTTTGCTGCTGGAGAAATACAAGCTTGGTGGCACAGGCTTTTTTTTGCTTGTAGCATGCCCTGGGTTTGTTAGGATCTGTTGCTTGGTCTGGAGAATCAGGAGAAGTTCAAACAGCAACTTGTAGCAATGAGTCTTTATTATAAATATTTTGCTCCACAGGCACATCTTGGCAGGGCAGTGACAGCAGGAGCTCGGTGGCTGGCTGGTCCATGTCACTGTGACACCTCATCCTGCTGGGGTGCAGGAATGGCTCCTCCTGCAGTGACAGTGCCCACGGCTACAGCACCCACTGGAGAGGAGCTGCCAGCACCTTTGGCTCCCTCGAGAGACAGGACTGGATGGGCAAGTCAGATGGTGGATGGAGTTACTGTTTTCTTTTGAAGCCGTTGTATGGTTTTAGCCACCCAGTCCTTCTTGGGGTCAGCACAAATCTCATCACCACTGGCAGCCACAATCCTGCAATGAGAAAGTGAGGAAAAAGAGTGAAAACATGAACCATGAGCCATTCCCTTCCTGTGCACTATTTCTCCCCTCCCTTTTTGCAGCCCCATCCTGGATTGAGGCTTGGAGCCATCTCCAGCAGCCTGTGCCCTCCCTGGACTGATGGTGAGTGTTTGAGTCTTCCCAGATCACTAGCATTAGCAGAAAACGCTAAACCCCATTTTGCTTTCCTACCACAGCCCCCCCCCCGGCTGGGACTGAGCTGTCTGTGGGGCAGGATGGGATGGGGGAGCCAAAGATCTGGGATAGGAAGCAAACGCTGGGATACTCACACAACTGCAGGCTTGGGGCAGTCTTTGGATGTCTCGTAGTAGGTCTGAGGGTGTCGGATGCGTTTCTGTGCATATTTGAAGCAGCATTCCACGGGTGCAAAGTGGACTGTGGAGGGAAGGAGGGATGTTGTGAATTGTGAGCCAGACAATGGCACCACGGGGTTTGGAGCGCAGCATGGAGGCTCTGGGGCATCTCAGCAGCTCCCACAGCATCCTGTGACAGGGGTTTGTCACCCTTCACACAGCAAGCACAGGACTGGGACATGGACAGAGGTGGGGCAGGGGACAGCCTGGGACCTGCCACCTCCCAGCCCCAATTGCTGCAGCCCCCAGAGCACACGGTAAGGTCGGGGTGCTCAGTCTGGGGATGAGGTTTAGGGGCTTTCCAAGGCAGGGGCACAACTTACAGGGTGTTTTGGAAGGCTCCAAACAGCTGCATGTTCTCCCTCCCTCCAACCCCTTTCCCATCCAGCCGAGACCTGGGGAACAAGTGCCAGAGCCTCCTCCAAGCTCCTGCAGCCTCTCCCCAGGTCTGGCTTTGCTGGACCACCCAGCACCTTCTCCATCCCTCCCTGCATCCCGGGATGTGCTGCCCTGCCCTGCCCAGGGGGTTACTCCTTTGAGCAGCACCATTCCCACTCCCCCCGGCATTCCCTGCCCAAAGGGATGTCCCCAGTGGGGGCTCAGAGCCCTGAGCTGCAGCAGTGCTCCCTGAGGTTCCTTACCTGTGGCATGGTGCAGGGAGAAGGTGAGGAGCAGGCTGAGCAGCAGGACAGTCCTTGCAGGGAGCATGGTGGCTGTGGGGTGGCTCTTCCTCCGTGCTCTGTGCTGCCCTGCTCGCTGCCTGTGCCTGGGGCTCTCTCCACACCGTTATTTATCCTCTGCCTGCCTGCCCGCCCACTCAAGCTGCATTTCCAAAAATTCCAAACGTGTGCTAAGAAATCAGGGTGAAGGGGGTTTCTGTCGTTTATTTTTGGGACACATCCAGCGCTGGGTGGAAAGTTTCAAGGAGCAGTTGTGCATTGTGTGGCAGAGCCATGACGTGGCAAGGGAGCTTCCAGGAGACTTTGGTGGAATTGAAAGTAAATACAAACCATCTTCTCATGCAGGCAGAACATCAAGTGCAGTGCTTGTCTGTCTGTTTCTAAAGGGGACACAGCCCACAGTCCCTGAGCAGGGACAAGTCTCGGTGGGCTCAATTGCTTTGCCCAGTGCCAAAGGCCAGTGATGGAATTCCATCCAAACGGAGCTCCCAGACACCTTGGGGACACAGAGAGCACTGGGCCAGGCAGGAAAGCACGATGGGATGGGATGGAATGGAATGGAATGGAATGGAATGGAATGGAATGGAATGGAATGGAATGGAATGGAATGGAATGGGATATCAGGCAGAAGAAGCCATACGGGACCAATCCAGAAGGGACCCCAGAGCAGGGGGTGTCAGAGGTGCTTTTGGTGGGTTCAGCAGACTTTAGAGAAGGGGAAGAAATGGGGCAGGGGCAGTGGGGTGTCTGAGGAGGGTCTGGGTCTCAACACAAGGCTGAGCCCATGTGTTGCCTCTGCCTTCCACACCAGCACTGGGATAGAAATGAGAGTCAGGGGGATGGAGGCTTGTGGCCATCAGTGCACAGACAGGGCATTCCTGCAGGGAGATGGGACAGATCCTACACAGCCCCAGGAGAGTCATCCCAGGTGCCAGGGAGGAGGGGCAGGTGGCACAGATCCCAGGGAGCACTGCTGGACATCAGCCCAGCTTCCATGCAGGGATCTGCTCCCTGGGAAGGTAGATGCAGCTGTGTGTGAGGAATTAGTGAGGTCCTGCTGGAAACCCACAGAGGATGATGCTGGGTGGGAGCACAGGAGGGGACCTGGCTGTGGCTTGGGGGATGAGGCAATCTCAGAGGGGAAGAAAGATGGAAATAGGTTTCTTTGGAGATTATTTCATGTCTGCACGACTTCTCTGGAAGGAGAAAGGAGAAGGAAACAGATCCAATGTGCAGAAAATGCCGGTTTAGAAGAAATGGTCTGCAGGATGTGGGGTCTGCTGGCCTTGCATGGGGCAAGGTGGCCACGCAGAGAGCTGGGGACAGCCCCACTGGGCTCTAGTGCCACTGTCCCCAGGCAGGGCTCTGCAGGGAGAAAATGCCTGACACACAGAGCAGCCTGAGTCCTCTTCTGTGGACTTTGCAGCACCCCCAGGTTCTCCTGCCCTCCCTGTCCATGTCTCCAGAGCACAGACCCTTGGGGCCAGCAGCCACCAGGGTCACACCAGCTCCTGGGCACTGTTTAAAAGCACACAACTGCAATTAAGGGGATAACTGAGCTAATGACTTTTTCCAACCAGCATCTCCTGGCCCTGAACACCTTATGTGCCAGCCCCGAGCTCCCTTTTCAGCTTGGCTGAGGGCACACATTTGCTCCTCTTTTCCCTTAGGTATTCATTCCCCTCCAGAAGCATTAGTAGATGCCTCCACTATCTGTTCTTCATAGAGCAAATCAGTGCATGCTGGATGTTTAAAGGCCTGGAAAGATCCCACAAGGCTCTTGAGGTTTCCCTCTGTGTTCCTGTCCCAGCAGTGCACCTTTGGGTTTGGCTTTAGTGCTCTCCAGCCTCCTCTGCAGTGCCTGGGGCATTCCCTGCACCCTCCTGAGCCATCCCCACCAAGGCACAGCCTCTTCCCCAGGTGAGCAGCTCCTGGTGAGGCAAATGCAAAGGCAAGTGGAGAGAAGGGGGTACAGATTCTGCAGAGGATTTTATGGGTGTCCAAACCACCTGCAACCTCACTATAATTAATAATTGAATACAAATTTTCTGACTGAGGAAAACCCCTACTTTAGAAATTAAAATGGATAGGCATGGACAAAAAAAAAATTTAAAAGCAAAGTAGAGGTGAGAAATATTCTGTGACTCATAAAATGCTTTGGGTTTTGAATGGATAATCACAAAATTTAATACTTTAGCAGAGAACATGAACTGTTTGCCCATGATAAATGTCGATTTCAGGCTGGACTTGCCCTGCCCCGAGGTCTGTGCTGTACCCGAGGCACAGCTGTCAGGAGAGGGCACCAAGTCCAAGCCAACAGGGTGACTCCATGGCCTGAGGACTCCTGAAGTGGAAAGGCAACAGTTTTGGAAGCTTCTGCAGCTGAAGCTTCTCCTGGTGCACCAGAGTTCTCCACCTTCTTGGTGCCTGTGACACCTCAGGTTCCAGACCTGCAGTGTGTCAGGGTCACCCCTCAGCTCTGGGTGGGTTTTGCCTCTGCTGTGAAAGCGTCCCTGGAGCTGCTGCAGCCAAAATCCCCTTCCCCAGGAGCTGTGAGTGCTGGCAGCAAGGCTCTCTGGGTGGCTGCTGCTCAGGGACTGGCTGAGCATCATCTGGGCCGATGGGGTTTTTTTTGGTAGGTTTCTTTTTTTTTCTTTGGTTCTCCTTTTTTTTCCCCTTTATTGAACTGTCATGGAGAAAGAGGAAATGGGGGGACATTCGGAGTTGCAGCATTTGTCTTCCCAGGTCACTGTTACACTTGAGGGAGCCCTGCTCTGCTCCCCATGGCTGAGCACCTGCCCACTGATGGGAAGGACAGAATGAATCCCTTATTTTGCTTTATTTATTAAATTGTCTTTAACTCACAGCTTTCCTCACTCTTGCCCTTCCAGTTCTGCTCCCTCTCCCAAATCCCTGGCAGGGATCACTGCTGAGCTCTCCTTGGCCCCTGGCAGGGGCAAAATTTCCAGGGCTGTATATGCAGGAATCCCTTGTGTGATTCAGCATCCCCTGTCTGTCCTGCCTGCCCAGGGAGCTGTGCAGAGAAACCTTCCCCTGCAGCCCAGCTCAGACACCACAGCTGGGCACACACGGCAGGCAGGCTGTGCTCCTCCACGGGACAGCAAATGGGACAGGCTGGAACTGATGGTTTTTAGTTTTGCACCTAAAAACCCTCAGAGGAGGCCCCAGCTCCTTTTGAGTCCCCTTGCAGTCCCATCCATCCCCCTCCCCTCCTGCCCCAGTGAGACCCAGTGGGAAGAGCCACCATCCAGCCCACAGCTGTGGGGCTGAGAGAACAAAGGACACCACTCTCCAATACCACATGAAGTAACCTTTATTTTGTGGCTGTGATCAGCAGGCAGGTGCTGGCGGGGCCAGCAGCATTCCAGGAGCTGGTGCCCAGCTGTGGAGGCAGTGCAGGGCTCTGGAGAGTCAGTGCCCTCTCCCAGCAGCTGGGACATCCACAATCCTTCCTGGGAGTTTACAGGGACTGTGACCTTCCTTCCCACCAGGATGTTGGGTAGCCTGAACCAGGCACCAAGTCATTTCTTTTTTTGAAGCTCTGTAATTGCTCTCTTCACCCACTTCTCCTCGGGGTTTGTACAGATCTTGGCTCCTCTCTTGGTCTCAAACCTGCCAAGGGTAAAGATGAAGCTTTGTGAGGAATGACAGCTGTGATTCCATTTGTGCCCACACCATCCTCCCTCCCCTGCACTCTTTCTCCTTTCCCTTTGTCCCTGTGTGCTGCCCTGGGTTCTGGGTGTCCTACAAGCAGCTCATCCTGCAGCCCAGCCCCTCTGGAGCCCGTGCAGAGCCATCAGGAGCTGGGATGGCCTCGCAGAAGTGCCCAGACAGTCACATCCTCCCCTCTGAATGCTGGAAGATCACGGAGGTTACACAGACCTGTCCCTGTCCTGTCCCCAGATGGAACAAATTAACTGAACCCAGGCAGCCCAGGAGACAGCACAGCCTAGGGAAATTGCCAGGACTTACACAATTGCTGGGGAATAACATTCCCTGGGAGTTGAGTAGAAGCCCAGGAGGTTGACCAGGCAGAGAGCGCACCTCTCATATTCAAAGCAGCACTCGGATGGAGAGTAAGGGCCTGGAGAACACAGAGAGGGATGGTGAGTGCTGGCTCTGGAAGGCAGCAGAACCTTCACCCAGGACAAGGCTGATGAACACAACACCCCCCAAGCTCTGCAAATGCTGCCATGAGGAGCCCCAGGTGCTCTCCTCCTCCCTGGCCAGGGCAGAAGGATGCTCCAGGTTATCACCCAGCCTGCAGCAGGAGCAGTCTCCATCCTCCCCTGCACCCCAGGGTGTGCTGCTCTGCCCTGGCCAGGAGTTGCTCCTCCTGCCAGCAGCACCATCCCTGCTCCACACTGGGGTTTCCTTCCTAACCATCCCGATGGGACAACCCCGAGTCCCAAGCGGCAGCAGTGGCCCAGGAGATGTTTTACCTGTTCTGGAGCATGGGGAGAGGCTGAGGAGCACCACGAGCAGCAGGACTGTCCTTGCAGTGAGCATGGTGGCTCTGGGAGGGCTCTTCCTTGTAGGATGCTGCTCTGCCTCTTTGGGGGAGCCCAACTCTGAGCTCAGGCAAGGAGGTGCTGCAATTTATGCTCTCTACTCCTCCACAGTTATCCCTTTTCTAAAGAATTTGAATCAAATCAAAAAAAAAGACTTCGTTGCCCATGGGGGATTTCCATGTCACATGGGATCATCAAAATTGCAGACAGACAATACCTGGAAAGACAAAATAAATTGTGTCAGCTTCTGTGCTCACCCACACAGGGAAAACCACTGCTCACAGCCATCTGAGTGTGTTTTGGGTTGGTATTCCCACTGCTGCATGTGACAAACTGTGGACAGGCAAATATTTAAGGAAAACACAATTACTTGAATACTTCCAAGCTGTCACTCACCTTTCCAAGCTAGTATCTTTGTTTTCCTCTGCTGTGTTGTGAGAAGCTCTGGGGGTGTTTCATTGACTAGATAGGCAGAATGATCCCATCAGTCCATAAAAGCTCTTGGTAATACCCATGTTTACATCTGTAACTGCAGTGCAAGGCAGCATTTATATATATTTATCTCTACACATGGACATCACCTTCCACAGTTCTCTGTCAGACCTTGTTCTTTCAAAAGAGTGGTAATTTCATCAGAGCATATTTCAGAGATGAAGCAGAACTGTTGTGAAGAGGTTATTCTGTCTTTGTTTTAAAAACACACAAAACAACCCATTTGAATCTTTGTGTTGCTGTGATAGAAAATAAAAATGTATCTCCTGCTATGAACACAATTGTGGGATCAGCTGATCAATTTGGATATATCACCATCACTTCTGGAGAGCAGGTATGCCAGGTCACATCATTTAGCCAAGGTCCTGTGATCATTATTGGCTGCCAAGGGAAGAATGTATGAAGACAACAAGCCCGTAATGAGGTTCTTCCAAAATATTTTAGTCACTGTCAATTCTGAGTCCATGTAAAACTTGTGGTAATGAATAAACATTTGTGTCTTGTGTCAGTGTGTTCTGCAGCTTTTGTGGAGGAGCAGGTGAAATTTCAAGCCTGACTCTCAGTGGTTTCTGCTCTCCTGAACAAGGAAGGTTAGCTTGTGCTCATTAAGAGGGTTGCTGTTATTTGCTGAGTGTTCTGTGAATCACGAACATCCCTAACTGTAGATAGGTTGTGGAAAGCCTGGGCAGTTCTGCTTTCAACAGTAATTTCTGTACTTGTGAAATATTTCTGTGTGTTTTCAGTCTCTAATTTACAGCCCATTTTTAGAACTTCATGGAGCTCAGATGTTGCTGGTGAGCAGTGGGGTTCCTTTCATATTAATTTGTGTCTTCCCTAAACCCCATTGAATTTAAGAATGATGAAACATAATTTAAGATCTGCAGTCTTATTTTGCTTTCTTTCTTTGGGGCCTGCTGTCTTGCTAAATCGTTGGCTTCACAACAGTGACATTGTCAGTCTGGTCTCATTTTTCTTTCTTCTTGGCTTTCAGGAGCAGATAGTCCAACCTGTAGCAATGGAGTCATGTCCACAAAAAGCAAACAGAGTCACAGTAAATACCCAGCACTGAGTTCATCATCTTCATCTTCCTCCTCCTCTTCCCCTTCATCTGTGAACTACTCTGAGTCCAATTCTACAGATTCTACCAAATCTCAGCAGCACAGTAGTACGAGTAATCAAGAAACCAGGTATTGTTTTTCCTCTGGAGACACCTGAGGGGGAGTGGGAGGTGGGAAACGTCTCACTCTGCTCTCTAAGGAGCCAGAAGGGCATCTGTTTGCCCAGAAGCTTTCCCAGTCAGCCTGGTGGTGTTTCTGCTGCCTCAGCCAGGCACTTGTTCCTGCTGAGCAGCCTTCCTGCCCTGTACTGGGTGAGGCAGCAGCTCAGGCCAATACTGGCTTGCTGTATTGCCCTCTTGTGTAATTTCCTTGGGCTGTTGCCCTGTTCGTTCCAGGTGTGCCTCTGAGCCAGCAGTAATTTGTTCCATGCTGTGACAGCAGGTCAGGCTGAGTCTCCCTTGTGCAAGAAGCCACAGGTGGTGGCAGCAGTTCAGTGCAGCCACTGCTGCCTTTTCTGGAGTGTGGAGCAGAGTGAGCTGTGGTGAAAACTGAGCTTCCTTTGGGCTCACTCTCCACACTGCTGTTGCAGGGCTGTTTGAGGCCTCAGTGGAGCAGAGGGTGTCATTGTGATTAAAATAATCTCTTGCTAATTGCAGCTGGCACTCATTCTTCAAGTGCAGTGCTGAGCACGGCTTGCAGGGCAGTTCGCAGGCTCAGTTGTGACCTCTGGAGGGCCACCTAGCCTGTAACTGAGTGAGAAACACTTGTTCAGACTCAATTTACCAGAATCATTTAATGATACTGGATTTGTCATTATTTTTTTTTTTTAAATGTAGAGCCTAAGTTCCAATAAGATCTTCTCGTATTTTCAGTTAATCATAGTTAATCAGCAGTATCAGTCAGCCTGCTGTCTTGGACATTTAAGTGTTCAGTAGTGCACTGTTTGCAAGGAGTGAGGATGTATCATAGCCAAGTTCTCCCTCCTGTGCAGTCTTTGAGTGTGTTATCTGTTACCTGACTGTTCACTATCTCAAGGATCAGCACTTCCTGAAGGGAAAATGCAAAATATTCTGCACCTGGAATTATGACAGGCATTCAGGGAGCAGAACTTTGTTTCATAAATTGTCTTCAGAAGCCTGCAACAATTTTTGCTGCACTAACTTGGGCCATCTGGCTCCCTGTAGTCGAACTGGCACCTTTTCTGGTGTGCTGGCCATTGCTGGGCACTGTTTGGCACATAAGCTCTTCATTTCTTCCCTGAATTTAGACATCTGACCTTTCTTCCCTCCCTTCACCTCAGTGACAGCGAGATGGAAATGGAGGCTGAGCATTACCCCAACGGAGTGCTGGAAAATTCATCCACCAGGATAATGAATGGCACCTACAAACACGAAGAGATCCTGCAGACAGATGAGTCCAGCATGGGTAGGTCCTCAGAGGCTGGAGGGGTAAGGGGAAATAGGAGCTGGTGTCAGGAGTTAAAACTGTGATTGGATTGTGGGGAAAAAGCATGTGCTTTGGGCTGCTTTCCCCACCCAGTGTATGAAGTGCCTGCTTCATGGGGAAAATTAATCTGTCCTGAAACTCAAACTAGGACTGGCTTTTCATAGACTTACAGACTGGTCATATTTTGGAGCAGGGAAAGCAATAGGAGTCAAAGGTTTGTTCCATGCTGATCATGAAACTGAGCTCAGAGCAGACCTGTCAGAAATGCCTGCTGGGGAGCTGAGACTGAAACTGATGGATCCAGTTATAATTGGATATATATTTAATGGCTCTTGTGGCCACTACTACTGGGAAGCTGGTGTGTGGGTATCTCTGACTGAAAGTTTTCTGAGTCTAGGATTTGTTAGACCAGAGGTTTCTGGGTTATATTTATTGTGTTACACACATGAAAGGGTGACAGATTGGAGTTGCAAGCTCCCAGGATTTTATCAGGATTTCTAGGTAGTCCTCAGGCAATAAACAGAGCTCAAATCTTCCCTGTATCTATGGGCACTATAACAAACTCACTACTGGCTGTTGTAGGGCAGGGATCACAGAAAGCTTCCACTGGGATAAACTTAGGACAGGAAGCAGCTTCCTGTTCCAGAAGGGAGTCTGTGGATATCCTGACACACAGTGGGCACTGGTGGGGAATGCAAGATGATTGTTCCTTCTCCGCTGCTTCTCCTTAGAAGACAGCTGCCCCCAGAGGCAGCTCTGTGGAGGGAACCACGCTGCCACAGAGAGAATGATCCAGTTTGGACGGGAGCTGCAGATCCTGAGCGAGCAACTTTGCAGAGAGTATGGGAAGAACACCATGCACAAAAAGATGCTTCAGGTAAGCCTGGGCCTCGTGCTGCATTGCAGCAGTTCTCTGGGTCAGGTCTGGGGTTGTGGGTTCCCTTGTAGACACCTGGGTAGCCCCCACTTCTGCACCTGCTGAGCAAGAAGGGTCCTGCGTGGGGATCAGAGATCAAAACACGAATGCAGAACATCCACACCCAATTCTCAGCACAAGAGAGAAGAAATACAGCTCCTGCCTAGCTTCCTGGAGCAAGTGCATGCTCTTCTTCTCTGCAGGTGACACTCTACCTGCCTTCCTGTGCTGGCTTCCCTGCCAGGTGGAGGGGACACCCTCTTTAACCTTCTATCTTGATGGGCCACTGTAGTCCCTTGCTGCCAAGAAGAAAAGGGCCATTTCTTTTCAGGAGGTAGGCACCTGTCACTGTGGTGATTGCAGGAGGTGCCCCAGCTGGACTTGGTGCTTTTCCTGTGTGTTTGCAGCCCTGCCTGGTCTCACTGTGCCTTTCTGTTCTCTCTCAGGATGCCTTTAGCTTGTTAGCTTACTCAGACCCTTGGAACTGCCCTGTCGGCCAACAGCTGGACCCAATCCAGAGGGAACCTGTGTGTGCTGCTCTCAATAGTGCTATTTTGGGTAAGATCTGGTTCCTGTGGGAGTGTTTCACCTGCTCCCAAGGGCTGTCCTGTGGCAGGCAAGCCTGTGAGTGTTAGGGAAAGTTCAGAAATAGTTGTGTTTAGCTTTTGTCTTTCTTTCTGTTGCTGGGGACTGTCAGGGCAGTAATACAGGAAGGAGGGTAGGAGGGAATTCTGCAGAGAACAGATCCCCTGATACATTCCCATTTTGACTCCCTTCCTTGCATCTTCCTCAATGCTGCTCCCAAGGATGTGCCTCAGGATTTTCCTCTCCTGCTTACTGAAGAAACCAAGATCTCTTTGATAGATTTCCCACCCTTCTCCCTTCATGCTCTGAACCCGCCTGAATAATTTTGTGGACTTTACCACATTTGTATGGATTAGCAGAGTTCAGCCCTGGTATCATCCTGTTTTTTAGGAGAGAATGCACAGTCTGTCTCACTGTGCCCAGGCAGATTTCCTATAGGGTCCGTGCATCTCACACTGAATGTTCCAGAAGGAGTTTTAGACCTTGCCTTCTGGGGAAAGGAACAACTTGATGGACACACCCATGAGGGCTCGTGTTCTGCCTGAGCATGTTTTGGGAAGGACAGTCCCTTCCCCTGACAGCAGCTGTTTGTCCAGTGCTTGAGGAGCATGGACAAGTTGCTGAGGGCAGGCACCAGGGAGATGTGATGTCTGGACATGCTTCATCACACAGGTAACCAGACACCTTGTCTAGCTGAGCTGAGGGCTCCCTCAGAAATCATGCCACTGTAGAGACGTGGTGATGAGGGAGTGAGTTCATCCAGGGCTTGGGCTGCTGGGCAGCCTTGCACAAGTGGGAGAAATGGAGAGGCTGCCTCCCACCTGGGACCAGATTCTCCTGCCTTTTTTTATCCCTCCATGCTTTGATATCTCACGTTTTAAGGGTTTTCTGGCAACAGCATCAGCAGTAGCTTTGTTGCCTTTTTGTTGCTCTGTCCAGCACAGCAGCATTCTCTCAAAAGCTCTGCTGAGCTGTGGGATGTGTCATGGGTGGTGGGGTGTAGCACAGAGCTGGCAGTATTTGGGAGCAGCTTCCTTCCAGAGCCAGCACCTTCTGCCAGGGATCTGGGTTTGGGACAGAGAGAGGCCTGAGCACAGGTGAGCCAGCAGCAGCCTGAACATCCCTTCTGAACAGCTCTTTGTTTGCCCCCACAGAATCTCAGAACCTGCCAAAGCAGCCCCCGCTGATGCTGGCCCTGGGCCAGGCCTCGGAGTGTCTGCGGCTCATGGCTCGCGTGGGGCTGGGCTCCTGCTCCTTTGCCAGAGTAGACGATTATTTGCACTGACACCCGAGCGGGACGGAGCTGCCGTCGTGGAGTGCTGCCCTTCACCCTCTGCTGCTGCCACTCTGCACCACCACCTCGTTGGATAGCCTGAGCTCCCTGCCACCGACACCCCCGTAGCACACACACACTGCCCGTGCAAGGACTGAGTGAGTCCCTCACTGTGTGGCTGTTCCTGCCCCCAGGAAGAACTGGCAGATCTGACCCATCTCCCTGCCTTTGCTGCGGCTCCAGCGGCACTCAGTATTTCGCTGGTTATTCTAATGTAGCCTTCTGATGTAGGGATTTTTCTCTTTTGTTTTGATTTTGAGTTGTTTCTCATGGTTCCACCAGTATTTTATCTGGAGAGTTTTGCTGAGCTGGTTTATGCTGATTTACTGAGGAAGCTCATCAAGTTGGTTACAGCTTGTTCTTTTCTTCCCTTCTCCCTCCATCGTGCACATACAGCATCATCCGTGCTAGTAATCCGAACTCTTCTCACAGTGGCAGTTCAGAGGGATTTTTTTTTATTTTATTTGAATCATGTTTATTAAAAAGGTCTCTTCCACCTCCACAAAGTCACTGATGTATTTATTGCCCACAGACTCGGTGCCAGCCACACACACCATACCACCCCTCAGGAGGCCGGGTGAGGTAGGTCCTGTCACACACCAATGATGGGAATTGGAGGAGCCTCGTTCTTCATGGTGCCTCTCTTCAGAGCCCAAGGCTCTCAATCCTGGCTTTGTGAGTGGGAAGAGTAGAAGATTGACATTGCCTGCATTGGTGATTGTGCTGTAGAAGCATCTCACAGCCCTGAGAAAGAGTTAAATCCAGCTCTCTGAACAGCTGGGGGGACAGGACTGATGAATATGAAGTCATCTGCCACTGTATGGGTAGAACCAGGTCATGTGAGTTGGCCAGAAACATCCGTGGGTGATGCCCTGGTGGGCTGACAATTTTTAATTAAATAACAAATCCTCCTTTTTCTCCATGGAGGAGGGCTCTGCCACTAACTCAGTAATAACAGTATTTCCTGCCCTCTCCCATCCCTGTAACACTGATCTAAGTGAGCACTTCTAAATTTTGGAAGTGTCTGGAGAAACCTGGGCTGAGCTGTGCTTGTCCTTGCAGGTGGGACAAGCTGAGGTCAGGTTGGGGTCAGTACCAGCTCTGTCAGGCCTGAGCCATTCAGAAGGGAGCAGCAGTGTTTCTTTAGGACTTATTAAGATAATTATCAAAGTTTCAGGCCCAAAAGAGACCAACAAGGATCTGTGGGTGAGTAACCTCTGAGTAAAATGGACTAATTTGTCCATGCTATGTGCCAGGCCCAGGGACCTGAGTGCTACCAAGCATTCAGACCACCTGTGAGTGTTTTTGAGCATGTTCTGTTACCTGGCCAGGCTGCCTGGCAGCACTGTGTGCTTTACATCCTCTGCTGTACCCTTAGGAGATGACAGGTTCAGCCTGGCTGCATGGGAGGAGTTGGAATTCTGCACCAAATTAATTGTAGGTCAGTAGCTCTGGGGAGGACCCAAGGGAGCTCAAACCAAACATGAATTTTACTGCTGTTCACGAATTTTTTGTTTTGGAGGGTCAGTGAATGACGAAGAGGTTTTGTTGAGGTTTGTCCTTAAAATGGAGGTTAGCCTGTGCCAGGGCTTCAAGCACTAAGAGAGTTTGTGTGCCACTGAGAAGGAAAGTAGCAGCAGCCCAAAGCTTTAAGGATTTTCTGAGTTTGCAGGCTGGATTTGTAGCTGAAATCAAGGCAGAGCAGGGGGCAGGTGCCAGGGCACACTGTGCCAGTGAATGTGCAGATGGTGCTGGAGGTGGTTGGGAACATTATCCCTGCCTTTTGGTGAAGGTGTGCAGTGTGTAGGGGCAGTGCTAGAGCTGTGGTGGTCTAAGAGAGCAGGAGGTTTAGGGCTGAAGATGATTTTATCAGATCACTGTACCACTGCTAAAAGCAGAGGGAGCTCTACCACAGCCTTTCTTCCAGGGAGACAGAGGCAGAGCTGCACCAAGCAGAATTGAACTTGCCAGTCTGGGGCTTCTCTTCCAGCTCTGGGGAACAGCTCATGTGCCTGAAGCTCATCTGTTGATTTTCAACTGTGCTGTCGGATCCCAGCCCAGCCTGCTGTCCTTGCCTTGCTGCAAGTGCAGAGATAACTCCATGGGCAGGTTTCCTTCCCAAAGCCTCTGGTCCCAGATGTGCCAAGGCAGCATGTGAACTCTGCCTGCTGGGATTCTCCTGCAGGCTTTCCATTCCTTAGAGCCAGGCTGACAGCACACAGCTGGGCTGATTCTGGGTACTGAGGCTGAAATAATCCAGGACCCTGCTTTTCCTTTCCTGTTTGGCAGCTTCTTCTGCTGTTGGTCACCATTTTGCAGCAGTCTGGCTGCACTCAGACCTCTCTCTCGTCTTTGTAGCAGCACCATCTTTATCTCTTTCTGAGATTTTTTTTGGTTCCTTCTCTTTGTGGTTTCTTTAAGCCAAGTCTCTTCATCATGTGTCATATTAATGCCCCATTTGATCTCTCAGCAAAGCTTTGCTGACTGTTCCAGCATGCCTTTTTTATTTTGGTTTCACTACAAAAAAAACCCAAGAAATGTTCCTAGATATCTAGTTATTTTGGTGCCAAGAAATGTGTGGTGGAAGTTACTTTGTTTGTTTTTTTTATTTACTTCAAGTGTTCTGGTAATTTCACCAGTGGTTTCTGCTTCTTGTACTCAGATTCTGACTAATGTGGCCATGACTCAGGATGGGGAAGATAAGTGTGTGGTGTGTGGTGGGATGTCAGCCTCAACCTACCCTTGATTCCTAGATGGGATTTCTGATGTGGTTTTCTCAGGTTGTATTTCAAAGCCTCTTGCCTTTGTATCTCCCTGGTGGCTTTTGATGGTTCATGTTAGCTGAAATTTGGATTATTGCAGCAGTTTTTTAAAATAGAGCTAAAGTGAAATGGGGTCTGTAACACTGAATATGGCTGTACACCTAACCAGAGGCTGCATGGCAATTCAGAAGTTAGTTTTATAAAAACAATTTGAGTTTTGTTATTCCAAGTGCCTCAAGTAACTTAGTCACTGCTCCCAAGAGTCCTTTCAGTGAAACCATGTAAATGACAGTGGAGCCTGTAGGAGAATCTGCTGGTTTCCCATTTCTGGTGAGGGGACAAGGACTCAGCTGATGGCACTGGATGTAGGACTTCCATCCTGTGTGGTTGACTCATGGGTTCTCTGCTGGGCTGGCTTCACATGCTGGGAGAAGGTGTTGCAGAGCTCAGCTGGACCCTGCACGAGCAGCATTCCCCAGTGCCAGGAGAGGCTCTCCAGCTGCCTGTCCTTCCCAGGACCTGGGAAATGCCACTGCTGGGACAACTGAACCAGCTCTGCTGTAGCTGCACACTCACAGGGTCTCAGCTGTCCCCTGATCTGTCCAGAGGCACCATCAAAGAGCTGTGATCTAGAGAGCAGCAAATAACCTCCAGCTCTGTGCTCTGGACACCCCACCCTCCTTCCTGACACTTGGCACTGCAGCAAAGGCCTTGCAGAAGGAAAACATTTCACAGGGACCTGGTGGAACCTGATTTCAGGCCTGCACATCCTGGCCTTTGGGTTTGAGTCCAATGCCCTGCCTGTTAAGTGGCCTTTTGAGAGGAGCATTTTGGGAACTCCAGACCTGGAGCCTTGGTTAAAGTGTCCTTCAGGGGTTGAATTAGCTGAATTACATCACCAGGCTTCTCTCCCCATGGACAAGGTTCATGGTGCCCCCACAAGCTGAGAGTGAGAGCATCAAGAATACACTGGGAGAACTTTGGAGTGAGATGCACTGGAGTAGCTGGGATAAGTGTTTCTTGGAGGGGTATCCCCCCCATACACCTAGTACTCCAGCCTGTGACCATCTTAGTGGCTCTGCTGGGTGGATTCCAGTTTGTGGATATCTCTCCTGTACCAGGGGAGCCAAATCTTGTTCCTCTTGTTCCTCTTGGAACCATCTTGTTCCAGATGATTCTTTTTGCTGCTCCATGAGCCTACCCTAGCAAGTATTTATCAAAGCTATTTCGAAACTTACAGGGTTGAGAGACCTCTCAGTCAGGCTCTCCTGTGAGCAAGTCTATTTCCTGTGCATCCTTGAGTGTGCTCTCAGAGCCAGCTGGTTTTGGGAAAGCTTTTTACTGCTACCAGCAACCCTTTCTTGCTTCTCTCTCTCACAATCCCAGTATTCTCCCAACTCCATGAGCACAGTGGTATCTGCAGTGCTGGGTGCTGTGGGAGCTGCTCCAAGGCCAGGGCCAGCTCTGTGGCTCATGTCTGTCAAGTATAGCTGTGGCCACTCCAGCTGCCCTTCCTGACTCCTTCTTCCCTGCTGGCATGAAGGGGCAGGTCCACATGTGACAGTCCCTTTTTGCCACCACACAGCATCCTGTCAGCCTGCAGCTGGGCTGGCCTCAGCACTTCAGCTCTTCTTGTGTGGGGCCAGCAGAACAGGGAGGGATTCCCAGTGAAGGACTGGTCAATACACAGCATCCAGCCCTTTAGGGGAGCTTGTCCAGTGGATGCTCTCCCTCAGCCCCATGTGAAGCAAAGCTGGAGCTTGTTGCCTTGGGATGTGTGAAAGGTGTGTGCTGAAAGATGGGTGATACAAACCTGTTTCTATTTCAACATCCTGGTGTGCTGCTGCCCACTGGCTTTGGGCACTGGGAGGTGCAGCTGTGGCTGGCATGGAGAATGAGCCCCTCTGGGAATATCATTCCTCATGGTTACCCATATCTGGGATCTTCCCATATCCTTCCTTCTCGTTTTTCACAGTAACATCTCAATCTGTCCTCAAGCTGTGTCCTTGTTTTTCACGTTTTATTAAGGCATCTTTACCATTCTTTAAATAGCTTTGTTCTTGAGGCTGCCTTGAAAAACTGGAGCAATCAGAGCTGCTGTAACTAGTTCTGGGGATTGAATGTATCATTTTCCACCTTGGGTATCAGGGATGATGAACCATCTCCTCCTTCAGCCGAGCAAAGCAGGCTGGATTGCAGCTGTGCTTTGGTACCTGTCTGTGCTAATACCTACCACGTGTTGCTCAGACACATTTCAGAGTTCTGCTGTCGTGGGGTTGATAGACAAGGTGACCTGTGGCAGTGAGGCTGTAGGGCAGTGTGTCAGTGCCATGAAGCTGTGTGGTGCACTACATGGGATCAGGAACTTCCCATAAAGAAGCAGTGCAGACTTGAGCTGTGCTGTGGCAGCAGGTGGAGAGAGAGGTCCCTGGTGCTCCAGTCCTGGGTGCAGTGAGGCCCCGTTGAGCTGGTCACAGCCTGGGAGAAGAAAAAAGGGGCCCTGGTCCACCCAGGATTCCCCTTTGCAGAAGGAGCATTTTCCTTCCAGCCCTGCTGGTGTGAGAGCAGCCTCAGTGGTGGGGCAGGGAGAGAGCAGATCTCTTGTAGAGAGCAAGTGTTGGGTCTCCAGCTGTACAAGGTGTTTCTGCAGAAGGACTTGGTGAGGACATGCCAGGGGACATGATGGGTGCTGCTGGGACCCGTCTGCCCCAGTGGGATGAGTGATGGAGGGAGCTGCAATCCAGCAGTTCTTGGTCAGAGCCAGAGCTGGCTGAGCCTTGTCCCATCTGCTGTGTAGGGGCAGAGAGCTGGAGGAAGTGTTGCTGGGGCTGTGTGAGGGGAGCTACAGCAGATTTGGGAGGAAAAGGGAGGAGTTGAGAGCCTGGAGGCCTTTTCCATAGACAGCACTATCTGCTCTTTACCATTCTTCCCTGTAACAAGAGGTGGCAGGTGATGGAGGAGTGTACCTGACACGTCTGTCCCTCTCCCCACATCTCAGACCAGAGCTCAGAGCCTGCAGCTTGAGCTGGAGCAGTGCCTGGCAAGCCAGGGCATCATCCAGGCTTGAGGATCACACATCCTGCCAGCTCTTTTATTTTCAGGAGGGAAGCTTAACTCTCCTGCTCACAGCAAACTCCCAAGTCCCATGTGGAATTTACACTCATGTCACCACTGAAACATTCCTGGAGGCCATGCAAACCTCTGCTGCTTGCTGAAAGTCCCATGGCCAGGCAGACACCTTCTCTCTGGTCACTCCACTTGAGTCCAGGCCTGTGCTTGGACGTTTTTGCTCGGGAGAACTTTAGCTGCATCCTTCCTCCAGAAGGGAGCACACAAGGAGTTTTGTATGCTGGGCTTCTCACAGGCTTAGACTTGGAGAAAGGAGAAGCAGCAGCAGCTCTGGGGATTATCCAGATTTTAAAGAAAATTTCAAAACCACATGTATGGTGACTTCCAGACCAAGGACTGCACCGGCGTTGGATTGGGATCGTGTGTGTCAGTCCCGCCTGTGCAGCCGGGGAGGCAGGAGGAGGCTGCAGCCCCTGAAGCTCTCACACTCAGCAGTGCAAGCCCCAGGACCTGCCCAGCACGCAGTGAACTCTTCTCTCCTGCTGGTTGCTCAAAACTCAGGTATGAAATGCTCAGCTGGAGCTTGGGGTGCGAGGTGTCCGCAGGTTTCCTGGCAGCCCTGGAGGAGCGGCCGCCGCTGGGCACAGCTCCCTGTGCCACTGCAGGCTTCTCATCGCCTTCAGGAGGGAGTTTCAGCTCTTGGGTACAACATTGGCTACGTGGACATTACACGAACTGTGCACATTGGTTCAGTCTACGCTTAGTATTTGTGAATTAAGTTATCTGATGCTTCGCATGAAAACTTCAAAAAAGGGGCTCGGGGGGGTGGATTTTAACTGAGAAAAAGCCTATGAAAATATACTGGAAATATGGTAAAGAAATCGACATTCTGCTGTATATTGACAGAATTATTTTTATTAAAATACACATCCATGTGCAAGAGCCAGTGTGGAGCCGTGTGCTTTGTCAGTGTCTGCTCACTAGGGAAGGATTCTTGTGTCCCCTCTGACAGGGATGCACAGTCCCCGATGAGTTTGTCCCCCGATACCTGATTCTGCTTCAGCTTCCCTTTCCACCATTGCTTCCTCCCATGGTGCTTACAGTTCATAGGCAAAAATATCATTAGGGATGTTTTTCCTGTGCCATTCAGCTAGAAAATACAGCCCTGAAGTGTTTCCTAGGCATGAGCACAAAACACTGATGAAGCTTTAGGCTGAGGATCATTTGCCACATTCCTTGCTTTCGCCTTTCTGAGGTTTTCCCTTGTATGTTTGCACCTTTCCCATGAGAAGATGGGCCAGCAGCCTGGCTTTAGGATCTGGGATCCCACACTTCCCCCACCCTTCCCCAGCCCTGCGGAGGGGCAGGCAGCCAGGACACCTCTGTCCACCTGAAGGTTGTATCCTCACCCTCCTGGCACTGTGGACATTGTTTCTTATCTCCCTCAGATATTTCACAGTGGCCACCAGCACATTTGGAAGCTGTCAAGGTGTTAAGGGTTTGGTAGATCAGTGTCTTCTCCCAGACCCTCCCCTTAATTCTGGAGCACCTGCAAAGCCCATGGGGCTGTGAGCACGCCCTGAGGATGTGCAGCTTTGCCTAAGGTGAGGGTAACCTCACCTGTGGGTCAAGGCCTGGCTCTGCTATCACATTCCCAGTGAAGCAACTGTGACCAGGCACAGTTTGCTGCTGGAGAAATACAAGCTTGGTGGCACAGGCTTTTTTTTGCTTGTAGCATGCCCTGGGTTTGTTAGGATCTGTTGCTTGGTCTGGAGAATCAGGAGAAGTTCAAACAGCAACTTGTAGCAATGAGTCTTTATTATAAATATTTTGCTCCACAGGCACATCTTGGCAGGGCAGTGACAGCAGGAGCTCGGTGGCTGGCTGGTCCATGTCACTGTGACAACTCATCCTGCTGGGTTGCAGTAATGGCTCCTCCTGCAGTGACAGTGCCCACGGCTACAGCACCCACTGGAGAGGAGCTGCCAGCACCTTTGGCTCCCTCGAGAGACAGGACTGGATGGGCAAGTCAGATGGTGGATGGAGTTACTGTTTTCTTTTGAAGCCGTTGTATGGTTTTAGCCACCCAGTCCTTCTTGGGGTCAGCACAAATCTCATCACCACTGGCAGCCACAATCCTGCAATGAGAAAGTGAGGAAAAAGAGTGAAAACATGAACCATGAGCCATTCCCTTCCTGTGCACTATTTCTCCCCTCCCTTTTTGCAGCCCCATCCTGGATTGAGGCTTGGAGCCATCTCCAGCAGCCTGTGCCCTCCCTGGACTGATGGTGAGTGTTTGAGTCTTCCCAGATCACTAGCATTAGCAGAAAACACTAAACCCCATTTTGCTTTCCTACCACAGCCCCCCCCCCGGCTGGGACTGAGCTGTCTGTGGGGCAGGATGGGATGGGGGAGCCAAAGATCTGGGATAGGAAGCAAACGCTGGGATACTCACACAACTGCAGGCTTGGGGCAGTCTTTGGATGTCTCGTAGTAGGTCTGAGGGTGTCGGATGCGTTTCTGTGCATATTTGAAGCAGCATTCCACGGGTGCAAAGTGGACTGTGGAGGGAAGGAGGGATGTTGTGAATTGTGAGCCAGACAATGGCACCACGGGGTTTGGAGCGCAGCATGGAGGCTCTGGGGCATCTCAGCAGCTCCCACAGCATCCTGTGACAGGGGTTTGTCACCCTTCACACAGCAAGCACAGGACTGGGACATGGACAGAGGTGGGGCAGGGGACAGCCTGGGACCTGCCACCTCCCAGCCCCAATTGCTGCAGCCCCCAGAGCACACGGTAAGGTCGGGGTGCTCAGTCTGGGGATGAGGTTTAGGGGCTTTCCAAGGCAGGGGCACAACTTACAGGGTGTTTTGGAAGGCTCCAAACAGCTGCATGTTCTCCCTCCCTCCAACCCCTTTCCCATCCAGCCGAGACCTGGGGAACAAGTGCCAGAGCCTCCTCCAAGCTCCTGCAGCCTCTCCCCAGGTCTGGCTTTGCTGGACCACCCAGCACCTTCTCCATCCCTCCCTGCATCCCGGGATGTGCTGCCCTGCCCTGCCCAGGGGGTTACTCCTTTGAGCAGCACCATTCCCACTCCCCCCGGCATTCCCTGCCCAAAGGGATGTCCCCAGTGGGGGCTCAGAGCCCTGAGCTGCAGCAGTGCTCCCTGAGGTTCCTTACCTGTGGCATGGTGCAGGGAGAAGGTGAGGAGCAGGCTGAGCAGCAGGACAGTCCTTGCAGGGAGCATGGTGGCTGTGGGGTGGCTCTTCCTCCGTGCTCTGTGCTGCCCTGCTCGCTGCCTGTGCCTGGGGCTCTCTCCACACCGTTATTTATCCTCTGCCTGCCTGCCCGCCCACTCAAGCTGCATTTCCAAAAATTCCAAACGTGTGCTAAGAAATCAGGGTGAAGGGGGTTTCTGTCGTTTATTTTTGGGACACATCCAGCGCTGGGTGGAAAGTTTCAAGGAGCAGTTGTGCATTGTGTGGCAGAGCCATGACGTGGCAAGGGAGCTTCCAGGAGACTTTGGTGGAATTGAAAGTAAATACAAACCATCTTCTCATGCAGGCAGAACATCAAGTGCAGTGCTTGTCTGTCTGTTTCTAAAGGGGACACAGCCCACAGTCCCTGAGCAGGGACAAGTCTCGGTGGGCTCAATTGCTTTGCCCAGTGCCAAAGGCCAGTGATGGAATTCCATCCAAACGGAGCTCCCAGACACCTTGGGGACACAGAGAGCACTGGGCCAGGCAGGAAAGCACGATGGGATGGGATGGAATGGAATGGAATGGAATGGAATGGAATGGAATGGAATGGAATGGGATATCAGGCAGAAGAAGCCATACGGGACCAATCCAGAAGGGACCCCAGAGCAGGGGGTGTCAGAGGTGCTTTTGGTGGGTTCAGCAGACTTTAGAGAAGGGGAAGAAATGGGGCAGGGGCAGTGGGGTGTCTGAGGAGGGTCTGGGTCTCAACACAAGGCTGAGCCCATGTGTTGCCTCTGCCTTCCACACCAGCACTGGGATAGAAATGAGAGTCAGGGGGATGGAGGCTTGTGGCCATCAGTGCACAGACAGGGCATTCCTGCAGGGAGATGGGACAGATCCTACACAGCCCCAGGAGAGTCATCCCAGGTGCCAGGGAGGAGGGGCAGGTGGCACAGATCCCAGGGAGCACTGCTGGACATCAGCCCAGCTTCCATGCAGGGATCTGCTCCCTGGGAAGGCAGATGCAGCTGTGTGTGAGGAATTGGTGAGGTCCTGCTGGAAACCCACAGAGGATGATGCTGGGTGGGAGCACAGGAGGGGACCTGGCTGTGGCTTGGGGGATGAGGCAATCTCAGAGGGGAAGAAAGATGGAAATAGGTTTCTTTGGAGATTATTTCATGTCTGCACGACTTCTCTGGAAGGAGAAAGGAGAAGGAAACAGATCCAATGTGCAGAAAATGCCGGTTTAGAAGAAATGGTCTGCAGGATGTGGGGTCTGCTGGCCTTGCATGGGGCAAGGTGGCCACGCAGAGAGCTGGGGACAGCCCCACTGGGCTCTAGTGCCACTGTCCCCAGGCAGGGCTCTGCAGGGAGAAAATGCCTGACACACAGAGCAGCCTGAGTCCTCTGCTGTGGACTTTGCAGCACCCCCAGGTTCTCCTGCCCTCCCTGTCCATGTCTCCAGAGCACAGACCCTTGGGGCCAGCAGCCACCAGGGTCACACCAGCTCCTGGGCACTGTTTAAAAGCACACAACTGCAATTAAGGGGATAACTGAGCTAATGACTTTTTCCAACCAGCATCTCCTGGCCCTGAACACCTTATGTGCCAGCCCCGAGCTCCCTTTTCAGCTTGGCTGAGGGCACACATTTGCTCCTCTTTTCCCTTAGGTATTCATTCCCCTCCAGAAGCATTAGTAGATGCCTCCACTATCTGTTCTTCATAGAGCAAATCAGTGCATGCTGGATGTTTAAAGGCCTGGAAAGACCCCACAAGGCTCTGGAGGATTGGGTTTCCCTCTGTGTTCCTGTCCCAGCAGTGCACCTTTGGGTTTGGCTTTACTGCTCTCCAGCCTCCTCTGCAGTGCCTGGGGCATTCCCTGCACCCTCCTGAGCCATCCCCACCAAGGCACAGCCTCTTCCCCAGGTGAGCAGCTCCTGGTGAGGCAAATGCAAAGGCAAGTGGAGAGAAGGGGGTACAGATTCTGCAGAGGATTTTATGGGTGTCCAAACCACCTGCAACCTCACTATAATTAATAATTGAATACAAATTTTCTGACTGAGGAAAACCCCTACTTTAGAAATTAAAATGGATAGGCATAGACAAAAAAAAATTTAAAAGCAAAGTAGAGGTGAGAAATATTCTGTGACTCATAAAATGCTTTGGGTTTTGAATGGATAATCACAAAATTTAATACTTTAGCAGAGAACATGAACTGTTTGCCCATGATAAATGTCGATTTCAGGCTGGACTTGCCCTGCCCCGAGGTCTGTGCTGTACCCGAGGCACAGCTGTCAGGAGAGGGCACCAAGTCCAAGCCAACAGGGTGACTCCATGGCCTGAGGACTCCTGAAGTGGAAAGGCAACAGTTTTGGAAGCTTCTGCAGCTGAAGCTTCTCCTGGTGCACCAGAGTTCTCCACCTTCTTGGTGCCTGTGACACCTCAGGTTCCAGACCTGCAGTGTGTCAGGGTCACCCCTCAGCTCTGGGTGGGTTTTGCCTCTGCTGTGAAAGCGTCCCTGGAGCTGCTGCAGCCAAAATCCCCTTCCCCAGGAGCTGTGAGTGCTGGCAGCAAGGCTCTCTGGGTGGCTGCTGCTCAGGGACTGGCTGAGCATCATCTGGGCCGATGGGGTTTTTTTTGGTAGGTTTCTTTTTTTTTCTTTGGTTCTCCTTTTTTTTCCCCTTTATTGAACTGTCATGGAGAAAGAGGAAATGGGGGGACATTCGGAGTTGCAGCATTTGTCTTCCCAGGTCACTGTTACACTTGAGGGAGCCCTGCTCTGCTCCCCATGGCTGAGCACCTGCCCACTGATGGGAAGGACAGAATGAATCCCTTATTTTGCTTTATTTATTAAATTGTCTTTAACTCACAGCTTTCCTCACTCTTGCCCTTCCAGTTCTGCTCCCTCTCCCAAATCCCTGGCAGGGATCACTGCTGAGCTCTCCTTGGCCCCTGGCAGGGGCAAAATTTCCAGGGCTGTATATGCAGGAATCCCTTGTGTGATTCAGCATCCCCTGTCTGTCCTGCCTGCCCAGGGAGCTGTGCAGAGAAACCTTCCCCTGCAGCCCAGCTCAGACACCACAGCTGGGCACACACGGCAGGCAGGCTGTGCTCCTCCACGGGACAGCAAATGGGACAGGCTGGAACTGATGGTTTTTAGTTTTGCACCTAAAAACCCTCAGAGGAGGCCCCAGCCCCTTTTGAGTCCCCTTGCAGTCCCATCCATCCCCCTCCCCTCCTGCCCCAGTGAGACCCAGTGGGAAGAGCCACCATCCAGCCCACAGCTGTGGGGCTGAGAGAACAAAGGACACCACTCTCCAATACCACATGAAGTAACCTTTATTTTGTGGCTGTGATCAGCAGGCAGGTGCTGGCGGGGCCAGCAGCATTCCAGGAGCTGGTGCCCAGCTGTGGAGGCAGTGCAGGGCTCTGGGGAGTCAGTGCCCTCTCCCAGCAGCTGGGACATCCACAATCCTTCCTGGGAGTTTACAGGGACTGTGACCTTCCTTCCCACCAGGATGTTGGGTAGCCTGAACCAGGCACCAAGTCATTTCTTTTTTTGAAGCTCTGTAATTGCTCTCTTCACCCACTTCTCCTCGGGGTTTGTACAGATCTTGGCTTCTCTCTTGGTCTCAAACCTGCCAAGGGTAAAGATGAAGCTTTGTGAGGAATGACAGCTGTGATTCCATTTGTGCCCACACCATCCTCCCTCCCCTGCACTCTTTCTCCTTTCCCTTTGTCCCTGTGTGCTGCCCTGGGTTCTGGGTGTCCTACAAGCAGCTCATCCTGCAGCCCAGCCCCTCTGGAGCCCGTGCAGAGCCATCAGGAGCTGGGATGGCCTCGCAGAAGTGCCCAGACAGTCACATCCTCCCCTCTGAATGCTGGAAGATCACGGAGGTTACACAGACCTGTCCCTGTCCTGTCCCCAGATGGAACAAATTAACTGAACCCAGGCAGCCCAGGAGACAGCACAGCCTAGGGAAATTGCCAGGACTTACACAATTGCTGGGGAATAACATTCCCTGGGAGTTGAGTAGAAGCCCAGGAGGTTGACCAGGCAGAGAGCGCACCTCTCATATTCAAAGCAGCACTCGGATGGAGAGTAAGGGCCTGGAGAACACAGAGAGGGATGGTGAGTGCTGGCTCTGGAAGGCAGCAGAACCTTCACCCAGGACAAGGCTGATGAACACAACACCCCCCAAGCTCTGCAAATGCTGCCATGAGGAGCCCCAGGTGCTCTCCTCCTCCCTGGCCAGGGCAGAAGGATGCTCCAGGTTATCACCCAGCCTGCAGCAGGAGCAGTCTCCATCCTCCCCTGCACCCCAGGGTGTGCTGCTCTGCCCTGGCCAGGAGTTGCTCCTCCTGCCAGCAGCACCATCCCTGCTCCACACTGGGGTTTCCTTCCTAACCATCCCGATGGGACAACCCCGAGTCCCAAGCGGCAGCAGTGGCCCAGGAGATGTTCTACCTGTTCTGGAGCATGGGGAGAGGCTGAGGAGCACCACGAGCAGCAGGACTGTCCTTGCAGTGAGCATGGTGGCTCTGGGAGGGCTCTTCCTTGTAGGATGCTGCTCTGCCTCTTTGGGGGAGCCCAACTCTGAGCTCAGGCAAGGAGGTGCTGCAATTTATGCTCTCTACTCCTCCACAGTTATCCCTTTTCTAAAGAATTTGAATCAAATCCAAAAAAAAGTCTTCGTTGCCCATGGGGATTTCCATGTCACATGGGATCATCAAAATTGCAGACAGACAATACCTGGAAAGACAAAATAAATTGTGTCAGCTTCTGTGCTCACCCACACAGGGAAAACCACTGCTCACAGCCATCTGAGTGTGTTTTGGGTTGGTATTCCCACTGCTGCATGTGACAAACTGTGGACAGGCAAATATTTAAGGAAAACACAATTACTTGAATACTTCCAAGCTGTCACTCACCTTTCCAAGCTAGTATCTTTGTTTTCCTCTGCTGTGTTGTGAGAAGCTCTGGGGGTGTTTCATTGACTAGATAGGCAGAATGATCCCATCAGTCCATAAAAGCTCTTGGTAATACCCATGTTTACATCTGTAACTGCAGTGCAAGGCAGCATTTATATATATTTATCTCTACACATGGAAATCACCTTCCACAGTTCTCTGTCAGACCTTGTTCTTTCAAAAGAGTGGTAATTTCATCAGAGCATATTTCAGAGATGAAGCAGAACTGTTGTGAAGAGGTTATTCTGTCTTTGTTTTAAAAACACACAAAACAACCCATTTGAATCTTTGTGTTGCTGTGATAGAAAATAAAAATGTATCTCCTGCTATGAACACAATTGTGGGATCAGCTGATCAATTTGGATATATCACCATCACTTCTGGAGAGCAGGTATGCCAGGTCACATCATTTAGCCAAGGTCCTGTGATCATTATTGGCTGCCAAGGGAAGAATGTATGAAGACAACAAGCCCGTAATGAGGTTCTTCCAAAATATTTTAGTCACTGTCAATTCTGAGTCCATGTAAAACTTGTGGTAATGAATAAACATTTGTGTCTTGTGTCAGTGTGTTCTGCAGCTTTTGTGGAGGAGCAGGTGAAATTTCAAGCCTGACTCTCAGTGGTTTCTGCTCTCCTGAACAAGGAAGGTTAGCTTGTGCTCATTAAGAGGGTTGCTGTTATTTGCTGAGTGTTCTGTGAATCACGAACATCCCTAACTGTAGATAGGTTGTGGAAAGCCTGGGCAGTTCTGCTTTCAACAGTAATTTCTGTACTTGTGAAATATTTCTGTGTGTTTTCAGTCTCTAATTTACAGCCCATTTTTAGAACTTCATGGAGCTCAGATGTTGCTGGTGAGCAGTGGGGTTCCTTTCATATTAATTTGTGTCTTCCCTAAACCCCATTGAATTTAAGAATGATGAAACATAATTTAAGATCTGCAGTCTTATTTTGCTTTCTTTCTTTGGGGCCTGCTGTCTTGCTAAATCGTTGGCTTCACAACAGTGACATTGTCAGTCTGGTCTCATTTTTCTTTCTTCTTGGCTTTCAGGAGCAGATAGTCCAACCTGTAGCAATGGAGTCATGTCCACAAAAAGCAAACAGAGTCACAGTAAATACCCAGCACTGAGTTCATCATCTTCATCTTCCTCCTCCTCTTCCCCTTCATCTGTGAACTACTCTGAGTCCAATTCTACAGATTCTACCAAATCTCAGCAGCACAGTAGTACGAGTAATCAAGAAACCAGGTATTGTTTTTCCTCTGGAGACACCTGAGGGGGAGTGGGAGGTGGGAAACGTCTCACTCTGCTCTCTAAGGAGCCAGAAGGGCATCTGTTTGCCCAGAAGCTTTCCCAGTCAGCCTGGTGGTGTTTCTGCTGCCTCAGCCAGGCACTTGTTCCTGCTGAGCAGCCTTCCTGCCCTGTACTGGGTGAGGCAGCAGCTCAGGCCAATACTGGCTTGCTGTATTGCCCTCTTGTGTAATTTCCTTGGGCTGTTGCCCTGTTCGTTCCAGGTGTGCCTCTGAGCCAGCAGTAATTTGTTCCATGCTGTGACAGCAGGTCAGGCTGAGTCTCCCTTGTGCAAGAAGCCACAGGTGGTGGCAGCAGTTCAGTGCAGCCACTGCTGCCTTTTCTGGAGTGTGGAGCAGAGTGAGCTGTGGTGAAAACTGAGCTTCCTTTGGGCTCACTCTCCACACTGCTGTTGCAGGGCTGTTTGAGGCCTCAGTGGAGCAGAGGGTGTCATTGTGATTAAAATAATCTCTTGCTAATTGCAGCTGGCACTCATTCTTCAAGTGCAGTGCTGAGCACGGCTTGCAGGGCAGTTCGCAGGCTCAGTTGTGACCTCTGGAGGGCCACCTAGCCTGTAACTGAGTGAGAAACACTTGTTCAGACTCAATTTACCAGAATCATTTAATGATACTGGATTTGTCATTATTTTTTTTTTTTAAATGTAGAGCCTAAGTTCCAATAAGATCTTCTCGTATTTTCAGTTAATCATAGTTAATCAGCAGTATCAGTCAGCCTGCTGTCTTGGACATTTAAGTGTTCAGTAGTGCACTGTTTGCAAGGAGTGAGGATGTATCATAGCCAAGTTCTCCCTCCTGTGCAGTCTTTGAGTGTGTTATCTGTTACCTGACTGTTCACTATCTCAAGGATCAGCACTTCCTGAAGGGAAAATGCAAAATATTCTGCACCTGGAATTATGACAGGCATTCAGGGAGCAGAACTTTGTTTCATAAATTGTCTTCAGAAGCCTGCAACAATTTTTGCTGCACTAACTTGGACCATCTGGCTCCCTGTAGTCGAACTGGCACCTTTTCTGGTGTGCTGGCCATTGCTGGGCACTGTTTGGCACATAAGCTCTTCATTTCTTCCCTGAATTTAGACATCTGACCTTTCTTCCCTCCCTTCACCTCAGTGACAGCGAGATGGAAATGGAGGCTGAGCATTACCCCAACGGAGTGCTGGAAAATTCATCCACCAGGATAATGAATGGCACCTACAAACACGAAGAGATCCTGCAGACAGATGAGTCCAGCATGGGTAGGTCCTCAGAGGCTGGAGGGGTAAGGGGAAATAGGAGCTGGTGTCAGGAGTTAAAACTGTGATTGGATTGTGGGGAAAAAGCATGTGCTTTGGGCTGCTTTCCCCACCCAGTGTATGAAGTGCCTGCTTCATGGGGAAAATTAATCTGTCCTGAAACTCAAACTAGGACTGGCTTTTCATAGACTTACAGACTGGTCATATTTTGGAGCAGGGAAAGCAATAGGAGTCAAAGGTTTGTTCCATGCTGATCATGAAACTGAGCTCAGAGCAGACCTGTCAGAAATGCCTGCTGGGGAGCTGAGACTGAAACTGATGGATCCAGTTATAATTGGATATATATTTAATGGCTCTTGTGGCCACTACTACTGGGAAGCTGGTGTGTGGGTATCTCTGACTGAAAGTTTTCTGAGTCTAGGATTTGTTAGACCAGAGGTTTCTGGGTTATATTTATTGTGTTACACACATGAAAGGGTGACAGATTGGAGTTGCAAGCTCCCAGGATTTTATCAGGATTTCTAGGTAGTCCTCAGGCAATAAACAGAGCTCAAATCTTCCCTGTATCTATGGGCACTACAACAAACTCACTACTGGCTGTTGTAGGGCAGGGATCACAGAAAGCTTCCACTGGGATAAACTTAGGACAGGAAGCAGCTTCCTGTTCCAGAAGGGAGTCTGTGGATATCCTGACACACAGTGGGCACTGGTGGGGAATGCAAGATGATTGTTCCTTCTCCGCTGCTTCTCCTTAGAAGACAGCTGCCCCCAGAGGCAGCTCTGTGGAGGGAACCACGCTGCCACAGAGAGAATGATCCAGTTTGGACGGGAGCTGCAGATCCTGAGCGAGCAACTTTGCAGAGAGTATGGGAAGAACACCATGCACAAAAAGATGCTTCAGGTAAGCCTGGGCCTCGTGCTGCATTGCAGCAGTTCTCTGGGTCAGGTCTGGGGTTGTGGGTTCCCTTGTAGACACCTGGGTAGCCCCCACTTCTGCACCTGCTGAGCAAGAAGGGTCCTGCGTGGGGATCAGAGATCAAAACACGAATGCAGAACATCCACACCCAATTCTCAGCACAAGAGAGAAGAAATACAGCTCCTGCCTAGCTTCCTGGAGCAAGTGCATGCTCTTCTTCTCTGCAGGTGACACTCTACCTGCCTTCCTGTGCTGGCTTCCCTGCCAGGTGGAGGGGACACCCTCTTTAACCTTCTATCTTGATGGGCCACTGTAGTCCCTTGCTGCCAAGAAGAAAAGGGCCATTTCTTTTCAGGAGGTAGGCACCTGTCACTGTGGTGATTGCAGGAGGTGCCCCAGCTGGACTTGGTGCTTTTCCTGTGTGTTTGCAGCCCTGCCTGGTCTCACTGTGCCTTTCTGTTCTCTCTCAGGATGCCTTTAGCTTGTTAGCTTACTCAGACCCTTGGAACTGCCCTGTCGGCCAACAGCTGGACCCAATCCAGAGGGAACCTGTGTGTGCTGCTCTCAATAGTGCTATTTTGGGTAAGATCTGGTTCCTGTGGGAGTGTTTCACCTGCTCCCAAGGGCTGTCCTGTGGCAGGCAAGCCTGTGAGTGTTAGGGAAAGTTCAGAAATAGTTGTGTTTAGCTTTTGTCTTTCTTTCTGTTGCTGGGGACTGTCAGGGCAGTAATACAGGAAGGAGGGTAGGAGGGAATTCTGCAGAGAACAGATCCCCTGATACATTCCCATTTTGACTCCCTTCCTTGCATCTTCCTCAATGCTGCTCCCAAGGATGTGCCTCAGGATTTTCCTCTCCTGCTTACTGAAGAAACCAAGATCTCTTTGATAGATTTCCCACCCCTCTCCCTTCATGCTCTGAACCCGCCTGAATAATTTTGTGGACTTTACCACATTTGTATGGATTAGCAGAGTTCAGCCCTGGTATCATCCTGTTTTTTAGGAGAGAATGCACAGTCTGTCTCACTGTGCCCAGGCAGATTTCCTATAGGGTCCGTGCATCTCACACTGAATGTTCCAGAAGGAGTTTTAGACCTTGCCTTCTGGGGAAAGGAACAACTTGATAGACACACCCATGAGGGCTCGTGTTCTGCCTGAGCATGTTTTGGGAAGGACAGTCCCTTCCCCTGACAGCAGCTGTTTGTCCAGTGCTTGAGGAGCATGGACAAGTTGCTGAGGGCAGGCACCAGGGAGATGTGATGTCTGGACATGCTTCATCACACAGGTTACCAGACACCTTGTCTAGCTGAGCTGAGGGCTCCCTCAGAAATCATGCCACTGTAGAGACGTGGTGATGAGGGAGTGAGTTCATCCAGGGCTTGGGCTGCTGGGCAGCCTTGCACAAGTGGGAGAAATGGAGACGCTGCCTCCCACCTGGGACCAGATTCTCCTGCCTTTTTTTATTCCTCCATGCTTTGATATCTCACGTTTTAAGGGTTTTCTGGCAACAGCATCAGCAGTAGCTTTGTTGCCTTTTTGTTGCTCTGTCCAGCACAGCAGCATTCTCTCAAAAGCTCTGCTGAGCTGTGGGATGTGTCATGGGTGGTGGGGTGTAGCACAGAGCTGGCAGTATTTGGGAGCAGCTTCCTTCCAGAGCCAGCACCTTCTGCCAGGGATCTGGGTTTGGGACAGAGAGAGGCCTGAGCACAGGTGAGCCAGCAGCAGCCTGAACATCCCTTCTGAACAGCTCTTTGTTTGCCCCCACAGAATCTCAGAACCTGCCAAAGCAGCCCCCGCTGATGCTGGCCCTGGGCCAGGCCTCGGAGTGTCTGCGGCTCATGGCTCGCGTGGGGCTGGGCTCCTGCTCCTTTGCCAGAGTAGACGATTATTTGCACTGACACCCGAGCGGGACGGAGCTGCCGTCGTGGAGTGCTGCCCTTCACCCTCTGCTGCTGCCACTCTGCACCACCACCTCGTTGGATAGCCTGAGCTCCCTGCCACCGACACCCCCGTAGCACACACACACTGCCCGTGCAAGGACTGAGTGAGTCCCTCACTGTGTGGCTGTTCCTGCCCCCAGGAAGAACTGGCAGATCTGACCCATCTCCCTGCCTTTGCTGCGGCTCCAGCGGCACTCAGTATTTCGCTGGTTATTCTAATGTAGCCTTCTGATGTAGGGATTTTTCTCTTTTGTTTTGATTTTGAGTTGTTTCTCATGGTTCCACCAGTATTTTATCTGGAGAGTTTTGCTGAGCTGGTTTATGCTGATTTACTGAGGAAGCTCATCAAGTTGGTTACAGCTTGTTCTTTTCTTCCCTTCTCCCTCCATCGTGCACATACAGCATCATCCGTGCTAGTAATCCGAACTCTTCTCACAGTGGCAGTTCAGAGGGATTTTTTTTTTTATTTTATTTGAATCATGTTTATTAAAAAGGTCTCTTCCACCTCCACAAAGTCACTGATGTATTTATTGCCCACAGACTCGGTGCCAGCCACACACACCATACCACCCCTCAGGAGGCCGGGTGAGGTAGGTCCTGTCACACACCAATGATGGGAATTGGAGGAGCCTGGTTCTTCATGGTGCCTCTCTTCAGAGCCCAAGGCTCTCAATCTTGGCTTTGTGAGTGGGAAGAGTAGAAGATTGACATTGCCTGCATTGGTGATTGTGCTGTAGAAGCATCTCACAGCCCTGAGAAAGAGTTAAATCCAGCTCTCTGAACAGCTGGGGGGACAGGACTGATGAATATGAAGTCATCTGCCACTGTATGGGTAGAACCAGGTCATGTGAGTTGGCCAGAAACATCCGTGGGTGATGCCCTGGTGGGCTGACAATTTTTAATTAAATAACAAATCCTCCTTTTTCTCCATGGAGGAGGGCTCTGCCACTAACTCAGTAATAACAGTATTTCCTGCCCTCTCCCATCCCTGCAACACTGATCTAAGTGAGCACTTCTAAATTTTGGAAGTGTCTGGAGAAACCTGGGCTGAGCTGTGCTTGTCCTTGCAGGTGGGACAAGCTGAGGTCAGGTTGGGGTCAGTACCAGCTCTGTCAGGCCTGAGCCATTCAGAAGGGAGCAGCAGTGTTTCTTTAGGAATTATTAAGATAATTATCAAAGTTTCAGGCCCAAAAGAGACCAACAAGGATCTGTGGGTGAGTAACCTCTGAGTAAAATGGACTAATTTGTCCATGCTATGTGCCAGGCCCAGGGACCTGAGTGCTACCAAGCATTCAGACCACCTGTGGGTGTTTTTGAGCATGTTCTGTTACCTGGCCAGGCTGCCTGGCAGCACTGTGTGCTTTACATCCTCTGCTGTACCCTTAGGAGATGACAGGTTCAGCCTGGCTGCATGGGAGGAGTTGGAATTCTGCACCAAATTAATTGTAGGTCAGTAGCTCTGGGGAGGACCCAAGGGAGCTCAAACCAAACATGAATTTTACTGCTGTTCACGAATTTTTTGTTTTGGAAGGTCAGTGAATGATGAAGAGGTTTTGTTGAGGTTTGTCCTTAAAATGGAGGTTAGCCTGTGCCAGGGCTTCAAGCACTAAGAGAGTTTGTATGCCACTGAGAAGGAAAGTAGCAGCAGCCCAAAGCTTTAAGGATTTTCTGAGTTTGCAGGCTGGATTTGTAGCTGAAATCAAGGCAGAGCAGGGGGCAGGTGCCAGGGCACACTGTGCCAGTGAATGTGCAGATGGTGTTGGAGGTGGTTGGGAACATTATCCCTGCCTTTTGGTGAAGGTGTGCAGTGTGTAGGGGCAGTGCTAGAGCTGTGGTGGACTAAGAGAGCAGGAGGTTTAGGGCTGAAGATGATTTTATCAGATCACTGTACCACTGCTAAAAGCAGAGGGAGCTCTACCACAGCCTTTCTTCCAGGGAGACAGAGGCAGAGCTGCACCAAGCAGAATTGAACTTGCCAGTCTGGGGCTTCTCTTCCAGCTCTGGGGAACAGCTCATGTGCCTGAAGCTCATCTGTTGATTTTCAACTGTGCTGTCGGATCCCAGCCCAGCCTGCTGTCCTTGCCTTGCTGCAAGTGCAGAGATAACTCCATGGGCAGGTTTCCTTCCCAAAGCCTCTGGTCCCAGATGTGCCAAGGCAGCATGTGAACTCTGCCTGCTGGGATTCTCCTGCAGGCTTTCCATTCCTTAGAGCCAGGCTGACAGCACACAGCTGGGCTGATTCTGGGTACTGAGGCTGAAATAATCCAGGACCCTGCTTTTCCTTTCCTGTTTGGCAGCTTCTTCTGCTGTTGGTCACCATTTTGCAGCAGTCTGGCTGCACTCAGACCTCTCTCTCGTCTTTGTAGCAGCACCATCTTTATCTCTTTCTGAGATTTTTTTTGGTTCCTTCTCTTTGTGGTTTCTTTAAGCCAAGTCTCTTCATCTTGTGTCATATTAATGCCCCATTTGATCTCTCAGCAAAGCTTTGCTGACTGTTCTAGCATGCCTTTTTTATTTTGGTTTCACTACAAAAAAAACCCAAGAAATGTTCCTAGATATCTGGTTATTTTGGTGCCAAGAAATGTGTGGTGGAAGTTACTTTGTTTGTTTTTTTTATTTACTTCAAGTGTTCTGGTAATTTCACCAGTGGTTTCTGCTTCTTGTACTCAGATTCTGACTAATGTGGCCATGACTCAGGATGGGGAAGATAAGTGTGTGGTGTGTGGTGGGATGTCAGCCTCAACCTACCCTTGATTCCTAGATGGGATTTCTGATGTGGTTTTCTCAGGTTGTATTTCAAAGCCTCTTGCCTTTGTATCTCCCTGGTGGCTTTTGATGGTTCATGTTAGCTGAAATTTGGATTATTGCAGCAGTTTTTTAAAATAGAGCTAAAGTGAAATGGGGTCTGTAACACTGAATATGGCTGTACACCTAACCAGAGGCTGCATGGCAATTCAGAAGTTAGTTTTATAAAAACAATTTGAGTTTTGTTATTCCAAGTGCCTCAAGTAACTTAGTCACTGCTCCCAAGAGTCCTTTCAGTGAAACCATGTAAATGACAGTGGAGCCTGTAGGAGAATCTGCTGGTTTCCCATTTCTGGTGAGGGGACAAGGACTCAGCTGATGGCACTGGATGTAGGACTTCCATCCTGTGTGGTTGACTCATGGGTTCTCTGCTGGGCTGGCTTCACATGCTGGGAGAAGGTGTTGCAGAGCTCAGCTGGACCCTGCACGAGCAGCATTCCCCAGTGCCAGGAGAGGCTCTCCAGCTGCCTGTCCTTCCCAGGACCTGGGAAATGCCACTGCTGGGACAACTGAACCAGCTCTGCTGTAGCTGCACACTCACAGGGTCTCAGCTGTCCCCTGATCTGTCCAGAGGCACCATCAAAGAGCTGTGATCTAGAGAGCAGCAAATACCCTCCAGCTCTGTGCTCTGGACACCCCACCCTCCTTCCTGACACTTGGCACTGCAGCAAAGGCCTTGCAGAAGGAAAACATTTCACAGGGACCTGGTGGAACCTGATTTCAGGCCTGCACATCCTGGCCTTTGGGTTTGAGTCCAATGCCCTGCCTGTTAAGTGGCCTTTTGAGAGGAGCATTTTGGGAACTCCAGACCTGGAGCCTTGGTTAAAGTGTCCTTCAGGGGTTGAATTAGCTGAATTACATCACCAGGCTTCTCTCCCCATGGACAAGGTTCATGGTGCCCCCACAAGCTGAGAGTGAGAGCATCAAGAATACACTGGGAGAACTTTGCAGTGAGATGCACTGGAGTAGCTGGGATAAGTGTTTCTTGGAGGGGTATCCCCCCCATACACCTAGTACTCCAGCCTGTGACCATCTTAGTGGCTCTGCTGGGTGGATTCCAGTTTGTGGATATCTCTCCTGTACCAGGGGAGCCAAATCTTGTTCCTCTTGTTCCTCTTGGAACCATCTTGTTCCAGATGATTCTTTTTGCTGCTCCATGAGCCTACCCTAGCAAGTATTTATCAAAGCTATTTCGAAACTTACAGGGTTGAGAGACCTCTCAGTCAGACTCTCCTGTGAGCAAGTCTATTTCCTGTGCATCCTTGAGTGTGCTCTCAGAGCCAGCTGGTTTTGGGAAAGCTTTTTACTGCTACCAGCAACCCTTTCTTGCTTCTCTCTCTCACAATCCCAGTATTCTCCCAACTCCATGAGCACAGTGGTATCTGCAGTGCTGGGTGCTGTGGGAGCTGCTCCAAGGCCAGGGCCAGCTCTGTGGCTCATGTCTGTCAAGTATAGCTGTGGCCACTCCAGCTGCCCTTCCTGACTCCTTCTTCCCTGCTGGCATGAAGGGGCAGGTCCACATGTGACAGTCCCTTTTTGCCACCACACAGCATCCTGTCAGCCTGCAGCTGGGCTGGCCTCAGCACTTCAGCTCTTCTTGTGTGGGTCCAGCAGAACAGGGAGGGATTCCCAGTGAGGGACTGGTCAATACACAGCATCCAGCCCTTTAGGGGAGCTTGTCCAGTGGATGCTCTCCCTCAGCCCCATGTGAAGCAAAGCTGGAGCTTGTTGCCTTGGGATGTGTGAAAGGTGTGTGCTGAAAGATGGGTGATACAAACCTGTTTCTATTTCAACATCCTGGTGTGCTGCTGCCCACTGGCTTTGGGCACTGGGAGGTGCAGCTGTGGCTGGCATGGAGAATGAGCCCCTCTGGGAATATCATTCCTCATGGTTACCCATATCTGGGATCTTCCCATATCCTTCCTTCTCGTTTTTCACAGTAACATCTCAATCTGTCCTCAAGCTGTGTCCTTGTTTTTCACGTTTTATTAAGGCATCTTTACCATTCTTTAAATAGCTTTGTTCTTGAGGCTGCCTTGAAAAACTGGAGCAATCAGAGCTGCTGTAACTAGTTCTGGGGATTGAATGTATCATTTTCCACCTTGGGTATCAGGGATGATGAACCATCTCCTCCTTCAGCCGAACAAAGCAGGCTGGATTGCAGCTGTGCTTTGGTACCTGTCTGTGCTAATACCTACCACGTGTTGCTCAGACACATTTCAGAGTTCTGCTGTCGTGGGGTTGATAGACAAGGTGACCTGTGGCAGTGAGGCTGTAGGGCAGTGTGTCAGTGCCATGAAGCTGTGTGGTGCACTACATGGGATCAGGAACTTCCCATAAAGAAGCAGTGCAGACTTGAGCTGTGCTGTGGCAGCAGGTGGAGAGAGAGGTCCCTGGTGCTCCAGTCCTGGGTGCAGTGAGGCCCCGTTGAGCTGGTCACAGCCTGGGAGAAGAAAAAAGGGGCCCTGGTCCACCCAGGATTCCCCTTTGCAGAAGGAGCATTTTCCTTCCAGCCCTGCTGGTGTGAGAGCAGCCTCAGTGGTGGGGCAGGGAGAGAGCAGATCTCTTGTAGAGAGCAAGTGTTGGGTCTCCAGCTGTACAAGGTGTTTCTGCAGAAGGACTTGGTGAGGACATGCCAGGGGACATGATGGGTGCTGCTGGGACCCGTCTGCCCCAGTGGGATGAGTGATGGAGGGAGCTGCAATCCAGCAGTTCTTGGTCAGAGCCAGAGCTGGCTGAGCCTTGTCCCATCTGCTGTGTAGGGGCAGAGAGCTGGAGGAAGTGTTGCTGGGGCTGTGTGAGGGGAGCTACAGCAGATTTGGGAGGAAAAGGGAGGAGTTGAGAGCCTGGAGGCCTTTTCCATAGACAGCACTATCTGCTCTTTACCATTCTTCCCTGTAACAAGAGGTGGCAGGTGATGGAGGAGTGTACCTGACACGTCTGTCCCTCTCCCCACATCTCAGACCAGAGCTCAGAGCCTGCAGCTTGAGCTGGAGCAGTGCCTGGCAAGCCAGGGCATCATCCAGGCTTGAGGATCACACATCCTGCCAGCTCTTTTATTTTCAGGAGGGAAGCTTAACTCTCCTGCTCACAGCAAACTCCCAAGTCCCATGTGGAATTTACACTCATGTCACCACTGAAACATTCCTGGAGGCCATGCAAACCTCTGCTGCTTGCTGAAAGTCCCATGGCCAGGCAGACACCTTCTCTCTGGTCACTCCACTTGAGTCCAGGCCTGTGCTTGGACGTTTTTGCTCGGGAGAACTTTAGCTGCATCCTTCCTCCAGAAGGGAGCACACAAGGAGTTTTGTATGCTGGGCTTCTCACAGGCTTAGACTTGGAGAAAGGAGAAGCAGCAGCAGCTCTGGGGATTATCCAGATTTTAAAGAAAATTTCAAAACCACATGTATGGTGACTTCCAGACCAAGGACTGCACCGGCGTTGGATTGGGATCGTGTGTGTCAGTCCCGCCTGTGCAGCCGGGGAGGCAGGAGGAGGCTGCAGCCCCTGAAGCTCTCACACTCAGCAGTGCAAGCCCCAGGACCTGCCCAGCACGCAGTGAACTCTTCTCTCCTGCTGGTTGCTCAAAACTCAGGTATGAAATGCTCAGCTGGAGCTTGGGGTGCGAGGTGTCCGCAGGTTTCCTGGCAGCCCTGGAGGAGCGGCCGCCGCTGGGCACAGCTCCCTGTGCCACTGCAGGCTTCTCATCGCCTTCAGGAGGGAGTTTCAGCTCTTGGGTACAACATTGGCTACGTGGACATTACACGAACTGTGCACATTGGTTCAGTCTACGCTTAGTATTTGTGAATTAAGTTATCTGATGCTTCGCATGAAAACTTCAAAAAAGGGGCTCGGGGGGGTGGATTTTAACTGAGAAAAAGCCTATGAAAATATACTGGAAATATGGTAAAGAAATCGACATTCTGCTGTATATTGACAGAATTATTTTTATTAAAATACACATCCATGTGCAAGAGCCAGTGTGGAGCCGTGTGCTTTGTCAGTGTCTGCTCACTAGGGAAGGATTCTTGTGTCCCCTCTGACAGGGATGCACAGTCCCCGATGAGTTTGTCCCCCGATACCTGATTCTGCTTCAGCTTCCCTTTCCACCATTGCTTCCTCCCATGGTGCTTACAGTTCATAGGCAAAAATATCATTAGGGATGTTTTTCCTGTGCCATTCAGCTAGAAAATACAGCCCTGAAGTGTTTCCTAGGCATGAGCACAAAACACTGATGAAGCTTTAGGCTGAGGATCATTTGCCACATTCCTTGCTTTCGCCTTTCTGAGGTTTTCCCTTGTATGTTTGCACCTTTCCCATGAGAAGATGGGCCAGCAGCCTGGCTTTAGGATCTGGGATCCCACACTTCCCCCACCCTTCCCCAGCCCTGCGGAGGGGCAGGCAGCCAGGACACCTCTGTCCACCTGAAGGTTGTATCCTCACCCTCCTGGCACTGTGGACATTGTTTCTTATCTCCCTCAGATATTTCACAGTGGCCACCAGCACATTTGGAAGCTGTCAAGGTGTTAAGGGTTTGGTAGATCAGTGTCTTCTCCCAGACCCTCCCCTTAATTCTGGAGCACCTGCAAAGCCCATGGGGCTGTGAGCACGCCCTGAGGATGTGCAGCTTTGCCTAAGGTGAGGGTAACCTCACCTGTGGGTCAAGGCCTGGCTCTGCTATCACATTCCCAGTGAAGCAACTGTGACCAGGCACAGTTTGCTGCTGGAGAAATACAAGCTTGGTGGCACAGGCTTTTTTTTGCTTGTAGCATGCCCTGGGTTTGTTAGGATCTGTTGCTTGGTCTGGAGAATCAGGAGAAGTTCAAACAGCAACTTGTAGCAATGAGTCTTTATTATAAATATTTTGCTCCACAGGCACATCTTGGCAGGGCAGTGACAGCAGGAGCTCGGTGGCTGGCTGGTCCATGTCACTGTGACACCTCATCCTGCTGGGGTGCAGGAATGGCTCCTCCTGCAGTGACAGTGCCCACGGCTACAGCACCCACTGGAGAGGAGCTGCCAGCACCTTTGGCTCCCTCGAGAGACAGGACTGGATGGGCAAGTCAGATGGTGGATGGAGTTACTGTTTTCTTTTGAAGCCGTTGTATGGTTTTAGCCACCCAGTCCTTCTTGGGGTCAGCACAAATCTCATCACCACTGGCAGCCACAATCCTGCAATGAGAAAGTGAGGAAAAAGAGTGAAAACATGAACCATGAGCCATTCCCTTCCTGTGCACTATTTCTCCCCTCCCTTTTTGCAGCCCCATCCTGGATTGAGGCTTGGAGCCATCTCCAGCAGCCTGTGCCCTCCCTGGACTGATGGTGAGTGTTTGAGTCTTCCCAGATCACTAGCATTAGCAGAAAACACTAAACCCCATTTTGCTTTCCTACCACAGCCCCCCCCCCGGCTGGGACTGAGCTGTCTGTGGGGCAGGATGGGATGGGGGAGCCAAAGATCTGGGATAGGAAGCAAACGCTGGGATACTCACACAACTGCAGGCTTGGGGCAGTATTTGGATGTCTCGTAGTAGGTCTGAGGGTGTCGGATGCGTTTCTGTGCATATTTGAAGCAGCATTCCACGGGTGCAAAGTGGGCTGTGGAGGGAAGGAGGGATGTTGTGAATTGTGAGCCAGACAATGGCACCACGGGGTTTGGAGCGCAGCATGGAGGCTCTGGGGCATCTCAGCAGCTCCCACAGCATCCTGTGACAGGGGTTTGTCACCCTTCACACAGCAAGCACAGGACTGGGACATGGACAGAGGTGGGGCAGGGGACAGCCTGGGACCTGCCACCTCCCAGCCCCAATTGCTGCAGCCCCCAGAGCACACGGTAAGGTTGGGGTGCTCAGTCTGGGGATGAGGTTTAGGGGCTTTCCAAGGCAGGGGCACAACTTACAGGGTGTTTTGGAAGGCTCCAAACAGCTGCATGTTCTCCCTCCCTCCAACCCCTTTCCCATCCAGCCGAGACCTGGGGAACAAGTGCCAGAGCCTCCTCCAAGCTCCTGCAGCCTCTCCCCAGGTGTGGCTTTGCTGGACCACCCAGCACCTTCTCCATCCCTCCCTGCATCCCGGGATGTGCTGCCCTGCCCTGCCCAGGGGGTTACTCCTTTGAGCAGCACCATTCCCACTCCCCCCGGCATTCCCTGCCCAAAGGGATGTCCCCAGTGGGGGCTCAGAGCCCTGAGCTGCAGCAGTGCTCCCTGAGGTTCCTTACCTGTGGCATGGTGCAGGGAGAAGGTGAGGAGCAGGCTGAGCAGCAGGACAGTCCTTGCAGGGAGCATGGTGGCTGTGGGGTGGCTCTTCCTCCGTGCTCTGTGCTGCCCTGCTCGCTGCCTGTGCCTGGGGCTCTCTCCACACCGTTATTTATCCTCTGCCTGCCTGCCCGCCCACTCAAGCTGCATTTCCAAAAATTCCAAACGTGTGCTAAGAAATCAGGGTGAAGGGGGTTTCTGTCGTTTATTTTTGGGACACATCCAGCGCTGGGTGGAAAGTTTCGAGGAGCAGTTCTGCATTCTGTGGCAGAGCCATGACGTGGCAAGGGAGCTTCCAGGAGACTTTGGTGGAATTGAAAGTAAATACAAACCATCTTCTCATGCAGGCAGAACATCAAGTGCAGTGCTTGTCTGTCTGTTTCTAAAGGGGACACAGCCCACAGTCCCTGAGCAGGGACAAGTCTCGGTGGGCTCAATTGCTTTGCCCAGTGCCAAAGGCCAGTGATGGAATTCCATCCAAACGGAGCTCCCAGACACCTTGGGGACACAGAGAGCACTGGGCCAGGCAGGAAAGCACGATGGGATGGGATGGGATGGGATGGGATGGGATGGGATGGGATGGAATGGAATGGAATGGAATGGAATGGAATGGAATGGAATGGAATGGGATATCAGGCAGAAGAAGCCATACGGGACCAATCCAGAAGGGACCCCAGAGCAGGGGGTGTCAGAGGTGCTTTTGGTGGGTTCAGCAGACTTTAGAGAAGGGGAAGAAATGGGGCAGGGGCAGTGGGGTGTCTGAGGAGGGTCTGGGTCTCAACACAAGGCTGAGCCCATGTGTTGCCTCTGCCTTCCACACCAGCACTGGGATAGAAATGAGTCAGGGGGATGGAGGCTCGTGGCCATCAGTGCACAGACAGGGCATTCCTGCAGGGAGATGGGACAGATCCTACACAGCCCCAGGAGAGTCATCCCAGGTGCCAGGGAGGAGGGGCAGGTGGCACAGATCCCAGGGAGCACTGCTGGACATCAGCCCAGCTTCCATGCAGGGATCTGCTCCCTGGGAAGGCAGATGCAGCTGTGTGTGAGGAATTGGTGAGGTCCTGCTGGAAACCCACAGAGGATGATGCTGGGTGGGAGCACAGGAGGGGACCTGGCTGTGGCTTGGGGGATGAGGCAATCTCAGAGGGGAAGAAAGATGGAAATAGGTTTCTTGGAAGATTATTTCATGTCTGCACGACTTCTCTGGAAGGAGAAAGGAGAAGGAAACAGATCCAATGTGCAGAAAATGCCGGTTTAGAAGAAATGGTCTGCAGGATGTGGGGTCTGCTGGCCTTGCATGGGGCAAGGTGGCCACGCAGAGAGCTGGGGACAGCCCCACTGGGCTCTAGTGCCACTGTCCCCAGGCAGGGCTCTGCAGGGAGAAAATGCCTGACACACAGAGCAGCCTGAGTCCTCTGCTGTGGACTTTGCAGCACCCCCAGGTTCTCCTGCCCTCCCTGTCCATGTCTCCAGAGCACAGACCCTTGGGGCCAGCAGCCACCAGGGTCACACCGGCTCCTGGGCACTGTTTAAAAGCACACAACTGCAATTAAGGGGAGAACCGAGCTAATGACTTTTTCCAACCAGCATCTCCTGGCCCTGAACACCTTATGTGCCAGCCCCGAGCTCCCTTTTCAGCTTGGCTGAGGGCACACATTTGCTCCTCTTTTCCCTTAGGTATTCATTCCCCTCCAGAAGCATTAGTAGATGCCTCCACTATCTGTTCTTCATAGAGCAAATCAGTGCATGCTGGATGTTTAAAGGCCTGGAAAGACCCCACAAGGCTCTGGAGGATTGGGTTTCCCTCTGTGTTCCTGTCCCAGCAGTGCACCTTTGGGTTTGGCTTTACTGCTCTCCAGCCTCCTCTGCAGTGCCTGGGGCATTCCCTGCACCCTCCTGAGCCATCCCCACCAAGGCACAGCCTCTTCCCCAGGTGAGCAGCTCCTGGTGAGGCAAATGCAAAGGCAAGTGGAGAGAAGGGGGTACAGATTCTGCAGAGGATTTTATGGGTGTCCAAACCACCTGCAACCTCACTATAATTAATAATTGAATACAAATTTTCTGACTGAGGAAAACCCCTACTTTAGAAATTAAAATGGATAGGCATAGACAAAAAAAAATTTAAAAGCAAAGTAGAGGTGAGAAATATTCTGTGACTCATAAAATGCTTTGGGTTTTGAATGGATAATCACAAAATTTAATACTTTAGCAGAGAACATGAACTGTTTGCCCATGATAAATGTCGATTTCAGGCTGGACTTGCCCTGCCCCGAGGTCTGTGCTGTACCCGAGGCACAGCTGTCAGGAGAGGGCACCAAGTCCAAGCCAACAGGGTGACTCCATGGCCTGAGGACTCCTGAAGTGGAAAGGCAACAGTTTTGGAAGCTTCTGCAGCTGAAGCTTCTCCTGGTGCACCAGAGTTCTCCACCTTCTTGGTGCCTGTGACACCTCAGGTTCCAGACCTGCAGTGTGTCAGGGTCACCCCTCAGCTCTGGGTGGGTTTTGCCTCTGCTGTGAAAGCGTCCCTGGAGCTGCTGCAGCCAAAATCCCCTTCCCCAGGAGCTGTGAGTGCTGGCAGCAAGGCTCTCTGGGTGGCTGCTGCTCAGGGACTGGCTGAGCATCATCTGGGCCGATGGGGTTTTTTTTGGTAGGTTTCTTTTTTTTTCTTTGGTTCTCCTTTTTTTTCCCCTTTATTGAACTGTCATGGAGAAAGAGGAAATGGGGGGACATTCGGAGTTGCAGCATTTGTCTTCCCAGGTCACTGTTACACTTGAGGGAGCCCTGCTCTGCTCCCCATGGCTGAGCACCTGCCCACTGATGGGAAGGACAGAATGAATCCCTTATTTTGCTTTATTTATTAAATTGTCTTTAACTCACAGCTTTCCTCACTCTTGCCCTTCCAGTTCTGCTCCCTCTCCCAAATCCCTGGCAGGGATCACTGCTGAGCTCTCCTTGGCCCCTGGCAGGGGCAAAATTTCCAGGGCTGTATATGCAGGAATCCCTTGTGTGATTCAGCATCCCCTGTCTGTCCTGCCTGCCCAGGGAGCTGTGCAGAGAAACCTTCCCCTGCAGCCCAGCTCAGACACCACAGCTGGGCACACACGGCAGGCAGGCTGTGCTCCTCCACGGGACAGCAAATGGGACAGGCTGGAACTGATGGTTTTTAGTTTTGCACCTAAAAACCCTCAGAGGAGGCCCCAGCCCCTTTTGAGTCCCCTTGCAGTCCCATCCATCCCCCTCCCCTCCTGCCCCAGTGAGACCCAGTGGGAAGAGCCACCATCCAGCCCACAGCTGTGGGGCTGAGAGAACAAAGGACACCACTCTCCAATACCACATGAAGTAACCTTTATTTTGTGGCTGTGATCAGCAGGCAGGTGCTGGCGGGGCCAGCAGCATTCCAGGAGCTGGTGCCCAGCTGTGGAGGCAGTGCAGGGCTCTGGGGAGTCAGTGCCCTCTCCCAGCAGCTGGGACATCCACAATCCTTCCTGGGAGTTTACAGGGACTGTGACCTTCCTTCCCACCAGGATGTTGGGTAGCCTGAACCAGGCACCAAGTCATTTCTTTTTTTGAAGCTCTGTAATTGCTCTCTTCACCCACTTCTCCTCGGGGTTTGTACAGATCTTGGCTCCTCTCTTGGTCTCAAACCTGCCAAGGGTAAAGATGAAGCTTTGTGAGGAATGACAGCTGTGATTCCATTTGTGCCCACACCATCCTCCCTCCCCTGCACTCTTTCTCCTTTCCCTTTGTCCCTGTGTGCTGCCCTGGGTTCTGGGTGTCCTACAAGCAGCTCATCCTGCAGCCCAGCCCCTCTGGAGCCCGTGCAGAGCCATCAGGAGCTGGGATGGCCTCGCAGAAGTGCCCAGACAGTCACATCCTCCCCTCTGAATGCTGGAAGATCACGGAGGTTACACAGACCTGTCCCTGTCCTGTCCCCAGATGGAACAAATTAACTGAACCCAGGCAGCCCAGGAGACAGCACAGCCTAGGGAAATTGCCAGGACTTACACAATTGCTGGGGAATAACATTCCCTGGTAGTTGAGTAGAAGCCCAGGAGGTTGACCAGGCGGAGAGGGCGCCTCGCATATTCAAAGCAGCACTCGGATGGAGAGTAAGGGCCTGGAGAACACAGAGAGGGATGGTGAGTGCTGGCTCTGGAAGGCAGCAGAACCTTCACCCAGGACTGATGAACACTGAAGGCTGATGAACACAACACCCCCCAAGCTCTGCAAATGCTGCCATGAGGAGCCCCAGGTGCTCTCCTCCTCCCTGGCCAGGGCAGAAGGATGCTCCAGGTTATCACCCAGCCTGCAGCAGGAGCAGTCTCCATCCTCCCCTGCACCCCAGGGTGTGCTGCTCTGCCCTGGCCAGGAGTTGCTCCTCCTGCCAGCAGCACCATCCCTGCTCCACACTGGGGTTTCCTTCCTAACCATCCCGATGGGACAACCCCGAGTCCCAAGCGGCAGCAGTGGCCCAGGAGATGTTCTACCTGCACTGGAGCATGGGGAGAGGCTGAGGAGCACCACGAGCAGCAGGACTGTCCTTGCAGTGAGCATGGTGGCTCTGGGAGGGCTCTTCCTTGTAGGATGCTGCTCTGCCTCTTTGGGGGAGCCCAACTCTGAGCTCAGGCAAGGAGGTGCTGCAATTTATGCTCTCTACTCCTTCCCAGTTATCCCTTTTCTAAAGAATTTGAATCAAATCCAAGGAAAAGACTTCATTACCAATGGGGATTTCCATGTCACATGGGATCATCAAAATTGCAGACAGACAATACCTGGAAAGACAAAATAAATTGTGTCAGCTTCTGTGCTCACCCACACAGGGAAAACCACGAGGGAAGTGAAATCTTCTCTGCAGATGTAAACTCAAGAGCTCCTGGACCTCCAGAGAGGGGATTTGTAGCCATAGGAAAGACAAATCTTGGTGTTCAATGCAAGGTCACTCAGCCCAGAGATAACACAAATGTGCTGGAGATGTCTGGATGGCTTCTGGAGATGTCTGGATTCTGGTGAATCCTGGAAAGCATTAAACAGAACCACAGTGACTGCTGCTGCCACCAGCCCTCTGTGGCTTGAAAGCGGTAAGCTGGCAAATACTGGCAGAAATTGTATCATATTCCATGTTGCTACTATGGAGAGGAACACAAGTTTTCCACCAAAATTCCCTGTTTGTAACTGGGCAGTGAGGGGGCAAAAGAGAAGGGGGTGTAGTTGAGCCTTTCCTTGTGGACAGGGCAGGGCAGGAGTCAGCATCAGGCTAAGGGGAATGGATGGAAAACTTACTGTTCAAAGTTTTTGGGTGACTTTTCATCATCTTCCTCCCTCCACAGCCTTGAGGCATCCCAGGTCCTGCAGGGACCTGCTGAAAGGGATCAGCCCATCTGTGTTATCCTGGGGACAGTTCTCCCTTGCTGTGCTGGGCTCCCCCTTCCTCAGGCCTTCCAAAGCTCCAAGGAGCCCCTCTGTAGCTCCTTGTCATTCTTGCTCAGCTCAGACACTTTTTTCCTTTCCCTCTTTTTAACCTTTTTAAACCAGACTCTAAGTGGGTGCACGGAGCAGTGGGGCCCCATGCAGATCCCCAGGCACCACAGTCCCCCCTCACTCCCTGTCAACGACCCAAGGGGCCACCTCAAGCCCTTCTTCACCCCCCAGCCACTCTCAGGAGCAGGATATTGTGCCTGGGACTGTTATCCCTGGATGTCTCTTAAAATACCTGGGAGAAGACCACCCAATGCTGAGAACTCATTGGTCATGCTCAGCTCTCCCCAAGCTTCATCAGACACTTTTCCTGCTGGTGGAGGCACAAGATCCACCGCTCTGGATGGACCTCAAGAAGCTTCTGCTGTCTGTTTTTCTGGTTCTGCTTCCCTTTTCCCAGGATTTAAAGCCATGTCTTTGGAAGCCAGATGACTCACAACTCCCTGGAGACCTTTTGATGTTTCTTCTTTTGCACTTTGGAAGGGGAAAAAGCTGTTAAGTGCTGGAAAGCCCCTCTGACTGCCCAAGTTTTCCTTTCATTTGAATGGACTCAGAAGAATGTGCTTGTTTACTTAAAAAATGAAGAGCATCCTTGTTATTCTACAGGAGGAGGACAAGGGAAACTGAGGGGACACATCAGATCCAGCCTTTGCCAGCAATGGTACCAGGAGGGGACAGAGGATTTGAGCAGAACCTGTGCTGGGTTTGGGGTGTCACTGACTGAGCACTCCTAGCTGGGCTGGAAAACACAACCCAGACATCTTCCACTTGGGAAGGCACTGCAAGAGCAGCTGGGCTGCCAAGGCAGGAAAGGGAACCTCACCCAGTGCCTGAAACTCATTCCAAGAAGGCAGTGGGAGGGTTTGGAATAAGTTTTCCCTGTTTTCTTCTGTTCTACTCAGTCACTTTGTATCTTTCCCATTTACAATATGAGACACACCCTTGTTTGGCTTCTCTAAACCCTCTGTACCCTTTCTGTGTGTAGAGCTCCTCCACATTTCTTCGGGGTGCTCACTCCAGGGTCTCCACAGCTCCATGTGGAAGCCCTGATTGACTCAGGACACAATCACAAACTCCACGTACAGCAGTGCCAAGTCCTACAGCCTGGAAAGACACTCTAAAATTAGAAAAATGAGAATCTCTTCCAAAGCCTGCTTCCTACAGAGGGACACTGGGGACCACCAAGTGCTGTAAGCTGGTGATCTGAGGTGCATCCTGAGCGGGAAATTCTACCCAGAGTCACGAGACAGAGGCTGCAGGAAGGCAGCTGGGTCCAGGAGCCCTTCCCCAAGGTTCTGTCTGCACTAATTCCCTGGGCAAGCTCATCCACAGGCACAGGGACAGAGCAGAAATTCGCTGTGGGCATGCAGGAAACCCTCACAACTACAGCCAAGAAAAAGTACAGAGATTTTCTGTGCCAGAAACTGGAAGTGGCCTTATCTTGATAAGGAACATGAAATAATGGATCTGATGTCAGTTTCCTCAAACACACTAAAAATGAGATATTCTTCTGTTTTTATCCAATGAGGTCAATCAACTACCTCAGGGTTAAGTGAAGGATGGACCTGGGGTGAGAGGGAGACACTGCACTGGAGAGGCTTCTGTGTCAAGTAGCAATCAGAGGAAATTATGCTTGATGAGGACTTCAGGCTCCTTTTTTCAACCTTGAGCCTTTTAAAGCTCCTAGAGTTTAAGCAAGCAGCAGAGAGATGCTTCAGCTCAGCTTTTAAAGCAAAGCTGAGATAACAGAAAAAAATAGGACATGGAAGCAATTCCAATCTAATTTTTAGTGATTTAATTCTGAACAGAGGTAGTCCTGATGATTTAAAGATGGTACTAGAATAAGTTATGAATTTATCTTTTCCTTAGTGTTTGATTAGAATAAAACCCCAGCAATCAGAAAAATAAATGCAGTTAAAGAGTGTGATGAGCAAGACACGTTAAGGTACCTACATATTGTAATGAAAATGTGTTTGTGATGGGGTTATGGTCAGAGTCAGCAAGCTGACATCACATCCCTCCTTGAAGGGTGACTCTCACTTATATCTATCTTTTTAAAATTATCTGGTGTGTGGCAGGATTCAAGGGTGAATTCTGAAAGCTCAAGAAATGAGCCTTCCTCCATCACCCGTGACCGTCAGCCAAGAGGTCCCAACAACCTCTGTGCTCTGTCCCAGGGGGGACTTCAGCAACAGGAGCAGCCCCTGCAGTGACATCAGCAGGGACACAATCCTTACAGAAGTGGAGATAAGGCAAATGCAAAGGCTGGCAGAACCACAGCCATGCAGCAGAACCCGAGAGCCCAAAGCAGCTGGGGACATCTGCCTTCTGCACAGGGTGAGTGGCCGTGCTTCAGCTTCACCACAGGCTGCCCCAAGCAGGAGAGCTCTTGTGCAACATTTCACAGGAAAGCAGCCGTGCTGAGACGTGTCATAAACCACAGCCCAGGCCAGAGATGATGGAGGAGACACCTTCTGTTCTCCACCTCACACACTGGCCTGGGGAGAGGTCAGAGTGTGGAGGAGAGGATGGCACAGGGGTCCCACTGCCAGGCCCAGACTGCAGGGAGCAGAGGGAGGGGACAGGCCAGGAGCCAAGGGTGACCCCAGCACCTCCCCAGTGAGGTGACAGCCCACAGGGTCACAACGCAGGGGTCAGAGCCTCCACCAATGGTCCCTGGCACACCAACGGAAGAAACAAATCCAGAATCCATTTGGGAAGGTCTGGGGAATCTTCTCAGCAGTAACAGGAAATGGGGACAGAGACAGGGCTCCAGCTCCAGAAGGTCCATCCAGCCAGGAGACAAGATACCCACAGATGGACCCGAGGTATGTCCAGGAGTCTGGATCAGAGCCAGGACATGAGAGCAGCACTCACAGCACGGCAGGGCCAGGGGCTCAGGCCTGAGCTTGGATGGGTTCCTGAGGCTCAGGCAGAGCATTAGGAGATGTTGTGGGGTGAGCCCACCCACAGATGAGGCTGGTCAGGGTGATTATGGCCAATTAATGCCCTCAAGGCCTGACATTTGATGGATCCTATGGGGACACAAATGGAGCCCGTGAGGAGCCCCAGTGATTTCTCCTCCTCACAAGCTCAACCCAAACAGCTGCTCATGACATGGTGATGTTGTGGAGCTGAAACATGTGGGTCAGTAAGGGCTGAGAGAGGTCACGTCATGCCCAGGGGTCCCCCATCTCCTGTGGGCTGTGGGGAAGCATCAAGGCAGGACGTGCATCTTCCACACCAGGTGCAGAATGCAACTCTCACCCTTGCTGAACAGAACAGATGTGGCATTAATTACCCCCTGGACCAAACTCTGTCCCTGAGGCAGCTCCAGGAGAAGCAGGGGATGGTGTGAGGAGGGACACCCTTGCACAAGACCTTTCCCTGCACCAGACACCAACACCAGCAAAGCCAGGAGTTTGTGTCACCCACAGCCCAGGGACTGAGCACCCAAAAATTGCAGAGGAGCAGCCCCGAGGAGCCCTGCTGGCGCCGTCGGAAATGATGGGAAATGATTCATCCTGTCAGGCCTGGCTGCTCTGCACCGCCCCCTCCTTCCTCGCCTCCCTCTCCTCAACAGAGAGGAGAAATGAAATTAAAAAAAAACAAAAAGTGCTTTCGTTTCGTTAGAGTTTCGTTGTTATCCCCCAGATGACCTTCCTGACCTGATGACTCATCTGCAGGAAATTTTCATTGACTTCTGCATGTACCTAGAAGGGCACAGGGCTGAGATGGTTGGGATGAGAACTCCTGAAATGCAGAGAATGCTCATCTTGACCCTCTTGCTCCTGCCAGCTCCCCACTCCAGGAAAATCCCTGAGAAATTACTCTTTCACTGAGTTGCTCTTCCCACCTCTCCAGCACCAGAGAGCAGCACACAAGGGCATCCCAAGCCCTGCTGGGGTAGGAGAGGTCCTATCTCATCCCTTGCTCTCCTGCCTCCTTACAGAATAACTTGGAGCATCATGTTTGTTGTTTCTACTATTTGGCCTTAGTTTTGCTTAAGCAATGCAAAACCCCAGCTGTTTGTTTTCTCTACTGCCTTAGTGAGATGGGAAACACAAATCCCTGAGAGGATTTCCTGCAAACATGTGCAAGATTAAAACTCTTAAAGGAGATGGAGCAACAGCCTGGCCACATCCAGCTATGCCAGCTTTGTCATCTCCTGGTGATGCTGGGATGCTCTTTCCACAGTGCACAATCACAGGTGTTCATCTCTGCAGGGACCAGGCTTGGTAACCCAAATCAAGGCTCAGTCTCCTGAGGATGAAAGTTTTTAACATAAGGACTTTATTACTCTTACTTCTATAAAAATGCACAGCTCATATCTCATGCATACACTCAATATACAAATGAGCTGGAGCTCGTAACAGTCACTGTGCTCCACAGCAAGTGGTATTTTAACCCCCAGAAATGGGTGACACCCACAGGCTCCATCCTCCCTCCCTCCCTCCCAGACTGCCCATTGCAGAGAGAGGAGCAGCAGTGTCCCCCTGTCCTGGGCTGCACCTGTCCCCTGTGAGGGTGCCAGCACCCTGCCTGAAGCCCCAGGAGAGGGGAGCAGGGAGAGCACAAGGACAGGGCCAGCCTAGAGGAGAAGCAGCTTCTCCTGATGAGTTCCAGTGGGATCACACAGCTGGGAGCTGGTGGTGGAGCTGAAAGCAGTGTCCTTTCCAAGGCTGGTGGGACTCCAGGTGATCTGATGGTGCACATCCCTCTCTCCAGCACTGCTCCAACACCAGCACTTCACCTGCAGCAGACAAGTGCCCACTCCATCTGCTGAAGGGCCTGGAGAGTTGTCCAGCTCCCATGGACATGCACAAGCCATCTAAGACCAGCAACAAAATAGACAAGGCACAGTATTTTCCAGTGCTGCCAAAAAGGTCTCGACTCCAAGCAGCTCACACAGGACATTACTTACATTCAAAAAGCTATAAAACTTTTTTACAAAAATAACATTTCTAGTGTTTCATATAAAAATAATACCACAGAGTTCCAGCTGTGCACAGGTGGGGTGCATGGGGAGGTGGCACTGGCAGAGCCAGATTTACCCTCTAGGAAAACCAACCCCAACCAGAGTTCCACAGCTGAGCTGCTGCACAAGGAAGGATTTCACTCCAAATTCATCATTGCAATTCATCTGATTGCACCCCGTACTTGCAAAGGCCGAGATGAATCTCTCAAGTCAACAAAATGCAGAAATAAGGGATGTGTGATGGCAGAAAGCAAACACAGTTGTAGTCTGTCCTCTCCCCCTACAGGGCTGGAGGGATTCCTGAAGGTGCAATCTGACAGATCTACCAGGCACATTCCTCAAACTCTGCTTTACAGCTGGCCCATCATTTTTTATGATCTTGCTTATTGTGCTTTTCCTTTCATTTTCTGCATGCATATTTGTTCTTAGGGATCTGATCCACTAGGTTTGTTAGGATCTGACCCTTGATATGTATCTACATACAAACCATCATATCATCAAGACCTTTGCACGCTCCAGCAGAATTCATCCTGGAGTCCAAGTTTAATACAGGCTTCCAGGACTTGACCACTGATAAAACATAAGACTTATGTACAGTAACATCAGGATGTGTAAAAATCAAAATCAATCTGGGGTTAAAAAAGCCTGGTTCTGTTACAGTGCTTTCAGTGCTTTCATAGCCTGGTGATCAGTGTTATCCAAAATGGAAAAACTAAAATGTGGCTGAAAGTATAGGATCATGAACAGGCATTTTGTGCTTTTTTTCTTTTTTTTTTTTTTGTGAATCAGCAAAGGTGCTTATTTCTAGTGAGAAAACGGGATCACAAGGATGTCTGCTGTAGTAGAGTAATTCCTGCATAGCTACATCCAGAACTGCCTTTAGCTCCACATTTCCTGGGTTTTGTGCTTGCAGAGAACAGCAAAAATGTTCCAATGATAACACAGGAATAGCAAAATTATTGTGTGATTTCTTGTTTTCTCTCATTTGTAAAGATTCATCAGCATTATCCTGCCCTGGTGTTGGATGCAGCTGGACACAAGGTTCATCAGCTGGCAGAAGTGTTTTATTGCATTGATTTGCCAAGACCCAGCTCTCAGAATTCATCTGCAAGAAGAAATATCCATAGCTCCTAAAAGGAAGGGCCTGATTTCAAGGAGGAGACAGATGTGGGTTGCCAGCTTCTCTGCATATAAGATCTGTAGCACTGACCTTCAGTCCCCTGATCAGATGCAGTGTTGGTCAACTATTTCTGAAAAGCTGGGCTATCCCTCGTGTCTCCAGCAAGAGAAAATGATGAGAGTAAATTCAGCCAGCCCAAGGAGAGCCAGCACCCAGCTGGCCACCAGCTCCAGTCTTGGTCTGACAGAGCAGAGACCTGAAGTGCAAAGAAAGAAGCAGCAGAGAGTTTAAGTGCAAATTGTGTGGGTTTGGTATTATGATTGCTCAAGGTGGCTGAGCCCAAGTCCAGCAGTGTGGGAAGGTGAGTGGCTTCGTGCCTGGACCACGATGAACCACAGAAAAATTCCCAACAACAACTTTGAAAATCGCACTGCCTGGCACAGAGCCACCAACAGCAATAGAACAGCCACAGCTTTTGTACATAACACTGCCAGTAGAAAAGAAATGTCTCTCTTATTTCCAAAACACTGTGATTGGTCAGTGATGAAGTAGATATATTGTTGGGCATTCTGCTCTACAAAAAAAATCCGTTTTCTTTGTGATTTTTATTCCCAGGCTTGCTTCCTACTGGTCACCAGTTCAACGTGAACAGCTTTTCTGCAGCAACACACATACAGTTGAGACCAGAAATGTCCATGCCATGAAACATTCATATTACTTCCATTGGATAGACATTCTCTTGGTGTCCTGCCTGCTGGTAGAGCAAGCCCTGTACCATTTCTCTTGACGTTTCTTCTGGTTTGACTCCAAATTTCAGATACACCCATACAAGAACAACACTGCTAACCATCAGTCCACATACTACAGAAACTGGGATGATAAAGTGCATTTGGGACTTTGACAAGAAGCTGGGCAGAGGCAGATTTTTTGGCCTGACTGTGATCATCTGCACTCTGGCTTGGCCTGAGAATGCCTGGTGAGTTAAAACAACTGGGTCTGAAGGCTCTTGCTTCCCTACAGGCAATGAATGCTCAAATGTTGTAGTACCAACAACCCTGTTGGTATGGGTAGAAGCAGCTTTGTCTATGGCAGAGATGGGGCTTAGAGTAGAAAGTGAAGTAGCCTGTGGTGTTTTCTCTGTGTCTGTTGTGGTCTTCATAGAGTCCCAGAAGGAGGGGAGATCTGATCTAGAGCTGCTGGAAGCAGTGTCTGGTGTGCTGGCTCTGGCACTTGTAGGGTCCAGAGATCCACTTGGAGAAAGTACAGGTTGGTCTGATTCTTTAGTAGCAGGCATCAGGTCGGAATTTGAGTTAGGAGAAGCTGTATCTTGAACAGTGGGGTGTGGGGTGGGCTGGCTGGGGCCCATGCCTGCTGCAACAGCTGCTGAAGACAAAGGAGACACTGAGGACTCTCTCTTTGCTTCTGGAGTGACCTCAGAGGGCACAGCCTCTTCCTGTACCACGGGGGTGCATTCTGCAGGGAGCTGAGTGGGGTCCTGCCTGCCCACTGGGGACTTGCTGGACACCTCTGTTCTGGCAGAAGGAGCATGTATTCTCTCCCTAACTGTTGTTCCAGTTCCTTGGAAGAAACTAGCTGGAGCAGTGGCTTGAGATGGAGCCGTTTCTGGAAGACCAATATGTCTCTCAACATTACCAGGCTTTTCTGCTGAGGTGACAGCACGTGGTGGCATCACTGTGATCCCATCCAGTTTGTCTTTGATCTTCTGCACCCATTCTTCACTTGAATTTGCACAAATCTCCCTGGACCTCACAGTAATAAATCTGAAAATAAAAAGGGATTACTCACTGAATAAAGAAAACACTGGTTCAGGTGATCAGAGCTATGAGGAAGGTGTGTAAACACCAAGTGTTGTCTGGATGATTCATTTCAGGAAAGGCAGGCAGGTGCTGCTGATATCTGACTGAATGAGTATCAGCTGAATGTGACTCACTGATGAAGGGTTTTCCCCTAATAAGATTTCACTTTCAAAAGCATTGTCCTGCTTGGACAGTGTTTCCCTCTTGTACTCAGGGGAGAAAGCTCCACAGGCCCCAGCTGCCCTGGGGCACTCATGCATAAAGGCAAAACCCTCTGATTCTCTGGGTGATGTGAAACTTTCCAAGGTCAACCCAGCACTTCACTTTGGAGCCACCCCCTGGGCTGCAATAAAATGGTGCAATGGTGCATCAACTTCAGCAAAAGCAGAAAACAACAATTATCCCAAAGAAAAGAAATGGAGCTTTTCTCATTTCCAGACAAGCTCACAAGTCTGAATCTGTCTTCAGATAAAATATCTGCTTTCAGAGAAACACGTGAGCTCCCTCCCCACATCATTCCTCTGCCCTGTCCTGTCAAGTACATCCCTCAGTCCCTTTCCCCATCCTTTTGACCCTGATCCCACTTAGGAGTGGGGCAGCACTTACATGGTGGCACTTTTTTTGCAGCTGGGTTCGGTCAAGCGGTAGCCCCTGATCCTCTTCTCCTCTAACTGCTTTGTAAAAGTTAAGCACTCCACTGAACACTTCAAAGGTGCTCTGGGTTGCCCTGAAATAAAAATTTCACCTCATTAAGTGTCAGCTTTTTAATCAGGGCCTCTCAAAACCAGCACTGTTTCTGTTCCCCCTTCTCCAGGGAAGAGTCCAAAGCTTGCCACAAAAGCTTCCTATCCCTGCTGAACTGAGATGAAGACAGATCCTGAGGAAGACAAAGCCAAATTTGCTTGTAGCACCCACACATGTACCCAGGAAAAGGAGCGGGTAAAAAAGCACTGTGAAAACTGTGGGCTTTTGGGACAGCATTTCAGCTTGTCCTGTAGGGTGTGCAAGCCCCTGGACCTGCAGGTCCTTTCCCCTTTGGGTACCAGGAGGACTGGTCTCAGCACAATGCCCAGAAAATACATTTCTTCACCCCCCCAAAGACCTGCTGCAGCCCTCACCAGGGGGCAGGATGCTCCTTATCTCTTCCTCCTGTGGGACTTTCCCTCCAGGTGAGCATCCTGCCTCTCTGCTTGCTGGTACACGGTCTCTGAACGCCACCTGGCCTCAGAGAAAGGTGCAGAGAAAGAACATTTTGGTGAATGATGCTTCACTCCCACAGGTATCTCAACAGCCCAGCTTCCCAAACACATCTTTTCAACCTCCACCAGAAAATACGGTTTTCAGTTTGTAAAGTGTAAAAATAAACCCTCCCTTGACCCCTTCAAGGGGCAAGGCCAGTCACTCCACTGGGGACCACTCCTGCCTGCATCTACCTCCAGCCTCCCACAACAGGCACTTGCACAACACATCCTGCCAACTTGTTCCTGACATCCCTGGGGGCAAGACTTACAAAAACAAGCCGTGATTAATTTGGGGCCTTTGTAAAGAAAGGAATTGGCATCTGGTTTCAATCAGGCTGCCTCTTACAAAATGTTGCCTCTGATTCTGAAGTGAATGTGGCGAATTTTACACAGTTCAGTTAGGAATGATCCAGGTACCAGGTACAAGAATGAACATCAATACAGGAGCACTCTGAATCATCTGCTGGGAAAAACCCTGGTTGCAAAGAAATTCCAAGCAAACACTCCTGTGGCCCCTCTATAGAAGCCTAGGTCAAGTCAAATTAAAGCAAAGCTCTTTTTTCAAGCAATAATGTCTTCTGTGGCACTTTAGAGTCAAGAATTCCCTGCTCAGGGGCAGCTGACTTGCCAACTCTCATTAGCAAGAGGATATTCTGCTGGTGTCCTCCACTGCCAAGAGCACAGTTCAACAAAACAGGAGCAGTGACAAGAGGGCCACACTGTCCCTGTGGGTAGCCAGGGATGTGCATGGTGGGCCCTGCGCCTTTGAGAACCCTGAGCTGATTTTACAATTACTGGCACCAATGCAAATGGTTTCCATTTGGCTGAACTCCTGGTAGATTTCTTCCCAGAGGAGCTTGGAAAGCACCTTCCAAGGACAGAGGGATGCACAGGGAGCATGGAGCCCTCCCTCCTCCTGGGACACACAACCCTGCTTCTCTGAGCTGCATCTGAGTCTTTGCCCAAGGGATCTGGGAGTTTCTCCACCCAGGACCACCGTTCTTAGGAGCCACTGGCATCTGCTTTTCAGCACAGCTCCTCAAAAGAGCCAGGGAGCTCCACCAGCCTTTTAGCAGAGCCAGCCCTGTTACCTCATTTTGGGGAAGTGGATGCTTGGCCACGGCTGAGCAGAGCAAGGCAGTGCCAGGCAGGTTTACCCAGGGCAGGGTAAGCTGCCTGTGTCCCTGCTGTCCACTTTTCTCGGGCCAGCCCTGGAGAACCTGCCCGAGGTGTGAGGAAGGAACAGCTCCATGCCCAGCTGCCCGGGTTGTCCTCACCCCTCCCGACTGGCGGCAGCAGGACACGGATCTCTCCCTGCCCCTCTCCCTCCCCATCCTGGGGACACACCACCCCTTGGTGCTGGGCAAAGTCCAGCCTTGCCTGCTGAGAGCCTGTGAGACAGCCCAGCACCGCCTGCTGAAGGGCAGCCTTGGGCAGCGATCACTGCGCTGTGCCACGGGCACCGACGGCGAGCCCGGCACGGCAGAATGAGCCCAGCACGGCAGAATGAACCCAGCACGGCAGAATGAGCCCAGCATGGCAGAATGAGCCCACCATGGCAGGGCGAGCCCAGCACGGCAGGATGAGCCCAGCACGGCAGGGCGAGCCCGGCCCGGTAGAGCGAGCCCAGCCCGGCCCGGCTCTGACCCCGCTCAGCAGCCCCGCAGCTCGCAGAGATCTCTATGCACAGATCTCTATGCACAGATCTTTATGCACAGATCTTTATGCACAGATCTTTATGCACAGATCTTTATGCAGGTATTTTCCCACTCGCACACACTGCAAGTGACAGCCCTGCCTCACAGCGATGCCATCTCCAGGACAGGGTGCAGTCTCCTCAGACACCTCCCCTTAGCCAGGCTGCATCTTCCTGTCATGTCCCCAGGGACACGAAAAAAGAGGGACAGGAAATCCATGATGCTTTTTTCCTAATACAGGTTATCAGGAAGTCTCTCCGACACTCTCCCCATCTGCCCTAAAGCGTGACAAAACCATCACGGGGCTGCTCGGATGTCCCCGATGCCGGGATTGCGGCCATTGGCTTCCCCCGCACCGCTTCCCAAACCCAGCCTGATCCTGCTGGGAGATCTCTGCATCCCACAGAGGTCCCTATAGCCCCATCCCCTTCCCCGGCCCCATCCCCATCCCGTCCTACGCGCGGCTGTTCCCCGGGAGGCTGGGGGGAGCGGAGCTGTGGCTCACCTCCAGCCAGGGTCACCAGGCACAGGGCCCACAGCTGCAGCTGGAGACAGGCAGCCTTCATGTTCCCGTGGTCGGCTGAAGGAAAGGCAGGCAGGGAGGGATTACGGGCAGAATTTCCCACTCCCGGCTACTTATTGCATCCTCCGGAGCAACACAGATGCGGCCGTTCATTCCAGGATTATGAAGCCCCGCGACAGAGCTTTAGTTGTTATTCAGCTCCCTCACACGTGTCCAGGGTGACGACAGGAGGCGGAGGGAAGAGAGGGAGTGGGGAGGGAATAGCGACTGCAGCGGAGCGGGATGGCTCCTGGAATTCCCCGCTGTACTTACACCCTTTTCCTAACACACGCAGACTGCTTGGCAGGTTATTCAGGCGGGGACTTTCAGTGCTCGGCTGCTCCTTCCTCCTCCTCTCCCACCAATGTGTCTCAAGGCATCACTGTCCTTAGGCTTGCTAAACTCTCCCCACCTCCAACTACAGCTCCCCGCTGCTCAGTAAGCTCATTAATTACCCAAAATGCCAAACCAGTTATTCCTTTCCTTTTTGGCAGCCATCTTACAACAGCAGTCATTAAGCCAAAAGGGACGGAAATTTCTAATCAGGATTGTGATTTCATCAGCTAAATTTTGATCTCAGGCTAGGCTGCCTCTAAGGAGCATCACTAAAGAGAGGGGTGAGCAGGGACCCAGTGACTCTGCAGGCAGCTCCTATGCCCTGGCCGTGCTGTCTGCAGTGTGTGCTCGCAGTGACAGCCTGATTTTCCATGTAGGGGCTTGCTGATGAGCTGAGAGCAGGATGCTGAGAGCAGGAGCAGGAGACCCCCAGCTCTGCAAGAACCAGGCTGCCTCAGGGCTTTCTGGCACCAGCCCCAGGCCAGGTCAGAAGCGGACATACCAACACTGCAAACACATCCTGCGCTTTCTCTTTCATCTCAGGTCCCAGCAAACAATTTTCCCCTGCCGACTCCCTCGACTGAAAGATGAAGATAAGCTCAAGACTGAGTCTGTCTGCCTCAGAAGCCTTTTTGGCCAAAGTTCTCTTAGGGCTGGTGGAAGTCTGGCATCTCTTTGCTGTGGGAAATTCCAATGGTTCCAGTTTGGATTTTCGTTTTCAGAAGAGAAAACCCCCAGATTTCCATACAATGCATTTGGTAAAAATCCCAGCCTGCAATTCAGCTTTTGCTTATATTGTATTAGAAGAAAAAGCCCATTTCAAGGAAATAAAATAAAAATTGAGGCTTGAAATAGCCTGTTTAATCCAGTCAGAATAGAACATGCTGAGTCTGTTGGGAAGTTTTCTGGCCCTTCCCCAAACAGGGTTTTCTCAGGCTCCACAGAGCCTTACAGGAAACTTTTGTCCTGGGAAATGGCATTGCCTGAAGCCATCAGGCACCTTGGCTGCTGGAAGTGATGGCACAGCCCACACATGCTCACATCTCCCCTGAAGAAACAGGTTCTGCTTCTTCTGCAAAGGGTTTGCTGCCAGAGATAGGTAACACTGAGGAAGGGCTCTGACATTTAGGTGTGTGGGAGGGGGAGTACTTTGTTTGCCAAAGGCATGACTTGCCATAGGCGTTGTTGTTTTAAGGCAGCTGCTTCCCTCTGGCAGATAATGCAGCTGCTGTTCCTCTGCAGATTGGGTTGGAGGTGTTTCACCTGGCAGAAGACTCTTCTAGGTCACCTTTGGACATCTCCATTTACTCCTTCTGAGCTCAGCAGCTGGATTTGAAGGTGACATCTACACAAGGAAATTCCACAGCAGGAGTGTGGAGAACAGCTGCAGCCTCAGCATGGCTTCGTGGGACACCACGAGCCATCAAGTGCTGGCAGCAGTGATAGCCTAAGCCACCACCAGGCTCTGTGTTTCCCACCAAAAGCAGGACACAGAGGTACAGCAACTGCCTCCAACGGGAGCAGGCAGCTCCAATGAGTACTGACAAACCTGGGCTTCAGCTGGAAGAAAACTGGCACTGTCACTCCCAACCCACTTCCTATACCAGCCTCCCATCCCATCCCATCCCATCCCATCCCATCCCATCCCATCCCATCCCATCCCATCCCATCCCATCCCATCCCATCCCATCCCATCCCATCCCATCCCATCCCATCCCATCCCATCCCACATCTGCTCCTCCACACCAGTGGCAGACCCTTATTGCACTTCTTTGAGGTCTTGCAGCATTGAAGAACCTAAAGTCAGAGGATCTGATGTATTCCAGGAGATATTCCTGATATAAATAGTGGTAAACCACAGGTGTTAATTGCAGTCTGATAGTGAAGGATCTCAGGATTTCCCTGACCTCATCTTGCCTTCAACAGATTTTAGCCTCTTTGGTTACAGCAGAAATTGTCTGGGCACTTGTTTTCTCAATTTGATTTAGTTTCACTTTAGTTTCCAGGAATAGCAGATTGTTTTTCAGTGCAGATCTGGACCTGTAGATTAAATTGTGGATGAGTGGATGGATGGATCCTGTGGATGAGCACAAGCTGGCAGGTGAGCTCCCACATGAGCAATCCCAGAATCACAACATCCAAGTGATGGAGTGTGCAATCCTGCAAGTCAGGGACATCCAAGCCTTCAGGGAAACAAAGAGCAGAAAAACTGAGTAACTGGGAACTAGAGCCAGCTTATCCCAGCCTGTTCCTATTCCTCCTTGGGACATTTCTTGAGGTTACTCTTTGCACCAAAGGCTCTCTGAAGGGTGTTACAGCACCAAAGAAAAGCAGTGGATAACAGGAAGAAGGTTGGTTTTCCCCCATGTATGTAACTACAGTATGACTGAGGAAGGCTTGGAAACATGGATAAGGGAAAAACACTGACAAACATTCATCTGTGCTCCTGCCATGGACCACGCACTGGACACTGGGCACCAACAGGGGCTCCTGCAAGCTCTGGGCCTTCCAGCACTGCCCCAGATGTGACCCTCAGCACCCACAAAAAGGTGTCCAGAGAGTTCAGTGTCCATGCTGGAGTCTGGGCTCTCCAGCTCCTGCTCTGTTCTAAAGACATTTTTGTATCAGGACAGATGTTCTGCTACCTAAACACCGGTTTTGATGCACACAAAAGGAGAGCAAAGTCTGCTGTGGACATTGGTGACAGGCACCTGGCACACTCAGAAGCCTAATCTGATGTCATCCCCTAACCTTTGGTTGTTCCCTGGCAGCCCTCAGCCAGGAGCTTGGTTTATTGTTTCAAATTATAGATACCACAGGTCAAAGTGCCAGGTCCCATCTTACCCAGGAGAGACGTGAAAGCAGCTCCAGCATTTCCCACCTACATAACTTTGCAGGGCTGTTCACAACCAGCTTGAGCTGTGCCCAGAGTCAAGGTCCTCACGGGTCTAGGAAATATATGACTAAAGCCTGGGGAATTGAAGGCAAAAAGCACCTTCAACCTGCAAAGCTTTATATGTAGAACAATATATTAATAGAATGTGGGCTGTGTCCTAAACAAACAGGAAATGGCCCAAGAATACCTCCCGTCTTCTTCAGGGAGTTTCCGTGCTGGTATTTTTGCTATTTGTTCTTTGTGAGAGAAGAAGCGTTTATTGTAGGAGATTTGTTTCCTTGAAAAAAGGCCACAACTGAGAATTAAAAGGGAAAGTCAGTGAGAGCTAGGAGCCTGTATCTGAACTGAAAGAAAGATGCCAGAGTGGATCAGATGAGAATGTTGATGATTTCCACTCCATGGGAAGCATGTTCAGGAGCTCCCAAGGCCCCAGGAGTTGGTGACTCCTGAAGGACAGATGAGCAGGGCCTGGTAACAGGTACTAACAGCATCCTTGTGTGCTCACAGTGTTGTCCTCCATCCCAGAGGTTTGCTGGACAGAGGCAGCAGGAACATTTAGCTTTTGGGATGACCCAGGCAGTGTTGGTGCTGCAAGGGAGACACACTGACACGACTGCAGCTCTGGACATACGATGGGATTCTCTTTCCCCTGACAGAGCTCCCAGTTGCCTCGTGGCAGCTCATCCTCACACTAACCCACCTCTCCTCAGTGGCACTGCTCTGACACAAACCAACCCACCAGCTTCCTCTCTCCTGGCCAAGGACACAAGTGCCAGACTCAGGAGAAGGGTCCTTGGAGCCAAATGTGGCCTCTTATTTTGGAGATGCACTTTGGAGAAGCCTCTGTGCTCCATGTAGAGCTCTTGAGCCATTACTGTAATAAGGGAGAGGATCAAATGGCAATGGATCAAGAGTCTGGTTGGCACCACATGACTTCGTGTTTTCTCACATTTGAGAATAAAGTAGGAAATGAGAAGCAGATGTCTGGACCTGTCTGCAGCCAGTGTCTCCACAGGAGACGGAAAGACTCCAATTTTGGAAGTACTGACCACTCTGGGGTTTATGTTTTAAGGAAACTGCTTTACGTAGAAAATGTTTTCAAAAGTAGTAGAGAACATCACACTTTCACTTCTCTGAACACAATGGCTTCCTCCTTCTCTATAAATGAGAACCAATTTGTGGTCCAGCACACAGTGCAAAGTGCTGATACTCTGTATTTTCCACAGTTACCAGTCAGCATCCCAAGGCTGTGGAATGCAGCTCTTCCCCTGGCAGCATCATTCCTGAGCTGCAAACTGTTGTCTGATCCCAGTGGGACATTCAGGGAAAGGTGCACACCTGCAGTGGGAACTGGTGCCTCTCCTTGGCAGCTGGAGCAGCCCTGAGGACTGAGGAAAACTCATCCTATCCCATGGAGGCTGCCAACGGCTGCAAGGAACAAGACTGAAGTTGTTTGAAAATATTGTGTCTAAAGAAACAAACATAGAGCTCTTCAGTGCACAACGTGGTTATGCTCTTTCTAAACAGGGGAGAGTCACTTGCCTCCCACAGAGCAATGCAGCCACTGGGAGCAAGCTCTTTCCTAGGAAAGGGGATGGGGAACTTGGGAAAGGTGCCTGGATGGCAGAGGTGAAACCTGGGCAGCTTTTCAGCTGAGGGGAAGGAGCATGAAAGAACTCTACAGGAGCAGGTTTCCCTAACACATCAAGCCCCTGGCTCCTGCCCAAGTCCCTACAGAGCTGGGGAGACATCCTGATGTCCCAATTCTCCTGTGTAGCTGCAGACCCTGAAGGGAACAGTTCCACACAGCTGGCACAATGGAGGAGAGAAAGAGGGTCTGTCCCCCAAGCTCTGGGACCCCAGGAGGAATGTGGAGCTGCTGCAGCATGTCCAGACACCACCAAGATGCTCAGAGGGCTGGAGCACCTCTGCTGTGGAGACAGGCCGAGAGAACTGGGGTTGTTCAACCTGGAGAAGAGAAGGTTCCAGGAAGACTTTAGAGCCTTTCCAGTACTATCAGGACTATAAGAGAGTTGGAGAGGGACTTTGGACAGGGCATGGAATGACAGCACATGGCAAGACGGTTTCAGATTGACAGAGAGCAAGGTTAGATTAGATATCTGGAATAAATTCTTCCCTGTAAGGGTGGCAAGGCCCTGGCACAGATAATCCAGAGAAGCTGTGGCTGGCCCATCCCTGGAATTGTTCAAGGTCAGGTTGGATGGGGCTCTGAGCAATCTGGTTAGTGGAAGGTGTCCCTGCCCATGGCAAGGGTGTTGGACTAGATGGCATTTAAAGATCTCTTCTAACCCAAACTGTTCTGTGATTCCATGATCCATGGAAGGTCTCTTGCCACTGCCCTGCAGGGAGGAGAGGTGAGAGTGGCAGCAAGAGGAGGGCAATACAGAAATCTCCATGTGCCGCAGGGGAGCACGGCTGCTGTTGGAGCTGCTGCCAGGCTCTCCCTTGGCACAGGGGTGGCTGTGCTGTGCTTTGTCCCACGGTGATAAAGGGGGGTCTCCCCTCCTTTGCTTCCTGGAAAAGGATTCTTCCAGAACCCCTGTGGATTGGACAGAAGATGGGGAGCAGCAAAGTGCCATGGCTCTGCTATTTCACCTCTGAGGCCAGGCTCTGCCTGCTGCCTGGGCTGTGGGAGAGGATAAGGCATGTGCCTATTTGCAGCAGCCCTGCTTACCCCCCCTATTCCTCCCTCCCATGTCAGCAGGAGCAGCCAGTGCCTGTGCAAGGCATCCTCCTGTCCTGGAAAGGTCTTCCTGGAAGGAACAGCCAGGTCCTGGCCCCTGCCCTTTGCCTGGGGTGTTGTGAGTCCCCATTGGCCAAGAGCCAGTATCCCCCAGCATGCTGGGGCCAGCACAACCAGCACCTCTCCACACCCTTTCTTCCTACTTCTCCACCCAGCGTGTCTGCACACGCTGGCAGTCTCGAAGAAAGGAGCTTACCAGAAGCAGCTCTGTTCTCAGAAAGGCTCACCTCTTCCCGTCTCCCCTGGGCAGGAGATGTCTGTGAGCCTTCCAAAAAAGGCTGTGGGAACTGTTTGGCATGAGATTATCATTAAGCCGTGATAACAGGTGAAGGAGAGATCCCCAAACCTCTCTCCAGTGGACCCCAGCAGTGTCTCCATGAGGGCTGGTGGCACCTGTGGGCCAGTCCCAAAATCAAGGGGGTTTGCCACGTGCAGTGCTATGACCTGATAGATGTGGCTGTGCTGGAGCATTGGCAGCTCTTGGCCTGAGCTGAGGCCTTCCATACCAGCACTTTTCCTATAGAATGGGATATCACAGCCTTCCAGACTGGAGCTGTCACCCCACTCATCCAGCGGCTCTCTCTCCTCAGCCACAGGCATGCACCAAGCCCCCACTGCTGCCCAGGGTTACACAAAGGCAGCAGCAAACAAACCAGGATCCTGCACAGCTTCCAACAGCCAACAAGCCTTTCCATGGCCCAGTACAATAAATGTACACACGGGCTGGGCAGAAAAACAAGCCCAGGCAAGCATTTCCCTGCCCAGGTGCTTAACCCTTCTCAAGCCTTGCTGGCTCAGCTGAGAGAGCCAGGAATCACCAGACCCCTTCCCCCTCCCACCCCAGCTTTTCTGCATCCCGCATTATAAGAACAGGGTGTATCCTCCTGCTCTGCCTCTGCCCAGAGCCTCCACACTCCTGTGGGTTTCAGCTGTAACTCCACTGGGGAGCTGCTCCTTCAACAGTGCATTTAGATGAACAGAGTCAGCCTGTTTCCAGGGCAGCATGCTTTTGCCTTAGCCAAGCTTTCTTTCTGGAACCATGACAGCGTCGTGCCTGTCTCACTGCCTGATGCATGAGATTCTTGGGCTTCTGACCTGCTGTCGTGACTCTGGGTGTGTTTCTTAGGGCCAATGCAGCTGACTTGTCGCCTAAAAGAGCAACAGATGCCAGATATTAGCATTTTGTTGTTGGCTGAGGACAGTTAAAAAAGAGAGTGCTGTGGATAAGGGTAAAGAGATTCCTGCCCCAGGCTATGATTCCTCGTATCAACCCAAGGAGGCAGCAGGGAAGAACTGAAGAAAGTAGAGATGAGGTATGTCTGGGATTCAAAGTGTTATTTATTTGGGGAACAATTTCGCTCCCTAGGACAGCTCTGATGTCAAACCAGGGCTATGAGCAAAACCAAAATGAGCTGTCTGCACAAAGAGCAGACATGTCTGTCCCTTCTCAGTGACCTGGACCACAGCCCAGAGTCCTCCCTGTGTGCGGGCATCCTCCCTCTCCAGTGCTAGCCCAGGACTCCAGAGAACCGCAGGTTCATCCACTCCAGACCGGTGGGGTGAAATTTAGGGACCAAGTCAACTGCAAGGAGCAGGGTCTCCTGAGGGCTCCTCCGAGCTGTGACAGAAGAGATGGGGTAGCACTCACAAGTGCCAAGACTGTCCCTGGGAGAGGTGCAAGGCAGCGCTGCAGCTGCCCCCGTGAGCCCCCCGGCCACCACTGGCCAGCATCCGCCGGGAGGAAAAGCCCCCATCAGCAAAGGATGCGGCGCTTCCCCTGGGCGCTCACCGGATGGCTGATAATGAACAAACCCACCCATGCCTAGCCCTCGGTCAGGGCCCTGCACTGGCCCCCCAGCCCTAGTGTGACAGGTTGTGAGGAAGGGACACACGTTCTTTGTCCTTTTCTGCTCTTGAAAGGGTCCCGCGGCCCCAAGGAGCTCACACCGCGCTCTGCCCCCGGGAAGGCTCCCATGGAGTTTCCCGAGCTGAGGATCCTCTGCCGCTCGCTGCAGCAGACAATGCCATCGTGCGGCTGTTACTGCTTCCTCGGCTGATGCAGCTACAAACTGCTGCTTCCACTCCGCAGTTAATAATTCCCTCTGTCCTGCTGAAGTGCTTCCACAGCATGAGAAGACCCCTTAGCAGGATGCTGCTAACTAGGAGCTGCTATGGATGATCCTGTTGGTGGGGGTTGTCCTGGTGCAGTAGGGAACACTGTGTGCTGCTTCAGGGACAGTCCAGTGTCTTGCCTGGCCGTGCCACCAGAGCCAAGTTAAACCAATATAAAGCTGAAGCCATGAGTGTGTGCTTCTTTCCATCCCATTTGTGTAATTCCTTCTGCCAGGTTGGACGCTCACCTGTGCTGCACTCACTAACCTGCCCTTGGGCACCTGGCATGTGAAGGGCAGCTCAAACTCTGCTCAAACTCTTGAGAGACATGGCTGGTCCCAGCTAGAAGAGGTTCCAAACCAGCTGCTCTGTCTCATCTCCTGTGTGGAGCACAGATCCAGCCCAGCAGTGCAGTCAGGGCAATTCCTCCTTCCCACCCACAAATGTCCCTTTGCTGACTGGAGCTCACTTGACTGGAGATGCCCTGGTGCTGGTGCTCTGTCAAGGACATCTCTGTGTTCTTCTGTGGAGGGGTCTGTGAGGCCAGACAGAGAAAACAAGTGCTAATTAAAAAGAGAGCACTGGAACTTGGACCCATTCCTGTGCACTTCAGTCTTGGCACAGCTCTGCTTTCTTGCCTCCCTCGAACCCACCCAGCAGTGACATCTCCACACTGTGGGTTGTGAGTGTTGTACAAGGATGGAGTTAGGGGAGTTCTGATAACTCCTCCCCACTCTCTGCAAAGGTCACCAGCTCAATCCAGTGAAACTAAAGGGGAAACAAATGCCCAAAGAGCAGAAATCCCCAAACATGTCACATCAAATCACAGAGCAGCTAATGGGACAGAGCCACGTGGTTACAGCATGTGCATTCTGCTCTATATCATTAATTTACTGATGTTAAATATTTCAGCAGGTAACTTCCAGGGCTTCCAGAACTGTCCTAGTGGCTGTGATCACAAATTATTCATCAGTAGCAAGTGAACAAGAAAAGCCTCTATGAACAAGTGCATTTCTGAGGCTCTTGGTGGTTTTTTGCCTTTCAGCTGATTCTCTCTGCCTTTCCAGGAGATGTCTCTCACCATTAAGCAGAGGCTGGCCAGCACTAAGAAGCTGAATCTGCCTCAGATTGTCCAGCCTCAACACAAGCATGAGATGTCCCACCACAAGGTAGCCTTTCCCTGCTCTTGCTGTTTGATGTGATATTTGAGGAAGGTGCCAAAAGAGCAGCTCGGCTTGAGCCTGCTCAGTGTGGTCCAGCAGCTTTTGATCAGCCCAGGGCACAGGTGGAAGAGCCACTGTTTGCCCAGTGTGGGCTGGGCAGATGTATTCAACCAGAGTCTGGACTTCACTGGGGATCAGTGCAGAATCTTCCTGCCAGCACCTGAACCTCCCCCTGCTCTCTCTTGCCTCTCCAGCTCTAAGCAGCTGGCATGGATCACAGCTCACTTCAGCCTTGCCCAGCAGAGGTGGTGTTTCAGAACTACAGCCCTGGTGAGGTCTGTGAAATGCCAGTGGTTCTGAGGAACAGGGACAAGGTAAGTGCTGTGCACGTGGAGGTTTAGCAGTGTGCTGGAAGAGGAGAGCACAGAAGGGTGGTTAAGGATGGCACCAGGGCATGTCCACCTGTCTGCACAAGTGGCAAAACCATCATTCCATGTCTTTCCTGCAGGTTCCTCATCTGGTGAAGGTCATCTTGGAGACCTCACCTTATTTCCAGCTGGAAATCCCCAGTGATGCTCACCGCAAGGTGCCACCAGGGCTCTCTATGACTGTCCACATCCTCTTCACCCCTGGGCAGAACAAGGTGAGTCTGAAGCTCCCAAGAGATTGGAGTCTTCAGTAGAAAGCGAGCCTGCAAGGCTGGATCTAGGGCATCTGGCCTGGGTTTTGAGGACCTCTGCTGGTTTCAGTGGAGTTGCACTGGATCTAGAACTGGGAGAGACTCTTTGCCCATGCTGAAAATATGGATAAATGTCCCGTTCTGAGACAGTGTCTTTTCCTGCAGGATTATTTCCACCAGTTCCTCTGCATCACTGAAAGGGAAGAGTTCATTGTGCCAATTCGTGCCATTGGTGCCCGAGCCATCCTGGACTTCCCTGGCCAGCTGCACTTCTCAGAGTGCCCGGTCAAGTACAGCACCGAGAAGACTCTGCTGGTTCAGAACCGCGGTAACCGGGCAGCTCATTACCAGCTGAGCACCCAGAGGTGAGGCAGCTCAGCCTTCGTTATGCAAAACACCTTTGGGTGATAACAGAGTTGGTAAAGAGCAACAAAGGAACCAGAGCATTGTGGGTTTGCTGTTGCTTCTGGTGTTTTAGGCAGGATGCAGCCTTTGAGCTTTCTCTGTCCCAGATTTCCTGCAGGCTGCTGGAACATGTTAGCAGCTGCCTTGCACCCTCCCGAGCACAGGGAGCTTCTGAAATGGTTACTCACCACTGGCAGCCACACAGACCTGTTCTCTGGGAGCCACAGGCACCTGGCTTTCCAGTGGTCCTCTCATGAGATGCCCCATGTGAGTGGTGTTATGGACAGCCTGTGCTGTTCCTGTCAGTCTCAGAAGACAATCACTGTTTCTCCTGTGCATTTTTACGTTTTGGACACCGTATCTGCAAGGAAACCAGTTCAGTTGGATGGTGGTGAGTTGAGGGTTACTTGATCCCAGAGGTCTTGGTGTAGGAGCTGAGGTCAGGAATGCAGCACAGACCTGCTGTCTAACCTGGCACAGCTGAGTGGCTTTGATTTTTTTTTTTTCCCTGGCAAAACAGAGGTCAAAATGTCAAAATGTTTTCTGCTGTGAAACATGAGGTCTGAGAGGAGATTCCACCAAAGGCTGCCAAAGCTATTTAAGCAGGCTCCTCGGATGCTGTTCAAACAGGCTGCTGCTTTTGACTGTGCAAATATGTAGGCAGGAGCTTGTAAATCCCTGCACAGTTATTCTCTGGGGTTTCCAGATCTTGTTTTGTCACTGCCAAAATAAATATCCAATAAATTCTGGCATCTTTTTGCAATGTACTTGCCAGCTGTTCTATTGAGTGCTACAGAGCATGTTGGATCCTGCTTGATAGGCATATAAGGAGTTTCTGAACTTCAGGGATTAAATATTGAAATAGGTGAAATAGAGCCTGGGTGCAGTAACATGGGGAAAGATGGAGCTTGTGAGCTGCTGACTTGAAAATTCTGAAAAACACAAATTTTCAGCAGAGAGATGGAGTAAGAGCTGCTTTAACCTAACAGACTGGGTTTATTAGAATAGTTATTGCTGTTTGACGTCAGCTATTACTAAAAAGTAATAAATGTTAAGATTAAATTATATTTGGGTTTAATGGACAGATAAGGCAATTCAATTAGCAATATTTTTTCTGTCTTCCTTGGGTTGAGAGGTAGCTTTTAATGAGATCAATTCTCCCAAAATCTAAGGATTTAACAATGGCAGTTAAGGTACCAGTGGACGAAAGAAAGTTTGTCTGTAGAAGATAACTGTACCACGGGACTTGAAGTCAATTGCACATGGAATTTACCAAAAGTAAATTGGTAAATCAGGTGCATGATGCTTTGAGAGCCTTGGTCACAGAATTGCCAGCTTTGTCCACTTGTCAGCTGTGTTTCTAAATCATGTCAGGAGTACTTGGTCCTTGGCATCCTCATGGCCATAACTTTTGCCCAGCTCTGTCAATATGGGGAGCTGATGCCTGATGAGAGTAAGCAAGATGTAAATGACTCTTGAGCCTCATTGCAGAGGATGGGGGGAGATGAGGTCATTTTATCCCACGGGATCTTGTGAAGGCTGGATCTCCTCCCACTAGAGTCAGTAGCTGTTTCTGATCCTGTCTGTTCTGTCTTCTGCTGACTGTGGTTGGTTTGCTCCTTGCTTGCACAAGTGAACAGAAGTGAACTGGACTGCAAAAGGGATAACATCCCCAAATCTTCCCCAGGAATCCTGATATCTCTGTGTTGCAGCCCCTTCTCTGTCATTCCGACCATGGGAACTCTGGGTATTGGTGACAGCATGCAGGTGACAGTGGGATTTCAGCCACTGAAGACTGGTGGCCATTCTGCATCCCTTACAGTGCACTACGACACAGGTGAGTGCTGGGCACTGCACAGGGCACTCTCTGCATCCCTCAGAGCAGAGTCCTTTCTAAGCAGAAAGACTAATGTGGCCATGGGTTTAAAGAGAGGGATCAGGGTGTTAATTTTGTAGTGATTTATCATCTTGGATCTTTGTAGAGCTCCATATAAATGCCATTTCTAGAGAGCATGTCTGATATTTGTTGCTTGCATCTCGCCTGGGAAACACCTGCAACAGTAAAGGTGAGCTTGATATTGAAGTTTGAACCCAGATGAATCCCAAGAGTTACTTCGTTGGGAATAATGAAGGTTTGAAAGCTCTGGAAATGAGGGAGCCTTTGGTAAGGGTCTGTTCTAGAGGGTGAAAAGTCTGGCAGGTTGTCCAGGACAATCCTAACGCTGTGCACATGCAGCTCTCAGGCTGTGATAAAGGTACTGATCCATGGAACTGCTAATTCAGCTAAAAGCTGTGACATTTTTTTCTGGGCCCTGTGGTTTGCTCTTTTCCTTGTGCTTCCATCAGCCATTGAGCTGAGCAAAGACGCCCCTTTGCTTTGTTCCAGGTGAAGACACCCACACAAGCCTTCATGGAAAAGCTGTGGATGTCCACATCAGGCTGGACAGGAATGCTGTGACATTTGGGAAGACGTACATCACACGGTCAAACCACACAACTGTGCTCATCCACAACCTGAGTAATATCACAGCCCACTTCCAGTGGAAGGCTGTTGATACTCAGGAACAGGAGGATCAGATGAAGATGATGTAAGTTTGAAAGATCCATTCCAATGAGATACTCTGCCCATGGGGAAAACTATATGGCTTCAGGAGATATTGGTGCTTTTGAATGGCTTAGGGTAAGTGAATCCAGTTGAGGTGGGTGGTGGATTCTCCCTCAGTTGTGGCAGTGGCTTTGAGCCCTCTCTTGAGGGCTGCTGGCTTTTAAAACCTCTCCTGAGCTTCTAAATGTGGAGTAGAACTACCTGCTGTGCCAGTGAACAAGTGATCCTCTGATCCATTTGGGACCCCGTGGCTCGGGGTCAGCCCCTTGCTGAGGAGCTGCTGCTGCTCCTCCCCGAGTGCTTTGCTGCTCCTGCACTTGCACTTCCCTCTGCAAATATGTGGTTATTAAACAGCCTGCTGGGTTTGTCTCTCCTGTGGCTGCAGGCAGTATCCCAGGCTGTGTCAGCAGGACAAGGACAAGTTGTCTGATTTTCTGAAGGAGTGCAGAGTGGACACCACTCGCCGAGAACATTCTGCTCTTCTCACCCGCACCCTCCAGAGAGTGAGGGCAAAGGTGCAAGAAGACCCCATGCTGTTCTACGATGACATTTTCTGCCTTGAGCCAAAGGTAAGTGATGGCTGAGAACCTCCCTTCCTGCTTCTCCTCCTCCTCTTCCTCCTCATCTCTGAATGAGGTCACTTGACAGATCCCTGCCTCAGCTGGCTTTGTGTGCCAAGAGAGAAGTCATCAGGATTCTGGTGAGGCCAGAGAGCTGGCTGCAGAAAGCATTTCTGCCCTGTGGGCTCCTGGCAGGCAGTAGGAACCTGACTAAGGCTTCCAAACTCTATTATCAGTGTTGTTGATAAGTATTAATCACTCTTTGCTTGTCATTGATGCTCTAAATAAAGGCTTACAGGGCTGTGGTTGAAAAACAAGAAATGTGATGCTTGAAGACAAATGTTTTGCTGTCTCCTTTTGCTTTAGGAGGGAGAGATCTGGCCAAAATGTTCAGCTGAAATCAGTGTGTTCTTTAAGCCCCAGGAAGCCCGGGTCTATAATCAAGCAGTTTACTGCGACATCTCAGGTACAGCTCCTTCTCCTGCCTCTCTCACACCAGTGAAGGCAAGGTGCAAACACTCCCCCAGCTCACTGGGCTCCTGTGGGATTGCTGGGAAGGGTCTGTGGTCAGCAGGGCAGTGCTGGCACATCCCCACTGTCCCTGCAGCTTCCAGGAGATCTCCTCCATTTGTTTTATTCCCTCTCAGCTGTTCTGAATGCTGCCTGCATTTAGACTACACGTCCTCCTTTGGGAAAAACACTCTCTGAGGTGCACCCAGGAGGAAGAACAAAATTTCTGGCATTTCGTGAAGTTCCACTATCAACACAGGGGCAGAAGAAAGGATGGTCTCTGTGGGTGTACCCTATCTCCTGAGGGAAGAGAGGGGTCCATATCTCCTCCTGGCACATCAGGAGCTGGTCCCAGGCAGCTCAGAGGCAGGGACTAGCATTAAGGCATCCTGGAAAATGCAGGATAGCAGAAAGAATTACCAGACTGAAATAGAAATCTCTCCCTAGGCCGTGAGACCAGGCTGCCCCTGCTCCTCATAGGGGAAGGTGTTGGGCCCCGGCTCCATTTCAGCTGTGAGGAACTGAACATTGGGGAGGTTTTTTTCAGAGCGACCTACAGATATGAGGTGAGCAGCAGGGTTGGGGTGGATGCTGGTGGCTCCAGGGGCAGCAGTGAGCCTTGTGGACCTGTGGAACTCCTGGCAACTTGGTTAGTTGTGATACCAGTCAAATTTGGGGGATTTCTTGGAATCTGGATCTTTTTGGTGGGGTCGGAAAGGTGTCTGTTGTTCATGAAACCCCAATCCCTGCTTTTTGGCAGCCTCCCTTTGAGATCAGCTGGGAGGTGTTATAGATGGGTAATGGGATGATTGGCTCTCACAATTAAGAGATGAACACTGTGTGAATGTAAACAGCAGTTTTGTTGCTGTGTGGTTATGTTATTGTAGTTTGTTGTTTGGTCACCCTCTGCTGTCCCCACAGTCCCTTTCCCCGGCATTGTTGCTGCCCTGAGCTGGGGCCAGGGTTGGCCGATGCAACACCAGGGTTATAAAAGGAGGAGCAGACATTTTGTGGGTGAGCTTGTGGAAGGTGGTCCTACTCCTTGTTCAGTTCTTCTTTGTGTTTGTTGAACTTTAATAAACCTTTACAATTTTAAAAGTGAGTGGTTGTTTCTCACAGACACTTCCTGCAAAACCCCTTGGCGCATGAAAGCAACACTGGGTCAAAAAGCTCCCTGTTCAGAGGCTTTTGTTCCAGTCCCAGACACAAATCCCCTTTGTGCTCAGGCTGTCCAAAAGCAGCTGCAGCAAACCAGCTGCATTTCAGTTCAAGTCGATTGTAAACGGTTTTGAGTGAAGTCCCGCCTGCCTGTTCTGGGAGTCAGAGGAAAGCCATCCACCCTCCTGGCCCAGCACTGGCTCTCAAAGGCCTTGGCAGTGCTTTCCCCTGCTGACCAGTCCCTCCCCACACTTCAGCCATGGTCAATCTCTGGCTCTAGAAAGAGCAGAGCATTTCTGGAAAGGAAGAAAAGGAACTTTCTACATCTTTCTAATAAGCAGGTCAGCTGCAATGGACGCTGAAGGTGCTCTGCCCATGGTGGGGTTGGGCACACCTGCAGCAGCAGCAGCTCTGTGCTGGTTTCACTGGGAATGCTGCCATGCCCAGGGCTGCTCTTAGGACTGGGTGTGAATGAACTTGGTGATTCTGAGCTGCAGGTCAGAGTGGACTGTCTGTGCCACTATGGGAAGACCCCGGAGTGACTGGTTATGTGACATTATCACTGCTTTGCTCGAAAAACATAAAGCTGTACAAAGTTTTAAATAAAAGCTGAATTTTTTTGCTTTTGCCATGCAGCAGTATAGGGCATCTTCTGCCTTTTACAGATATTAGTTATTTAATTTGAAAATAACTCAGACTTCTGTAGGAAAGGAAGATTCCTCATGTATTTCCATTTGGCTTTTTGCTGCTGCAGGCGATCCTGTTCAACAAAGGGCCTCTTGAGGCTCCCTTCAGCCTCCTCCCTCCAACCACAGCCATGGGCTCCTGCTTCACCTTCCTGCCCCAGAAGGGCATTGTGGTACCAGACAGGTTCCAGCCCATCCATATCTCCTTCTGTCCCACCATCCTGGGGGAGTTCCAGGAAGAATTCTGCTTCCATGTGACTGGATCCCCTAAGCCTGTAACCTTGACTATCAGGTGAGGAGGGCTTTGGGAGCTTGCTGGGCACATCTGTAGCTATCTCTGGGTAATCATCTCTCATCTACCTCATTTTGTGGTGGGGCAGAGAAAAAAGGTGTTGCCTGAGGTCCTAATCTTGGCTCTGGTTCTGGCAATCCTTTGGTGTGGGGATGCCTGCTGCCCTGTGTGGGTCCCCAGGAGCTGGAATGACTGCTCCCTGCAGGGATGTCTCCTGCTTAGGCTGTGGCAGGCAGTGGGATGGATCAGCTTTGGGCAGTAGCTGCTCTGAGGTGTCCCACCTGAACACCCAGCAAGGCCCCCAGGACTTTGGAGATGGGCCAGCCCGGCTGATTTGGCACCAGCAGCAGTGATTTTAAAACTTCTGTTAATAATCCATCCCAAATGGGCAGCAGAAGCCTCACCTCACATCTCATAGCCATGCTGTGGGGAACAAGCTGTGCTCCCAGCTCCTGTGCAGAGGGTGCTCTGGTACCTCCTTTCCACAGCCAGGAAAGGGCTGATGTAGGAGACAGGGAACTGTGCAGCAGGAACTGCCCAAGGACGTGGGCATCATCCCATGGGCTGGTGCTATTGCAAAGGATAAAATCCTCACTGAGCAAAGCGTAGGGGTGGGGAAAAAAAAGTGGTGATAGGAGAAGTAAAACTCACTTCTCAGCACCACAGCAGCCTGTCCCAGATAATCTCTCTGCTGACCACTTGCTTTAGCTGCCTCCTGTTCACATGGGTGCTGTGCTGAGCACAGGGTGCTGGGTTGGTTTGAAACTCAGGGTGGCTCTGACAGCAGCTTTTATCCACCCCAGCCCTAACAACACCCGAACCCTTTGCAATTCCCTTTAACAAAGGCGCTGCCTCCCTGCCTTTGTCCTGGCAGGGGCTGTGTCATGGGACCGAATTTCCATTTCCATGTGCCCGCGCTCCACTTTGGTGACGTCTCCTTTGGTGAGTGTGCCCTGGGCTCGCACCAGAGTGTCAGAGGTTTGTGTGTTGCTGAAATAGAGCACTTGAACACAAGAGCATCCATCGCTCGTGTTCCTCCACAGCCTCTTCAGGGTGTTAACTCCAGGGCTGCTGGTGCCTTAGGCAGCATTTTGCCATCCTGAAATCAAACAGGACCAAAGGAATAGAAAATCAGCATCCCTGTTTGGCCACTTCTTGGTTTCCTTTTGAATAAGTGGCACAATAAAAAAAGGCACCAGGGAGGAATATGGTTCTGTAATAGCAGATGCATCTTGCTTAATCTGATTTAATTCCTAAGGTTTCTTAGCTGTTTTAACTTTTTAACTTTGATTCTTTTAACTGTGAGGCTGACTGTTGTCTGCACCTGGTCACCTCGGTGACATTTGGGAATGTGACATCCTTTTTGTGCCTCTCTCATGCTTTTTTTGTGCCATTTGTCCTTTTTGTGCCCCTCCTGCCTCTCTGTTGAAGTCACTGCTGGAGCTGGCAGTGTCACTGTTCTTAGGCATGGAGAAGCTCTGGCTGTGCCTGCAGTTGGTTTTTCCTTCCCATCTGGGTTCAAGTGACTCTTGGTAAGCAGGCTGTGGGAGATGTCTCCTCCACACACAGCTGGCCAGCCGGGCCATATGTCCCCTGCAGAGCAGGCTGTGGGCTGCTGTCCTGGCTCTGCAGGGCATCCCCATGAGGTGTTGCTGTATCCCTGGCTTTCCATTATGGAAACCAAGTCTCGGAGCTGAACTGGTGTCAGCCTCTGCAGGCAGCAATCACAGCCAGTGAGCAGTGTGAGTGTGATGTCTCTGATTGTTGTGTGAGGTGGTTCCTCATTGCTGATCTCCAGGCAAGGCTCAGGTTTGTCTCCAGTCGAGTGGGCTGTGAGTTGTCACGAGCTCAGTCTGGTTGCCCCAAATCAGGAGATGCCATAAGGATCCTGCCCAGAGAAACTGCTTTAGGGTTCTTTGTATCATGTTCTAGTTCCTAATTCCATCCTCCCTTTCTTTTACTGTAGCTTTCCCTTGATGACAAATCAGTGCTTTTATATCTTGAGTGTGAGTTAACAGGGAATTTAAAAGATTTAATTTCCAGAGTAAATGGTCAGTTTGGATGCACGTTCATCAGTGAGAAGTAACTGGTGCTGCTTTGGGGCAGGTGAGAGATCTCCTCCTTGTCAGAGAGAGAGAAAAATTGGTGATGTTCTAAGACTGGGCATTTCAAAGCCAGCAATCTGGGATCAGTGTCCAAGGGAACTAAGGATTAATTCCTCCCTCTGCTTCTCAATGAGCTGTAGTTCAGATAACAAAGAGCTAAGCAGTTTTATCCTACCAGGACATTCACACCAGCAATAATGAAATAATTGATGCCTAAATGGGTATTTGTGTCATTTTCTTAGGTTTTCCTCGCACCTTGAAGTGCTGCCTGTCTAACACCTCCCTGGCACCCATGGACTTCAACCTCTGCATTCCTGAGGATGGCTTGGGAGAGCCCAGCATTTGCAGCTCTGTTCAGATACTCAAAATCACTCACCCATCCTGGAGGAAGGGAGCTCAAGGTTTTATGAAGCCAAGGGAATTTAAAATAAGTCCCTGCAGAGGGACTGTCCATGCCCTGGGATCCCAGGATATCAAGGTATGGGAAGAGTCCAGCTGGTGGGGCTGAAGCTTTGCTGGTGTGTGGGAGAGCTTTGGCTCTGCCAGCTTTGAGCATCGTGTGAGGGAGAGATCTGCACTGGTGTGAAGCTCTGTTAGCTGGGTTACTCGGGATATTCCTGAAGGAGCACTGTTTTGTTTCCAAAATCACAAGCTGAAATCATGTACGGGATGGTCAAATGCAGAAGCCATTCTTGTGTTTTTGAGAATGATTTCTTTGATTGAAAGTGGGCAGAGGAAGGATGAAAACAGAAGGTGGCTGTTAGAGAGAGATATCACTGTATAGAGCAGTTTGCTTTTATTCCTGGTCCCATTTCTCCTCTCCTGGAGAGCAGATGAGTTGTATTGACTGCAGGGGTCTGCAGTGGGGACAGAAAATACTCTGCAGCCACAAACTGCCCAACATCTGCTGGGTCACACCTTGCCCTCAGCTTCCTGCTGCAAAGCTGTACTCATTCTGTTCGAGACAACAGATTTCTTCTGCATTTATGTTATTGTAGTTAGGTGAAAAATTAGTCCCTTTAACAAATCTGATATTGCCATAGGGCTTTTGTTAGCCTCCCAGTGACTGTGCTCTACTTATGGACCAACAGAAGAATTAAGGCAAAATCCTCTCTTTCTGTACCATGGAACAAGAATTGGAGGACACCACAGATGGGTGATGACGTTTTGGGAGTGAGCAAATATTTACTGCTCTTCTTTTCCACCAGGTCACCCTGTGTTCCAATACTGTCAGAGAGTACAAGCTGGAGCTGGTGGTGGACGTGGATGGTGTTGGCAAGAAGCTGCTGGCACTGCCCCTCACAGCCAGGTACCAAGGCTGTCCTTGCAGCCATTTGTCTTTCCTTGTGCATCCAGCACCAGCACGCTGCCTGGCTGCAGCTCCAAGGAAGAGTGTTGCTTAGTGAGCTGCATCTGCCCATCTAGACATGAGAACAGTGCTAGGAAAGCAGCTCATGGTGAGATACCCCCTGCTCACAGCCAGGCATGGCCCTAGGCCTTTTTCTAAAGGGAGCATTAGTTGTTGGCCTGGGATTTGGTGCTTGAGTTGTAAAAAATTGTCCAAAGGTTGTCTTTCCTTCTTCCTGCAAGTGGTGGACTTGTGCTGGGTTGTGACCATCTGCATTGGTTTGGGACACAGTGAGCAGCCTGCTGAGAGCTGGGGTCTGATTCACTTAAACAGTGCATGTGCAGTGAGGAAGAGGCTCATAGTAGGACTGGGGAGGGCAAAAGATCCTACAAAGAGGAATATAGTCCTTGATGTGGCAGGTGAGCTCAGGTTTCAATGCCTCCCTCTGGTTTGAGTAATGTTCTCAGAGTGGAGGCCAAACGTTTTTGTTGCTGCAGCCAAACTCCATCTTGCCATGCTGTTGTGGGCATCAGTTTAATGACAAGAGGGATGCAGTTCCCTCTCCCAGGCAGAGCCATCCAGTCAGTGCCTGGGCTGCAGTTTTGCCAAGCAAGTGCAACTGGGGCCAGTCAGTGTAGAGACGTGTGGGGTAAAGAATGGAGGGGGATGTAGGAACTGGAAGAGGTTGATCACTCACTCTGTGGGCCTTGTGCCCTCCACTGCTGGGAGAGATGACTCCGTTTTCAGACAGGACAACAGTTCTGTAGAAGAGAGAGTAATTTTCACTGATACAATGGAGTCTTGTGTTCCTTGAGCCTTGGTGGGCACTGGTCCTTGCTGGAAAGGCTCCCCCAGAGCTCATGGACCATTGGGACTGTTGGAGGATTCCTTGCAAGTGTCCTTGGGCAAAGAAGGGGCAAAGCTGCAAAGACAGCTCTGGAACAGGGCATGCTCTCTGCCTGGGCACTTGGAAGCCTCTGCAGTGCTGAGCCTTAGGGTTTGCCGCTCCTTGACAAGAGGTGTTTGAGTGAAAGAAGTTAAAGGTGGTTTATCACTGTAGGACTATTAAATCTTTATTTGATTTGACAAATGTCTTATGCTCTATTCCATTCTCTTTGAGGACCAAAGTTCTCAATGCTCTCAGTATCTCTAATTGCCTCGGGGTCATTTCTTTGCCCAGATGCATCGTTCCTGCACTGCGAGTGCACAACCCTGTGGTGACATTTGGGCACTGCTGTCTAAAGTTCCCCTACAAGGAGAAGGTGACCCTTGTGAACGACAGCGACTTTCCTGGCTGCTACTATGTTCTCCCTCAGGTTTGGCTTTGCCTCCAGCTCCTCCCCTCAAATGTTACTTGGGAAGGTTATTAGGGGAATAAAAGGGTTTGGATAAGACCTTGCTGGTTTCTATTCAAACCTAAAGGTTTGCTAAGAACAGGAACCTACCTGAATACAAACTTTAGGAAGCAGTTTAACATCTTGAGGGAGATGTTTATATTCTAGTCTTTGACTTGTTTTCAAGTGGGAGAGCTTAGAAGGTTGTGAAAATCTGATGTGAGGAGACTGTTGGCACAGAAGTGGGTGTCTGTGGACGCAGCAACTTTTGGACCCCGTGGGGATGCTCAGCACCTACACCTTGCATCTTGTTTTTTGCCTTTTTGCATTCTCCTGAGGATTTTTACAAGTGTGTGTGAGTTGCTCTTCTGGTAGATGTTAAGAATTTAAAGTTTCCTCAGCTCTGAAGTTGCTTTTGATTCTGTCCCTTGTAGGAACACAAGGAGAAGGCTGCTGCATGGTACTCCAGCTCTGAGCCGTCTGGGATTATCGAGGCTCACAGCTCGGTGGAGATCCCAATTACCCTGGAGGCCCAGCAGCTGGGAGAGTGCAAAGTCACTGCTGAGGTCGCCGTGTTTGGGAGAGAAGGATCCCCGCTGGTGAGAGCCAGGGGACATAGATGTGTGCCTTGAGCAATTCATCCCAGTGGGGTCTAAAGTGGACGGGGATTCTGCCAGGAACTTGTGATATATGGCTGGTGTGGACAAGGACAGGAGGGATTGGTGGCACAAGCAGCAGCTTATGCCTAGAAAAGAGGAAAGGTGGAAGCCTCCTAGGTGGCAATCTCAGTGCCTGACCCAGCACACAGTTACAAATCTGGGGGATGGGATAACAAGCCCAGCCTGAAACCCAGACCAATCCCTGGGTCTCACACTCTGCTGTGTTACCAGATGAACACAAGTGCTGCTTCATGACAACTGTTCAGGATTTCACAGGGACATCCCTGAATCCTGCTAAAGCAAGCACTATGTACAAAACCACATTGAAGGAATGTTTTGTGCAGAGCTGGATTGAGGCTTCTCTGAAAGTCACTTGCAGACTTGTTTCAGTCTACATCACTGACAACTTCAGCCATAATTATCCCCAGTCTAGGAATGCTCTTAGAGCTTGCTAAGTTTTTAAAACTCTCCTTGTTGAGTCTTTTTTTTAACATTTCCTACCTTCTTCCTGGAACAGGAAATCCACTTAGAGTGCATTGGCCAGGGACCAGTTGTCTACATCTATCCAAGGGAGATAAACTTTGGCACTATCCCAGTCTTACAAGATAGTTCCAAAACTCTCCAGCTCTCCAATCAGACTGACATCCCTGCACCCTTCTGGGTAGAGTTGGTAAGTGCCTGTGGGGCTGTTTTCCAGTGAAAATGGCTGTTTATAGCAGCCCTTGACTTTTTTTTTGTATGCAATGTTCCTGTGTTGTTCTGTGTGAGTGGAAGCAAGATATTCCATCCAAGTGCAGCAAGAGGAGCCAGGATCCCAGGCACGCCTCAGTTGCTGTTGCCAGACACCATCGATTTAGAGTAGATTTAGAGCAGATTTAGAGTAATAAAGGCTTTATGATTTTTATCCTCTCTTTAGTCCTGTTTCCTGCACCTCACAGCAGAGCAGAGCCCATGATTTCCATCCTAGGTTTGTGTTTGGCTTCTCTTACAGGCTGGGAAACGCTCACACTGGAGGATTGAACCCAGTAAAGGAGTGGTCCCCCCTATGTCTGAGATATCTGTGATTGTCATAGCACACCTGGATGACACAAAGAAATTCCAGGACAAGGTGAAGCTGTTCATTGAGAACAGCCATACAACCATCATCTCTGTCCAGGCTGAGGGTATTGGCACCACAATTGTCACTGACAAACCTCTTGCTCCAAAGTTCGACTTTAAGCCCCACTTCAGGTAGGAGACTCTCAGCTTCCACTTCTCCTGTGGGTTCAGCAAGGAACAATTTTTCCATAGTCCTTAAGGCTAGATCTTCTTCAATACTCCAGTTCTCTTTCCCTGAAGCCACAGGAATTCCTTTAGAAATACATCATCTGAGAGCCATTAGATATCCTGGAAAGCCACAGAAATGGAAAAGCTGGAAGACCTGGCTGTGACTGAAGCCTTGAACCTGGGCAGCCTTTTGGGTGGAAGTTTTATTGCAGAGTGTGCAGTCAGGGAACGCCATCAGTGTGAAGCTGAAGCTGAGCAAATGCAGGGAATATTTTTTCATCTCTGACATTTTCCATCTCTGCTTCTCTTCTAGCTTCACTCGCTGCCGTTACCAGTTCAAAATGACAAACCAAGGACGCCGCATCCATCGGCTCTTCTGGGTCACAGAAGGTTTCAGCATCTTTCAGCACAGCACTCGTCCCTCTGCCCTCTGTGGCACCAAGAGTAAAGATGCTTCCCAGAGCCCCAGACCTCACAGCCCTGTGTTTAAGCTGCAGCCACTGATGATGGACCTGAGGCCGGGCCAGACTGTGGAGATGGTGCTGGAAGGCTGCTCCAGCACTGCCCAGGTGAGGCTCCTGCCAGGGGCTGAGCCTTCCCTATCACATCCCCTCCACTGGGGCTGCTTCTGCAGCCCCTTGACATTTGCCTAGGAAAAGGAGCAAGTGACTTCAAGGAACTGTTTTAAGGCCACAGGTTTCCATGGCAGCACCAGTTGCTTTCCTTGCTGGCCATCATCAGTTGCTAAGGCTTTTTTGTGTTTCCATAGCTACCAAAACCCAGTGCTGATCCCAAAATACAGGCTGACAGAAATACTGCTCCTTTGGGCAAACAGGAGGTTACCAGTGTTGTGTGCTGAGGCAGAAAGGAAGGGCAGAGAAAATAAGTTACACTTAGACTAGAAACTAGGTAGGAAGTAAATTAAACAGATTCCAAGTCCTTTTTCTGAGGGAAGCGAGGAGTAAAACAAAAGCCCTATAAATGGCAGGAGTGTCTGGGAGCAGCATTGTTTTTCGTCTGAAGACAAACATGAGCAGAGGGCTGGTCTAGCCCCGAGTCCTGGAGGAGGAAGCCACAGTGTACCAGCTCTAATGGTCAGTGTGATATATCCATCCATGTGGTAAACTGTTCCCAGGGATCATTATAGTTGAGAAATTGACTTTTGTCAATTTTTCTATTAGTGCTTGCCCCAGTCTCTCAGCCAGCCCTGGTGTCCCTGGGGCAGCCAGGTTTTGCAGAACCCTTGGAGAGCAACTCAGAGGGGGAGATTTTTTCAGAGTCCGGGACCTGGACCTTTCTTTTCAAGGGAAATTAAACTCTGCAGAGAAGCTGCCAGCTAACCCTGGTATGCATTCCTTGGCTCCAGGACCCCTGGGCACAGATATTTAGAATAAATAGGCAGCAGCATAGAAAGAAAAGAAGGCTATTGAGGAGAGCAGAGTCTAATTACAGTCACTAATAATAAGTGACAGAAATAGGGCCCACAAGTAGGTGGCAAGCCAGTGTGGAATGTTTGGCCTGCCAGCACCCACTGGGTGACCAGTGACTCTTGCATGCAGGAGGTGAAGGAGCGACTGCTGTGTTATGCTACCGTGGGGAAAGAGACAACAAAGAAACAGATCATGCAAGTGGATGTCACCTGCAAGTTCATTTTGCCTGTTGTGCAAATGTCTGCCAGAACAATCACTTTCCATGTGGAAAAGGTAAGTCTCTGGATTGCATCCTAGCATTTAAAGGTGTAATTGTTAAATTGGCTGGAAGTAAATAGAGACGTATGCATTTCTGGGGTTGAAAAATGTGAAATGCATCAGAAAGAGAAGGAGGCCCGTGGCTACTTGAGGTTGTTTTCACTTGTCTCCTGTTTCTGTAGAAACCCAGTGATGTCCTGGCAGTGCAGTACCAGCCTTTGTCTTTAAAAAACACCTGCCCTCTGCCATTCAGCATTGTGCTGGACTTGGAGCAGCCGTTCCAAATCTGCAATGTGGACCAGCAACCCCTCACTGCAGATTCCAAGGTGAGCATCTGTGGGCTCACTCAGTGGGGTTTGAAGAGGAGGGATGTGGTGGTGCATTTCTGTTGGGAGGTCCTCGAGTGGAGAAGTTTATTCTGTAATGTCAGCAGTGGAATGGCCTGAACTGAATCAGCAGAGCTGCTGAAGGAATCAAAATCTCATGTGAATTGGGAACATCCATCCTGGCTCTAAGGCATGAGGAGAAGGGAGCAGGAAAGAAGATCAGGGCAAGGCATGCAGTAAAGGTGTCTCCTGGAAAGCATCCCAGCTCTCCAGCAGCCATCCCCCTTGTATTGCTGCCGAGCACAGAAACGTGAGCCTGAGAGAAGCTCAGACCAGAGTGTGGTGCCTGCAGACAGATCCTCACTGTAAAGAAATGAGGGTGAACTGAGAAGCCCGTGCTGGGGTCACACTTTGAACATTTGCTGTTTCCTGCTATCAGACCCTGGGACTTGATCACAAAGGTGATTAATGCTTTTCATCTCCTTGCAGCCCATGACGCTGGATGTAGAGGAGGAACTTCATCTCTGCATCCAGTTTGACCCGGCTTATGAGAAGGATTTGAACAGTCGGGTGGCAGAGAGGGTGCTCAGGATGCGCTTCATGGAGCATCCTCACGAGGAGCAGATCACTGTGCGGGGAGAAGTCTACTTCCCAAATCTCCATCTCCAGGCCGAGGCCGTGGACTTTGGCTGCATCATAAATCACACTGAACAAGAGCTGCATATGGAGATGACCAACTGTGGCCCAATTCCTGCCCAGTACCGCTGGTCATTCCTGACAGACCCCCACGTGAACACCATCAGGTATGTGCATCATCCCTGTGCTGCTCCAGCATGGACCTGCTCCAGCCTGCTTTTGGAGTGGCTGTTACTGAGCTCACCACACCAGCACCCAGCCAGGGGCCACATCCTGGTGAAGAGCTGCTCTACCAGGTATCTCTCTCTCCCACTACAAGTCCATGATCATAGTTATGTTATTCTCCAGGTTCAGGCCTTCACCACCTAAGTTCAAACCCCAGTCATCAAAGAAGAAGGGAGGGTTTCCAAGGAGACACTCCAAGACTGAAAGTGTGGAGGAGCTGACCGAAACCCCAAAAACAATACAGAACTCTGCCCAGCAGCCAGCAGATGCAGAGGATTCCCTGGAAGCAGGGGTAGATTTTCTTATGCACCTACTGCTTGCATTGTCTCCTCAGCTTGCCACCAGAAAGTCATGCTCGTGCCAACCTCCCTTTTTGCTGCCCTTCTGTCCTGTGCCCTGAGAGTGGCAGCTGGACATGGGCTGTCGGGGGAGGGAGAAATAGGAAAATTTTGCCCAGAGAAGCCCACTCAGATCCTATAGACCTGTGCTGAGTTTGGGATATTTTGGGCTTATTTTATTTACAAGGTAAAACGAGGTCTTTATCTGCATCATGATAAGAAGGCTTCCAGCTTCCTTCCTGTACTAAACCATGACAAGTCCCGATCTCCATGTACCCCCTTCCCAACCCAGCTAGAGCACTCACATCTCTGCCTTCACCTGAAAGTTGGTATTGCAGTGACAGCCCCAGAGCATCTTGTATAAAGCAAGACTTTGCAAAATGTCTGTCTCTTCCTCCATACAAGGAAAAGGGCTTTTTGTCTGCCAGCTTGCCTGGCGAACATAAGCACTTTGGTCTGGGAAGTGGCCCCTTGTTCTGCATTATGGGGAACAGAGGCTGCTCAAGAGGTAATAAAAAAAAAGATGTAAGAAAGCAGAAGAGTTTCCTAAAGCCCCAGTGTTGGCATTAAGTTTAAGGAGAGGGGTTGTACCTGCTCACACACAAATACCACTTGTTTTAACTCTGCCACTTTTTTTCTAAATCAGGAGAAACAAAGCCCTTTGGATGCAACAAATAGTGTGGCTGAATGTTTTCAGATAGAAGCATAAAATCATCTTTATTTCCTAGTTGTTGCCATTTATGCACAAGTAAACCAGGGAAATTCAAGTGGCCATCCTAGAATCCTGGAATGGTTTGGCTTGGAAGGGACCTTCAGAGATTGTGTTATTCCAGCCACCCCTGCCTGAGTGCTGGGGGCACCCAGTTCCCTCATGCAAGTTTGATGCAGGAAGTGCAGATGGAGCCCAGATCTCATCTGTGAGTGAGCTTAGACCCACACTCGACTGATGGCATGGACATTTTCACACTTGATTTGTGCCCAGGTCCCTTTTCAGCTGCTCCTGTTGTGGTGAGGTGGTGGAACCTGCAGCAGAGGGACCTTGCTCAGACCAGCCAGCTGCTCACTGCAGCCCGTGGTGCTTGTTTTCCAGGCACTGTCATCCACTGCTCTGGAGCCTCAGAGGCCGGTGAGGAAGAGGGGATTAAGTAAATTCTCAGAGGTGAAGCACCCCAACCCTGGCATGCAGGAGGTGAGTAGGAATCTGTCTCATGTGCATGTTCCCAATGTGGAAAGTGGTTCTGTAGCCCCATTCCCACTGGTGGCCCTCAGCATTGCTCAGAGAGGGGGCTCACATCCCTCCAAGCCCATCACAAAGCTCTGCTGAAGCAACTGGTCACTGGAGAGGCCATGGGGGACATTTGGTAGGGCTGTTCCAGGACATTCCCTGTGCAGCACCTGTGGAGGGCATTGCTCCCATTTACCTCATCAGGTGGTTGACAGGAAATTTTTGTAGGAACTTTGGCTGCAGCAGCTTGAGAGGGCAGCATGTAAATCAGGGAGAGAGGGAAAAGCCTCAGAAGTCAGATGAGTTGGCCTGGGCTTCCCCCATCTGCAGGGGCTCCCACCTCCAAGTCTCCTGTTGCTCTGAAAGCAGTGAGAAGTGTTTCCAAAGACAAATTCTGCAGCAGAGAGAATTTCTTGCTGCCAGGAGACATTCCAGTTTACTTTAATGTAGTTTGTACTCATGGATAAATGATTATGGGAGAAGATTTTCCCCATGATCCCTACACTGGGCAGTGGCATGGACACAGCTTGAGATTAGGGTGATTCTGGCTGTGTTTGGAGAACAGGCCCCTCCAGCCATGACTGTACTTTACTCCAATGAACAGCTGCTATTCTGCATCCATTTCCACACTCAACACCTCAATCTGTCCTGTCCTCCCTGCAGGTTTTTGATGTCCTGCCACTGTGGGGTGAGCTGCAGCCAGGAGAGAGCCAGCTGGTCACCTTCACCTTCTTTGGCCATGCCAACATCATTGCCCGTGTCACGGCTCTGTGCCACGTGGAGGGAGGCCCCACCTACGAGGTGGTGGTGACTGGGGAGGCTTCGTGCCCCAGCTACCAACTGGATGTGGAGGAGATTGACTGGGGGCTGCAGGTACCACAGGCTGCTCCTGGCACAGCTCCTTGTCTTGGGATCATGGCCAGTGGGTTCCTGCCCACCTCAATCCCAGGCTCTCTTCCCTTCTCAGTTCCTTTGTTGGCTCTGGGGCTTAGAATACAAACTTTGAGGGATATGTCCAGCATCCAAGCTGATTTAAATTGGCCATCTCCATCCCTCCCTTCCCCCCTGGCCGAGGAGCATCACACTGTCCTCCTCAAGGCACTTAACAGGGCCTGCTGGGGAAGACAAGGGTCCCAGGAAAGATGTCCAGAGGCACATGTCCCTGAGATATCCCTCCACTGATCTGCTCCTAAAGCTTGAGCTCCAAGGAGATGCTCTGTCTAATGCTCTTGCTTAATCCACAAAATAATCTGGGGAGGAAGCAGGGCTTTCAGTTACTCAGTAGCTGAAGAGATTGTCCCAGAGCAATCCCCACTTTACTTCTTTTCAGTTAAAAGCCCACAGATATTTCCAGCTGCTGGCCTGTCTGTGTTGCCCTGTGTGTCGCTCTTGTCACCTGTATATTTCTTGCCATATTTGTTTGAAGGTGCCTTTTCTTCTGGAATGCCTCAGTGCGACCTCCTTTGTTTCTCCTGGCTGTTGGTGACCCCTCAGACTGCAGAGGACCTGTGTCCCCTGGTTCATTTATTACTGGCCCTTAGATGGTTTTATCACCTCTCTGTAGTTGCGTGGTTGCATTGTGGCTGTTTGCTTTCAACCCCATGAAAGAGGAAGGAGATTGCCAGCATCAGGCTTGTACCTATAACTTCCCACTCCTCTATCCTCTCTCCAGGTGTTTAACAAAGCCCTCAAAGCAAAGGTGACCCTGCAGAACACCGGGGTTGTTGAATTCACCTACGTGGTGCCAAACCCCAGCACTGGCACTGCAGCAAAACCTCTGCCTGGTGTGCCCCTGGTCCTGCCCACCACAGTGAGTAGCACAAATCATTGTCTCTGGCCCTGTGTCAGGTGGCCCAGGAGAGAGTTAAAGGAAAAAAGGGGTAAAGAAGGAGGGGAAAAAAGTGATGGGGGGGAATCCCCCAAGCCCAGCCCTGAGAGACAGGGCTATAATTGCTGCTGGAGGCAGAGTGATCAAGCAAGTGCTCACCTACTAAACTCCCCCATGGCCTTGGCTGGCAGGTAACACTGGCCAAAGGCACAAGTGCTGAGCTCTCTGGCTGTGCTGATACTGGAGCTGGGTGCTGCTGGCTCTTCTGAGGGTCATTTTATTCCTTGTCCCTGCCTCCCTGCTGCCAGCACTAAGCAGCATTTACATATTCCTTGCTTGGGCTTGAAGCTCCTTTGCTAGAAACTGCACAGCCTCTGTGCTGGTCCCTCCTTCCTCCAGCTTTGCTTCTCTGCAGGAGTTTTGTGGGGCAGTGAGGGGACCAGGGAGGAGCAGGGCTGAAAGAGCAAGGAGAAGAGTTTGCATCATCCCACCATCCTAGCTTCTCAGTCCTGCCTGGATGTCCTGGAGCTTTAGCAGTATTCCCATCTTTGGCCCTCTTTGGAATGGGAAGAGGAAGCCAAATATGGCTTTCTCGTTGTTTCCTGTGTTCTTGTGCGAGGAATGACACGCTGGTGCCCTCCTCCTGCGAGCATCTGCAGACACAGCCCTGCGTGGGCCGTGCAGTCAGTTGCTGTAGCAGCATCCCGGTGCTGGCAGCTTGGCTGGGCTCCCTTTTCCCTTTAGGGGGAGAATGATGCCTTAAGTTTTAGCTTTCATATTTTCCAGACTCCGTACTGCATTAGTATATAACCCTGAACTTCATATAAAGTGTTAGCAAGTTCTCCTTTTCAAGCCCGAGAACCATTGCAGCTTCAGGCCCAAAAAAATGTAAACAACTGCAAATTGAGGAGAGCAATCTGGGAGGATGGGACTGCATAACCTGAAGCTGTAATTGAACAATTAACCCCAATATGTAAATGGACCAAAACTTATAAAAGTGTGAAGACTTGTGACACACCATGCATCTTGGGTGTAGCCTCAGCCAGGCTTTTGCACTGCCCAAGGTATATCCTTTGAAGGCCTCTTAAATAAATATTCTGTTCCTTTAACACTGTCTAGCCTCTGTTCTAGGTAGCCTCTTTAGGCATCAGCTGCAGCTGTATTGTGTGCAGGAGTAACTCAGGAGACCAAGGGGCAGGATTTGTCCTGCTCAGCTGCTTCTCCCTGCAGTGGGAACGGGAATGGGGAGCCAAGGGTTCAGCCCAGTGTGCCAAGGAAAGCTGCAGCTGTGTCCTGTCACCCAGAGCTGTGTTTTCCTTCAACCTCACTGGTGTGAGCCCAGCCTGGGGCTTGGACAGCATTTCTGGAAACCCAAAGAGGAGGATGGCCCTTCCTGCCAGTTCTCATCCTAGTCTCTGCTCCTGCATTTCCAGAGATGTATGTGTGAACGAAACCATAAGTCAGGATGCACTCATGTACTCTTGAAGTATCCACAGAGGCAGAAGATGTTTTTGTTGAGATCATTATAAGGGGTCAGGCCCTTTGACACCAGCCTGGACTTGCTGATGTGCTATGACAAAGGCTGCTGGGAGTGCAGGCATTTTACTCCTTTTCTACAGAGACTGGCAAAAGAGCTTTTATTTGTTGAGCATGGCCTTGTTGAGGTGGCAGAGGGTATATGCCATGAGCAGCAAAGCTCCCATCTCATCTTTTAGATGAGAACCTGTCTTCTCAGCCTGTCTGTCCCCTGAACCATCCTCATCAAACCTTCTTTGATGCAGTCCCTTCCTCCTCTCCTGTCCCTGCAGGGTTCCATTGCACCTGGCAAAGAGCAAGTGTTGAAAGTCTATTATCTGCCAGGAAAGCCAGGAGTCTTCTGCAGGACTTTCCAGGTTCAAGTGGCTCATCTGGAACCAGCAGAAATCCACCTGAAAGGAGAGGGGACCTTCCCTAGGATTACCACGGACCTGCCCTGCGTGTTGAAAGGTGAGCACTGCTTATCTTCTTCCAGAAAGATCCCCTGTTTTTTCTCCCAGCACAGCACATTGGGCAGCTCACACCCACCTCCACCAAGTCTGGAGGGGCTGCCAGACCAACACTTGACCCCCTCTGGTTGCTTCCTGAGTCTTGAGCAGTTGAGCCCATTTGGGCTGTCTCCCAGGAGCCATCCTGCAGATCTTGCCAGCACGTTGTTGGAGGCCTGGAAAGATGATGGCTAGGCAGAAAAGCTTGGGAAAACTGTAAGAGAGGCTGGCAGGGCTTTTGGCAGGCTTGAATTTGCATGACATTGCAGGGGATGAGATGGTCCTCTGCGAGGAGGAAAGTAAATGAGAGTGAATATCAGGATTCAGAGAGGAGCAGCAGCATCCATTTTTCATAGGTGGCTTGAGGTGTTTGTTCGTGGGAGAGGCCAGTGGTGGGGAAGTGGGACTTCCCATCTTAAACGGAATTGGCAATGCACCCACGCTTCTATTTGTGGATAATTTTTCCTTCAGGAAATGAAAAATATAAGAAGATACTGAAATAAAAAAGGCAAAACATGGGAATACACATAAGGGGCAGTGCACCATCTGTTCCATTGGACATTACGGACTGGGCGGAAATACTGCAGGAGGAAGAAGAAAACCCAAAGGAAGTAGAAAGGCAGAGTGATGAATCATCTTATCTGTGGTCATCTGTGGTCATGGGGTCATCCATGAAGTCATCCATGAAGTCATCCAGGAAGTCACTGATGGAATCATCTCCGGAGTCATCCAAGGACAAGTCTGTCACCACTGTAAGAACAGCTGCTCCCTCAGTTGGCAGATGACAGCTTTCCCATGTCACTTGAGTCCCTTGCACCCCACAGCAGCTTTCTGGTGCCCTGATGGCACTTGGGACCTCCCTGCCATACCTGGCCGTGAACATGTGTCTGCTCAGTGTTGCCCCATCCCTCTGGTCATGATCCCTCACAGCAATGCACTGACTTCCTGGCTACCCAGGGACGGATCCTGGCCCTCTGCCAGCAAGAGCCATGCTGAGCAAATGAAAGCTCTTTGCCAGATGCTTGGTAATAAAATCTCATTTGAATATATTACTTACCTTGTTTTTATCAGATTACACAATTTTACTTGGCATAGTCCGCAGGATGTCAACAGAGGGGTTTGTGGGGAGTCAGGGCTGTGCCCCTTCTCCTTTAGGGATGGAATGGGTGAAGAAGGGTTGGGGCTGGAGGAGGTGGTAGAGAGACACAGCAGTGCTGCTGCAGCAGAAGAGGATGTGGTAAAGAGAGCGTGTGTGCCACCTTGGGAGCGTGCCTGGTACAGGCGCATTGTGATTATTCCAGAAGACTCGAAATAGAGAAACAACTAGAGACAGATGTCTTAAAAGAACTAACAGGGAAGGAGAGCAAATAAGTTTATTGGAACGAAGGATTGAAATAAAGCTGTCAAAACAAAAAAAAAAAAAAACCTGGCCAAACAATAGGATTGTCCACTTCTGGATGGTGAATAGCAGATCCAGAGGACTGGTATGAGCATATCTGGGGAGATTCTGATTAACACATTTTGGAAGGATTAGGGGAGTTAGAGGAAAAAAGCGTGTGGCCCCTTATTTAGAAAGGTTTCTAGGTCCACGTGGCTGATGTTCCCTCCACCACTGTATACCCAGCCCCACGGATGGGACTGGAACTTGGTGCAAACTAAACCTTTGTGCAGCCCAGGGGAAACAGAAACTGAGTGTTTGTGGAGAGTCTCTGTGATGGGCGAGGTCAGATCATGGGAAGTGACAAAGAACTCAGCGGTTTTGGGGGTCCTGGAATGGTTTTTAGAGTGGTTTAGGCCAATTAAAGGACCAGCAAAGGTATCAGGGCGGTGGTCACAGCACCGAGGCTGCCAGAGTTCAGAAGTGTTTGGACAGTGCTCTCAGGCACATGGTGTGATTGTTGGGGCTGTCCTGTGCAGGGCCAGGAGCTGGATTCAATGATCCTTGTGGGTCTTTTCCAATGCGGGATAAACTTTTCCTCATGCACACTTTCTCCCATTTCCTGCTAAATTAAGGAAGTGAGCAACCATACCTCGGGGAATTAAAAGGTTAATTCTTTAGGAAGGCACCTTACTATGCTGCCAAAAAAATCTTTGCTGCTGCTCAATGCAAACATTTTTCTTCTCTTTCAACCCCTCACCTTTCTGTATTCTAATCCAGCCTGTACCTTTGAAATATTTTTTTTCTACCAGTTTTGACTATTTTTGCTTGTCACATTTCTGTGTATTATCAAATGTCAGCCCTAGAAGGGGACTTGAAGAATGTTTATTTTAAATGGCTTTTATGATTCTAAGGGAAAACCTTAAGTTCATAACAATTCCTCTAGAGATTAATAGTGACTCCTTTTTTGGGTTCTGTACCTACTTTATTATTTTTTTTTTTAGGTTTTCAGTTTGTTTATTTTTTCAGTTTTTTGAAAGTTTTTATGTAATAATATGAGAGCTCTTGGCCCAGAGTGTTAATAATTTTATTTATTCTTGCCCAGCATCCCCGAGCTGCAGAGCTCAAGCACTGAACAAGTCATGTATTCCCTAAGTAACCCATATCCACCATTGCAGTACAAGACCACCTACCAGTTCAGCTTTCTAGGAACACAAGAAATCTGGGAATGTAACTCTGTCCACGGCCCATTTAGGCATGTAATCCTAAATCCTGACAGCTCCTGTACTCTAATGAGTCCTCTCTGCTGCTGCTGCTGCTTCAGGGAATATGGGAGGGCTCCAGTGAGACCCAAACCACGCTCTTTAGACCACTTACATGTTCACAAGTATTTATTTGAAGGTGTTTTTCTACCACCCCACACCTTCTTTGCTAACTTCTCACTGCAATCAAGTCGAGCAATTTTAAAAAAATTTGATATTGTGTAGCTCTTATGGGGGGAACTAAAATTAACTTCAGGACCTGCAGTTCTGTGGCTGACCACCCACGTCCCCACTCAGGGCCACGGGTCCTGCTCTGTCCCAAAGGGTACAACCCTGTCCCAAAGGGGGACAGTCCTAACCCAAAGGGTGCAGTCCTCTCCCAAAGGAGGATAATCCTATCCCAAAGGAGGACAACCCTGTCCCAAAGGATCCATCCCTGTCCCCGTTACTCCCCAGGCGCAGCGCCACACCCCGCCCCGCTCCCCCACGATCCCACAATGCTCCGGGGCGCCGCCGCGGGGCCAGCGGCGCGCGGGCCCCTTCCCTCATTCAAATGAGCCACCGCGGGGTGCGGCGCGGGACTTGTCGGGAGTTGTAGTTCTGCTCGCCCCTCCTAGTTCGTGTCTCGCTGCCGATGTGACTCGCTGTCCCGGCATGCCGCGGGGCCGGGCGGAGCGGGGCGGGGCGGGAGCGCGGGCGAGAGAGGCAGAGGGGGCTCGCGCCGCGCACGGGGCCGCTGCCGCCGCCATAGTGGGAGCCGCGGGTGAGTGCGGGGGGCGCGACCGGGAATGGCCGCGGGACTGGGACCGGCACCGCCCGCGGGCCGGCACACGGCACCGCCACACCCCGCGCTCGCCCCTCGCGGCCCATGGCCCAGCCCCATCCCCGCCGCGGGGCGCTGCCGGCTGCCGCGGGCCAGGCTGGGCGGGAGCCGCCGGCCAGAGCCGCTCTGACCTTCCCCGTCTTTGAGGCGCCGGCAGCGCGGTCCCGGAGGGGCGGCGGCGGGAGCCGAGCCATCACCCCCTGTGCCCGGGACTGGCGGGCCCCGCATGTGGGTGGGCTGAGGGGGGTGGGCGGCCCCGACCCAGCTCTCCTGGCGGGAGCGAGGGGCCTCGGCAGGGGCGGGCTCGGCCCGCAGGCTCGGGGGGAGATCGCTGCGGCGGGGCCGGGGGATACCGGGGAGCTGCGGGCTGTGCCTCGCTCGCCCCGCCGGCAGCCCCGGCACTCCCCGGGCGCGCCGGCCCCGGCGCTGCCGCCGCGACCCTCAGAGGCACCGAGGCTTCTCCTCGGCCTGGTGCCCGACGGTGCTTCTGTGCCACGGCTCGGGATCGCAGGGAAGGGAGTAAAGGGGGTGAGCTGTGAGGAGATGGTTTGTGCAGGGGAGAAGGGGTACTCGGTTTTAATGTTCTCGCTGTTTTCTGTCTTGCCAGAAGGTTGTGAAAGGACTGAAGTTACCTGACATGGTTGAATCACTTTGTCACATTAAACGTGAAAGGTTCATGCTTCTTTGGAGTGAAACTACCAAATTGCCTGTGCTCAGTGATCTGCTGCAGCCATGTAGTTTTCTACTTTGAGTTGCCATTTTCCAGTATAATCTGGAAGAGATTATTCTTTTTCTTCTCTGTTGCCACTTTTCAGCTTTGAAAGCAATCAAAACCTGTAAAGGTGTGCAGTAGCAAGGAGTGTGTGTTACATTCTGTTAATGTGAGATCGCTTTCTGAGGACATTTAAATCTCCAAAAGTCTGTTCTTATAATTCAAATTGAACTTATTGTATGAGGCAGGCTGAAATAATAATTCAGCTAATTTGAAGTCCATGATTCCCAGTGTAAATATATCTTAGAGCTGGACATCCTGTATTGCAGTTGAACTGGGGAAAAAAAAAGCCCAGGTTTGAATGGGAATTGGGTGCAGAAACGTTGCTTGAAAGTGAATTCTCATTCCTTAATCAGCTGCCATCTCAAGTTAATACTCTTTAGTCTTCTTGAGAAGTTGTATTCAAGCACTGATTTGTGTGTAGTGACTTTTTCTTTTAGCAGAAACAAAAAAAAAAGGCATTTCACAGACCTCCACCTGGAAGTAGCAAAATTATATAGTGAAATGCTTGATCTCATTTTAAGTGAGGTGATATTTCGACTCAATTTTGGACTATTTAACTATTTTCCCACTGAGCCCCTAATTATTATTTGTCTAAAAGGTTGCAAGTTACTTGTTAGATGATTTGAAATATATTTGCTTAACATCTGTGTTTGTTCAGCTCTTTAGAAAAATGCAAATGTAACAACTTTCTGCAGTTCCCTCTGCTGGGATTTCTTTTGTCCCTGTTAATAAGAGAATCATTTAGCTAGTGAAAGTGTAGAGTATGGTAAGTTTAGGCCTTGCAATATATATTGATAGTTGGTAACATTGCAAGTATAGTTCTTTTAGTTGTTTTGAAACTCATAGATATTGTGGCAAGTTTTGCCATTAAATGTTTTGTTACTGTGTCTATAAGGTAAAGAAAAACAGGGTGTAGCAGTTCTCACCTCCAGTTCCCCAGTGCCTCCCCTATTTTTTTTTTTTAACTGAGCAGTCCTGCATTCATTTTGGGGAAAGGAAATGTGGCTTCAGACTTGAAAACTTGAATTCAGTTTTTGGCTGGCATGAAGAATACTGTGGAAAAAAGGGCAGTTGTGTAGCATTGTGGCTTTTGCTTAAGAACAAAACATTATGTTCTCCTATCCAGTTATGTGTAATATATATCTATATATTTGAAAATCATCCTGACTGACTCCGTGTGGCTCTCTTGGGTTTTCAGGTTGCAGTTGGGATGAGCATCAAGCTGCACGCACAGTGAAACCTTTCCCAGAGTCTTTCTCAGGTGCTTTGTGTACCAGTGGCCTTACACTTGCTGACATTTCTAAAAAAAAATGTACTTCAGGTTGGCATAATTCCCTCATTAATTTGTTTTAACGAAGTTGGAGGAATAAAAACACTAAGAAGGGGAAAGTAAATGTATTTCCCAGAAGGAAATAGGCTGGACCTTATCTTCCCCTTTCTCCCTTTCCATTCTTCCACTGTTCACATATCTCGACTTAATTATTTTTAGCTATAAGAGCATATTTAGGATAATGTAATTTCTTGCACAGAGCAGTCCATGGCAATTACTTGGTGGAGGTCTCTGAAGTCAATGGTTTCTGATTGGCCTTGAGCTGTAGTTCGCAGAGGGTTCTGCTCTATGGATCAGTCAACTGCTGTGGAGATAATTGTGAAATACGTCAGAGAAGCACTTCTTTCCTTCAGTCTCCGAGTGCATAAATTTGTTCCTCAACTGGAAATTGTATAGATTTTCAAATGGAGAAAGATTGGCTGCTGAATTGGCATTTACCAGACAGAGATGCAATGTGTTGAAGATAAATGGCTGATGAGGCATGATGCGCCTCAGAAAGTTTCAGTATTTCTGCATCCCTGTGTTGCTGTGCATTCTGTCTGGCCTGGGCTTGTTTAGTCTAGGGAAGACTTGAGCAGGGCTTAATCACAGCCTCCAGTCTCTGACAGGCCATTATCAGGAGAATGGAGCCAGGCTTTTCTCAGGATGCCTCGTGGCAGGGCATAACTGGAACAGATGGGATTCGGGTAGGACAGGGGACAGCTGCCCTCTGTATGAGGGCAGTCAGGCGGGGGAACAGGTTTGTCCTCCTGCTTTGAGCTGGAGGAGGTCCCTTGCAAACCTGCTTTATTCTGTGATAATTTGCATAGTTTCTCTGTTAGAAGTGTATCCTTTGCTAGAGAAGGATGATCTGTTATCAAGTGGTTCTTGGTGGAGTTGAATAGATGACCTGTTTGAAAGAAGATTAACTGGTCCTGTGGTGCTGGTTCCATTGTGTTCCTAGAAAGTGCACACTGGAGACACTCCTGTCTTTACAAGTTTTAGTGGCAAAAGAAAACCAGTTGAAGGAAAAGTAATCTAAACCTGTTGGCTATTTTACTTACCAGTCTAAAGATTGCTGACTCTCTAATCTGAGTGATCTAAAATACCTGCATGATACAAATTGCAAGAGTATCAGGAACTGAAAAAGCTGAGAGCACTTTCATTGTCCTGATTTTCTTTTGTTAATCAGTAGTGAAGGGTGCAGCAACTGATGGTCTGAATCATGTTTGCTGTGGGTTCACATGTGTCACTGGAGCAGCAGTGCAGATTTAAGGGTGGTGTTGGTGCTGTTTTGTTGCACTGATTCTCAAGTCTTCCAGAAAACAAGCTTGAATTCAAACTTAAGAGTTTTACTTTGGTGGTGTGTTGGGCTGACTTTACTATCCTGGAAGTGTGGTTTATTTATGATGAGATTACTTGTGGAATAAATATAGTCATGACTGAATAATAGAAGGCAGTTTTCTCCACTAGCATTAGAATGTGTTGGTTTGAGGTTTTTCCTCTTTAAATTCAGTGGGTTTTTTTTTTTAATGTTTTGCAGACCAGAAGGACTTTACAGACCTTCTTTGCCTGTGGTGGTTCATTGAATCTTTGAATACAGATCGCTTTTTAAATTTCGCAACCCCTGGCACATTTTTCCTGTTTTTCTTTACCAATTTATATTTTACTATTGCTCGTGCCAGCTTTTGTTGACATTTTAGAAAATGTAGTATTCTTTTAGAATTGCAGACCTACTTTGCTCCAATTCAGAATGACTTATTTTTTTTAATTGATAGCAGCAAGCTTACATGTGTCCAGGTCTGAGAATGTGCTAAAGCATAACTGCTGGCTGAAGCAACTTTTTGTTCTTTCTCCATACTGCTGTGACAGTAGCTCACCTGCTCCAAAATGTCACTTTGTGTTTCAGAAAAGGCAATCTGGCAATCTCTTTATTAGTCTTCTTTTTCCAAGTTAAAAAAGTGACTTTTCCTCAAGCTACCCTTCTAGTAGCCCTGGTGATGCTACATGAGCAGGAAGATGGACTTTGTGCTGCAGCAAACTGACAGAATCATATGAAGGAAGCAGTAGGAGAACAGGTTTCATCGAGACTGGTGGCAGAAATGAGTCTTTGAAGGACTGAGTTCCCCTTAGGAGTTATGGGCAGCGTTGGTGTGCTCTTGCTAATCTCCCACCCAGAGCTAAGGCAGGAGGGGTGGAAGAGGGGTGAGGGTAGACAGAGACACCAAAGCTGGAACAAGCAATAGAAAAGATTCTGTATTTTTGGATTTTGTGGATTAAAAAGTCTGCCTGAGGCTGTGTGACCCTAGTTTTACTCACGGCCACTTACAGCCCATATGGAAGCTCTGTTCTCTTGTAGGTCTCTGTCTTATGGGTGCAGCTTTCTCTTTGGTGCTGCTGCTTGCTGGGTCACACACAATCACCAGGTTGGAAGAGATCTTCAAGATCATTGAGTCCAGCCCATGCCCTATCTCCTCAACTAAACCATGGCACTGAGTGCTGCACCCACTTGTTTTTTTTAACTGTAGTTTGTCCTGCTCACCTGCTAAAGCAGATGGATGCAAAGCAGTCAGCAGGGATGCCCTGGTACCTTGTAGGATGAGATGTATAGAATTGTGGTGAGAGATGTGTAGAGGGATGGAATTTACTCTTGACATGTCAGTGTGCAGCCTGGCAAAGGTATTGGAGAATTTTGTTTTGATGTCACTGCAAAAGGCCCCTGTGGAGATTCAGTTCAGCAGTGTCAGCATATACCTGTTGAAGACAGAGTTGCTGGTAGCTGCAGCTTTTGTGCACTGTATTGGGTTTCTGCTTCAGCACTGATTACTGGGTGGTATTTGGGATGAGGATAAATACTCTAGTACGAGCAGATTGCAAGAAATAGAGTGAATAATGTAAATTAAGTATTACACTATGTGCTGATAGCCCAGCTTTACTACTGTGCTTTTGTGAAGAAGCTGTTAATCAAATGGACCATGATGTTCTTAAGTGGATGTGAGGAGGTAGGTTTGGTTTGAAGTGACAAAGGAAAGGAAATTAATTAGCTTAAGGAAATGATCTCCTTTTCCATGGGGAATTAAGTTGGAATATCCAGTAATGCACTTACACAATAGTAACTTTCAGCAGGTGCCTTTGAAAGGACATCAGTGTCACATCTTAGGAGCTTTATAGTTTATTGAAACTTCTTTTTAAGTGAATAGTCTTATTTCTGTAACTACAGACAGATTTGAGTGAAGCATGGATGGATTTGGCTGGATGGCTCTGAAGCACCTCTGTGTTGCACTAGTGTTTGACAACATCATAACCCGTGCTTTCCTCACAGATTTGCAACAGATCTTAAAGCCTTTTATATTATATTTAAAAATACTGTGCTGATAAGTGTATCAATACAGTCTTATATGGGTTGTGTCTCACTGAAAGGGACTGGGCTTGATGACACAGATCACTCCCATCTTGTTCTTTCTTTAGGTACATCTCTAAGCTTCTTACATCTGTAATGACAGGCAGAAAACACAGGACAGCATGGAGGAAAAGGTGACAAATCAGAAAAGGAAAATAAACCTTTCCAGGAAGAATGAGTGTTCAGCAAAACCATGTGTGAATGGCACAGGAAAGAGAGTAAGGTTGTAGCAAACAAAAAAAATTAGTCAAGGATCATTAACTTTTTTTTTTAGCTTGTTCTCATTTCCAACAGAATCAATGTTATAACTGGTCAAATTTATGCTGTTTTTTATTTTATTTATTTAATAGTATTTTACTGATCAAAATACAAATACTTTTTTTAGGAGGAGATAGCAAGCTAACGTACTAATTTTTAGATCTAGAAACTGTAATTCTATTTTCCATATTTAAAATTCCTTCATTCCTTGCAGTCTCTAAGGCTTTCTCACAGTTTCAGGATTGAACAGAAGGCATCTGGTGCTTGAGTGAGGCTGTTGTGCCTTGAGGGACTAAATGAGGTGCAGTGCTGGCATGCAGCTTGATCTTGGGTTTGTATGATGGTACAGGGAGCTGCTAAGGGTGGATGCACATCTTGTGTGTGGGGAGGTTTAATATGGCAGTAGCTAACTTGTTTAAGCTTCAGAAGAATAACCTGGTGGTTATTTTGTTGTCCTTGACTTCAGTGTTAGATGTGTGACTGCTGACCATCAATACTGTCAACTAGATTTGACCTTAAGTATTTAGGAATATTTGGTAGTGATGTAACTTCATGTGTTGGAAGTTGAAGGTATGATGATCCATAAAAAGTGAATCAATGTGATTTTCACCTGTGCTGATTGTTGGCTCCACTGCAACCATCCCAAACCACACACTTCTAGGTACCCACTGGTCTGGAATGGAAACTGCAGGCATCAAACTTAAGTTCTACTACTTCTGGTCTCTCCAAATATGACTTGAGTCCTACCTCTCAGCAGAGTGGGCAGGAGAGTTTCCAGGGAGTTGGCGTCGTGGTTTTAGGGTGGTTTTTCCTTCAGCATAAAATCCCCTAATACAGGCTGAAGTTATTTGATTTCTGGGTCAACTCCAGGTTAGGCTGATATGTAACAATTATGGATGTGCCATCAGTACAACCTTTCTACTTGTAAAGAACTAGGTTTAAGTTGTTTGGAAGGTGAGTGTGGGGTTGGTTTTGGGTTTTCTTTGTATCTGTTTTACTTGGGTGGTTTTTTAATTTGCAATATGTTCTCCCAGAGGAGTGACCACACTGGGTGAACTCCTCCCGACTGAGGTATGTACTCAAGTATCAGTGGAGAGCTCATGATGGTGACTAACACCAGATTGCAGATATCTTTGGAGAGTTGAAACAATAGTGGTGTGGCAACAAGACTGAACTTTTGTTAGTGTGCAGGCTTGGTGAGTTTGATGTTGACTATACTGTCTAGGTGTCTGATTGTGAAATAAGGATGTTTAAAGCTGTTGTCCTTGGTAGTCGAATTTACCACTCTGAAAACACAGATGCTACCTGCTGTTAGGCCATTGATCTGATGAAAGAGATTTGCTCTTCTGTAAGTCTGGCCAAATTTGTGTGACCTTAAAACTTCCAACCTGGAGTCTGAACCCATTTCAGTTCCCATTTATATGAGTAAAGCTCAGACAGCTGAAGGCCCAAAATATGTAAAGAGCTTTCTTGCCCAGCTGTGCACAGAAAGCTGGGCCTGGGAGTACCCTCTGTGGAGATCTTGGGAATGTGTGTTTTGTTTCTCGTAGGAATTTGTCAAGTCTTAGACAGGTGTGTGAGTAATTGGCAGCTAAAGGAAGCCAAAGTAACTATTACGTACTGTGTCCTGAAACAGAATTTCATACCTTTCCAGACTTGCAGTGCAATTTAAACCTGTAACTCCCAAGATTCCTGGGCAGGGATTGCAAAGAGGGACTACTGGCTGACAGATCTAGATGTTAAGCAAGTATAGTTTGTTTGAAGTGAACTCAGCTCTTAAAATACAATGTAGGGGAGTTTGAGCGCAGCATTTTTGTGTTTTGAATTTTAGCACAATTCTTCAGACTTTCAGAGACAGATCAGGATAAATAAAAATGAATTTGCTTTCTTGAAAAATATGATGTCATGATAAAGCCATCAGTTTGGGCCTGTCTAGACTGCTGTACATGCTCTGTGCTTAATCCCTCTGGAATAGAGGGACTTGTGTTCAGAAGTGTGGGATGCCTTCAGCACCTTCACTAGGAACTGCAGATTCTATGAAAAATCATGGTTTGTATCTTGAAGTTATTACTGGTTCAAAGATAAACATCAAGTCTACTTCAGCCTCATTGAAGAGGATAGGCAGTAAGCTTGTGTTAAACAATGAGCTAGTGAATTAATTCTTGTTATGTGCCATTGACAGGACACTCTTAGAATGGCCTGTGGATGGTGAAATACCAGAGGAGCTAAATACATGAATCAGTTGGTGTAAGCCACTTGCAGACAATCCATGTTAACAGGTCAGTTGTTTACAGTAAATGAGATCAAGCTGAAACAGCGAGCACTTGCCAGCTTCTTCAGGTGCTGTAACTTCTGAAATATCTGAAGACAGGGTGGTAACACTTGGTTTTGTTCTTGTTCTCCACTTTTGTACATGAGATGTGACCTCACACTGAAATAGCACTACAAACCGAATCTATAATTAGAAATTAAACCATTCAGTATCCAAGACTTTTATTTACAAGTCTAGGATACAGAGGTAGTTTGTCCTACTTATCCCAAAGAAAAATTCAGGCCAGTTGAGAGGATCTGTGTTTCTCGATGTTAATACTCAAACCCAAGTGTTAGACTTATTCCTGTGATCTTTCTGATGATTTTGTTTGTTTATTTATAGTCACTGGCTCTGGTTGAGGATTCAGAATGGGAGACAAGCCTATCTGGGAGCAGATTGGATCCAGCTTTGTACAACATTACTACCAGCTTTTTGATGCAGACAGGACTCAGTTAGGAGCAATATATGTAAGTATCTACAGAAAGAGAGCTGGGGTTCTGTCCCATTATGTGTCTGGGATTTCCTGTTTTGATGTGTGTGAATACACAGGGTGGGATTGTGGGCTTTATCCTGGCTCCAGAATGCCAGTGAGTGCAATCACACTCACTTTTATTTATTGCTTTTGTTTTCTGTTTCAGTTTTGCTTTGAGCTTTGTTTGCCTTACAGGCAGGCAGACTCACAAAAGCCCTGTTTAGCTATAGGCAGTGATTTTTTTTTTGGAGGGGTTTGATGATAATCCTGTGATGAATTGCTCTGTAAAAGCAAACATTCTAGTCTTAGTTTGCCATTAATTTATAGGCTTGGATTTGCTTGGATCCCTCTTGAAGTGGGATGTAATTTAAGTTCTACCCTGTGTTTAGCAGTTCTTGCAGGTGTTTCTTGGACCTCATGCTATATTAATCTGCTGAACACCAAAATAGATTTAAATCCAGTTTAAACATGTAGAATAACATGTTTAATGAATGTAAATTTAGTTAAAATTTCCTCAAACATTAGTTTTTTAATTTTGCTTCTTATTTGGAGTTAAGTAGACTTGGATGCCAGAATTAAAAAACTGTAACTAACAAACCAAAGGAACATTAGCTTTTAGTTTTGAGGGAAGATTCCTCCAGAGCATGCAAAGTGCTGTGTTTGGAGTTGATTGCTGATGGTGAAGAATGCTGCTTGGTGGCTGAGGAGTTGCAGCAATACATTCAAGGCTGACAAGTCTTCTAGCAACATATCCTGTTTTTCTGGCTGGTTTTCCATCTGCTAGATGAGCTTTGTGAAGTTTCAGCAAGCTCTTGAGGATTTGAATGGTTCAACACCCTCTGACACCCCTCCTTATACCTTAGCAATATCCAGCAGCACTGATACCATTTGCTCTTGGGATTGTTGTGTACTTGCTACGTCCCAGATTGTTGGTTTACTTTGCCCAGGAAACTGTTTACAGAGCCTAGAGAGAAAGGAAACCAAGCAGTTTGTGTTCTAACTACAACTCTAAATATGGAGACTCTTAGTAGTTTGTATCTTATTACCAAAATACATTCAGTCCTCAAAATGGTGGTAAGCACAAACTAATTTAAATTCCTGGAGATAGGACTTTCCACACAATGACCTCCTGGCTTTTTTTCACCCTTAGGGTCTTTCTGCTTTCCATCATTCAATGTAGAGTCCTGTGCACATGTAATTGGGAAAACTATTATGCAGGTCACTGGTGTGTGCTGTTTTGTGGAGTTCCTGAACTGTGGAGAATGGGACTACCTTGTTTTGTGTGGCTGAAGTGTACCAAGGTCACAATTTGTCTAAATTTAGGGAGATTCTATAGAATTGGGCTTTTAATGATGAGCTTTTTCCCTTCAAAGACCCTAGGGGAGCAAACAAATTTTATGGCATGCAGGAATGCAGCAAGGAAGCTCTTAGATTTGGTTTGTATTCCTGTATCACTACTTCCACCACAAGATTCAGTTTATCTTTAGTGGTGTAATCCAAGTCAGTTAAGACTTTTGTCACCTATTCCAGGTAGGGATCTGGCTTGTCACTTTTGAATTGCTTGAGTTAGGTGAGTTGGAGCATTACCCTGGTGGTGTAACCCATGTTGTCAGTTTTCTTCATATATTTTTCCACTTGCTTGACTTTGTATAATTTTTTTTTTTTATCCTTTAGATTTTCTTCTGAAATCTAACTTTTATCCAAAGACAGGAGCTCTTTTTGCTGGTAAACTTACAATAATGAAATGTAGTCTACTTAATTTTTAGTTGATTGTTGCAAACTTCTTCAATTAATTTTGCTGGTTTCTTTCTATGCCCCTTTTCAAAGCTGGATTCTGAGGATTTTATGCTAAATAAACAAAGTCTCATCACGATTGCTCAAGGGTTACCTAAGTTGATGACATTTTTCTTTTCCCCTCAGATTGATGCATCATGCCTTACGTGGGAAGGACAGCAGTTCCAGGGCAAAGCAGCCATTGTTGAAAAACTCACTGTAAGTCTGTAATCCTTACTGAATGTTTTGGGAAACAGTTATGAAGACTAGCAGATAATTGGTTCTGAAAATTTGAGTTAGACTTAAGCAGTTAAAAAATCTTGAACTTGTGCTTCCAGCTTAGCTCTGCAAGAAATGTTATGAATTACTGCTGTGTAGTGGGTTATTCCACTGACAGCTCTAATGGTGGAATGTTAATTGACTCCATAGTTTGGAAGGTTATTTTGTGACTGCAATTGTATTTGACATTATTGATTTATTTTTTTTAAAAGGTCTAATGCATAAGCTGCCTCTGATCTAGAGGAGTGAAAGGTGCCTTTGCTCTTTTAAGGGCATGCCAAGGAAGAAGCAATAGCAAACCTGTTACTTGGATCTGTCTGTGATAAAGGCTAGACACATTACAGCAAGGAACAACTTGTTTTCTGATACGTAAACTGCAAATAAGTTCTATAGTGGAGAAGCTGACTTATCCTCAATGCAGATTTGTCAGCAGTTCAGATATGAGCAGGTATGGTTCAGGACTTTGAAACATGTATTTCCTCTTCAGCAAGTGAGAGGACACTGGAATTCCATGGTCGTTTAGTTAAACTAAAAGAATTTTTATCTTTTTGAGCAAATCCATGCTTCTGTTATAAAACTGGGGATACTTGCAAGCTGTCATGAGACTAGAAAGTTTGTTTCTCTTGCAAGATACGCAGAGGACATGCTTTTTAGGTCACCAGACAGTCTGCTTTGAGTATGGTATTTCAGACATTTTTATTACACCTTGAGAAGAAAAATAATTGTAATTTGGCACTTGGCTTATTGCACCACTACTGCTCCTGTGTTTTAGAATTGTTTCTTTCACTGAAGGCATCTTTAACTGTAAAGACTGAGGTTTGCCCTCAGGTCTGTACTTCAGGTACCTGTGTTCCTTTGAGAAGGCTGCACATCTCAGAAACAGCAGCGACTGCTTGCTTGTAGGTGGGGAGATTCCCAAGCTTCAGGGTTGCTTGTTTGTGTACTCAGTGTTCTTTAGACTTTTGGGCTTGCAGCCACTTAGATACCCAACCAGCCAAGCATTTGCTTGGCCACAGTGTCTGATTGCTGCCTTGGATTCAGCCCAGTGCAGATCCAGCCCCTTTCCCACTTTGACATAGCTCATCTTTACCTTCCCTGTCTCTGGTGCAAGGTGGACTTTCTGGATTTATGTGCCTGCTGCAGTCATAATTGGTGAGTGAAGACACACTACTCTGCTTTAGGGGATTTTTTTCTGGCTTGTATCCATCTGCTTAAAGTAAGGAGGAAATGCACTGAAGTTTCTCTGTGCCCTTCCACCGCCGTGGCTCATTATGGGCTGTATCAGCTTACAGTGACTCTAATGTTGTTCAGCATTCCTCTGTCAGCACTGAGCTGCCTGGGCTCCCGTTGCTGTGTCAGCTTCATGTGCTCACCTATTCTGCTTCTGGAGCTGCTTAGTCAGTTCAGCACATCCCTGAAAGTTTGACACTGAAATTCTTTCACACTTCCGTGGTCTTGCATCCTTCAGTGCCTGGCTGGTGAACTGATGTAAGCACAAAGAGGTGGCATTTTCTTTTAGATCAATTTCTTTGCTGTGTGACAGCAATAGTATGGCACCTTTTCAGTCTGCTAATATAGTAGGGAAAGGTTGTATGGGCATTGCTCTGCAGGCCTGGCACATCTGTACCTTGTTACAGCGTGGGAGTTGACACTTGTTCCTTCTGTCCTAATTGGTGCTGGACTTGTTTCACATAGAGTGCCTGTGCTAATTAGGGGCAGCCTGATTTACACTGAACATTTGAGATAAAAATTAAGTAGTTCTGTGAGTATACTGGACCAAGAAGGAAGCTGAGACATGTATTCTTGTTTCCAGCAGTGAGTTTATGCTACTCAACTTTATTCTTGCCTAATTTCTCTTACCTGACTTCAAGGAGATTCCATAGTTTTCATGGTGAAAGACCATTTCATAGTGAAAGATCATTTCTAATGTCAGAGGATGGTAAAAACCTTGCTTGTTATGTGGCTCCATGCTTTTTGGACACTTTTATTGTACTTTTCATACGACAAAATCCTTTACACCAGTACAGATGGTTGTCTGTAAGCAGCTATCCTTTTGAGGTAGCTTCTGCCTATCCTAAAAATCTAATCTTTTCTGTCACCTACACTCCTACTCTTTCCAGTGGGATTTCTCCCAATGCATCACATGAGTAGCTCACTAGGCTGGGCAGCTATTTGGGGTCCTTTCCTCTGAAGAGGACTATTATAAAATCTTTAAGGTTGGAAAAGATATCCAAGATAGAGTCCTACCTTTGACTGAACACCACCTTGTTAACTAAACCATAGCACTAAGTGCCATGTCCACTTGTTTCTTGAACACTTCCATGGGTACTGACTCCACCACTTCCCTGGGCAGTCCATTCCAATGCTTAACCTTTTCAGTCAAGAAATTCTTCCTGATGTCCAACCTGAACCTCCTCTGATGCAGCTTGAGGCCATTTCCTCTTGTCCTGTGGAATCAGGTACTTGAAACAGCCGTCTTACCCAGCCTTGCCTTTGGTTCCTTGTCACCGTTTTGCAGAGCTCTTGATTCCAAGCCTTTCCTCCTCCCTGGACACAATTGCATTAATTCCCCTTCATCCCTCTGCCTTTTCAAGAGAATCTTTTTGCAGGGCTTGTTCAACAAGAAGCTCTTGTGCTGAGACAGGACTAGGCTTTGGAGTATCCTTTTGTCAAAGGAACTGCCCAGCCTATGCTTGTGCAGGCTGTGTGGGCATTTTGCACATTCAAGTTCTGGATGGTGACCCTGGAAAACAGCCTGCTGGTCATTCAGAAAAGAAGGCTCTGGATTTGTGTTGTTACTAAATGTCTATTCCATACTACAAAGCAGTCAGTTCACTTTGCACTTCCGACTTGGTTGGGATTGCACTCCCAGCCAAGAGGAAACACTGCAGGCTGTGTTCTTGAATAATGTCCTTCTAATTAGAGGGCTGCTCACTACACTTCATTTGCTTCCTCAGGTCCTGATCCTTCCACAGTTTCTGTGTTCTCTATTATCTAAGGATTTAGCTTCCTGGAATTCTTCCTTGAGCATCAGGCTTGTAGAGCCAAGATTGTACTTCATATCCGTTACTGCAGGACTCGTGTCTCTACCTAGGCCTTCTAGGAAGTCTTTGAGGCTCCTTCCACTAGAGGGAAGTGCAGAACTTGTTGAAGTATGCATTTGGATCTATTTCAATCTGTTTCCAAACCAGGGAAATGCAGCAAAGGCATCCAGGTGCCACCTGAGGTTTGAATAGCCACGTGCTGCCATCCTGTGCAGTTCCTGGACTTTGAGTATCTGCCACATGGTCACCCAGAGCTCCAGCCATGCTGAACTGCCACTAAAGCACCTAGCAGCAATGCAACTTTTGGGAGAACAGTCCCAAAATTGCATTTTTACAGATATTTCACATTCACTGCTTGAAATTGTCCATGTTGGAATGTGAATGTGGTCTAAGTTTAAAGACAGGAATTACTCTCCAGTCCTTGGTGTTTCTCCAGGTGTGTTCCTTACACATGTACCTCCAGGCATACTGACATTGGCTTAGTATCAAGGGAATTAAAAAGGGGAAGGGTGGAAATGTGGATTTCAAGTCTTGAAGATTTCTTCCACTTTTCCTTTCCATTCATAGCCACTTTAACAAAGAAGCAAATTCAAAGTTGTCTGGTGAACCTCAAGTATTAGATGATGGAATCTTTTAACACAGTTCAGAGCAGAGGTTTGTTCCTTCATCGTAAGAACTTTGAGCCTACAGATGATCTGAAGCCCTTCAGGCAGTGCAGTTAGAGTAGGAAAAGGTACAATTTATTATATATGGTGACATTTCCTCTTTTGGTGCTTGAAAAACACACCTGTTAAAATTTACCCCGCATGAGTAGTGCCCTCATTTGCAACAGTTCTCTGTGCAGTGCTGCCACAATAGTCTAACACTTCATAATGTTGGATTTGCTCAATCTTTTTTTGTAAGTTAAATAATTCAATTACTGTACATTTCCTTACTTTGATTTCTTTTCATTGCAGAGCCTCCCTTTCCAAAAAATACAACACAGCATCACAGCACAAGACCACCAACCTACACCTGATAGCTGTATACTCAGTATGGTAGTGGGACAGCTTAAGGTAAACTCTTTCCATTACAGGTTAATGAGTGCTTATGTCTTTAGAATCCTTTTGCAGGATTCTAAATCATCTGATTTCTGAATATATTTAAATGCTCTCATGGGTGGGGAAGGAACAGGGGTAAGCTTGCATTGGGATATTGTTCCTCTGCTGTTCAAGACTGTCAAGAAATGCTCCTTCCTTCAGATAACTAGTGCTAGGTAAACCACCTGTAATTTGAGTCATGTGGATTTTACTGTGCAGACAAATATCATGAGGGTTCTAGAGGCATCAGTATTTTCCTTACACTGATGCAGTAAGGCTTTGGTGTCCTCTGTTGCATTTAAAAGCATTGTCACAGTGTTCTTGGACAATTTAAACACGTCTAGTTTAACATCATCCTTGATGTAATGTTTGCATTGAACTCTGATTTAGCAGACTTCATTTTGTTAACTGATCACCCTTCAGTGAGTCCACACTTTTTCTTTACTGTCACAGGACACAAGAATGCAATCCTGATGTTAGTACAGTCCAGTACCTTTGTAATCAAAACTGATTCAGCAATGGGGATGTTGCCTCTGAGATCAAACACTTGTTGAAACGGCCGCTTCTTGTGAAGAATCAGATTATTTTATTAGTATCATATTACTGTGTGAGTGATACTAGTGAACTGTGTAAACTTACCCAGTCTGCCAATATACCAGGGCCACATACTTATAAATTAATGAAGCTGCTTATGAATGAAAGACATTATCCTGGAATTTGCAAAAAATACTCTGTATGTAAAGTCAGCTGCAGGCAGAACTTGCTCACAGTGGGTGGTGTTAGTTTAAAAAATGTGAAATTATGTAGCAGTAGTTATAAAGTTAGCAGAGTTTGTTTGGTCCAGCCATGCTGTGAAGTCAGGCTTGTAATGCCATCCAGTCTTTAGAGTTACCTGCACCCAGTTTGTTTTAAAACAGCTCTTTAGATTTCCTTTTCCTGCTAACTCAATGGCACCTCTAGTATCAAAGCATTCAAACTTCCACTGACTCTGTACTCTTTACTAAGCAGACACAGGACTGAATGTTGGAGCCTGCTTGCTAAGCTGTTCTCTTTGTTTTGGGCTGGGCAGCTGAGAAGAGCAGTACCCAGTGTAATGCATCCACTGCTAAACCTAACATAGGCAGCTTTGGCTCTCATTAAAGTTGCTCCTGCTTCCTAGCTGCAAGTTGGATTCCAGCTTTTTTGTTGCTCAGTCCCAGCTGCACACACTCTGCAAAAGCAGCCACATGTGACCACAGAAAGCACTGAAGTACAGGACAGACATGCTGATCTCCTCAGCCTTGCTCTTGGGTGTGCACAAAATTCTGTGATGTGATCAAAACCTTTTGACTCCATGTTTTAGGCCAGTCACATCTGCACCTGGTTTTGCAGTTTTTTAAGGTTATTGCATAATTATCAAGCAGATTGCAGCTTGCAACAGTGATTGTCTTGGATCCTGTGGCAAGATACCAGATTCTAAATGATTCTGCAAAGCTATTGGGTTTTCTCAAACCATAATTCATTAATATGGAGGGATTGTAAGTGCAGTCTGGGAGCTTTCCATAAATACCATGACTTAGAGTAGCATTTTCTGATGTATTTTTTTAACCTCTGAGTAATTTCAGCTAGAAATTACTCAGTATAATTTGTGGAACATGTGTTTGAGCATCCATGTATTTGGAGAGAACATGTTGGGTTAAAGTATGCCTACTGTCATGGTCAAATCCAACTTGCTTGTGAATTTTTAGTAGGAGAGGAAATGTTTTTTCACTCTTCACATGTATGTGTCTCAAACCTTAGTTTTAAAAATCACATTTTAATCCCTAAGAATGATGCTTCTCACAGAACAAGTGGCCAGAAAGTCAACTTACAACTTTAACATCACTCTTCTGCCCTGTGTGATATTCATAGAGGTGGACAAGTGAAATATCAGGAACAGTCTGTGGCATGAATGAACCTGGCTGTCACATGTAGAGAATGCTTTTTCTCATGCCAATTCACACGTTGACAGCCATTTTACTGCGTCTCAGTGCTGCTCTGTGTACAGTACCGGAACTGAGAACAACTGGGTGCAGGTGGTGCATTTTAACAAGTGGCTCACATGTAGCTCCACTTGAGCAGGGAACACTGCAACAGGCAAATGTGGAGCTGCATACTCACTGTTATTTAAAGCTGCCTTCTTAGTGGTGTGGCTGCCTAGCCTGCATATGTTGTTCTTGAGGAGAGCTGTAAGAGAATTTTGCACAAGGAAGGGCACTTCCAAGACCACCAGTAGCATGTTAATATACCAGTATGAATTATAAGTAAATTAAAAAAAAAACCCAAGGTTTTGCAGCAGAATAATCATCTAAACTGAGGGGCCTGGGCACAACAGCTTCCTTGAGAAGATGCTGCAGAGTAACAGAGCATCTAAGTAGGTGAATGTCACTAGCAGGGACCTAACTTGATGGTTAAAGCAGTGCAGTAATTGCTTTCAAAGGTCCTCTTTAATGGATGCTGATAAGTATTAATATTTGGGTGGGGTTATCCTTTTGTAGAGGTATAATAAATATACATCCCCTTATTCTAAGCATATTTGTTTTTATTGCTGTTCATTGTCTGAGTGCTGCTTGCTTGCTTCAACTAGGAAGAGTAAGCATCAGTTTAAGGCTTTAGGAGTGAATTCTTTTTGTGTGACCCTGCTTTGCCAATGTTCATCCAGAATGTCACCCAGTATCCTCAGTGTGCTTCACCTACTAATGTATTTCTCCTGTCATGCTCAGGCAGATGATGACCAAGTTCTAGGCTTCCACCAAACCTTTTTGTTGAAAAATTTTCAAGGTGCCTGGGTATGCACCAATGAAGTCTTCAGGCTAGCCCTCCACAACGTTTAACCCTCTGCCTTACCTGTCTTCCAGTCCTCGCTGTCCTGGTTGAGTAAGGAGTGCTCTCTTCTTGCCCTTCTGTCCCTTAGCTCGCTGAGAAGCATGGCTGTGGCTTGTGTGTTCTCAGAGCCATGTGGCAGATCTGTGTCTCTCTCCAGAGTGTGATTTTTGAAGTGACTGATGCAGAATTAATTGTGAATAACTAATTGTTATGCGGTGTTTCCTAGTCTTAAAAGGAAAAGGAAATTTGCAATTAAAATCACTGGATATTTTTGTAATGCATGCTGAACACTTAAAGCATTGCTTAAAGCCTGTTAAATAAGGCTTAACATGTGAAAGAACCTGCAGTCTCAAGTAATTAGCCTTTCCTTTGAGGTTTGTTGCAACCCTGCAGTTCAATCAATAATTGCTGGGGGTGCTGGTGAAGAAGTAAAACCCTCTCTGACCAGGCAAGAGGAGGAAAGCTGTGTAGCTAAACCTGAAATGCAAAGCAGTGTTGCATCTCAAACTCTGACATGACTCACTGCTCTGTGTGCTGAGGCTTCCTTTTGAGCCTCCAGGTGAGAAAGGATGTAGAAAAGCTGAAAGGTCAAAAAGCTGCCAAGACTGTGGGCGATGAAGAGCCTGTGGAACTGGGAGAGAAGGTGGCTAAGGGCAATCTGATTGAAATGTCAGTGAAAAGTAACTGAGTACTTCCAACAACCTGAAAGCAAACTCTTCTCAGTGGTGCCAGACAGTGTAACAAGGGACAGTGGCTAGAAACCATAACTTGGAAGGTACAGGTGGGACACAAGGGAAGATTTACATGGGAAGATTGAAACCCTGGGAAGTGGTGCCTGGACACCTTGTGAAATATCTGTTCTGTGAGAATTTTAAGACTAATAGACAAAGCTGTGGCTGATGCAGTGAAAGATGTTCCTACTCAGGACAGGAGGTTTGGATTAGATGATCTCTAAAGGTCCCTTCTGTGGACCAACCCAGCCTGTTCTGTGGCTCTGTGATGCAGAGCTGCTGTAGCCTGTGCTTATGCTGAGAAAAAGGCTAGCCTGGAAATCAGAGGATTCTTCCAGTCTGATTCTGGAACTTCTTTAATTTTTGTTTTAATTCAGTGATGTCACAAAGGGAAGTTTTATAGGAAGACTAAAGCCCCTCCAAGCCTGGGCTCACATCTGGAATGCAAATCCTGAGTTGGACATGCCTGAATTTGGAGTGAAAAGTAAGGATAGAGAGTTTCAGTGGTGCTGAGCTGTGATGGAGATCTAAACTAAAATGGGATAGGATTAGTCTGTGTTTTCTGGGGCATCTTGAGTCACTGAACTATGAGCCTTTGCTATGTGCTGATATTAAATAGTCAAAATTTGGGAATAGACTATACAGTATATACCTCACCTTGAATATAGTCGAGGATTTTCCTTGTTCTTAAAGTATACTGTTCCTCTATGATATGAAGGGATAACATGAAAGGAATAAAGGCAATAATAATGTGTGACTTCATTGTGGGAATTTGCTGTCTGTACCACACCAACTGTTTTGGGGAGAATTATTCCTTTTTAGTCTTTCTTCATGTGTTCAGCCATGAATTTCTTAAGGAAGGATGAAATTCTCCTTAAGCCAAAGCATCAAGAGCTGCAGTGCTTTTATCAGAGCCTACGTAGGCTTATCAGAAATCAAGGAGACCTACACTAAAGCTTGTCTGGTGATGGTATTTCTTTTTCCAGAGGTATATTTTGAAGCGTTCTCATGTCACTAATGACAAGCTCAAATTTGGTGTGAAAAGTATTTATACAACTTGTAATAGATGCCTCAGTGATCTGCAACAAGGAGGGCAACTGAGAGTTGAGAACCTGCCAACTCCCAAGTGGTGGCGAGGCTCTCCTGGGTTACACTGGACACCCAGGAGAAACTGGAAAAGGCACAGACCCACAGCTTCAGTGCACAGGCCACCTCTACAGCACAGATATGTGAGCAAGTGTAGTAGGGATAATACTTCCTTTGAAATAACTGCCATGACTGCTGTCATATGTGCTAATGCACTAGATGGGCAGTTGGTCTAACCCAGCAGAATTGCTTGTGTTCCCACTGGGCTCGTTCCTAGGGAGCCTCTGCCTCATGCAAAGCAGGTGTGTCTCGAGGGACAAGCTGCCCTGTTTGTCTGCTGGACAGTGACTGCTGGCACTTGTCTTGCTTTGAGGATTTTTCTCTCATTCAGTCATGTATTAAACACTGACTTGCTTGTATTCCTGGCCTTACTTGTTGCCTTCTTAATTTCTGGCTGTAGTAGTTTCCTCATTCACTTTGTTCTTCATGGTTTTATAGTAATTTGTCTTGCCTTTGTTCTCCCCATTCTCATGTTTTTACAAGCTGAAGAGTTGTACTCACTTTACTTTCTTCAGTAGGAAACTGTCCTGTAGTTGGATCATTCTTCTTGTCCTTTTATGACTATTATAGCATTTTATTTTTTAACTTTTAAGAAATGCATGCAGGATTTGATATGTGGGTGTTCTCTTCCTATTTATGCATTTGCTTACTTCCGGGTTTTGGTTCTTTGTTCTTCCCTAACAACTGCTAACCCTGTGCTTGCCTTGATAGCTTTAGAGCTCTCAGCTGGTTTAATAAATAAATATATATCTATCATTATTTCAGTATCACTTTCATGAGGGGCCAACCTAGGGCCCACTTTGGTTTACCTGTGAATTAGCATACACTTACTGAAACTGCACTTCATGTACACCACTTAACTTCCTAGGCAGCCATCACTGTGAAATCCCTGCAGTGGTTTTTGGATCTGGATGCTTCCTTTCCATGCACCTGATGCCACCAGTGTTCTGGCAGACTTGCTGTTCTGTGATACAACTGATGTCCTTTGCAAATTGGTCCTCAAAGCTGACTTGTTTCACAGTCCATGAATATTACTTTTTCAAAGTAAAGTTTATTTTTAGTTTTTTTAAAGTAAAGTTTCTTTTTTGTTTATTCTGTAGTCTGCTTTGCTCTTCAGACTTTCCACTTTCTTTCAGTGAACAGCAGTAGAGCATTGCCAATGAACATTCAGTGCTTTCACAGCTTTTTTCATGAACTGCTCTGGCTCTTTTTTATAAATTTCCCCCTTTTCTGAAGCTGACTAGTCACGTGTTGATAAAATAAAGCTTAAAATCCTCCAAAAATGCTGAATTAAACACACTACAGCCACCATCAGAAGATTGTTTTGTAGTTGGTCCTTTGTGCTGTCCAGATTAAATCCTGTTGTGTGATTTCCACCTGTTTTGGGAATCATTTATGCTATTTTGAAGATATAATTCTTGCACGATGTCTCTGAGAAGATGGGTAAATAAACATTAGGTGGGAGTACGAGTCTCCCTCTAATACTATTTTCTACTTTAGTAGTAATATTGTAAATACCCAGACACGCTGTCAGAGGCAGGAGTGGAGGCACTGCTGCAGTCATTCCCTGTGCTTAGAACACATTGTCACAGCTGATGGGAATGTTCTGCTCCCTTCCAGCTGTTGCTGGACAGTGGAAGTGGGAAGTACTGTGTTTCCAGCCAGCTGCATCTGCTCTGGCAAGGCTTTCAAAACCCAGATCACCTGCATCATCCAGGCAACGTGTTGATACCAATCTCTACAGAAACTCCCTTCTGCCATCAACCCAAAGTTCAGCAGCTAAAAATTGAACCACTTTCTTTTAAGCTTGATTCCCGGGCAAGAGATTTGTGATTCAACACTGAGGCAGGCATGTTCCATCAGTGTGATGAGTGACATGTCAGCAAGTCTTCCACAAAACCCCAACTTCAGATGCCATTGCAGGATTTCCATGTCTCTGGGCCCAGGATGTTTGTCTGCAAAGCCCCTCAGAACAGACCCTCTGGTGGTATTGGTGTGTCCTGGGGTACTACACATCTTACAGCATGTAATGTCACTGTTAATGCTAGCTTGAAGTTGTCTCATCATAAGTTTTGGAATAAGTTTCTCAAAAAATGAATGTTTTGAACCTTTTCCCCCCCCTCTGTTTCCCCACAGGCTGATGAAGATCCTATCATGGGATTCCACCAGATATTTCTATTAAAGAACATCAACGATGCCTGGGTTTGCACCAATGACATGTTCAGGCTAGCACTGCACAACTTCGGCTGAGCTGCCCATCCCGAGGCACCCGGGCTTTTGTTTTTCTTTTATTTTTTTTCTTTCTTTTTTTTTTTTTTTTTTTCGTTTTTCTCCTCTCCTCTTAACTGGTATTATCCACACTCACGGAACATTCCAAATATCATACACAAACCTGCAGCACTGCAGAGCGTGAGCAAGCAAGACTTGTGACCTGCCCTTCTGCTGAGTTTACATTGTCACTAGATGAGTTTCTTGTGCATGATGTTTGGAAGTTAGACTTAGCTGCATTTGATAAGAGAAATTTGTGTTGTACCAGCATGCCTCGGAAAGAATTTATAATGCAAAAGGTTGTTGTTTATGTACTGACAAATTGCTCTATAACCCAAAGAAATGAAAGAACAGCAGCCTGTACAGCCCAGTTATTGATTTGTTCAGATGTTTCAATGCTACATGACACAATAAAACAGAGATTTTCTTAAAAGTTTAAATTATTTTTATGAGTTGGCTGTGGAGTGTGTGATAGTGCTTGCTGGGGGTAGACTGTGTCTGTCTGGTGGGGAAATGCCTGCAGAGCTGGACCTCGAACTGAACGATTCCTGACAAGTTTTAGCAGTGATTGCAGGGCAGGTCTGCCCTCCTCCATACACCTTTCCCTCTCCTTCTCAGCAGCTTTCCTAACAGAGCCTTCTGGTTCTGTTATTAAGATTGACAGCTGAGTTCTCACCTGCTGTATTTTACCAATGCAAATTCCCCAAATAATACAGCAGGATGACAACAGTGATGGTAGTTGTAGCCAGTCTCCGTGCCCTCTCAAAGCCGAACACGACACCTGTTTCTTGGCAGGCAAACACCGAGGGTGGGTGCCATGCCGCTCTCCGGGAGTTTGTGCCTGAAGCTGTGCTGTGTGTGCAGCCTGCTCTCACATGGCGTGATCCGGCGTGTGCAGGGCTGCGCCCAGGGCGCCTGTCCCCAGCCTGCCGCTGCCGGCGGTGGATGGAGCGCGGCCGGGGAGCCTCGGGCCGCGCTGCCCGGCCCGGCCCCGCCACTCCCGGCTCCGCCCGGGCCCGGCCCCGCCCCCGCCGCGCCGGGAACGCTCCGTTCGGGCGGCGGTTTCCGCCCGGCGCTCGCGGGGCCGGGCCGGAGGCGGAAGCGCGGGCGGCGGGGCCGGGCCGGGCAGCGCGGTGGCGGCGGCGCGGGCGGGCGGCGCGCCGGGCCCCATGGCCTCCTGCTCCAGCATCGACATCGAGGGCGCCACCCAGCACCTGCGGGACATCCTCAAGCTGGACCGGCCGGGAGGTGAGGAGCGGGGCCCGGGGGGGCGCGAGAGGCCGCCGGGCCAGGCCGGGCGGGGCCTTGTCTCGGGCCGGGCCCTGGGAGCCCCTCGGCCGTTGCGCCGCCGCCCCGCCGGTTGTCAGCGCTCGGAGCGCGGCCGGGACCGCTTCGCTTCGGGGCGCCCGGCAGCGCCTTCCGACCCGCGCTGGGCCGGGGGGTCCCCGCTCCGCTCTGCCTCGCTCCCCGCAGAACCCGGAGCCAGCGGCGCGGTCGGACCGGCCGGTGAGGAGAGGAGCCCCCAGCCTGGGGACCCTCGCTTGAGGGAAAGCGTTGTTGGCGCTGGACAGAGTGAGAGCAGGTCGGCCCTAGAGCTCGCTGCTGCGGCGGTCTCGGGGCTCCATTCGGCTGGGAGGTGTTGCTGCTGGGAGCTGAACAGCCCCGACCTCCGTGACACGAGTGTCCCCCTTACCAGGAGTACTTGGAGTGTTTCCCAGGCGTCTCGCTGGGCTGAGTGGAAGGGGGCTGTCAGGCCGCTCTGAGATCAGTACCGGGTTCACCCTTTACACAAACTTTTCACTCCTTATTTGTACGTGAAATGGGATCACCAATATCAGTCTTCTCCCTGTGCTTTGAGCTATTACATTTCTCTGCTCAGAGTTCAGCAGGCTCCCGTGGCTCCCTTCTGCCTGTGAGAGTATCAGCGGCGAGCTCAGGAGTCATCTGGATAGTGTTCCCATTCTCCTGGAGCTTAGGCTCTCTCTCATCTCCCTGGCTGAACCTGCCGTGGTGTTTCAGTCAAACGTGGTGAGGTAACACTCTGAGGGAGGCCGAGACATGAATGCTTTGCAAAAATATCTTAGCCTGTGGGTAGAGAACAGACTTATGCCCCTCTTGTGCTCCCTTCAAGGGAAAGGCAGGACTGGAATAATATAACTTCTAAATGTCCTGAGGCTCAGCAGGAATGTGCTACCTCCAAAGCAACTGCCATGTGTGCTGCCTTTTGCTTGGCCAAAAGGAAGAGAGATTGGGTGTGGGATTGTTGTGGAAGGCTGAAGAGGCACATGAAGTGATGGACCAAACCTGCAGGAAGGCAGCCTTCGTTAGCTCTACTACCCATAGAGAAATTTCTCATTAATTGGAATAATTTCTCTGTTTTCTGGAGTGCTAATGCATTCCTGAATTCTAATTCTTACAAGAAAAATACTTTTTTTTTGTTTGTAGTGCAGCACTATCCTGAAAGGAGAGGTCAGTGCTTAGGGGTGGGGAACACTCATTTCACAAGTAGTTTCTGAATTGAAATTATATGTTGTGGTTGAGAAATGGTTGGAGCTGTTGCTCAAGGTGACTTGACTTTCTCCTGAAGCAGCTTCTCCTGCTGGTTGAAGTCAAGGAGTTATTGACAGAATATGGTTTATTTCTTTTAATTCTTCTTTCCTGTTCATTCTCTTTTTACCTTCTCTGTCGACTCCACTGCATAAGAAGGCATTTGAGAGGAAAAGGAGCAAGTGAGCAGGAAGTTCACAGAAGGAATCTGTGGTGGTTTTCAGCAGGAATCACTGCCTGAGTAACAGCAAATAAACTTGAAAAGACTGACCTAAGGGGAAGAAGAAGAGTGCACATGTTAGCCGAAAGTCTCTGAAATTCCTGTTAGGATGCCAGGGAAGAGGAATAGTGAAGCCTTCAAATTTTGCAGTACCAGGTGCAGGTAGCTGTGAGTGTTGTATTCTTCTAGATCCTGTCCTGGCAAGTGACAAGAAATACTCTCTGCTCTAAAGAGTTTACTGTCAAAATAGTACTAATACTTTAAATTCTGCTAGTTTGGTGATTGTGAAAATGTAATCCACTACCCAGTCTGTCTCTCGTGACACAATTTCTCCCAGTTTTGGCAGATTTCATCCAATGCTTCAGTAGCTGTTGCCAAAGCATGGACCTGCCTGCTGGGACATGGAGAAAGGCTGTCAGTGCCACTGTGCTGTGGAGGAGCATCCCTGCTGGTGGTGGGCAGGATCCTTCAATCCATGCAGAGATTTCTGCTGATAACCAGGCTCACTCTGCTCATGGTGTATCAGGGCAGTGTTCTGTTCAGTACAGGCTGGCATCTCCTGGTGCAGCTGATGGTGGGAGCAGGAAGAGTTCAGTGTCTCAGCTCTGACTGAGCTCCTGCTCTTTGGAAAGGTAATGAATACAAACACTCTTCTTTTCCTTTGAGGCCTGGATATACTAGTCTGGCTTAACCTTTTGGTTTAGTTCATGTTCTTACTAAACAGAGCCTCTTCCCTTCTTTCATGCCTCCAGGATTGTGCACAGGCAGGACCTGTGCTTGTCTGGCTTCCACTAACACAGAATGAGCTACGCCCATTCCTGAGCTTGTGTGCACTGTTGTTGGGCCCATCAGCCTCTGGGGAGTGTTTCCTTTTTCTCATGGAGCAAACATCACTATCCCGCTGTCTGTAAAAGGGCAGCAGTACCTACATGAGACTCTGCTGTGGCTGCAAAAAGGGCAAAGCACGTATCATCTTTCTCTAGGAGACTGGATGCTTTTTCTGTAGGGAATATTTTCCTTCCTTTGGTCACAAAGGATAAAGTGCTGTCAGTGGAAGTAGCTGCAACTGTACCAGCACCAATGCTGTAAGAATAAGAGGCACATCTTAATGTTGTGACAGTAAGCACAGCATCAATGTGAGGTGGTTACAGGGTCACATTCCCTGGCCTGAATTTCCTTGTGCTGTGTGAGTGCTGCTGCTTTTTCTTCATGCAGTGCAGGTACACTGATGTGAGTGCCCAAATTGTCCCTGCATCGGGGTACCCTGTCACTGCACATTTCTGTGTCCATAATGACTCTTCACAAACAGGCAGGTTTAAAATATTCTTCTGGCAAATGAATAGTTGCAGTTGTGTTTTAGGCAGCAGCACTCACCCTGATCTGTTGAAGCCTATTTGGTAGTGGAAAGGTTGTCTTACTTTGGAAGGATCTGCCTCTTGCCCACAGTTATGTTTAGGTTTGTTACACGTGCCAGTGACGGGGATGCTTCTGGTCCTGGGAGCAGCCATTTTACAAGAGCTCAGCAGCAGTTGTTACCTGGCAACAGTATACGAAATTTCGGGTTTCAAAACCAGTCAAAATTCCAAGTGAAGATTCGCTGAGGCAGGCGGATTTTCCTTGGGTGTGCTGATGTAGGGGTGCAAATGGAGAGACCTTGCTCTCTAGTGGGGGTTGTCAAATATTTGTCTTGCTAGTGAAGAAGAAGAGTTTCCTTTACTCCCCGTTAGGTCTGTCCCTTCCTCAAGCCTTCAGAAGGCATGGAAGCCACCAAGCAGCTTGTGCTAGGCCAGATGTGCAAAGTCAGGGCACACACGTTCTTCAAAGCACAGCTGAGGCTCTGAACAAACGGCTGCTTTATACAAAATTTGAGTGCTATAAACTTCTATGTGATTGTTCAACCAAGGGAAAATATGGGAATCCCATAGGCACAGCTGCAGCGTTTCCTAGCGAAATTACTTAAACACCTGGACTTTGAGGTCAGGTCTCATGGTCGGAAGCCTGTTTTGGAAAGTAACAAAGATATTGTTTCCAGCCAGCCCCAAATGTTGCAGCTGATCCCTGCACTGCTGGCCTGCAGAGATCTCTCTGCAGGCCTGAGAGTTAGAAGTGACCTGTCAAGAATCTTTTGGTCTGGCACTTGATTCAGTAAACCTGAATTACCAGCTTAGTCTTTCTGATCTAAGGCTATTTGCTTCTAGAGCCTGGTAAGTTCCTCGAAACATGTTCTTTGTAGTTTCTGTGATCTGCTGGAATGGCTTGTGTAAGAAAAAGAGCTGTTTCACTGAGATGTGTGGAGGTGAGTTTCTCATCACATGGGAGGTTTAGAACACTTTTCCCAACCAGTTCAGCGCATTCTACCTGACAGACCAATAGAGGCTGACAAAAAGCATCTGGAGTTGGTGTATTTCACACAGTGCCATTTCTTTTTAATGCATGTTGAGCACAGCTGGTCGTGCTTTTCCTCAGGTTCAGTGAATGAGAACCAGAGACCGTCGAATTCGTATAACGGGGACCTGAATGGGCTGCTGGTGCCTGATCCCCTTGGGAGTGGAGATGGACCTGCTTTGGCCAAGCCAGTGCATCGCAGCATCTCTCTAGGAGCCCTGCAGGAGAAACAAGTCATGTAAGTTTTGTCAAAGAAGTGCTGAGAGTGAATAGAAAACAGCTCAAATTCAGTTCTCTTGAGTGTGGACATGCATGCTGGGAGTGTGATAATGGAACAGGACTGTACATGGTGAAAATTGCAGGTCAGCATGAATGTAAATCATGAGGGCTCTGGCTGAAACTTGTGGTTCCCCTGTAGATGTCTAGCAGGACTCCTTCAGGGACCCAAGTCACCTGAGGTGTTACAGAGTTCATGGAAGTCACTTTTGCCTGGGTTCTCTGATCATGGTTTTGAAAGAGGATGCCATGAGAACCACGAGCAGCATGCACTGTTTTGTTGATGAGGTTCAGCTGGTTGGTTTTGGTTTCTTCGCACGTTCCAGTGTTGGGGACTTTAATGAAAGGTAGGTCTGTCCTCAAGTCAAATGAACTGAAGGTTTTTAGGATGAGCAAAGCAGGTGTTTGACTCTCTCAAACCTGTGACACAGAGAAGGGGAGACTCAGCTGAGAGGAGTTTCTGTCTTCAGTTGTTCAGCTCAAACTCAGATGCACAAATCCTGCTGTGTTGCTGTTAAAGTTATAAATTTAACATAAAGTGTTAGGTATTCTGTTCCAATGAGTCCTGTCTTGATTTTTTCCCTCTCTTTGTTTGTTTGTTTTTTTTTAAAGCTGCCTCTCTGGTGACGACAGCTCCACATGCTTAGTGATATCAGCAAAAGATGTGGAGATAGTGGCCAGCAGTGATTCCAGCATCACCAGTAAGGCCAGAGGGAGTAATAAGGTAAGGAGCAAGAGAAAGCATGGTCTGTCTCTTTTTTAGTCACATCAGCTCATGCTTGAACATTTTTAAACAGAAATAAATATCTTCTTTCTTGTGTCATTGGAGTTTGCTATTAAGTAGAAGTTGGTCAAAGAGTTTAACAAGGAGAAAAAAGTTGGAGCAGTATCTTTTAACAGATTGTTTCTGTTATTCCAGAGTCTGGCCAAGTTATCCCCTAATTTTCAGAAGTCCATGATCTAAGCTGTAGGTTCCTGGCAAAGTGTCCTTCCTCCACAAACAAAATTTTCCTGCTCATTGTTTCCTCCCTGGACCCTGAAGGGAGGGTTTCCCTGGCTGTTTTGCTGACATCAGTCCTGCTGAGGTCTCTGGCCAGCAGGTCAGAGCTGCAAGAATCACTATGCTGAAATCAGAGCTGGTGCTGAGCAGAGAACTAAGCCAAGCTCAGAACAAATGCTGATGATTAGGAGAGAGATCTCTGGTCATGATCGACTCAGCCCTTTTCCACTTTGTTCCTTAATTTTCCATTTTGTGTTTTTCCATTTTCCATTCCAGTTTGTTCCTTAGTGTGCAGTGAACTAAGAGACCACAAAGATGCAAAAGATAAGTCCAGACATTTCTCATGTTTTGTTTTCTTTCTCCTTAAACAGGTGAAAATACAGCCCGTTGCTAGATATGACTGGGAGCAGAAATACTATTATGGCAATCTGATAGCTGTTTCAAACTCTTACCTGGCTTATGCCATTAAAGGTGAGATACCTTCTTGTCTTGGATGTGATTTGTTTTCTTTTGCTCTGTGTATCATTAAGAAAGGCAGAGTTTACATCAGAACAATGTAACTGGCACTAATTGAAGCATTCCTCACAATACCCAGATCAGAGTGCTGTTGTAGAGGGAATATAAGCAACAGTGGAGAAAAGAGTTTTGTTATGTGGGAGAGTTAGAAATAAAAGAGAAGGACTCAGTGGGGATGTAGGAAAAGTTGAGAACTATATTGGTTTTACTGGAGAGCTGATGTTCAGATTCCTCCTCTAATTAAATATTTCTGCAGCAAACAAGCTGCTCTGTAGCTAAGCACAGAAACAGCCCCATGGAAATTTGAGCAGATAAGTGTTTGTGATGGATTTGCTTGCATAAATTTAGAGTTGAGTTTAAGACTAAATTTTGAGGATCCAAAGAGCAGTGCAGATGCAGTGTCTTGTGTAATAGAGAGAGAAAAGCAGAACAACACAGGGAAAGATTGTTTCACAGCAAATGGAAAAGAAAGTGACAGGATGGAAGGAAACGGTCTCAAGTTGTACCAGGGAAGATTTAAATTAGATGTTAGGAAATATTTTTTCCTGTAAGGGGTTCTAAAGCATTGGAAATGCCCTGCCCAGGGAAGTGGTGAAGTGTTCAAAATTCATTCAACCATTACTGAAAGTGTTCAAAAAACATGTAGATATGGCATTTGAGGGCATGGTTTTGTGGTGATCTTGAGGGTTGTGCTGGTTTGACTTGATGATCTTAAAGGTATTTTCCAACTTTAAAAGTTCTATGAAATGAACACTTAGTTATCTACAGTGTCTCTTTCTGCTCTCATAGAAGCACAGAGTGTGTGTGTTCTTGCAGCAGCTTATCTGGTCTTTTATGAAATCTACTACTCTGCTCTTGTGTTTTTTCTAGATGAGGTTATTTTAGAGTAGGATAAGGATGTCTCACCCTTTTAAAAATATTTTACAAGCTCGGGTGCAGTAACACTGGGAAGCTGAGTGGTTTGCTAGGGCTGGCATGGGCAGCAGGAAGTGGAAGCACCATGATCTCTGTAAGACTGCCTGCTTTGTAGTGATTGGCGTCTGTCTGAAAAGGGGAACCTGGAAACTTTGCTTAGTGTGCACATGTTCTGAAGCATCTTCTTTTCAGTCAAGTGCTTTTTGCAGGGTGAATGTTCATGCCTTTTGCTTCCCCTTACGGAATGTGAATCCAAGCTATCTGCCTCTCAGTGACTCCTTTTCTCCAGTAACTGAAAACTAAATTGCAAATAAAATTAATTCACTGTCACTGGACATCAGCCTTGGGATGAAGGTTTCGGCCTGGCATGCAATTGCAGCATCTTTAATGAGGATCATCCTGGGAATTACGAGAAGCTTATGGAAGCTAGGGAAAGTTTATCAGAATTATGCAGAGAAACCACAGACATAACTGGTGACTTCTCCCTCTGTCTGTCCCACAGCTGCCAGCAATGGCTCTGCTATGGTGCGGGTGTTGAGTGTGAGCACTGCTGAGCGGACCTTGCTGAAGGGATTCACAGGAGGAGTGGCAGACCTGGCCTTTGCTCACCTCAACTCCAACCAGCTGGCCTGCCTGGACGAGGCTGGCAACCTTTTTGTCTGGCGCCTGGCCATGGATAAAGAAAAAATCCAGTATCTTGTCCAAATACACATCCTGTCAGTCTCTGTGTAATGATTAGATGTGAATGCTACCTCAACATTGCCATTTCATTTTGTAGCTTTTGCAGAATAGCAGCTTGCAGGGGGAAGATCGATAGTTATGCCCCTTCCAGAGTATCAAATCAGTCAACTTTTACCTGCATTCAGCACAATCATTACTTGATATTGGGTTGCTTGAAATTCTAGGAGCACCTCTGTGCTCCTGGTCCAGGCAAAGTAGACAGTGAGAAGTGTCAGTCTGTACCAGCTGGCCTTGGGCATGAACAGTGTCACCTCAAGTGTGTGACAAAGGTTTGTCTTGTCTGGTTCTGCTCTTTTCCTCAGTTGCTTCTCTGGGGATGAGGATGTAATACTTCCAGTCAACTCACTATCTTCCTTCCAAACCTGTCATCCTTTTGGTGGCCCTGAAATTTATTTTCAGTGTTCATTACCCTAAATATTTTCCTTTTAATTGCTAGGAGTGATTGCTCAGTGCTTTTGGGAAACGTGTGAGGTATGTCACCTCAGAGTATAGCTTTTTAATTTTAATTGTGTACCATCATTTCAAAAGCAACTGGAGCAAAGGTGGTGGTGGTTGTTGAAGCCCTGATTTGTAGTGGTGCTCTTGAGCACTCAGCTGGGGGCAATGTGGTAGCTCGTCTGTCTTTCTCTGGTAGTGTTGCAATGCTAGCAAGTCATTTAATCATTAGCTGTCACATGGGTTGCACATTCATATGTGGCTGTGTGCCCCTGTTGTACTTATCTTGTCACTGCAGCCTGCAAGAGTGAACTGTGAGAACCTATGACTTTTGTAAGCTGAAGCTCTTCTGTCAGGGAAGAAGCTCTGGCTTGGCTGCTTTCTCAGCAGAATCCCTTTACCTGCTTGCTTTTTGAATCAATGGCCCAAAAATCCCTGAGGTTTAACAGTATTGTAACAGCAGACAAAGCCTGAACAGGTTATTGCTGGGCATTAGTAACAGAGCCAGAATGTTACATTTCTTAACCCTGGTGATCAGAGAGGAGATCCTGGTTAACATCAAGCGACCTGACAATACCCCACTGAACACCTTCCGAAGAATCATCTGGTGCCCTTTCATCCCGGACGATAACGAGGAGAGCGGGGAGGAGGGCAGTCAGACGTTGGCATTGCTGCACGAGGACAGGGTAAGGAAACTGCTTTGGAAATGTTGCCCTAATTTAACATTGGAAGGAGAGAATTTAATGGAGGAAAGAGCTGAGTTTACAATGGAGTTGTAAAGGCTCCTGTCTAATCCATGTTGGGGATCCTCCTGTAAGATGTTGGATTCCTCTCTTCCCAGGAGAGATCATTCTCCGGGCCTCAGGAGGATGAAAAGGGAACTTCTGCTCACCATCAAATACCAAGGACCACTTGAAACAGAGACATCACTTGTCTCTTGAGGCTGAGCCAGTACCCAGGGGAGGGGCTTGGTGGGCAGCAGCTACAAATGCCAAGAGTAATTCCCTGAGTTCTGTACAGTGCCAGGAAAGCATCTAATGGCCAGATTGGGTGGAAATGGGAAGGTTTATGTCACACACTGGCCATTGGGCTGGTGTGTCAGGCCATAAGATAAGGATCTAGGAGGTTCTGTGAATCAAACCAGTGGTTATAAAAGTAAACTTGTGTGCCTGTAAGCATGTTTGTTTTCCAGGCAGAGGTGTGGGATTTGGACATCATCCGAACGAACAACAGCTCCTGGCCAGTGGAAGTGCCTGATATCAAAGAAGGTTTCATTGTGGTGAAAGGCCACAGCACGGTAAAAACCTGGCTTTTTTTGGTTTTCTTTGGGTTATAGTGTCTCAGGAGCTGCAGTTCTTAGGACAGTTGGCTGTAAAAAAAAACAGTTGTGAGGCAATTATGGTAGTGAAAAGCCAGAAGATCCCAAACGAAAATGAGCTCTATTCATATATGAGTAACAGTAAGAGCAGTGGTAGCACAATCCATTGTACTTGAATCTGCTGTCTGGAAAAGGTGATGGTTTATTATTACCAAGAAAGAGGATGCTTGTCAATTGTTCTGTGAAGGGTTAAAAGGCTTAATGTTAGAAGCTACCAGTTTCTGTTAGAAATCACTCTGGCCTTCTGTACTATCAGATTGTTAGTCAAATTCTAGCTTGACGATAGAGCTTTTTCTTCTTGTAGAGTAAGAAAAGCTGTAGAATTACTTTTCTGTGTCTCTTCTCCCCCCCTGTTTAGTGCCTGAGCGAGGGAGCCCTTTCTCCAGATGGAACTGTGTTGGCCACAGCAAGCCATGACGGTTTTGTAAAATTCTGGCAGATCTATATCGAGGGACAGGATGAGCCAAGGTAACTGGAGAATTGGAAAATGAAGGATCTTGGAATAGAGAGCAGCATTTTCTGTGGGAGAATTTCCTTGATACACAGAATCATCTGTGATGGTCATTTTCAGGACATTATAAAGATACCTCAAAAGTGTTTGTAATATGTTGCTGAGAAATTGCATCACTGAATATTATAGGCTTATGGAAAAAGCAGAGAGCTGTGTCTGGAAACAGATGTTCTGTGCTTGGCACAAGCTCTAGTCAAACTCTTTTGCACTGTCCATGTAAATGCAGGAAGCTGCTCTGAGCTGTTCTTCTCAATGTTGACTTCTTTTTGCATTGTTTTTTTGTTAAGACACCAGACCAAATGGCAACATGGGATTTTATTTATTAGTAACAGTATTTGTCTGCGTGATCTCCTTATTTTATACAAGACTTGTATAAGTCAGTAATACTTTGTGGCTTCTGGACAAGGAGTTGTGTGCTCAATGTCAGCATCCTCCTCATTTACCACTCCCTTCACATTTGGATGTTTTCTCTGATTTATTCCCAGGTGTCTTCATGAGTGGAAACCCCATGATGGTAGACCTCTTTCCTGCCTGCTCTTTTGTGACAACCATAAAAAGCAAGACCCAGAGTAAGTCCCCAGTCTTGTGCTTGAAGTATTAAAGTTCAGCATTGTTTTCTAACTCTGCCTTGCCTTGAAAGTTCCTTGTAACTGAATCATACTTTAAAATTTTGACTTTGTAGCAGGAGCTGTAACTGAATCATACTTTAAAATTTTGACTTTGTAGCAGGAGCAAGTCCTATCATCTTTCTAGTCAGTTTTCTGGTAATGGAGAAATAAATAAGACTCTGAAGCACAACCTAAAGAGACCTTAATCATAGTGCCAATTCTATGAAAGTAATGAGAATTCCAAATTGAGGAGTCCTCTCAGGTTTGTAGTGTGGTCAGACTTAAATGGCCTGTTAGTCCTCCAAATTTCAACTGCCATTGCTGAAAATACATATTGTTATTGTTTCTTCAGTCAGTTGTGTTTTTAGGATTTCGGAGAGGTGTAGTGGTTTCTAGTCTCCCTCTGAGCAGGAATTTTCTGGGAGCTTTAAGCCTTGGTTGGGCAAAATCAGCCATGGGCAGCTTGTGAGGAGATTTTCGGGGAAGGACCTGATCTTCTTTAACAGAATTTGGATCTGTTGTGCCTACAGAGTTCCCTTCTGGAGGTTTCTCATCACAGGAGCCGATCAGAACAGAGAGCTGAAGATGTGGTGCACAGTGTCTTGGACCTGTTTGCAGACTGTTCGGTATGTGTTGGTGGATGCCCCTGAAGGGTGGGATTTAGGGGTACCGAATTTGCAAAGGTGATCTCTGATGTCCAGTGAATTTTACTCCAGCCCACATTTAAGCCTACTCCTTTGCCATTCAGACCTGTCATTGGAAGCTCTCAGTTGTTCCAGACTGTCAGGTCAAGCTTTGGCAAGGCCAGGGAAATTTACACTTTTATTATTTGTGTTGCCAAGATCTGTTGTCTTTGCCTTGTTCTGTAAAGCATAGACATAGCTGTAGCATGAAGCGGGGGCTGCACAACAAAACTGCATACCTTGAATGTTTTCTTTTCTAGAAATGTTAGATATTCAATAACCAATCTAGGATCTTTTCCTATTAGTTTTCCTATTCCTTTTTCTGTTTAAATTATGAGAAGCTTCTACGTTCATAGAACTTAAGAAATTATCCAAGGCTTAAATGTTGAGCCATGTAGGTCCACAAATTCAAATTGTGCTTTAGTCCATCCCTTGACTCAGCTTTGGTTCCCTGATTTTGTTTTTCTGATGGTGAATCATGGCCTCTCTCACCACACACATGCTTAAGGCCACTTTGGATTTTCCCTCTTTAAGTGAGAAGAATATAACATAGAGCCAAGTGCTGCTTTTTCCACCTCACACTACAGAAGGTCCAAAACTTGTATAAGGATTGTTTGATTTGGTGGATTTTTGGTTTTAAATCTAGCATTGACTCTTTTACTGTTATGAATGTGGAACATGTTGAGTAATGACTAAGTGTCACCTTTCATTTCAGTGTTCAGAATCCATAACTTGATCCTATTGTGCCATCTCTCAGCTGCTTTCTTAGCTGATGTCAGCACTGATTTCAGCAAAGGTGTTTGTGTTCTAGTGGGTGGTTGCACTGTAATAGGGCTCTAAATTCCTTAAGGTTCTGTGGGAGTTTTGGTAATTAGTGCAGTTTCATAACAATCATGCTGGTTAGGCTAATCTACCTGCTGTCTTCCTCTTATTTGTATGTGTAGCTTTTCTCCTGACATCTTCAGCTCCATGAATATTCTTCCCAGCCTGAAAGTCTGCCTGGACCTCTCCGCTGAATATCTGATACTGAGTGATGTGCAGAGAAAAGTAAGTGGTTAATTTTATTGCTGCCTATGGGAAATGGTGGCTGAAGCAGAATTAGCCCTGTGTGTGACTGGTTCTGCTGCCTAGGACTGGCATTTGCATGTTAGTAGATAAAAATGCAGAAGTTGACTCAGCAGTTTCACTGCTGGATGAAAAAAAGGTAACAATTCAGCTGAGTAGTCCTGAGGAGCCTTAAGGATTATTTCTCACTTTGTAAAGCTCTCATTTGGAGATACCTGGAGATACTACCTGGCACAGTAGGATTAAGTTCTTGATCAACAATGACTTGCCTAAGAATGTGGTGCTTGTGCTTCCCTTGAATGTTCCATTTCAAATTTCAAGATCCAGGCTTTATTCCTCACATTATTTCCCTTGTCCCAAATCTGTTTTGGATGCTCACCTCTGTAGTCCTCACAGATATGTGCATGGTCTGCTCTGAAAGCTCTGATTTACCATTTCTGATTCTTCCAGGTCTTGTATGTGATGGAGTTGATGCAGAACCAAGAGGAGGGCAAGGCTTACTTCAGCTCCATCTCAGAGTTCCTCCTTACCCACCCAGTGCTGAGCTTTGGCATCCAGGCCGTGAGCCGCTGCCGGCTGAGGCACACCGAGGTGCTCCCAGCAGAAGAGGAAAATGACAGCTTGAGTGTAGGTAGGTGACAAAATTTGGCTGTGTGATCAGGATTTCTTTCCTGGCTGGTTCTGGCTTTCTTGTGAAAGACTGGTCTCTTCTCCCAAATAACAAGACAAGAGGAAACAGCCTCAGGTTGCACCCAATGAGGTTTAGATTGGTTGTTAGGAAAAATTTCTTCACCAGGCTTAAACTGGGCTGTCAAGCATTGGAACACAGGATTCAAGGTGTGGCCTGGTCCCTGCCCTGGTCCTGTTGGTCACACTGTTGCTGAAACAGGCCAGGATGCCAATGGCCTGGGCACACTCTGGCTCGTTTTAAGCTACTCTCAACCAGCACCTGCAGGCCCTTTCCCACTGGGCAGCTTTGCAGCCACTCTGCTCAGCCCGTGGTGCTGCAGGGGGTTGTTGTGACCCAAGCACAGGACTTGGCACTTGGCCTTGTTGAACCTCACACAACTGGCCTCAACCCATCAATCCTGCCTGTCCAGACCCCTCTGTAGGCCCTTCCTCCCTTCCAGCAGATCAACACTCCTGCCTAACATGCTGCACAGCATACTCAGCCAGTCTAGGGAGGGGATTGTCTTGCTCTACTCTACAGTGGTGAGGCCTTGAGTCCCATGTGCAGTTTTGGGCACCACAATATAAAAAAGACACTAAGCTAAAAGAGTGTGCAAAGGAAGGCCATGAGGATGGTGAAGGGAAAGCTGTATGGAGAGTGGTTGAGGTCACTTGGTCTGTTCATCCTGGAGAAGAGAAGATTGAGGAAAGAACTCATTGCAGTCTTCCAGCATCGTCATGAGGGGCAGACACTGACCTTTTCAATCTCACAGCCAGTGACAGGATTCAAGGAAATGGCATGAAGCTGAGTCAGTGAAGGTTTATGTTGGATATCCGGAAAAGGTTTTTCATCTAGAGGGTGGTTAGGTACAGGAACAGGTGCCCTGGGGCAGTGGTCATAGCACTGAGCCTGTCTGAGTTCAAGTAGCATTTGGATAATTCTTCCAGGCACATGCCGTGATTCTTGAGGTGTTCTGTGCAGAGCAAGGGGTTGGACTCAGTGATCCTCATGGGTCACTTCCAGCTCAGGATATTCTGTGGAGTTGTCTGCAAATGTACTGAGAGTGCTCTTGATCCTCTCATCCAGATCATGGATAAAGAGAATCTGTATCATGCTGGTTTTTTGCTGTCAGTTCATCCTGCTGTGATGTTTTTGTAGTACTTTGTGTGTGGCTTCCATGCAACTTCATATTTTACCTTTGCCTCCCTTCCAGAAGGTGCACAGGGCCCTGGAGCTGTTGAATCAGCAGCAGGTGTGCTGATAAAACTCTTCTGTGTTCACACCAAGTGAGTATGTGTGTGCAGTATGTGTGTGTCTGTGGTTGTCCTAACCCTGCACTGACCTGTAGAAATTTCGGTTGAATTCTTTTGCTCATAACAAAAACTACTTGGCTCCATAGAAATTCCTGGCTGTGGTGTGTATGGCCTTACTAGGAGGTAGCCCTGAATGGTGTGACAGGCTTGTATTTCCATGGCCATGAGTAATTTAAGAATTGTGCTCACACACAAGTGCTGGGACACATCTGGAATACCCTGGGTGGCAGAACTGGGTGACACTTCTGTAACAGGCAGAAAACACTAAAGCATTTTCCAAGGGAATTAGTTCAGTGAAGAGAAATCTTCTGAGCATTAATGATGCCTTAAGTCTTCTCTTGGTGGTTCTTAAGCTGATCAGAGATGCTTGTTTCTTTCTAGGGCCCTACAGGATGTGCAGATTAGATTCCAGCCTCTTCATAGCCCTGACACAAGTGCTTCCATGCCTTCCCATAGCTCTCATGAGGAGTTTGGTGAGCATGTGTGTTAAACTGGTCTTCAGTGTTGCTGAGCCTTTAGAACTTGTTGGTGGGGAGAGCAGGAGGGTGGTTTTGGGTATCTCTTTGTACTGCAGTGGTATCATTGCATAAAGGGTTCTGACTGTGGAGTAGCAGTGAAGCAGGAAGCTGGTTAGACCCTGGTTGTGAGTATGGAGTTTGGGATGCGTTAAACCAGGAGTGCTAATGCTTTGTGCATGCTTGAGTTCACCTTCCTGGGTGATTTTGCACTTGTGAAAGAAACTTGAAGTTTGCCTCTTGTCAGGTGGAAGAGATCAGAGTGACAGCAAGCTGTGGGAGTAGAGGGGGCTGTGCTGTCTGTGATGAGCTCTTTCAGCTCATTCATCATTCTCGGATGTGGCAGTTCAACTGGCCTTGCTTTTAGGGAAGAAAGGAAGCTTGGACATTTTATTATCAAAGCCTGATAAAATCCAGTCTGGCATACGAAGAGAAAGCATAACACAGGATTTGCTTTGCTTTAAGCTTTGACTGGAATGTTGCAGGGTTTTTGCTTGTTCTTTTTGGACTCAAGCATGGCATGCAATGGCATAAGTTCATACTTCGTGGAATTAGAGCTTTAGTTTTGGAGGGAAGTTCCAAACTGATTTGTATCTCTCCCTTGAAGCTTTTCCAGACCACATGGCTGATATGAGCACGGAAGGGCTGGGATCTGAAAAGGAGTCTGTGCACGGCTCCCAGCCAGACCTGCGGCGTATCGCAGACCTGCCTGTGCCAGCAGACTTCCTTTCCCTCTCCAATGAAGCCAAACCCAAGCTGATGACTCCAGATGCATTCATGACACCAAGTACTTCTCTTCAACAGGTAATCCGAGATCAGCACTGTTCTGGTGATGGGGGTGGATTTTGGCACTTTTGGACATGCTTTCCAGCTGTAATGACTGTGATAAGCTCTGCTAGCTGAATACAGAGCACACAGGAAGCTCTGCATGTAACCAGACTGAGCAGAGACCTGTTGGCATGTCTAAAATGCTGAACTGGCCTAAGCTGGTGTTGTAAGTGCTGTGTGTGTACACCACTGATGTAGGTGTGCTTTGTAGAAACACAGGTTTGCTAAATAACTGTATCTAAGCTGGGAGACTGGTTTACACATGTTTGGGGTTATGCTATAACTGTAATGGAAGAAAATATGCCACCTCTGCACATCCTGTCTGATGGGGTCTTGTGGGAATGCAGATCTGAAATGATCAGATAGGTAGATGGGACTGTTCAGACTTCTGAGACCCTACTCTCTGCCATAAGCCCTCTGCTTCTGCACTAGTGAGGTCACTTTTGGGACAGCAGTTCCGATGAGGTGCTTTTGACCAGCACCTGAGCACCTTAGTGGAACAACCCAACCTGTGGGGGTGTTTTCTATTCCCTCTTCACCAAAGAGTCTCTAGGAGTCTTTCTTTCTCAGATTGAGTTGTGCTGTTGCCCTCTGTCCCACCCTGAGTGCTGTGTGTTTCCTTACAGATCGCTGTCTCTCCAGGCAGCAGTGTCAGTTCCCTGACTGCAGTCACAGCCATGAGCAGCACTTCTGTCACAGATGCCTCTCTGCCCAGGTAAATAGCACATGAGTTAAATAATACATCTGCAGCTGAACTGACACAGGCCTTTGAGATAGCAGCCTTGTAGCATGTCTTTTAGGAGAGGAGATTGTAACCAGAGTTAGAAACTGGCCTGAGTCCCAACATCCCTGTAAAGGCAGCTGTTTGCATCCCTAATGCAGCTTGGAACACGCCTGTTGTCGTCTAGGGGCCAGCAAGAGTGTTTTATGTGTGCCTTATAGGGATCCTGTTATTGCAGCTCAGTTTTGTTGCTCTCCATGCTTTTCCCAAAGGGCCGTTGTTGTTTACAGGTAAGAGAACGCTGTAGCCACCAAGGACAGGGAGAGAATTAGGACTGGTAGGAAAATCTTACAGTGTGACAGTGGGTTGGGCTGCATAACAGGTGAGAGTTTTACTTCTGGGGGTTGGGAAACGAAGGGAGACCTATTCATAATGTCTTGTTTCTCCCTGTACTCTGTACAGTGTGCACTGGAGATGTAATTGATCTCTTCTCTCACTGACCCCTTGTATTCTAAAAGATTACAATGCCTCCTTTTTTTTTTCTTTTTTGTCGTTTCCACCTGATATCTCTCTGTGCTGTATGGGGACTTGGAGATGCAGGTGCTCATTGACAGGGAGTAGCTGACCATGGTGAAAAGAGCAAGGGCTCCTCCACTGACCTTTGTACCCCATCTCCTCACCTTGAGTGTTTGATGCACATCAGTCATTTCTTTGGGATGCTTGATTTGCTGGTGTCTGTTTCTGCAGAGCATCAGAAGACTTGACTGTGAGCCCCAAGATGCAGCTGGACACCAGCCTCACGCTGAGCAGCAGCAGCAGCAGTCTCCAGACCAGTCCTAGGAGTCACTCTGTTCTTATCCCAGGCCTCCCTGACAAGCTGACACCAAAGGCACCTGTTCCAGTAAGGCTCCAAATGCTGCTCCCTTCCTTCTCATGGGCCAAGGAACCTCTCTGTGAGCCTGTACATGCTGCAATTGTTCAGCCTGGAGAACAAAAGGCTCTGAGGACTGAAGTGGCCTTTCATGTTTAAAAGATATAAAAGTGACTTTTTGCATGGGCAGACAAGGGTAGGGCATAGGAGAATGATTTTAAACTGGAAGAGGGGAGGTTTAGGTTAGATGTTAGGAGGAAATTCTTTTTTTGGGGGGTGGTAAGCACTGGCAGAGACTCCCAGGAAAGTTGTGGCTGCCCCATCCCTGGGGCAAGATTGGATGGAGCTTTGAGCAAGCTGGTCTCGTGGAAAGTGCCTTTCCAACCCAAACCTTTCTAGGATTCTATGAAATTACACTTACTTGGATGTTAACAGGGACAGTGTGTGCCCTTTGGAAAACAGCTGGTGGCACAGATGTGCAGCCCAGTTTACTCAGCCACACTGATGGAGCTTGTCCATGTATAGAACAGCGTGTCTCTGAAAACCAGAGACAGCTCTACCTTGTGCTGTCACTGTCCCAGTGGCTGGATGTGATCAGCGTTTATGTTAAGAGATAGTGCTACCTGGAAAGGTTTATTCCTTTCTGTTGGTCTGATGACTCTGGAATTGCAATTTCCTATCCCTAAATTTTAATTTCCAGGTGTTCTGTAAAACAGATCATGGCCAAAGCTTGAAATTGAAGCAAGTTTTCGGTCCAGAAGATGTTCAATGTTAAAACTAATGTTCTCCCTCAAAGAGGGGACAATCTGGAGCAGAGCAGGGAGGTAGAATTAGTGTTATGTTTTCTTTTGAAAGCGAGTTCAAACTAGCATTGGCTTAAGTGTGCTATTAGCCGAGCTGAGCGTCCACTGCAAGTCTGTTTTCTGTCTGGTGAAGGAGTGGGAGCTGGGGATCACATGAGGAAAGGATACAGTGGGCTGTTTCCAAGGCACCAGGGGTTCTTGGAGTGTCTCCACATTATCCATAAGGCTCTTGTTTGATTTTTGTTTTCAGGTTGCACCAGGAAACTCCTCTCTAGCACTGGAACTGCAGGAAGTGGAGCCCTTGGTGGTGCCCCAGGCTTCCCCCACGCGCGAGCGCTCCCCAGACGTCATTTCCTCTGCTTCCACAGCCATGTCCCAGGACATCCCAGAGATCGCTTCCGAGACCCTGCAGCGCAGCTTTGCGGCTCCGGCCGGGCTCCCGGGGGAGGTGCTGGAGCCCGGGCACCACGCAGACAGCATGGCCTCAGCTGCCTCAGCCCTGCACTTGCTGTCTCCCAGGAACCACCACAACTCTGAGCACAGCCACCACTCTTTGGACATGCCTCCAGTGGAGGTGGACAGACTGAATGCTCCATCATTACTGGAGACTGCTTTAACTCAGGAAAATGCATCTTCTGACAGTGTTGTGAGTCAGCCGTGGCCAGCGGCTCCTGACATAACCCGGGAAACCAGGAACAGCATGGCAGACAGGTAATCACTTGGGTTTGTCTGGCACAGGGCAGTTTGTTTGCACTTGCCAAATTGGCAACTCGGTGAAAAGCTTTTATGTTGTAGTTAATCCAGAGCAGTTCTCCATCCCTCTTTCCCTTATAGGATCTGATGAGTCAGCCTTCCTGTGTGCTTGGTCTGTATGCTTTGTCCTGAACTTCCTAGTCCACCTCTGACCGTTTTTGCTCTCTGATACTCTTTGCATGATCTCTGTTAAGAAGGTGAAAAATCTACTTTGTTGGCCTTCATGTTCACATGGAGACTTGAGGTTTTTTTTTTGTGTGCTTTGTAAATCAAACCAGTACAAGCTATATTCTGCCCAGGTGATGCATTCCTGCAGGCTTTTGTTGAATCAATTGACAACATAACTGACAGGTTTGCTTATAGGTTAATTATACGTCTCTCTTCTAGGATTAGCTCCATGCAGCTAGTGTTATAAATAAATAAAGTACTTTAGCAGTCAGAAAATTAATGGCAGTGGAGCAGGAAGGAAGGATGGTGCAACATCACCTAGGCTGCTTAGAAGGAGCAGTCTGTTATGCTGGACCAGTGTTGAGTTTCATCACAGAATTTGTGCCCCTGTCTTGTAGTGAGATGAGAACAGCAAGATACATCTGGCATCTCCAGAGACCACTTAGGCTAGGGCTACATGCACCATGTGAGCCTCCTTTTCAGCAGGAGTAGAAGGCTGAGAGGGTCAGTGTTGTCCCTCAGGTAATCCTGGACTGTTTCCTCATCAGAATTGCAAAGAAAGGCCTCACCTTGTGCCTCCACAGCTGAGGGTGTTGTTCCAGGAAGCAGTCCCATCTGATGGCTCTGGGGAGCGCATTAAGACTGTGTTTCTACACAATATTTTTTCTTTTACTCATAATACGAACTTGAGAAAATACTTTTGTAGGAGTTTGCAACTCCCCTCAATCCCACTCTGTCTTTGAATTCTTCAGGATGTCTTATATCAGAACACCAGGCCAGCTATCTCTGACTGTGAGAGATTTCACAAATGCTCACGTTTAATAGTCCTTCCTGCAAGCTGCATTCAGGCAGACCTAATTGACAGCCTAGAATCACGTGCAGTTTGCTTTCAAAATCATTGTGATTCTCAGACTAGATCCACTGTTACAGTTCTATCTGTTCTATCTGGAGCTGACCCACCAAATTCACACACTTCCTCAGACACTAAGAAGCACTGATGATTTTTGCTTCAGTGATCAGTGTTAAATGAGGAAAAACAAACCCAAGATTATTCTGTTCATTGAAGTATGGTGTGCTGCCAGGTTTGAGTAGTGACTTGCCTCTCTTGTATGAATGTCTGTTGGGAGATAGTTCTTGGTTAGTACTTCAAGCATAGCTGAGCTGCTTCTTCCTTTTTGAGGCCCCAGAAAAGCACATGGACAAGTTCAAGTGTTTAGTGTCAACACTACACCTGGCTCTTCCTGGATCTGTGGGATCAGTGTGGGATTGATTTTTGTTACAGATTTTCTATCAGGATTTCTCATGAGACATGGAGAGAGTGAATATCCAAGTAGAAAGAAACTTTCATGATATTTTCTTTTTTCCTCTTTTTAGCCCAAGGGATGAGGTTGAAGAAAAGCACAAGAGCTCTTCCTACCATCGACACAGCTACCACCTTCTGCAGCACGACAGCCAGGATGCCAGTGCAGAACAAAGGTACCAGAGTGCTCAGCCCCCTCTCTCACCCTGCATGGACTCAGCTCAGGCTGCATTCGTGCCTCTGTCCCCAGCCCAGCTTCCCCTCATCTCAAGATTGCCTCTGGGTGCTCTCCAGTTTATTCCCTGTAGGGAAAGGTTTGATTTTGCTGCTTCTAAAAACACGGACCAAGCTTGGTTTAATTATCAGTAAAAACCTATTAAGGGATCAATTTCCAAATATTGGGCCTTATATAAGGTAGCAAGGGTACCTCAGGAGTAAATTTCTTGCTTCTGACATCTTTCCTTCCTTCTGAGTCCCCCTGAAATTCTGTGGGCACACTCTGTGTGTCTGACAAGCTCGGCCCTTTTGACAGCTGAGGGTTGTCCACAATCCACACGTAAATTCAGACTGAAATGTGCAGCCTGTATTGTAAGAAGGTGGAAGTCTCCAAGGTACTGAGGATCACAGAGATGTTTTAGGCTCACCTGATCCTCCTCTGTTCTTGCAAAGCGTTCTGTGTCCAGTGCTTGCTGTCTGTGAAGTTGTAAGGATGTGCTGTGCTTGGGTTCCCTGCTAGGCCATCCTGGGGCTCAAGTGCCAGTATTTGCAGCTAAGCAGGCATTGTTCAGCCCTGCTGCCTGGGTCCCTGCATTAGGGACAGCAGGGACCCTCCAAGCCTTGCTGCACAGCCCTCGAGCTCAGCCTGAGCAGACTGGGATCAAAGCAGAGCAGCCTGTTCTGAGCTCTGCAGAGGTGACTGTGAAAGGTTAAGGTGGGGCTGTCTGTAGCTGACTCTGGCCATGTGTGGATGAAGTGCTGTGTGAATCCATCCCCACACTGAAGGCTGACACAGTCCAGTGTTGTGAGTGATGTCCTCTCCCCTGCTGTTCCTTCACAGTGACCATGATGATGAAGTTGCAAGCTTGGCTTCTACGTCAGGTGGATTCGGTGCCAAAGCATCTGCGCAGAGGCTGCCTGTGAAGGACTGGAAAGTCAAGGCCTCCCCCCGGGCTTCCCCAAAGCTAAAGCGGAAGGGCAAGAAGGATGATGGGTATGCTGGGCTTGCCGGGGCACAGGAGGCTCCAGGACCAGCTGGGCAGGGCCACAGCCTCTTGTAGCCATTGGGGTGTGAGGCAGCAGCCAAGTGCTCCCTACCCTTGCCCCATTTGCAAAGGGCAGGGACCCCACAGAAAGCATTGCTGCTTACTCAGACACTGACTGGCACTCAGGTGTGGGAATAGTTCTGCACTATCTCCAGCTGGGACTCAAAATCCAAAATATAGTCTGGGCTTGAGAAGAATGTGTGGGAGGTAAATTGCATGTTGTAAAGGAGCACTAGGCCATTTCACTGGTTTCAGTGAAGGCTTTATTGGAACTGTAATGCTGTGAGTGTCACAATGGCCTCCATTTTTAATTGGCTTCTGAACAGTGGCACAGTGCCCTTGTTCAGCAATATCTGTCATTTGTTACCTGCTTGCTGCTTCTATGTGTTTCTAAAGTGCCTATATCAATATCCTGCAAGTGGAAATTGGTGACTGGAAAGGTCTGCCCATGGCATGTTAGACCAATCTATCTGCATCAGTGTGAGGACAGCAGCACAGCTTCTGCATGGGGCTCCATCCTCTTCCCATAGCTCCATGGTTTGGATCTCTGGCTGTGCAGATCACAACAAAGATGAGCTATGGCATTTAATTGTGGCTGTGGTCCTGCACAGTGACACCCAGAAGCTCTTGGCCTCTGAAATGACTTTCACTTTTTCTGCCTCACTCCTTTTAAAGTTGCTGAGTGGGTGTTGTCTGAGAATGAAAAATGTTTACTTTTCTTCATAGATCTGTGACTTTGGTGGAGACATGCAATATTAGTGGATCAGTTCAGTGTTTTTCTTTATTCTGTTGTATAAGCTGGAGTGTGTCACTGGTTTCTTCACCTTGAGAGCTGGAATCACACTAGAAGATTTGTGTTCATTCATTCTAAATTTTAACAAATGAATACTTGCTTTTTCTTTGGTAAAATATTGGGAGAGGTTCAAAAGATGTTTGGCAAAGTCTTCCCTGCCTTTGAATTTGGACAAAACTGAAAAATCAGTGTGTAGTGCACTTTGTAACAGTCCTCATTAACACTTGCTTCAGGTCTCTTCCCTGCAAAGGGACCAGTCTGTAAGGAATTTCAGGCTCTGTGAACAGTGCACATGATAGTGTCACAGTGCTGTAAGGAGTGGGATTTCATCACCTTCCCATCATTCTCCATGTTACACAAGGCAGAATGGAGTTATGAGCTGCAGTGTAAAATCTAAAGCAACACAAAATGTGTGATCTGTTTTGGCAGAAGACTTGGATAATAAGAGGAGTTAATTGACATAATTGGGTTACTACTCTTTTTCTTTTTATTTCCAGGGATATGAACCAGTCACCAAGATCATCTAACAACCAGGTGAGTCAGAGCTGCTCCTCATGATGCTTCATATCTTACTAGCGAAGACCTAAGAGAAAGTTCATCACAGTTCATTGAAGTGTCATGGGTCATGCCCTAGCAGGTTGGGATGGGGCTGCAGTTGGGCTTGGAATTGCTCTGTGCTGACCTGCAGCAAGATAAGCTGTTCCCAGCAAAGAAAGGGTCACAGGGGGATTGCCCTTGTGTGTGTCCCCTTGTTCCTTCCCCTTAAGGGTGGGTCGTCACACTCCTTGAACTATTTTGACTAGGTGAAGAGACACCTATATAAATTAATACTTGTCCAGTTGTTTGGTTTTCATAAATAAAGATCTGAGAAAGTGCTCTAAAGAAGCCTTCTTACTGTACTGATTGCACAGCTCTTTTGTGAGTGTTTGTGGTCCTTGTTTACATTTGTAGGCATGAACACTCCCAGTACCTGCCCAAAAGTTAATAATATCTGTTTTGAAGGGCATCCTGAATCTAAACAGTTAATATTCTAAGCAACCATTTATTAATTCCATGCAGGAACCTTGCTTTATCAGTTCATTCCTTGGCACAAAAGTTCTTGGGAACAGCATTAAACTGGTCCTGTTTGCTGCATTGTGTGTTACACGTCACTTCCAGGCACAAGGGTTGACTCAATACTGAACAGAAAGCTCAGCTGACCTCAGTCCTGTTAGGAATGAATGTTTGTCCTCTCCCATGTAGGTGACACCAGAGTTCCAGGATGAGCTGATGTGCATCCTGAGGAGCCAACAGAGGGAACTGTCCGAGCTGCGGCAGAACCAGATGGACCTGCTGCAGAGACTCACGGATCACCTCGATGCCATCCAGAGCTCCCTCATGGGCCACATGGAGAGGGTGATCGACTCCCAGCAGGAGCAGGAGCGTATCCTTGTGTGCAGCTGTTGGGTGAAAGGCTGCAGGGCAGACTAGAGGTGTGAGGAGGGCTCAGAAAGGCCAAGGATCTTGGGAGCATGGGGCCGTAGGTGCACTACAATTGCATGGTTGCACTATAACGAGTTCACTTCCTCTCAGGCCCTTTCTCAGGGCAAGAAACTCAGAACAGAGAAGAGCTGACACTTTCTCTGTGCCACTAAATCTTAGTTACCCATTAAGCCATAAGTGCTGCAGTGCTGGTGTGGACCAGGGGTGCATTTGGTACATTATCCCACCTCGGGCAGTGGCCAGTTGCACAAGAGTAATTATGGGCTGATCCTTTACTTCCTTTCCTCCTTAAGGCAAGTCAGTACTTACATCAGAAATAGCATCTGGCTGCCCTGCTGCATAGCTGGATATAGAATTATCTTGTTTGTCCACATTTATTCATATGGTGGTCTACAGGTCCCTTATGTGTTGTCTTAGAAGTATTTTCTTTTGGTGCTTTCAAACCTGATATCCAAATATTTGTATTGTATTATGAGTCATTGGTTCCTGTGTACATTTGCTGCACTGAATGTGGTTATGTTCCCCAAATTGAGCAGCCTATCTTATGTCTGAAACCACTCTTAACTTCTATGACAGTAGTTTTCTCTATTATTTAGTCTTGGATTTTCCTTTTTTGACCATCAGTCTGATATTCACAGATAATTTAGATACCTTTCTACTGAATTTCAGTGTCTAGAGCTATATTGTAATACTAGAATAATTTTTCCTTTCTCCACAAGTTTATGCATGGACTAAATTTTGTCAGCAGCTGAATTGTCATTTCATTGTTTGTTTAAGATGTGTTTGTGTGTTGGCTCCTTCAGAGAGGTTGTTTGCTTCATGAGATGTGAGTAGCCTAAAGCCTGCGTTTGCTCCCATACACTGTATCACTTAGGACCACTAATTCCATTCTATAGAAACATTTTTACCAACTTGCTGTTTATGGATATTGGACTGAATGGTTTCTGGTGTCCTGCTTTTGGCTCAGATGGAGTTAATTTTCTTCACAGCAGCTCATGTGTGTTATGTTTTGAATTTGTGACCAAAACAATGCTGATAATACTCTGATGTTTTTGCTGGTTTTGCTTTTTCTAAGCCCTATCAAGGCCTTCTCTGTTTCTCATGCTTCTCCACCAGGCAGAGGCTGGGGGTGGTCAAAAGCTGGGAGGAGACAGAGCCAGGACAGCTGACCCCAGTGACTAAAGGGATGCCCCACACTATGATGCTGTGCTCAGCAGTAAAGGCTGGGGGAAAGGAGAAGGAAGAGGGGACACTTGGATTGGTGGTGGTGTTCTTCCCCAGGCAGTATTAGGTGTGAGGGAGCTCTGCTTTCCTGGGAATGGCTCAACACCTACTCACCGATGGGAAGTAGTAAATGAATTCCTTATTTTGTTTGGTTGGCATGTGCAGCTTTTGTTTTACCTCTTGTCTTTACCTCAGCCTGTGAGCTTTCTCACTTTTACCCTGCCAGTTTTCTCCCCCATCCTGCTGCAGAGGAGTGAGTGAGTGGCTGGCTGGAGCTGAGCTGCTAATGGGGCAGCCAAGTTAACCACAGTATGTAGGAACCAGCACTGTCCAACTTATTTTAGCTGTTTGACATTTCTATCTTGCCTTCCAAAGTTCTGTTCTCACCCTGATCAACTGTTCAAGAGCACCCTATTTCAGGAACACAGCAGTAATGTTATGAGACCACTCTTTCACTAGAGCTGCACATTTGCTCTCACTGAGCCTCTGGAGGTGAAGCTACTGTCCATCTTTGTGGACAGGAGTGTTGTGGGTAGACAGGAAATCTGCTGTTGTGCTCCTTAACACAAATTCTCCTTAGAGAGAAGGCTGGACCGGGCGCTGATGGAAGGGCAGCAGCGCAATGGGCAGCTCCAGGAGCACCTGTCCCAGCAGCTCTCCCAGTCCCTGTCCACAACTGTGTGTAACCGACTGGAGAGGACCATTCGGGAGGAGATGAAGAAGACAGTGCCCCAGTGTGAGTGTGGCTGCCTAAGCCTGGCAGGTGGATCCCTACAGGCTCCGTTGGGATTGAAAGCACACTGGGAAAGTGCTGGCACTGTATGGAGCGGATTTTAGGTTGTGTGGACACCAGTCTGTCTGCACAACAGACTGCTGTGAGCCCCACTGTAATCTGAGAAGAGGGGCTGTGGTTTAGAAGCAGTATGAAACTCCCAGAGGGAATGCCTTTCCAGAGAGTGTGGTCTGACCTTCCATTATATAATCTCTAAAGCCTTTGGAGTCTGTTCAGTGGAGGAAGGTGAAAGAGGCTGATGAGTTTGGAAATGCTGAGACTTGGCTGGAGCAAGCTTGAAGTTCTTTGCCCTTTCTCGATGCACTGGCACCATGTATGTAAGGAAGTGTTCCAAAAACTGCTGGTGGGAAAGCCTGCAGCCAGTAGCTGCCTAAGGCAGGACTACCTGCTATTCTGGATCAGGTCAGCTGTGACTTTGTCACAGCAGCGCTTAAAAGCCTTCAAGGCTGGAGGTTCCACAACTTCTGGTGACTTCCAGAGCTGTACCACCTTCCTAGCAAAAACTTTCTTCAAATGTCCTACCTTGGTTCCCCAAGCAAAGTTTGTGATCATTGTCCCTTGCTGTGTCATACCCAAGAATCATTTGATTCTATTTTCTTTTCTGGGCTTTGAAGTGTGACTTTAGGCTTAAAGCTGCAATTTTGTCCTGTTTTTATTTCTAGGCATTTCCAAGAGCATGGACCCCACTGTTAGCCAGCTCAGTAATACTATTGCTGCCAAGCTCACTGCTGTTGAGGGGACACTGAAAGAGAATATTACCAAGCTAGTGAAATCAAAGGTAAGGAGTACCAGAGTAGCTTTCCCAGGGCACAATGAGTTGTCACCTGCCTGGGTAGCAACTTCTTACACCTTTTCCCCTCACCTCTGCCTCTAGGCAATTCCAGTTTAGCTGCCAGTAGTCAAAGCTTTTTCATGGTTTCATTAGGAGGACAAGCTCTTTGTATGCTCCCCTGCCCACTTTGCCTCATAAACACTTTGTTTAATTTAAAAAGTTGTTAATTTTCTGCTAGTGTAGAAATTCTTACCACAGCAGTGACTTTTAGGGCCAGCTCAGTCAAGTGGCAAACGTTTGACTGGCTCCATTCTGTTCTCCATATCTACATTATTTAGGTGGCACAAACTGCTTCCTTACCTTGGCAGGAAATTATGGTTTTTTGGGGAGGAAGGAGGAGAAAGGGAGTGGAGCTGGGCCTGATTGTGCCACCTTCCCTTGTTCTACAGCAGAAGTACAGAGAAGTGGTGCTGGTTTTGGGCAGCCCCTGAGCATGCAGAGGTTCTGCTTGCTGGAGTCATGGTGCAGCCTGGCCAGTGGGAAGAGCCAAGGGAGCACCCTTGGACACTGGGCTGTCCTTACCTGGTGTGGGTGTGTTGCAGGGACCTGGTGTTTGCTCACACCCTTCGTTCTGGAGCAGACTGTAATTAATTTTATGGAATCTTCTGTGTTTGCCTGTAAGAACCTTACAGACAGTGTTGTGAGGGCCACAGCTGACACTCTGCAGGGACCCATCCAGTCAGCCTACAGGGAGGCCTTCCAGAGCGTCGTGCTGCCAGCCTTTGAGAAGAGCTGCCAGTCCATGTTCCAGCAAATCAATGACACCTTCAAGCAGGGCACACAGGAATGTGAGTAGGTTTTCTTCTTCGAAGTCTCCTTTATTTGCATTAGTGGCTGACAACACACTGACTTTGTTTTTGCCTTTCAGAGTTTCACTGCTGAGAGTTTAACCTCGTAGCTCATCCATGTGTTCTGTTTCATTCTTGGGAAGCAGAAGTGGGGAGGTTTTTGTGAGTGGTGCTACAAGAGTACAGATGCACTTCTGGTCTTTGTAGCCTACATAGTAAAACACTCAGCTCTATTCTGGGAATCTGTGACGACTTCTATTGAGTAGGAATGCCCAACTGCAGGATTATCCCATCCTGGTGTCAGGAACATGATGAATGGACAGGGTAGCAGTCCTGCAGCTAGGCCCTCGTCTCAGAGGAGAAGTTTTAGAGATGGGTACCAGGATGACCAGAGGTTAAGTAGTGGCTGAACAGTGTGAACATAGGCTGAAGTGGAGTATTTATTCCCTTAAGTAAGGAAAACTATACACTGATGCACTGAGGAAGTTCATTCCTGTTCTCAGGCTTGGGATGCAGGTCCTTGGCCTTTGGGGAGGCTGGACAGGTATTACTCTGCAGAGGGCCTGAATGTGGCCAGTGCTAGGACAGTAACTTCTGTTGGCCATAGATCTGCAGGGTGTCTGCAGCTGCTGTTTATTTTGCACCCTTCCTCTTCTTCACAAGTCTCCCACAAATACGAGAGCTTACATTCTTCTCCCTTTTGATCAGGTCAGTTCATAAGATATTTTAAAATACAGGTTTTAAATCTCTGGAGACATGATATCTTTTTTGTCAGAAAAGTTCCCCCTCTTTCTTCATGAGCATTGAACTAATGCAGATCACAATTCACACGTATGAATTGTATGAATACATATGAAATAAAACACCCTTACTCCTGCCTTTATCACCTCTGAACAAGGAGTGCCTGTAGAAGTCTGTTGTAGGAGAACTGGTGGTTTGTTGCTGTGTTGTGTGATCCTGTGTGATGGGGAGACTGGAAGATGGGTTTCTAATTTAATATAATGCACCCCAAAACAAGACCTGTGCTTCTCCTCTGTCCTGTGCTCATACACAGGCTCAGCAATTGCTTCTGCTGGAGAACACGTAGAGCCTGGCAGCTAGATTTCTGCCCTGATCGCCTCCACAGCTACAGATGACACAAACATTTCCTTCTCTGCTTGTTGCAGATATCCAGCAGCTGGAGGCTCACTTGAAGAACAAGAAGGTACGAGAGCAGGAGGTGCGGGACCCGCTGCTGAACCAGCTCCGGCAGCTCATCAGCACCTTCCAGAGCACCACGGAGCAGCTGGCATCCACCATCGCAGCCAGTGTCCATGCTGAGGTGCAGCACCAGCTGCACATCATCGTGGGCAAGTAAGTTGGCAGCTGGGCTTGTGGAAGGAGATGTCATTGAGACATTACATTCATGTATCACAGGCAGTTCTCCCTGCTTAGTTGTGGAAGCAAGCCAGGAGTGGTGTAGGGCTGCTTGTTGACCCTGCACATATAGCAAAGCACGTGGGCTGCTGACTGTTGCCCACAGAAAGTTTCCCAACTGTGTTGGGAAGCTCAGCTTTTCCCCAGGTCCCGTGTACACAATGGAGAACAGAAGCATCTAAGGCACCTCTAAGCACCTCAAATCTGAACACTTCCTGAAGATCATTTCAGAGGAGTCTTTGGAAGGCTTTTCCTTACTCAGTGTCCTCAGGCATACAGTTTCTACAGGCTACTCTCTCTCCCCACACCTGCTCTGCAGCAGTTTGTGTTTTGCCCCCTTGGTTTCAGGATGGGATCCCAGCAGTGCCTCCAGCACATGCACACCATGAGGCAGTGGCAGATTGCCAGGCATCAGGATTGGCTGGTGGTCACCTGCAGGGCAGAACAGCCCTGTCTATTTTAAGCCACTAGAACGTGTCAGAGCACACCAGGGTCTTCAGTCCTGGCCAGAGTTGCCAGGAAGGCCACCAGACTAAATCCTGGTCTTGTTGCATGGACTGTGCTTGTTCCCAGGGAAGTCCTAGTTTTCTACCTGTGGTAGAGCAGATTTGATGCTTTATGCCCTTTGTGAGAGGGGAGAATCCAGCCCTTGAGGGAAAAGGAGTCACACAGAGCAGCAGAGTTTGCACTGTGAATTTTTTTTCTGTGGAGAAGTCACAGGCACAGTATAAGTGTGTTCTCATTCTAAAGATGATTCCTGCACACTAGGAGCTGTATCTGACAGATCTCCTGTAGGAAGCTGGCCCCATTTGGGAATAAACCCACAGCTTAGTTACCTTGCTTGCAAGACAGAGACATTAAAGATTTAAAACTTTGTTTAATGAGAGGCTTAGTTCCCTGAAATGTCACTTTCTTGCACAGAGTCCCAGCATCTTCCAAGTGCACCTTGGGACATGGTGGTGCTGGCCACAGAGTTGCCTGTGCCTCAGATCTGTTTGTGTGAACCCTTAGGGAGCCGCACTACAATAAGCAAACCAGCCTGTGCTTTCTCACCGGTATAAGCTTTGTACAGTGTTATCCCTTGGCTCTTCATTCTCAGAGGTACCCATGGGTTCTGATTTGTTTTTTTCAGCATGCAGGAGTCTATTTTGGCCCAGGTGCAGAGAGTCATTAAAGGAGAAGTGAGCCTGGCTATGAAGGAGCAGCAAGCAGCTGTCACCTCGAGCATCGTCCAGGCAATGCGCTCGGCAGCCGGGACACCCATCCCCTCTACTCACATGGATTTCCAGTCCCAGCAGACTCACATCCTTCAGCTGCTCCAGCAGGGACACCTCAACCAAGCTTTCCAGCAGGTACCTCCTTTTCCTGGTAGTCGTCCACTGCTTGTTGGGGACTGAGAAGGAAAAAAAGGCTCCTTGGGGTGGGCATGTAATCTCACAACAGCTTACACAGGAGTTGACTGAAAAGACCTGTGGCAATGGAGTGCTTGAGGGGTGCAGTTGTTCTCATGCAGGTGGAGCCAGAGCCATGCAGGTTCTATGATTTGGTAGCAGTAAAGTTCCTTCATCCCTGTCCATGTCCTGTCAGGACAATGTCAGTGCTCCAGTAAAACCAGCGTGTTCTGCCATCGGTGCTGACACGTGGCACCCCTCTGAAGAGCAACAGCTTCATAAGCCTCTCCAGGCAGATCTACCAGCTGGGGCCTGACCTTGCCTCTGACTTTGAACATGCAGGCAGATCCATGTGAGCTGCTGCAGACAAACTCTTCTGGGAATGATAGCGCTGCTGGCCGTGTTCCATGCTGCTGACAGTAACCTGCTCCCCTCTCTTCAGACACAGGTGTCCTCAGAGCATAGAGCAAGAGTCTAAAGATGGCCCTGCTGGCCTGTACAGCAGAGGTGCAAAGATTTTTGCTCCCAGAGGAGGCTGTTAAGCCACTGAGCATCCCGGAGTTGTCACTCTGTCCTGTGTCCCTCACCTGCCTGTAGATTCCTGTGCATTTTTAGCTGTGTCTTCCTTGCAGGCTCTAACAGCAGCTGATCTCAACCTGGTTCTATATGTCTGTGAGACTGTGGATACTCAGCAAGTCTTTGGACAGCATCCATGCCCGTTGTCCCAGCCTGTGCTGCTCTCCCTCATTCAGCAGCTCTCCTCAGATCTGGGCACTCGTACAGAATTGAAGTTGAAGTGAGTATGACCAGTGAACTGGGTCCTGTTCTTAGCTCTGGCTTTCAATTCACTGCCTGGAACTGGAAGATGGAACTTCAAGAAAAGTTGGAGTTTCTGTAGCCAGTTACTGGCATGTTGGCAGTGGTAACTCAGAAAAATATGCAGGATTGCCACAGAAAGATGTGCTGCCCTGAGGTATAGTGGAAGGAATACCCAGCAGTAGGTGCTGGTACCTCTGGAATTGTAGCCTGTAAATATTTGCAGCCTGTGCAGAGATCCCCATTCCCCAAGGAACGATTTCCTTGGGGAGACAAAAGGAGGGACAGTGCCACGTTCCCTGGATAGCGTAATATCCTGGGCCAGTTTGCTCTGTCCCCAGCTCTTAACCCATCACTGGACTTTGTGTTGGCAGTTTCTTGTCGTGACTGTCAGGCTCAGTGGGAGGCTGCAGCAGGAGCTTCTGGTATAATTTCTGGTGGATGTTCCAAGCAAAGCTTGTGTGACAAAATAGTGACTGTACTGATACTTGCCATGAACATTTTTAGTGTCTGAGTCAAAACCCTGCTATCTGCCCTTAAAAGTGAAATTGTTAAGGTACCTACAGGTTTTGACTATGGCTTGTATGGAAAAATTACTTAAATTAAGTTTTTAACTCAATAAGGATGAAACAAACTAGAAAAACTGAAGAGTTTCAAGTTACAGTCAAGTTTCAGGCTGGTAATGGGGGTTAAAGCTGCTGCATTGTTACTGCAGTTGTCACATTTTCTCACTGTAGAATTGGAGCTTCCTGAGTTTCAGAGTTTCCTGTTGGTAAAAATGTTGATCTCCCACCACTTACTTCCTGTTAAAATTACAGGAACTATTGTAGCCCTACACAAACTGAGCCTCACTGCTGAGAGGTTTTGCTGCCTAATGAGTGATTAATTCTGCTTTAAAGGTATTTAAGAAAAAATTTACTGAGAGTTGACCTCCAGCACTGTCGGGAGTTCTCACTGGCTGTTGCCTCTGCCTTGGTTCCAGCAGCCAGCTTGTGGGGCAGATGGGCAGGCTGGGAGCTGTAGGCTGACCTCACATGTTTAGGAAGGGATAGGTGGACTCTGCTGTGAGTCAGGAACATTTATTTCGTGACAACTGAATATACTGCTGAGTTTGGGTGGAGTGGGGAACAAAACTGTGCATCTTCAGTGCTAACATGAACTGATTCAGATTAGGATTGTATTCTGGGTTTGGTCCTAACCTTGCTCTCTCTCCTTCAGCTACTTGGAGGATGCAGTGATGCACCTGGACCAAAGTGACCCCATCACCAGAGACCACATGGGGTCAGTCATGAACCAGGTGCGGCAAAAGCTCTTCCAGTTCCTCCAGGTGGAACCCCACAACCCTCTGAGCAAACCTGCACGTCGCCTCATGATCATGCTGCAGGGCCTGGTCACCCCTGGCATGACCTAGGAGCACCTGGCTGCCTGGTGGGCTGCTCCACCAAAGCCCACCCAGCAGATCCACACTTACTAACAACGTCTGGCTGGTGTTAAGAGCTCTTGCAAGAAAATCTATCAGCACGTGTGTGATGTCTCTAAGGCGAACGCCATCTGTGTATAGTTCCAAATAGTCACTGAACATTCACTTGGCTTATTTTTCCTAAATAGCCTCTTTTTTGAGAGTTAAGTCTCTTCTTCACCTGCCCATCCGTCCCCAAGGCTCGCTGGCAGTCCATGTCTCATGCAGCAGAAGCCGATGGATTTCTTAGCCCTTTAAAAGTTTGGATCTGCTGCCGTCGGCAAGGGAGCAGCGAGGTGTGATCTGAGCCCGAGCACAGGGGCTGCTGGTGCTCCCTGCTGACCAGAAACCTGTACCCACACCTTAGTGAAGGGCTCCAGCTCCTCCTCCCTCGCAGGATGTAGGCACAGGGGGGAGGTCAGCTGAGCGAGAGGGGTTAGTTAAAATTCATTAATTAGTTAGTTACTCTGAGGTTCGTTAAGTCCAGATCCACAGTGGAGTGCCCAGCCCACCTGACGCAGCGAGGCAGGTTTGGGCAGGGGTGATACCTCTGGAGTGCCCCAGTGAGAGGCTCTGGGTCAGGGTGCTGAGGCAGCAGCAAACTGCAAGAGCCCAGGGGGTCCACTGGTTCTGTTGTGCTTCAGAGCATGTCTATGTTTCAGACATTAGTTTTGATTTTACACCGAGGTTTTTCTTTTTATCTAAATTTTGAAGTTTTGGGGGGTTTTGTTGTTCGTTGGTTTTTTGGTTTTTTTGTTTTTTTGGGTTTTTTTTTTTTTTTTTTTTTTTTTGGTTTTTTTTTTTTGGGGGGGGGGGGTTTTGGAAATAACATTAAGAACAATTCAATAAAAAACTTTTTGAGAAAAAAAAAAGTTGAGACCTTCTTCTGTTGTTGTGATGGAGGGGGAAGACTGAGGGGTCTTTGAGGATATCAAACCAGCTCCAGGCTGGAGCCTGAGGGGAGTGGCTTTCTCTCTCTTCCCCGATTTCTTTCCTGATTCTCTGCTCAAGCTTGCTTGTGTGAGTCCAGCAGGGCATGGTGGTCTCTGTTTCCTGGGAGAGGCAGGAGGTGATGGTGGGCTGCTGGCTGCGGGAAGGGGACATTAATTGCCCTTTTCACAGCAAAAATGTCTCTGGCTGTTCCTCCCTCTTGGAGAAGACTCTGGGAAGACCTTACAGCACCTTCCCAATACATAAAGGAGCTCCAGTAGACAGAGGGTAGGACAAGGGTAAATGGCTTCACACTGACAGAAGGCAGGATCAGATTGGACGTTAGAAAACATTTCTTCCCTGTGAGGACAGTGAGTCACAGGTTGCCCAGAGAAGCTGTGGATGCTCCATCCCTGGAAGCGTTCACAAGACCAATTTGCACAGGGCTGGAAGGTGTGCCTGCTGGTTTGTGGTGTGCTGCCAGTTTTGCGATCTTTGCGGTCCCGTCCCACTCAAACGGATGTATGAACTGCAAGCCCCGGGCGCTGCTCGGCAGGGCGGTGCCGGGGGCTGGTCCCGGGGCGGTGCCGGGGGCTGGTCCCGGTGTCGGCGCTGGCGGCAGCGGCGGGCGCGGAGCACACGGCGGCGGCGGCGCGGGGTCCGCACCATGGGCGGCGGCTGCTGGCGGCTGCTGGGCTTCGTGTGCCCGCTGCTCCTGCACCTCGGTGAGTGCCGCGGGTCGGGCTGCAGGGCCGGTACCCCCCGGCTCTCCCCGCCGGGGCTGGGGAGCTGGAGGGTGGGAGCGGGACCTCCGGCCGCGTCTCGCACCCTCTGTAGCTGCGGGGAGCTGCCCCACGGCTCAGCGATCCATCCACCCTTGTCCCGTGTCCTGAGACGCCGAGCAAGGAGGAACGCGGCTTCACGGCGCTGTCCGGGGTCTCTGCTCAGGCAGGGACAGTTCCCAAGCTCTGGCTCTCCAGCTGTGTGTGCCCGCCCCACGCACCTGCTGGCTTTCCCTGCTGGGAAGTTCACCGGGGCCGGAGGGCGTCCTGACCGCTGGGGGACTGACGACAGGTCCGGCGCCTCACTGGCACCGGCGTGTCCCCTCCATGCTCCCGCTCCTCCGAGAGCCGAGGGAGGACGCGGAGCACAGCGGTACCCAGTGACATCTCTGCTCTGAAAAGAGATGGGGAGCCCGGGATTAACCGGGTCCGGCTGCACGGACGATGGAGGACAGGGACCACCAAACCTCTGGTGGATTTTAGCTCAGAGGGTGGGTGAGTCGGACCCTTCTCCCGGAGCAGGATGGCTGCATCGGCACTCGCTGGGGAGCCGGGGATGCTCTGCAGTGCCCTGGGAAACTTCCCTTGGCTTGCTTTTCCCTTGGGCTTTATCCTTGACGGAGCCGGGGGCAGGTTTTTCCCCATGCTTATGCAGCAGAGCAGCAGAGGTGATTTGCCCTTCCGCTTTCTCCTTCTTCATGTCGAGGTTGCTGAGCGGAGGGGAGAGTTTGTGCCGAGCATTAGAGCAGCCCAGGAGGTGAAACCTCAGCCTGCAGCAGGGAGCCGGCAGAGGGGAGGCATCATCTGACCCTGCTAGCTGCTGACCCCTTGGGCTGGTGGGAGGCACGCTTGTTGCCCGGCTGGGTCAAAAAAGGAGCAATGGATCCCACTTTACTGACACCTGCGGTGTTTGTGACCCACGTGTCTGGCATCAGTCCGAGACTTTCCTCGGTGCTGTGCTCAGGGGGTTCTCATTGCAGACACCTAAAGTGCCCTGTGATCGTCTCGACCACAGCCCCTTTGCTTAGGACCCTGTTCCAGGAGTGCAGGCATGGGATGCCGGCAGCAAGGCTCCCTGGATACATCCTGGCTGCCTCAGCAGTCACCAGGAAACTTTCAGCTGTTTCTGGGGTCACCTTTCCACAGGGGTCCCTCGCAGAAACCTCCCCCTCAATCAGAAACCTCCCTGGTGCACACCCATGTCACTTCCAAAACTCTTGTAACTCCTGTGAATTGGCACAGAGAGCCCACATCTTCTGACCTGCAGGACCTCTGGAGCAGAGCTGAGGACCATGCAGGTTTTCTCTGTGACCCAGTCACACACACCAGCTCCTTTTGGGCTTCCTACCAGTCATGGATGCACTCGCAGTCCTCATGAACACACCCTGTCACCCATTGTCCCTTGTCCAGCACCAGGGTTTGCCAGTGCATGTGGTAAATCGCTTTTGGGAACTGGGAGCAGAGCAGGGAATTGGGACTTCTCAGAATGAAGCAGCCAGACTTGCACTTGTGCCTTTTCCTTATGTGCTTTTTCTTCCCTTTTCCTCCCCTGCTTCCCCTTCCTGTTTTCCCTTTCCCTTTTCTCTTTATCCTTTCCCCTTTCCTGTTCACCTTTTCCATTCCCTCTTTCTCCTCCCCCTTCCTCTTCCTACCTTTCCTCTTCTCCTCCTTTCTACTCTCCTCCTTCTACTTTCCTTTTTCCTTTCCCCTTCCCCCTTCCCCTTTTATTTCTCTTTCCCACTTTCCCCTTTCCCTCTCTTTCCCACTGCAGTCAGAGCAGGGACTCCAGCTTGCTGAGCCTTTGCTTTGTTTTTATCTGTTGTAGTCACAAATTAATCTTTGCTGTCAGGGGATCAAGGCCGGGACAGATGGCTCCGGGGAGAGCCCGGGAGGCCCGAGGTGAGGCAGGAGCCCCGCGGCGAACGGCAGCATCGCTGCGGGGCCGTCCCATCGCCTCGGGCTGCCGGGCCAGGAGCGAAGGTCACCGCCAGTGCCCAGGGAGGGGATGCTGGCGGTCCGGGGAGATGTGGGAGTCCCTCGCCATGTTTCAGAGCCACCCTGCCCTGAGCTGGGCAGCTGTCGGGGGTCGGAGGGGGCTCAGCTCGGCCTCTCCTGTCTGTGCCCCGCAGCCGCGAGCCAGGAGCCCGTCAGCATGGCGGGACAGTGCGACAGCATCTTCAGGGGCTTCGCCAGCTGCCTCATCAGCCTGGGCGAGAGCATGACCCTGAACATCCGGCGGCAGCAGCAGCAGCAGGAGGAGGAGGGCGGCGACGAGGCGCAGGAGCTGGAAACCATCTGCAAGTGAGTGTCCCTGCGGGAGCGGCTGGGACGGCGGGGTCACTGCCACCAGCATCCCCCGACTCCCGGCCTCCTCCCCAGGTCCTGGGATGATTTCCACACCTGTGCCAGTGACGTGCTGTCCAGATGCCCGGTGGAAGCGAGCAGCGTTTGGGAGTCGCTGCGCCAGGAGTCCCGCAAGATGCAGTTCCAGGGGAATCTGCAGGAGCTGTGCAGCGCCCGGAGCCGCCTGGCCAGCCCCCAGCCCCCCGGCTCGTCGGCCTCTGAGACCAACCAGGCCACGCTGCGGGGCTCGGCCACCTCCCTGCACCCCCGTCTGCTGGCCCTGCTGGCCCTGCCGCTGCCGCTGCTGCTGCTCTGGCTCTAGCCCTGCTCGCCCGCAGGGTGCCCAGGTGATGCCGGGTCGGTTCCTTCGGCTGCTGACCGGTCTCCGCCACGCCCACCTCCCTCCCGGGCATCCCTCGCGGGGCACGGTCTTCTCCTGCAGCACTTCAGATGGATTTATATTTATATTAAAAGACACTTTTACATTTCTCCTGTCTCTCTGCCATGGGATGCCCCTTGAGCCCCTCCCAAGTTCCGTGTTTGCTCTGGGGACTGGATAGGAGAAGCTCCCTGCACCAGTCCCCAAAAAGGGTGAGTGGGAGGGTCTGTGACTCCATTCCCCCAGTATATTGCCCATGGCCATGCCAGGTAGTCCATGGGTCCATGGACAGGCCCAAGAGGGGGCAATTCCCGCTGTCCTGGTGCTCCTGGCCACTGCTTTTCAGGGTTGGGCATAGCAGATATTCCCTTTAGAGGTGGGTCAAATGTTTTATTCGTTTTAAAGGGCACCTTAGTAAAAGATGGGGGCAGATTTCTTTGTCTTTTTGGCAGCCAATAGCTTGTTCTCTGATGGGCAACTCCAGTGACATTTTCTGTTTTCCACCCCTTTTATTCTGGCCTTGCTGTATTCATGGTCACGAAGAAAACCATGGTTTGCAGAGAAGAGAGGCTTTTTCGGTTTTTTTAAACCAAGATGATGGAGGGTAAAAAGCTAGGGAACTGGAATCCAGGTTCACATGGAACTTGCCAAAGTTAAATCAAGATGATTTGTGAGCGTTTAACTTGGCTAAACTTGTATCTATCAGTGGAAGATGATCTAATTCCCATCCTTGTCACTGTTATGCTGAAAACTTAGGATATTTTTCCCAGCTCTTAAAGCCCAGTGTGCAAACCATCTCCCCTAGGCCTGGGCTGGTGAGGCATCCTCCCCACTCCCCACCCACAGCCTAAAGGGCCACTGGAATTGCAAATGGGACACCCCAGCTGTGGCACAGACCAGGGGCTCCTTGCTGGTGTGGCTTCCAGGCCCCAGCAGCAGTGGTGGGTAAATCTGGCTGGCATGTGGGAAAACATCCCACTTGGGAACGGCAACAAGATCCTCTGGCCAACAACACAAGTGCCACTGCTCTGAGGATTGTTCCAGGCTCAGCAGAGAGCAGGAGCCATGAGCTCCTATGTGCCATGGGTAGCGAGTTGCTGCTGTTTCTGTGATTTCTGTCTGTCCCAAAAACATTCCAGCAGCTGGGCACATGGTTTTGGCCCAAGAAAGCCTTTGCACACTGTCCTGTGTGAGCAAGGAGCTTAGTAATCATGGTCTTCCTTGAGCCAAGATAAAATATTGCATGTTTCATCATAAAACCTCTTCCTGCAAGGTCACTTAAACATGTACTTGAAGGTAACTTAAACATGTGACTGATAACCTCTGGGATGCCACCCTGGCTGTCCCAGTCCTCTGCCAGGTCCAGGAAATGGTAACAGGATTGCTGGTTCATCCCGTGGGGCTGAGTGGTTGCTGCTGATCTCTCAGCTCTGTGTGGGGCATGTGTTTATTTCCCATTATTTATTCCACGAACCCTCCTGGAGCTGGCTGGGGGGACACAAAATATCTGGGCTGTCGGCAGCCCTCGCTGGGGGAAGATGCTGATCCCGGGGCCGGTGCCCCGTGGGACACGGAGCAAGACACCACCCCAGCTCTCCTCATCCAGCAGCTGCCACTCCCCGTGTTTAACGCCAGCGCCGGGGGGATAATCCGCCGGTTCTTTCCTTCCCAGTTGCTGACAATCCTGTGTTTAAGGGTGAATTAGTGCCGGATCCCGGCAGGGTGGCTAAGAGGATAAACGCCAGCCGGGCGCCGGGCGCGCACAGCGCAGCGCCCGCCGGCACCTCCGCAGGGGTGGGAGCGGCGGGGCACGGGAGGGGACCGGGGGGATGGAGCGCCACCAACGTGCCGTGACAGGCTGCCACCAGCACGGTGACACCTGCAGACAACGAACTGTGCTGCTTCAATCAAGCCGGAATCAACGATCCACCACAAAACTGTGGTCTGTCCGTGTATCTCACCCCGTGTGAACGACGCACCACAGAAGGTCCCATTTCCTGGACAGTGTCAGCGTCCAGGTCACACCACAGGCTCTTTCACCACAGGTCCCAAGCTGCCTCACTTGTCACAACGTGACTCACACCTTTGGCTGTGAAAGGCGTCACTATACCACTACACAGCCTGCAGGCACTGCTGGCTCTGGGAAGCCAGGGCTGAGATTTGGGGGTGCTGAAAAGGGTGGATCCGTGAGTCACCACTGCTTGATGACACCACACGTGCAAGGGTCCACGGCAAAGCTCTGCCCAAACCCCAGTGTCACCTGTCACCCCAATCCTCCTTCAGGGAGGTGCCTGCAGGGCCGAGGGCAGCAGGGTGACAGCAAGGGTGGGCAGGCTGACACTAGGAAAGCTCTCTGGTGCTCCAAAACTGGGACACTGAGCCAGGGTCTGTCTTGCCATTGGGCCTAAGGGTTTGGGACAGTCCTACAGCCATGTCCTGCCGTGAGAAGGGACGGCATCCTCATTCCTATCACGACAACAAACAGCCGGCTCCCTGCACACTGACAGCATCCTAAAGCACCTGTCCAGGCTGAAAGGACAGGATGGTGGGGAATGGGACTGGTGGACCCCGGCACCGGGAGCCTTTGGAGCGCCTGCCCTGCTGTGAAAACCCCTCGTTGTGGTTACGAAACTCCGGTGACCTACTTTACACTCCCTGCTTTTGTTCTTAATTCCCAGATATGGCCGCTCTCCAGATTTTGCCCATCAAGGCAAATTAATTGGAGTAGATCCTAATTTGCTCTCTGCTATTCTTTGGGCAGAAGATTAAATGCTCTGCAGACATTATCTCCCCCTCTCTTCTCTAAGAGACAAACCTAAATTATTAAAAAAAAGAAAAAAAGGGATCAAGGCCAGCTGAGTCCAGCTGAGTTGATGTTTGAATTCACTTTTTGTAATCGCAGAAGGGGGCCAGGGAGGTCCTCGTGCCCTCGGGCAGCTGGAACCAGATGGTGCCACTATTCTAGGTGGCTGTGTGAGTGAGACAGCACACGTGGCACAGCGACATGAGGGCTGACCTCCCACCATGCTGCCCAACACCTCTGCTACACCATGGCTGAATCCTCCATTCCTTCACCCAGAGAAATCCCCTCCTGATGAAGGTGCCAGCTGGGGAATCACTCCTCATCTGTGGGGACGTACTTGGCTTTCTCTAACTGGATAGACTGGTGTGGAGGCCACTAGCAGAGGGGGGATGTCTCCTTGCCCTTCCATAGCCCCAGTGCCACTGTCCCAGTCTGGCATCCCCAACCAGGCACCAGTTTCGCCACCTCCAGCTTTGCTGTCACCCCAGGGGGAGTGGGAGCATTGGAAGACAAGCATGGCCTGGAGGACACTGTGTCACAGGGCTGGCCACTATCCGAGTTTGCATGGGGATTTCTGCTGAGCCAAATGTCCAACTTTCCATAAAGAAACACCAAAAGACAACCTCAGTCCCCGCGGATCAGAGGCAGTGGGAACAGCTGAGCTGGAGTCACCTCTGCCATGGGGGCTGTGTTCAGCCTGGCACCCCATCTGTGCTCAGCTTTGGGGCTGTTTTATTCTCCAGAGAGGCATATGGAAAGTTGGATTTCTTTTTTAAGCAGCTTTAATTGAACATCCTCCCGTTACGACCTCTGCTCAGCCTTGCTGGGACAACCTTGAGCTCTGGCCTGGAATGGCCACTGAGGCTCGGGCTCGCTGCCACACAGGGCAGGGATGCAGCTCCGAGGAAATCCAGATTTCCTGCTTCACTCCATCCATTTGATGGCAGATGAGGGGTCCCATTCTCCTGGCTTTCTGTGGCCTAGCACAGCAGAAAACCCTGGGATCCCCAAATTGCCCCACACTCAGGATATGCAGCAATGTTCCAGGCAGCTTTGTGGTGCTGGGGGATGCTGGAGGTACTTCCAGCCATTCCCATCATTCCACAGGGAATTACAGCTTGTTGCACCCCAATGAGACTCTGGAGTCAGCTGGCAGCACCACAGGCAGGTGTGGGATGCAAAGGGAGCTCTGAAGTTCCTGCTCCAAGCAGGGTTTATGCTGGTGCTGGAGCCAGCTCCAGAGCATCTCTGCATCTCCAGGCAGAGAGGATCTTCCACCTGTGCGTACCCAGCATTGCCCTGCTGGTCCCAGCCTGCCTTTAGCAGCTTCCACGGGAGAAGCCTTGAAGAAGCCACTGACAGGAGATACAAAACTCTAAGGGAACCCATCCTTGCAGACGGGTGAAGGCTGTCAGGAGGGAGCAGCCAGGCTGCAGGACCAGGGGAGTGGTGCCTGTCCCATCCCTGGAAGTGTTCAAGGATGGAGGGTCTGAGCAACATGGTCTGGTGGGAGGTGTCCCTGCCCATGGTAAGCGATTTGGAACTGGATGACCTTTAAAGGTCCCTTCCAACACAAACCATTCCAGGATTCTGTGATTCTTCACAGCCTCAAGTGCTGAATCCTTCCCATGAGGCTGGAGGCAGGCTGTAGATCTTGGGCATCAGCTGGCATGGGATTTCTGAATGGGTCAGCATGGAAAAGCAGGGGGAGGCTCCTCTCCAGGGAGAGCAGCATCTTGGAAGGGAGGAGGCAAAAAAAGAAACAACAAGGAGACAACAGCTCGTTTGGCAGGAAAACCCACTGATAGACCCTGCCCAAGAACAACACTGCTTTGTGAGTGTGTCAGAAACCTGTTACCAGTTCCCTCTTGGAGGAGGGAGAAAAATCCCCAATAGTTTTTGGCTGGAGCAGTGCTAGTGGGAGCCCAGGTACCCAGAGCCTGGCAGGATGAGCGGCTGCAGAGCCTCTCAGTGCTCAGAGCTTCACGGCTGGTGGCCCCAGCAGCAAGGCGCTTATCCCAGTCAGAAAACTTCCTGCTGCAGGAAAGGCTCTAGATGGAATAACAGGCATCAGGAATCTACAGAGAATGACCCCAAAGTCAGACGGGGTGCCTGACCTGGCAGGGAGTGGAATCACATGGATGAGCAGACAGCTCCCTGCCTCATCCCTGGGTGTTTTGCCAGGCGGATGTTGGCTTTGTGTGGATGTCTGGTGTGAAGTTCTCTTGGCTCCGGTGGGTCTCAGAGCACCACCACAGCATAAATAATACAAGAGCTGCTCTGACTGAAGTTCTCAGAAAAAGTCCACGGTTCTGACCCAAGGGTTCGATACCTGTTGGCTCTTTGACATTTTCAAGTGATGATAGACTTGGAATTGCCTCATTTAGTGTTCCCATGAGGCTGGTCAGGAAACAAAGCTGTGAGGAAATGACTAATGGAAGATGCATCCCTTGAGGGAAACGCATCCTTGCAGAGCACTTACCCTGTGTGAGCATCCCTGGCCAAGGTGAAGCAGTTCTACACCCATCAGCCGGGATGACAGAGATGAACATGCTGGTGGAACCAAGCTGGAATGACCTTGAGAAACAGCCTAAAATAATAGGCTCAGCTTAAACAGAGACACTTGCAAGGTTTCACATATCAGACACATGTTAAGCCACCTCTCAGGTACAGTGCAGGGGATGTGTGGCTGTGGAAACATCTCCAGAAAGATGGGAGATTAGAGGGCTAAAAACCTACCTGCATCACCATTACTGTGTGGGAAAACAGCAACTGGGAAGTTTCCTTTGCAGAGAACTGCACAACTCACCTGATCTGTAGATTCCAGCCCAGGCAGCCCCTTCTCAACCCTCACACATTTCCATGCTTTGTTGGGAATTACACAGAGAAGAATGACAATAATGTGCATCAGCAGGTACAACTTTTACTACATTATAACTTAATAATCATTTTAAAACAGCCAAAGATCCCAGGAGCATTCAAATAAACACGGCTATTTTTAAAAGCATGGTAGGAGTGTGAAAACAGTCCTGCTCCACCTGAACCGCCTCGGGAATGACGTGAGAGCCAGGCTGGAAAACAAGCCCAACAGCATTGCACTTACATGTCCCCAAGGGAAAGGAGTGCCGTCAGCATCCCTGCAAGGTGTCATCCCTCCTCTCCCTGCTTTCAGGTCATCCAGGGCCAGGATGTAGAGTGTTTTGTTTGAGGATGAGGAAAGGATATGAGGAAGAAAGTCCACAGGCAGTTACCAAGCAAACTTTGCGGGTTTTGTGGCACTTAGTAGCTGGGGCAAAGAAAGGAGAAAGGAATGTGCCTCGTTATTCTGCTGTGCAGAATAGCAAGAGCTATCCCACAGGGACAGGGTTTTCCCTGCCAAGGAAAAGGACCAATGCTTCCGGGCAATTCTCTTGCAAAGGGAATGTTTTTCCAGAGTCCCGCAGCCCAGTGGGGAGCCCTCGGAGCTGATCCACAGGCTGCGGGCTCCAAGGCGCTGCTGGAGAGCTGTCAGAGCTGGATTTGGCTCCAAAGAGGAGGAGGCACTGTGGCCACTCTTCCGAGGCAGGAGCATGGGGATCAAGAACATTGTCCCTGCCAGGGACCACCGGCCTGGCCACCGGCTCAGCCCACGGGGCTGAGTTGCAAAATGTAGAATTTGTCCATATTATCTCAAGGCAGGATGTTCTTTGATGTAAGACCTCTGTACACTTTCAAGCCTAATCAGCAAAAAAGGATACTTAATCAGTGGAACAGGCAGCAGCCAGCTCCCTCATTCAAGCATATCTTGGAATTAACAAGATTTAGGGATGTAATAAAGTAAGATGTTGATGTTTGCCTATGTAAACATTGCTAGCTTGGCAAAATACTCCATGTCCGTGTATCCTAGAGCTGAGCTATCTTCATTGTAGCACTAAAAATCATGCTGCAGGTCAAAAACCTGTCAAGGTGAAGACCCTTCCCGTGAGCATGAGAAGTTAGCTGGAGTTCTGTGATTTCTATGGAAATTATTAACCAATCTTAATAGTGGAACTGTGCTTGGGAAATGACTAACCCTGAACTTCTCTGCATAAATAATAGCACAGAAAGTCCAGTGGGGTGTGCTGGATTTGTGGAATAACACTGAGCACCCAGGCTGGAGCAGCTCTGAAATAAACAATCACTGTCTCTCTGAAGTGTGTCATTATCAGCTCGGTGCACACCAAGGAACAAACCTGATTTTGTGGGTAACAACAGGGCCAGAGTGGTGAGAGGAGCCCTGGAGTCCATGGGGTGAGGAGTTCCAGGGGCCCGTGGGGCTGAGGGGCCCCATGTTAAAAACTACAACGTAATATTGTCTTTCACACTTATGTATTAGCTTTTGTATGACCATAAATATTCAGATATAGTACAATTCATAACTCTATTTAGCTGTTCGTTAGTATAACATCATCTATTAGTTTAAGTATGTACTATATAGTTTATAGAAATAGTGGTGTGATAAATGTATTATATCATAGGCCTTAGCAAAACACACAATGTGAGCTGAAGGAATGGTGGGAGACAATTTTGTTGGTTCCCACATTGGCTGACTGATGTCTTCAACACATAACACAGAGCACCAGAGAAGAACCGTAGAAGAATTTGTTAACACCTATTGGAGGAAGTGGAACCACAGGATGGAGAAACTAGAAAGTCATGCATGAAAGTTAAAAGTGTAAAGAAAACAAACCAAAGAGTTCCTGAAACATCAAAAACTCACAAGAATGTCTGAATAACGCATGAAGCACATGAACATGCACGCACCTCACTAATGTAACAATATATAGATCACACTGTCCGAATTTACCCGGGTGCTTTTTGGCCAAATGCCAAGGGCACCCCAGCGCTGGTTAATTTTTTGTGCTTGCTTTATCCCTCATTAAAGTTTTTAAAATTCCAAATCCCAAATCTCGTTTTTCACACCCAGAGCTCTGAGGGGTCCCAGGCGGGGCTGAGGGCCCCGGGGGATGCTCTGAGGCCCCGGAGCCCCTCACGCTCCCGGAGCCGCGGGCAGTCCCGGGCCGGTCCCGGGCTCTGGGCCGGCCCCGGGCTCTGGGCCGGTCCCGGGCTCTGGGCCGGTCCCGGGCTCTGGGCCGGTCCCGGGCGGGCGCTCCCGTGGGCTCCGGCAGGGGGCGGTAAAGCGCCCCCGCCCTCCCCGCGCCTCGGCCCCGCCCCCCGCCCTCTCCGCCAATCGCAGCGCGCAGTGTCCCCGCCCCTCGGGCGTCCCAGGCGCGCGGTGATGACGTCAGGAGGCGGTGCCGCGCCGCGGCCGGAGCGGGCCGAGGTGAGTCCGGGATCGGCACCCCCGGGACCGCCTGGCCCGGCACCGGCACCGGCTCCCCTCCCTTCCCCTCCCTCCCTCCTCCCGGGAGCGGCGATGGTGCGGCCCGGGAGGCGCGGGCGCGGCGGTGCTCCGGCGCCTCAGCCCTGCAACTGCCCGGGGCGCTGGGCCGCGGGGACGGGCGGGCCGGGGAGGGAGCCCTGCCCGCTCCCGGAGTGTCCCCTCGTGGGGCGGGCCCGGTGCTTCCCAGGCCTGGAGCCGAACATACTGCGGGACGAGCTCCCGGCACCGGCCCGGCCCTGGGTCCCCTTTCCCCAGTCTTGGGAATCCCGGTTGGTTTGGCTGATTCTGGCCAGCCCCTGGCTCCGGCACAGTTGCCTGCGGTGCTGCAGCAGCCCCAGCCCCGGGTTTCTCCTCCGAAATCCACCAGAAGCTCGCAATGGAAATGCCAGGTTATGTCAGGTTTATGTCAGGCAGTGAGAGGCACATTTGAGATGTGTTACTGAGACGGCAGGCGAGGAACTGAATCTCCGAGGGGAGAAGCATAAATCTCATGTTCCTTCCCATCACTTCTAGCTGTAGCTCAGCTCGTTTGCCACGCAGATAATTTGTTACCTGTCAAGTATGTGATTTCCCGCTGGGAGAGCTTCTAATGCTCGTAATTTATCTTAATTCCTTTCCCCACGTTCTTGGTGATTACTGCACAGGAGCATGTCCTGCACTAATGTGGAGTTAAACATTTTGTTGCTGACTCTGGTGTGCAGCTCTGGGATTCTGTAGCATTCACTGGAACGCTGAAGTGTACAAGGAGGAACCACTGACGTTCTGGAGTTGCTGCTAGATCTCAGTTAATGCTATTAGTGAAATATGCCAAATATAGATAATATTTTCAAGTGTTTGATCCTTTTGTTTGGTTTTATTTATAGATGGGATATTTTACACAACATGTAAACCTTCTCTCCGTGTTGAACTGTAATAATTTTGTTTATGGATACTCTCATTCCATTTCTCTGTTGACTTAATATGCTTTAAGGTTCAATTATGCTGGGAAAACTGTCCATGGGAGCCATTATTCAGGACTAGCCAGAGCTCTGAATTTTTTATCATGGTGCTTTAGTCTGAATGAAGCCCCACCTCCAGGGCAGTGCTTGGTGAAAGTCAGCTAAGTTTTCTGTGAAGTTTTTTATTTCTACTGCCTGAACCCTACTGCAGGCATGGCTGGATTGTTTGACTTCAGGGTGTTGCCAGGAGGGAACTTCTCCCTTGAAAAGTTACTTTGATGATGTTCAATTATAAAACTGAATCTTTACTAAAGCCTGGTTTCCTTTCCAGGTTGGATGAAGAGTCTGAACTTCTTCCAGGTGTCCCTTTAAAGCATTTCTTATTTCTCCACTTGCTTCTCCCAATGGAGGATCAGCTGAGATTCATTTTCTGCTATTCATGCTGAGCAGTTTCTTGGAGAGGTGGTGTGTGAGTGGAGATACACCTGGTGATGGTAAGACCTAAAATCACATTCTCAAGGCTAGTGGTTTTCTGTCTCCTCCTGTGAAGGCTCAGGCACGTGTTGATGGACTCTGAGTCAAAAAGGGCAAATGTGAAACTGCCCAGTGACTGCCAGAGCCACAGGTGGCTTCCCCATCTCCTGACCAGTCATATTGTTTTAATCAGCACATAAAGACTTGATCAGGTGCAGCTGGTTTGGGCTTGTTGGCATACAGTGTGATGAGCAAGAGCTCCTAGTGTGGAACAGCTGCTTATAGGGAGCTCTGTATGGAAAGCCAGAAGTGCCACTTGGTGCCTAAAGATGTAAAATAAAGCAACATTGAGGTTGTTGAAAGATGTGAAAGCCCACCTTGATTTCTCAGGGTTGGAGGATGAGGGACTTGCTGACTAAAAGCTGCTCTGGGCAAGTCAACATCTCCCTTTTAGCAGGGGCTGCAGCAGGTTCATTGCTAAAATGCACCTTAAAACCAGTGTGCCTCTGGCTCCATATTCCATGCCTCTTCTATTCCACTGATCCTCAGCAGCAAAGTAGTGAGAGGTTTAAGACAGTGTACAAATTCAGTATAAAGAAAATCTTGGGAAAATATGTTAAATGAACAAGTTGCTGAGGTACTCTGTGGACCTTCTGGTGAGCAAACTCAGAACTGTAGGGTTTGGATTGGCTGCTGACTGAGGAAGTTGAGCAGATCTAACAAAACTGAAGAAAATGCTTGACTTTTTCCTTTATTTGATTTTTACTAAGCAATTGTGTATGGACAAAAAGACCTCCAGAAGTCTTATGCAGCCTCAACTGCTTTGTGGCTGATTCAGTACTCAGCAGGGAGCAGAAAACAAATGATCCCTAATAAAGAGAGACACTGTGTGATTTCCATGGACACTCCTGTTCTGACCATGACTGGCTGTTTGTAGGTACTGCCTTCACTCACTTGTGATGAAAGCAGCAGAGTATTGTGCATGTTCTGTAGTAGAGAGAAGTGAAAATCCCATATCCTCGGGCTGTGATAGCATGACCCTATTGTTTTGAGTTTTCCCTCCGTATGAATCTTTACTACCTTGATTCCTCTTTATTTGTTTCTCCTCATTGTTTTTTTTTAAGATTCAAATGTGGGAATCACCCCAGATGTGGTTGCTGCTGATGCTCCCCTGGGAACATGCCTTGATAGGGAATTAACACCAGTCAGTGATGGGCTGTGGGACAAGCAAAGTGCTTCCCGAGCCCCCCAAAGATGTGCAGCTAGACCTGGTTAAAAAAGTCGAACCTTACACAGGCCACAGTGACATATACAAGCATTTCATCAAAGATGACTGCGGGGCTGTCATCAAAGCTGGCTCTCCCTCCCCTCCCCATCACTCCAACCCCTATCCCGGGAATCCCCTGCCCGCCCACCAGCCCGAGCCCCGCAAGAACAAAGTGGCCAAGTACCGCGCCAAGTTCGACCCGCGAGTGACGGCCAAGTACGACATCAAAGCGCTGATCGGGAGGGGCAGCTTCAGCCGCGTGGTGCGGGTGGAGCACAAGGCCACCAAGCAGCCCTACGCCATCAAGATGATCGAGACCAAGTACCGGGAGGGCCGGGAGGTGTGCGAGTCGGAGCTGAGCGTCCTGCGGCGCGTGCGCCACACCAACATCATCCAGCTCATCGAGGTGTTCGAGACCCAGGACCGCGTGTACATGGTCATGGAGCTGGCCACCGGCGGGGAGCTCTTCGACCGCATCATCGCCAAGGGCTCCTTCACCGAGAGGGACGCCACGCGCGTGCTGCAGATGGTGCTGGATGGGGTGAGGTACCTGCACACGCTGGGCATCACCCACCGGGACTTGAAGCCGGAGAACCTGCTGTATTACCACCCGGGAACAGACTCCAAGATCATGATCACGGACTTCGGGCTGGCGAGCGCGCGGAAGAAAGGGGACGACTGCCTGATGAAAACCACGTGTGGGACCCCGGAGTACATTGCTCCCGAGATCCTGGTCAGGAAGCCCTACACGAACTCTGTGGACATGTGGGCGCTGGGGGTGATCTCCTACATTCTCCTCAGCGGCACGATGCCCTTTGAGGACGACAACCGCACCCGCCTGTACCGGCAGATCCTGAAGGGAAAGTACAGCTACTCAGGAGAGGTGAGTGTGATGAGGGGAAGTCAAACAAGAAGCTCTCCCTAGCTGTGACTTTGTGATGACCAAAAGCTGGCTATCATGTGGGTGGTTACATTGCTAGGGTAAAAAAATTTCTTGATTCTGGCTTTTAAAATCCTTTCCCATTTTCTTTATTCTCCCAGTGCAGTATTGCAAGCTCTTTTAAAAAAATATGTGCACAGAAAGAGGAAACTTGCTGTAGAACAGAGCTGGGATGCTTGGGGGTTTCTAACTGGGGGGACCTTGACTGTGGTAAGCTGCTGTTACAGGTTTTGCAGGTGAAACTTGTGCTGGGGTGTTTGAAATGTGGCACGGGTATCACTGGTCTGATTTCTGACACAAATCCAAGTGTAATATGGAAAATACCTTTGCTGAAAGACGAGGTTATGGCAGGCTAGGGGCACTTGCTTCTTCCATCTGGAGATGGGATTATTTAAAAAATTGATCTGCATTTCTTCCTGAGCTTGGTATGTGAGAAAATGAAAGATTGAAAGATAGTTTTCATAAATGAGCATGGAAAGAAGAGTCTTGGGTATGTGACTGGAGATCTACCTGGTGATGGTAATCTTTTTAGGCATTTAAAAATATTAATAATTTTTAGGCCTTAGTGGGGCCTGAAGGTGCTTCTTGCTCTTCAGAAGAAACAATTTGAAGTTAAACACTTCTAAATAACAACTTCACACTTCAAAACCCTGTTGATATTAGGAATTAGTGTTGCTATTGTCATGTCCTTGCCATGCTATGCCCTTGATTATTGTGTGCAGGTCTGTGTTCTCTGGATAAAAATGCAGAGCTCAAAAGCATGTGTAGAAAGACAGTGTGAATAACCAAAGGTATGGCCTGGCTTCTGATTAAAGAATGAGTGAACAGACTAGGGCCCTTCCTCCAAAAGAATTAACATTTGAAGGGGGTCTGATCAAACTCAGTGCAGCCACAGGCAATCTGGAGAGAGTGATTTGAGTGTTTTGAAGGTTCCCTGGGGTAATTTACTCTGATGTTCACTGGTCCTTGTGCTGGAATGGACTGGTTTTGAGAAATTTTGTGAATTGCAATTAGGCCACTGGAGACTTGTTGGTTGTACGTGCAGAGGTAGCACATGTGCCACAGAGAAAGCATTAAACTCTCATTTCGAAAGTGTCAATGCACAAGCCTGAGGCATTTTACTCGTTATGCCATCACAAATTACACACTTTAGGAAGCTGTTATGGATACTGTGTGTGACATGAGTGGTTGTTTTGGAAAGCTGTCGATCCTTTACTGCTTGGAAAGCAAATATGTGTCAGCTAGCAGCCTGTATCTGTTGCCTGGATGATTTGTTCCTCTAGAGCCAGGGAAAATGGATGCTTTAATTTACCAGTGTAATTAAGCCTATGCCCCTAAATTGCACAGTGCTTGACTGTAGGCAGGTATTGGCAGGAGATGCAGTAAAGAGGTTGCTCGTTTTGTGAATAAATTCTAGGAGAAAACAAAGTGAGCCAGAGGTTTAAAGGTGTCTGCTGTGTTTCCCACAACCTTGCCAGCACTCTTAAAGCCATCTTCTGGGTTTTTAAATGCTACCGAGATTTTGATGTTCACAGACAATGGCTCTTCTTTTTCTGTGTTACTCTGGAAGAAGTGGGAAGATGTCAGAAATGAGGGTATTGATAAGTTTGTCAGACTAATGGGAATGGCAGGAGCTCTGAGTCCTGGTTTCTTTGGAGTAGGAGTGGGCAGAATACTCGAGTGCATTGCTGAAAGCATCTGTCTTGGATGGATGCGGGAGCAGAGGTTTCATGGGAACAACTGCTTTTCTTCTCTGTAATCTGAAAGCTGAGGATCTGAAACAGAAGAGGAAATGTTGAAAAAAGCCTGTGAACTGCAATGCCCAGAGCTGACAGCTTGAGCTGTGTGGCTCAGACAAGTTCCATGGGGAAGGAGGGAGCTGTCTTCAAGCTGCACCATGGCAGCAGCAGTGCCCTGAGTCTCGGTGCTGAGTCCTGCTTTTTGAAAAGTCTGACCCCAAAACCTGGTCACAGAGGACAAAGCTGTATTGAAAGAGGAACAAAAGCCAAGATGCACGCTGACCTGAGAAGCAGCTCCATTTTCTTGGAAAAACAAGTGATCTCAAGTCCAGCTCCTGTAATTGCTTTCTGACTGGGACCCTCTTACCCTGGCTCCTGTTCCTGGAGTGTGAGGTCCTTTTGAAGAGGCCATTAGCAGATCAGTAGGAGAGGTCTCCCACAATAGGTTATTCAGGTACTGCTGACATCACTGCTCTGATTATCTCTTGTATCTCATTCTATACTTTTTGAACTGCTTCGAGTAATGGCTAGGATGAGGAAGGACAGCTGGTTTTGTAATTGGGTGTGCTTTTTTTCTTGAGTATCCTGAGTAAGGGTTAGGTGAGCTATTGACACTGCATTGAATGTAGACTGCTGCAGAATCATTCTTTTTCACTTGTTTTGTTCGAACTTACTTAAAAGAATGTTTGGACATAATTATTTAATTTAATTTTTAATTGAAATCTTGGAATTAAAACTGATTTTTGGGATCTCTTTATAGCATAGAAAGTTGACTGAGGAGAGGAATAAAGCTGGAATTCCATTTTTAGTTTCTTTTGAATTTGAAAGTGCAGAATTGAAGATTGGACCATCATTATCCTGCTAGGACAGGTTTGCTCTGGTTCTGTTTCAAAGCTTCTCCTTCTGTTGAATACCAGTACTTTTATGTTGCTTTACACACCTGGGAAACTTGATGGAATAAGTGGAAGATAATGTATGCTGTGGTTAAATTGGGAAACTTAGCTAAGGTGTATGGATTGTTCTGATTTTGATATCTGATCTGGGCAAACCATTTCTCTCATGGGCTGTTCTCCTATTCATAGAACGGAATCAGGTTTTTGTGGTATGCTCACAGTGGGTGAGGTTGGTGTGTGCTGCTGTGGGAGCATGTCTTAATCAAATAAGCAAAAAACCTTGTTCTAATGAATGATGCTAGTGGATGCATTCATAGGAGAGACATGCTTGATATATGAAGGAAGTTGGGCATTGCAAGTCTGTAGGAGCTCTGCAAGGGACTTAGCAACCTGTGGAGAGATGATCTGGTTTTGTGTGGCTTAGATTTTCCAATGTTTTTCAGCAAAATCCTCAGCAAAATCTCTTGAAGGAACTTTGCAGCTGTATTGTGATAATGGCCTTAGCATGCATCAGCAGTTTGCTGATAAGCACAGATGTGAAATACATGGTCAGTTCCACAGGGAAGCACCAAAACAGTGAAGATTGAAGAATCTGTGCCCTTCTGCCTAAAAGCCAGCAGGAGAAGGTTCCCTAACAAACCTGCACAGTCTCTGATGATACACAGATTATTCAGAGGGTGAAAAGGAGAGCTGGGGACCTTGGAAGTTTACCTGAAGAGCAACTGGATGAATTCATGGAAGGCACATTGATGGAGAAAATGACCAAAGGTCAGAGGAGAAGCCTGACTTGCAAATTGTATGTGCATTGCACTTTACTTTTCTCTCCTTGAATATTCAAAATCTTAATGATCTTCTGCCCTAACTTGGAGTTTAAAGCACCAAGTTAAATGCAGATGTTGAGTAAACTCTGCAGATCCTGTATGGATAGATTCAGGCTGGAAGAATGCCCTTAGTTACAGGAAAACCAAGTTACTCTGGATGAGTAGCATGAATGGTGTTCCCATAACAACGAACTCAGTCTGTATGAGTAAAAAGATAAACCACTTTCTCCCTGAGCAGTTTTTCCTGTCTGCAGCTGATAGCAGAAGCAGGAAGCATTAAGAGTGGAGGCAGTGCATTAGCAAACAAACTACCTGTGCTACCTGGCAAAAAGCAAGATAAAAATAAAGCCATTCCAAGGCAGCTGATGCATCCTTACCCAAGCACGTCTGCAGAGCGTTTCCAAAGTATCCTTGTCATTATCCTCATTGTGGGGGCTGGTTAAAAGACTGTGGAGGATTTGTAATCCCTCAAATCCCTTGTGACACATAGTGGAGGAGACAGGTGACAGGCTTGTCAAATTTTAGTATTAATTTCCTGCATTTATTCAATGTTTTGAGAGAGAACGTGGTAGAGCTTGAACCCAGACTGCTTGTGACTCACTTGGGAGCTGGTTGCTGAATCGCCCATCCCGCCCCAGAGGGACTGATCAGTCATTGTATTGTGAATTATGATGACTGTGGTTGGATTTCCTATCAAATGACAAACTTAATCTAAAACAGGCACAAGCAACAAAAAGAAACTGTAATTATTCTCAGTAACCTGCTTCCTCTAAAAGTTGCAGATGGAAATGTATAGTGGCAACTCAACTTTGTGTTCTGTATGCTTGTATTTTACTGTAGAAACTGGTCTCCTATAAGTGGAAAAAAAATTATACTTGCATATCAGAGAAAATGTCTCCATAATCCTTATAACTTTCAGGAGAATTCAGTCAGTATAGGACAAGCATTCTGAAACTTGGATGAGGCTTTGTACATAAGTTTTGCAGTGTAGTAAGTTTTGCATTGATGCTGTGGCAGGCCTGGCTGGCTGCCAGTCCTAGAGTGAGTCCTGCATGTTTGTGCTTTTGGTCACTTAAAATGAATTACATATGCCTATATAATTTTTTTTTTTTAAATCAGTGTTTTGATGATAGAAGTACAATCACTTTTTTTTTTATGCTTAGTTTGCCCCAGAAAACTGTCCAGGTTTTTTCCTGCAGTTCATACTTTTAATGTTACATATCATTAATTTTTGTGTAATATGTTCTGTGCTAATTAAATTGGTTAAAGGGTAGCAACTGCCCTGAAGGAAAGAAAACTCTGGTGATCTTCTTGTAGTACATCTCCTGTTTAAGTTGGGCAATAAGGCAGACTGGCTTCCCTGAATTTGGACTGGAGTTTGGGAAAACATTCAAAGCTAGTTTAAAATATAACCAAGAACAGAGAGGCACCACTGCTCTAATGCTCCCTTGATCCTCTATGTTTTTTTAACACAGGAGATAAAGTCCCATATGTACAAGAGGCCAGAAAAGCTGATAGGTGACCCCTTTATTGAAGATTTACCTTTGCAAAGTGTGGGGCTGTTCTCTGCTCTCAGAGGAGCTCAGTACAAAGCCACCTGACCGTTCTGGAAGTTCTCCCTTGGCTCAGTGCCTGGGAGGGTCTGGATGCAGCAGGATCCCTCCCTTGTGGGGTCCCCAGAAGGCCACACTGACACGTGGTGTTGCCCTCCATGGCTGTGCCAAGATGGTCTTTAGGCTCATTAGATGCTTTTGCAGGGCAGTCATCACCTTGGCCTCTGATGTCTGTGCCAGAAGAGAGGAGAGATTTCAAAGCAGCAGGGTGGCCAATTTTCCGTTCTTTTCCCTGGAGTTTGAATGGCCCAAGCTGTTGAATATAGTGTAACAAAGCAAACAGGGACGGGGCAGCTGAAGGCAAGATTTTAAAACACATTTGCAGTACTTATTGGCATAAGCATACAGGTCTCTGGGACCATGTTTTAGCCTTCTTGGGGGAAGAAAGAGCTTTTTGCTTAGAGCAGCTGCTATTTTTTCCTGTGAGCCACATTAGATGGTAGAAATGTTTTACAATAGTCCTGTTCTTAGAGTAATGCAGGCATATTTTTTTCCTAAAAACTAGAGCTGGCTTTTTTTCCCGTGTAGGCAAGAATTGTTTTTTATATAAATTGTTGAGCCCTTTGCCTGGAAAAAATAAAAACCCATCAATTCACAGAGGAATGTGCTTTTGCATTTCACATGGCTGTGTGAAAGCGGTGATTTTGAAGTAGAACAACGAGAGTGTTGGCGAGCTGCAGTCACAGAGCTCTGCTGAAAAGGGCACTCTGCTCTCCTTTGAAGAGCTGGAGCACTTGAACAGGATGAAAGCTCCTCTCCAAGCCAGGCACAGAACACTGAGGCCAGCCCAATAAATGGACTTCTCTTGGCTTCTGCTCTTTCTTTTCTTTTAATGCACCAGATCAGTGGGTGTGAGGATAGGTGTGTTTGTGTGGCTCCATCTCCAAGAGCTGAAGTGTTTGTCCAGATCTCTCCCTCTGCAGGACGGGACTTATTTGGAAGTGTGATATCCTCAGTTAAAACGTGGAAAATCCTCCGTCCTCCTGCATGTAGCAGTGACCATGCTCCTGAAAAAACTCAGCATGCTGCATTGGTAAACACTTTGTTTACAGGTAAAGAAACACCTTTTCCAGTGAAAAGGCTTTGAAACCAATGCATGCATTTGAAAATCAAGTCCCCCTTGCTCTGGCTGCATCTTAAGATTCTTTTTGAAGGTTGTTTCTTCCAACAGAATTGATGTCACAAGGACCTTTTTCAAAATCACTCCTTTTGCCTTTTTACTATGTACTTCAGCTTGTGTTGCAGCACAACAGTGAAGAGAACCCCCAAAGCTCGGGCAGGGTAAGCGAGGAGAGGGGTGATCTTTCTCTGCCTACATCTGCCATTTCCATACTGCTGCAGTCTACAACACCCAGTGTTAACAGTTTATATCTCACAGAATTGTGCATGTCATCAGGACAGGGTGGAAACTCTGTCTAAGCCTCAAAGCTTCTAGAAATAAAGAAAGCAGAGAAGGAATCTCCATGGGGAAGAGGAATGTGGGTTTTTTCCTAATGGTTTCATTCTCAGCCCTTTATCCTTAGGGCTGCTGTCCATACCTGTAATACCTGCAGGCTCAAGGCAGAGTGAGGGACAGCAGCTGAGCATTTTGGTTAAGATTTTTGGGGTGAAAGACTGGGTTCGGGGAAGTGGTGCACAATATATGGCACGTAATATAAGGATGGAGGAAGGCAAGAGTCACATCTGGGGGGGAAGGGATTTATAACAGTGCTGTGGTTTGACATATATTTTCATTCCTTCATCTAGGGGCCCTATAAAATCCTGTTAATGGTGGAATAGTATTTCTGCAGAATTAGAGATGTAGGGATAAAGGGACATTGGTAGGGTAGAAAAAGAATATTAAGCTTCCTTTGTACAGAATACACATAATTAACAGAAAGGATTTGAACGATCAACTACCATTGATGTCTTTGACTCTGTTACATAGGAATAGCCTAGGCCACTTCCTCTTTTACCCCTGGCTGATTGAGTCCTTGGTTTTCCAGCTGTGGCTCAGATGTGTTGTTTTTTTCTGATACCTTAGTGGAGGTGTATTTTGAGGCAAGACATGCTATTGCACACTCATTGACCTAGGACCAAGGTTCAGAGAGTGAGAATATGTGTTAATTCTGCAGTGGGAAGAGCTGTGACCTGCAGGAAACCTGTCCCTAAACACGGCAGCTGTCCCCTCCTCCCCTCCCGTGGAAATGGTTACCCTGGGGTTGGAGTCTGTGTTGGAAGTCCAGCTGCTCCTGGTGGGCTTGAGCCAGGTGCAGCCCTTGAGCAGGGTGTGAGCACTTGTCTGGTTCTCTCACTGCTGTGGCACACGTGGGAGTTTATCACAGCCTGTGGGGTGAGTGGATTGGGATAACATCTTGCACTGCTTCAGCTGGATTTCCTGGACCTGCTCTGCTGAGGGCCTAAGGGCCCAGATGATTGTATGGAAGTACAACACTAGGACAGCATTGCAACAGGGGGCATAGGGAGGACTGGCTGGCACCTATAAAACAGTTTTAAAATGAACTTTCAGGGTGGAGCTGTAAAAGTGTTGCACTTTGGAGAAAGTTCCTAACTTCCATCTTCCTAACTCTGTTCTGAGCCTCAGGCTGAGGCTTTGAGGTTTTGCAGAGCTGGCACCTGGCTGTGGTTCCAGCTGCTGCCCCTGCTGCAGATTAAAAGCCTCTTTTGTTTAATCAAAACTGATCTCTATGGGGAAGGGCTGTGAACATGTACCTTGCTGCAAATCACTTTATGGCCTGTAATTGACCCTACCTTAGAGAGAAGCAATTCAACCTGATATATTTGGTACAATCTATTGAAAGGTGTTTCCGATTTCCTCTGACAGGAATTTGGGACTTTCTTAGCATTTGCAGTGTGTTCCTGCCCTAGGATGTGATGAAGGGGGAGTTAAGCAGCATGCTTGGCATAGATAGAAAGTCAAGGTTTCAATATCACATAGTTGAAATCTCTTTTCAACTGTGAAAACTGTTTTGGGGAATTTATGTTCATGTTGAGCCAGAGGGCTGAAAAGGTGCTTCCTAAGTCCAGAGGTTTTCTTGGCAGTGTCTTTACCTAATCCCTGAAATTCCTAAATCTGACAAGATTGCAATTGCAGAGTTGAGGCTGTAGACAGAGGGAACTGGATTAGTTGTTTGGAGCTGGGAAGGGTGGCTCAAACTGACAGTGGTGCATCTGAGTTCCCTGGTTTGGGGCATGAGCTGCTCCTCCTGTCTCTGGTCTCACCACCCCCCTGCTTTGCCCTCCTGCTGCCCCAAGTGAGTGACAAGGTAGAAAAACCAGGCATGTTTTCCAATACCTTTGTTATTTCAAATGGATGTTTTTATGGATTTTCCTGAAAACTGAGCTTTTGCTAATGCACCAGATTAGTGTTGATTGGTGACGTGAGAGCCGTTCACACAAGTCAAGGAGAGGCAGAACGTTCTGGAGGTGGCTGAAAAGAGATCCCTGCTGTTCCTGCAGGGTTCCCCAAAGTGCTGGTGTGGAGCCGTGCCTGGCTGTGTGTCTATAGGTCATGGACTTCCATAATCATGGTACTCCCTACACATCCAGTGCTGCAGTGCTTCAGGTGCTTCAAGTGATTAACCAAAGAGTCTGGTTTTATATATCACAAAAGGTAGAATTGAGCTTTCTGATAAAAGTATTTGTGTGTTTCCTACCTTTGTCTGTGTCTGAAGAGTAATTTCTAAGAAACTTTTTAATAGTTTGATCATTTTGAGAAATGTGGCTCGCATGTGAGAAAGGTTTCTCATTACAGCTGGGATGACTCAGAAGACTTTATATACTGTTTTATCAGTGCTGATAGGAGTACCTGGGTTACAGTTTCTTACCTCTCTACACTTAGTCCTTCATATTTTTTTCATTTGCTTTTAGCTTTATAAGCTTCAGGAATTCTTGGTGGCATTCTTCAGCTACTGTTTTGTTTGAGAGGCCGATATTGCAAAACTAATGGAAACTTGACACTTGGCTGAGAATGTAAAATAATTTCATGGCAAAGTCCTCTTCCAAAGTTGTAGAGTTCCCATACCTCCAGTGTTTGGCACTAGAGCTTGGCAAGGATGGATCTGACATTGGAGAGATCTTCAGCTATTTCATGGAAGTGTTCCATGGTCTCTGAAAACTTCCTTTTTGGAAATGAACTGTGAAGCAGGGAGAGCCTGGGGACCAAATCTTGTATTTCCCCAAACTTGTTGAGTTAAAAGTGACATTTGCTTACTGGTGGCTCATCAACAAAGAGGAACATGGTAGTGATGGTGGTACTCTAGAAATGGCTGAAGGTCCGTTTGGGGTCTGTGAGAGGTATTTGGGGTTTTTTTGACCAACCCAGGTGAGGGAAGTGCAAGTATTATGTTCATTATATTTGCAGATGACGTTGAATTGGAAGGGCTGCAAAAGGCATTGAGTTCCACATAGCCCTGTCAAATTTGAGCAATTCAGTAGCAGGTGTAGTTTGGTTTTTTTAAGTAAGAGTAAGTTAGTGCACAAAAATAGGTGAAGAACAGAAAATTAGGAAGTGTTGGCTTCTCAGCAAGGGATCTGTCTATGAATCATAAACTATTATGTGAGAGCAGTATCATACTTGTGGGAAAAGGTGAATGTACTGAGGTGTATGAGCAGAAAGGCAGCATGTGCTGTGATCCTGCTGTGTGTAGTGGCTGCTGCAGATGCCAAGCTGAAGCTCTGACACTTCTGGGCAGCAGACTTCAAAAACACTGCAGGCCAAGCAGAGAGACTTGACAGAAGATCAACAAAAACAATTGTGAGTCAAAAAACCACTGTCTCCGGAAGACTAAAACATTTTTGGCTGTTTGGCCCAGGGAGTGTGTTGTCATAGCAGTTTGCAAATATGTAAAGTGCTGCTTCAAAGAGGAAGAAGAATAATCTCTTTTCCAGATTATGTCAGACAAGAGCCTCAAATGGCACTTAGAGTCACACTGAACTTTTTACAACACTGGTGTCTCCCACTCCAAAAAATGTTTACCCAGAGGATTTCTGAAGCTGTCTTGCAGAACAAGTGAGGCAGTCATCTGTCAGGAGTGATGCATCTGTGGTGGATCCTTGGGGGACCATGGGATGGATTGGATGATCCTTGGGTGTCTGTTGCAGCCCTGCCTTTGCCCTGATTTCCCAAGGAAGCAAAGTTTATGGAGCTGTGCTGTCTTTCAGTCTTCTGGAATTAACTATTTAAATTCTAAGTTCAGTGTCAACCCAGTTTGAGCAATGTGAAGGACTCAAAGTTGCTATGAATTTTATAAAGTCAGTGGCTCAGCAGGAGAGAGAACTAAAGCACATCCTTCCCACAGAAAAGGTAATTGAATATCAGTCCAAATTTACCTAAAGCTGATCGGCACATGTTTATTTCTGAAGCGTTCATGCCACACTTGACCCTGTTAATCATGTGGGATGGAGCCTGGGCAGGGATATGTGTTGGGAGGAGGGATGTGCTGCTGCTCTGGAGGGGATATGACAGTGCAGGCTGGGGGCAGGGAGGAGAGAAGCACTTGAGTAATAGAAACCTTGGTTACAAGAGACCTTTGAAGAGCTCTAATCCCATTCATCTTGAGTCAGAAGTGTTGGTAGCATTAGGTCATGTTGGCTGTGACTTTGTCTTCCTGAGTCTTGAAGGGCTTCAGGGGTGAAGATCCTCCACCTCCTCAGTGACCTTTTCCAGGGCTGCACCACCCTTCCCCTGGTATTTCCTGATACAGACCTTCCAAGGCACAGCTTCTTCTCCCTGTTGCCCCTTGTTTAGACCTGTTGTGTGGCTCTGTAATCCTTGTAACTACTTGTAAAATGTAGTATGTGTGCTATTAGATTGCCCTTAGACTTCACTTTGTCAGGCTGAGCAAGCCCAGCTCCTTTCACCCCTTCTTGAAGGCCATGTGTCAAGGACCCCTGGCTATCTTGGCAGCTCTTACCTGGATCTTCTCCAGTCTTTTTGAACCTGGGAATGGCCAGGCTCAACAGTAGGTAGTATGATTCCTCATAGCAAACTGAAATATTTTAATCCTCTTTTGGAAAGAGAAATACCCCAACAATGTAGGTAAGAGCAGGGTAGGAATTTAACAGGGAAAAAGATCACGTTGGTGTAAGATTATAGCTGCAGAATTAGGAATGTGTTACATTAGGGATTTTTAGTTTGTCCTTTTTCCTTCTTGTGTACGTGCAGTTTGGTGCAGTGTCAATGACATACTTTGTTTTTCAGCAGGATCTCTGTCTCCATCACTGAATAGCTGGGATGCTGAAAGAAATCTGTGAAGAAAATACAGAGAAATATGTTGGAATGAGATCTAGAATAGTTATCCTGCTCTGAATTCTAACAAAAATGTCCCAAATAATGCCAGGAAAGACAATTATAAACCAGTGATCCGGGACTGAACTGTGGTAAACCTAGCAAGCCTGCTTAGAGTGTCCTCTGATGTTTTTTTTTTTTACTTTGAAATGAGTTATATCTACCTTGCCTACACAGAACAGTGCTTTCTGAGAGAAAACCAGGGATGGCATTGGACCACGCTGGCCTGACATGGGAAGCACTAAACCTGGGCTTTCAGGAAATGCTCAGATGAAAGAGGCATCATTTCACCTCCTCTGAAACTATGACAGGGTTGGATTCTGGTTAAAGCTGAAAGAGTGGCTATAAGGAAGAAAGAAGAGTCAAGCCAGCCAGTGGGGCAGCTGGGGCTTGGACATTACAGGTGTTTGCAGCACAAGTCCTAATCTTGATCCTTGTGGGTCCCTTCCAGCTCAGGATATTTCATGTTTCTGTGGTTCCTCTGTGTGCTGAGGAGGTTAGAGGAGCTGTCCAAAGCAGCAGAGGAGAGCTGGTGCCAGCTGGGGAGCAGGGCAGGGTTGGACTGGCAGCTAAGACTGTCTTAGGATTTACTCCCCCTTGTTCATTCCCTCGTAAGAGCCCAGGGCTTGTGCACTGACAGCTTGGAGCTTGCAGGAGGGGGGTTGTGTGTATGTGGGAAGTTATAAGCTTATCTGTTCATCCCCCCACCACTGCACTAATCAGCATGATGAAAGATATTCTTCCTCCCTGGGGAAGATCTTTCCTCCCTGTCAGGAGCCACCATTTCTTAATTAAACTCTTACTCTGAATTTGTATGTAGAAACATGTATTGACTTCAGCTCCAGTTCAATACTCTCTTTAATAGTTCAGAGTGAGAGAACATCATTGAGCTCAGATTTGAGTTTTTTGAGAATAAAAGCACTGAAGATGTGAGGATACCCAGATGTTAGGAGCAGTCTGGGGAAGGTATTTTCCAGTTTAGTTACTGCAAATACTGCTGTGAGCTGGTGTTGTAGCAATACCTTTGGAAATTTCTGACTCTTTCCATCTTCATGGCAATCTCCAGCACTGTATACTTGGTAATCTCATCTTTACACCTGCATCCTTCCAAGTCCAGGTCTCTTAACCCTGATCTTCCTTAATAGACAATTTTTCAGTCAAGGTAGTGATTAAACTCCTCAGTGTGCAGCTGTAACTTGCTGACACATTTTTAAGAGACGTAAAGTGATCCAAGCTGAAATGTGGTATTACCCCATTTTAACAGCTATTCCCTAAGCATTGCACTTAGAAGAGCTGCCCCTGGCTGGAGAGAAAAGCCTTGTGTTTATTGTTTTTGTAGCTGCTGTAATTTTAGTGCATGATTCCAGCTGAATACTCAGTGCCTGTCCAGGGAAAATGGGCTGGCTATTTCCATTCGAAAAGCTGGGTTATAGAAGTTCACAGCACCAGATGGCTGCGCATACTTATAATGCTCTGGATTATTAAAGGGCTGTTGTATTTTCCTCTTTCATCCTTCCTTTATTCCTCCTCCCCACATCAACAAATTAATGCTGAATGCCTGGGAATCTGCCCTGTGCAGTCTTTAGCACATTTCATCTTTTCACTGGAAGCTTTTTGTTCCAGTTCTTTTGAACCAGTTGGTTTTGATCACCTCGTCGCAGTAGTTTGCTGAACGATGCCTGGGATGGTGCAAACCTGTAGTTATTGGAGCCCCAGCACAGTCCTAGGCTGGTTTGCCATGTCATGTGTCACAGTTGCTGTCCCCAGCCTGCTGCTTTGGAGTTGACACTTTCTGCTTTCTGATGTCATGTGGGGATCTCCTAAATTAGACAAAACGGCTGCATCATGCATAAATGGGTAATGCAATGAAGAGAGTTCTTGGGGACCACTTAGAATCATCTGGCTGGAAAAGACCTCTTAGGGCATCAAGTCCAGTTCATTTCCTTCTCTAAACTAACAGCATGTCACTTGTCTGCCTCCAGAAACATCAGAATTTTAAGGTGCAGCTATTCTGGAAAATGACAGAAGCTGGACAGATATGCCCTGCCTTCAACATCATGCATATATGTTAGATTGAGTCATTTTTGTGAAAAGAAAATAAATCTAAGTCATTAACTTGTTTGCAGTGCAGGCTTTGGTGACCACTTCATAGCAGCTCCCATGGCAGGCAGAGTAAAATTCAGGGACTCAGCTCTGGTATCCAAAATCTGCTCATTTTGATCAGCAGATCAAAAGAAAGCTGCTCTGCCTCCGGAGCATTGGCTCCCACCCCTGCTCAGGTCCATCGGTGGAGTGAGGAGATGTGCAGCAGTCACACAGGTCAGGGCTTTGTTTCCAACACGTGTTGGGAGCTCTTTGCGGGTTCACATCAGCTGCAGGGGAGAGGGGTGGGTTGGTTGTTTAAACCAGAGAACAGCCCGTTGTTTGTTCCCCACATGCCAGCGTGGCCAGAGCCTCAATAGCTTTTATGCTGATGTGAATAACAAGCAGAGGTGGTGAAGGGATTTAATCACACAATCGCCCAGCCTAAGTGACACTCAGAGGAGGATCTCTTTCTTCTACTCCTCCAGCCTCGGAGCCTGAGTCTGAATAAAACAACACACACTTGAGAGCTCTTCAAGGCATTGTAAAGGAAGCTGCTTTCCCCTGAGTTTGTTATCTAGCAGGGCTGGAGTTGCAGATGAGTGAAGCTCTTTTGTTTTATGCAGCTTAGAAGTCCAGGAGATGCTTTTGTAGGGAATGCTAGTGTACACTCAGAAGCAGCAGCTGGCATTCCTGAGGGACCAGAGCAAAGTGTCTCCACCATGGGAGTCTCTCCCATTGTCATTGGGGCTGGAACACAGGCTGTGGGATGGGTTTCATATTTGGTTAAAGTGCTGCTAATTCTGGACTCCTTCCAGTCCCTGTCTTGGGTTGATGTAGCTACTTCTGCAGCCATCTGATGAGTCATGCCAAGGAATGGCTGGGCTGAAAACCCCAGCTGAAAAATTTACAGAAACTCTCCGATTTGGCTCACTTTGTTTGCACAAACCAAGCTATCTGTGCCAGCACGATGGGGAATGCAGCATCACATGGGAATGACAACTGAAATGTGTTCATCTCCTGTGATGTGGAGCATTGCTGCTAATGCTGATAAGGGCACGATGTGAAGGCAGTTCCCTCTGACCAAGTGGGTACATTAAACCCAGTCTATTTGTTGGGGCAGGCTTATTCCCAATAAATGTTTTATCTTGTGAAGCTTCCATGTAGATGTCTGAAGGTTTTCTGTCGGAGAACCGTGCAGGAAGCCATGTGCTGCTCTAGGGCTCCTCAGTCTCTTTGGTGCTTTGAGGCTTCTGCAGCACTCAGACTCATCCTAGGAATCAGTGGGACTGGGATACAGTGTTTTTGGCCTAAGAGTGATTTTTTGCAGCTGTGATAACATGCTTTGTGTTTCATGTTTTTGTAAAGCGTGACTGGCAAGGGAGATCCAGGCGTTTCCCTCACCTTCCTCATAAACATTGTCTTTCTTCTCCTGCAAACAGCATGTAACTTAGGTAGGAATCAGGAAATTAGTATGTATCCTTCCTTCAGTGGGTGCTGTTGAGACTAAAAGCAGAGCTTGAAGTCCGATTATTGTACCTTCTTTTATTTGCACACATAACTAGAAGATCCCTGTGAAGCTCTTCTGCTCCCCTCATTTTTTTGTTTTTGCTTTTAAATTGTGGTGGATCATGTTTTTAGTCACTGTGTTAAATTCTAGAGTTACAGACATTGCTTTCCAGAGGATATTTAGTCCTCCCTCCAACATCCAACATGAGGCCAATAGTCTCCTGTAATAAATCAATCTATCCAGGGTTTATCTCATGAGAAATGATGTTTTTGAAGCAGACACTGTACCAGATATCTCAGAGGACATGATTGCAGCTGTTAGAAAAACTGGTGACGTGTAGGAGGTCTCTGTTGTACCATTGAACTGGTGCTGCTGAGGTTCAGCTCAAAATATGGCTATTCCACATTTTTTTTAAGGTATGTGTGGGTACTGAGGCCTTGGCACAGGTTGCTCAGAGAAGTTGTGGCTGCCCCATCCCTGGAAGTGTTCAGGCCAGGTTGGAGCAACCTGGGCTAGTGAAAGGTGTCCCTGTCCATGGCAGGGGATTTGGACTAGATGAGTTTTAAGGTCCCTGTCAACACAAACCCTTCTGTGCTTCTCTGCAGAAATACACCAGAACTTTATCTTTCTGAAGGAACACGGTCTAACAAAGGGAGCAGAAGTTGTGCTCAATCTTCATCACATTTGAAATTACTTTCTAGAGAAACAGAAATGAAAGTACTGGTGACTTCTGTTCATTTTTGTGCCACAAAAGAGCAGGATTTGTCATTGCAGCACTGAGATTTAAAGGCAAGGCTGTCTGATAGAGTTTAGTTGATCCAATATTTCATGGCCACTGGATGGGAACATTTTCTTGCCAATCCATTCTCTGTCTATCCTCAAGGAAGCAGATGGGCAGAATTTCCTCTGGATTGCTTCAGTCCTGTCATGTGAGCACACTTCATGTCCTGCACTCATGTCCCCTCCAAACACACCAGTGTCCATCTTCCTCAGCTCCTACACAACCCTCTGCTGCTGCCTTGCAGTATTAATTTGGAGGGTAAATAGGATTTTGCTAAGTTAAACCTGCTGTTTTGTCAACTGATGCAAGTTTTCTGGAGAGTGGATGCATTTCTCCAGGGACTGGGGTTGCAAATTGCATTGGTAGAATGTAGCCTTATGTATTACTAAAAAAAAGCTTCAGTGAAATGGGAAAGATGTGTGTGGTGCAGCAAATCAAACCTCCAGCTGTGTAAACAGATCAATAAACTGATTTGTGTTTGCTGACCAGAAGAAAAATCTAATTGTAGGTACTCCACATTCAACATTTGTGGTGAAACTAGAGTAATTGGAATAATGAGAAATCCAATGTGCTTTTGTTTGGAGTTTATTCTTCTTTGGGATTCATTAAACTGGATGGGCCTCCCAAGGTTTAGGCTGGTTATGTATCACAGTTCCTAGGCCCTCAGACTTCATAGATTTCTTCAAATTCCAAATCATCATGTTTGCCATATTTTAATAAGACTTAAAAAGATTTAAGTAATACTGTTCCTGGTGTTTAGAGGCTCATTTCACTCACTAGAATCTCATTTATCTGAAGTTTGAATGCATCTGGACAGCAAAATAGTTCCTGGGTTGCCTCAAATTCCAGGTTTCTGCAATTACTTACACCTGGAAGAGAAAATTATGCTCTCCTGCATGTCCTGAAGATGTATTTCCAAGTACTGTTGTGCCAGTTCTCAAATACTTTTCATTCGAGTATCTCTTGCATTTCTTTGGACTTAGGTAAAAAAGAGGATGGAGGTGCTGGCTTGATTGTATTTCTGTGAGGGACCATATTCAAAAAGGTAAAAGGTTTCAGGGTAAGAGGGGAAGAAATACCCAGGAAAAGCCATGAGATTGGAGTTGTGTGGATGTGTTTTCTCCATCTGAGGGGGACAAAAGCTCTTTCAGGGTCGGTATCTTAAGTAATTTCAATTGCCACTAACAGAAATGAAGATGGTAGTGAAGAGTTCTTAAAAAGTTACTGCACAGAGAGCGTATTGTCACCTGCATTTAACTTCACTTGGAGTTAAAGTTGGTGAATTTAATAGATGTATCATTAGCTTGGATGTCCCATTAGGATTGTTTGGAAGTGGAAAATGAGTCCTCTGTGAAGGAAACAGAAGGGGGTGAGCTGTGGCTCCTGGGAGGAGGAAAGAAGGAATTGGGGGTTGATGGAGTGTGGACAGGTAATGATGAGTTTGTGATTTTAGCTGAATGAAGAGCTGAAACGGAGTCATTAAAAAACTTTAAAAGGGAGTAATTTAAAAGCTTTTCAAAGCAAGCTTGGAAGAGTGGAGGCAAAACCTGTTGTTGCCTGGGTTTCATTTGGATCTGTCCATGAGTGAAGAGAGAGCCCAGAGGTCTGCAGCTGGAGATGCTGAGTGTGAAGAGAGGGTGATGTGTGTGTTGCCAGTTGACTTCTGGTACCACCTGGGATCAGCTGAGGTTATGCCAATGAAGATTAAATCCTGCCAGTTGATTCCCCTTGCTGTTATTTAACAAATGAAGTACCTTATCCAAAGTCTGTTGGGAATCTGTAGGCTTACAATGTGATTATATTCCCCCATGGCAGGGCAGATTCAGCTTTTTGGTTCTGTTGTTGTCAATACCATGAAGGCTGAGCTCCTCAGTGGTCCATCTGCAACACACACCAGTGTGTTCAGTTACAACTGAACCTTTATTGTGGTTTGCCTGATTAATTTGAAAAGGATTTTTGCTATTTTGTTCACCTTTTTTATAAACAAACACTTTAATGAGTCTGTGATCAAAATTTGTCCCTCTTCTGTTCTAACAAGCACCTGTTTTTTTCTTGCCATTCATTGCCAAGGTACATTTCATCACCTAAGAAAAAGTCATTTAAGGCAGGTTGTGACAAATTAATTTTATTTATATATTACATTATATTCTTTATAAAGCAGTAGACAGGGGAAGAGGAAATGGCATCAAGTTTTGCCAGAGGAGGTTTAGATTGAGTATTAGGAAAATGTTCTTCACTGAAGGCGTGGTCAGGCTCTGGAAGAGGCTGTCCAGGGCAGTGGTGGAATTACCATCCCTGGAAGTGTTCAAAAGGCCTGTGGATGTGAGACTTGGGGAAATGGTTTAGTGGTGGACACAGCAGTCCTGGGTTAATGGTTGGGCTTGATAATCTTCAAGGTGTTTTCCAACCTTAATGATTCTATGACAGAAAAGCTTTAATGATTAGAAATATTTTTTTTGTTAATAGATTTAATTATTGAAATGTTGAGTGGAGTGGATTTTGACTTTGTTTCAAGCACTGAAGTGGTATCTGATCTGCAGGAGAAGTCTGTGCTTCCTCCTTGGGCACTGAGTATTTCCATTTCTATTCTGAATATGTTCAGGAACTTTTATAGGTTTTTATTCACGTAGCAGTACTTTCTTTACATCAAGTAGTTAATATCATTTTCAGACTCTTCTCTTGCATAGTTACTGGCAGTGATCATGTATCCCACTTCAGCTGAGTAAGCCAGACTGTTTTAGTCCTTGTAAAATAAGACTGTGGTACCCTGATTCCCCTCACAGCCAGTTTCTCAGCTAAAGCTCAAGTTCACCTTTCCTGGCCATGCACTGACAGGCTGTGGGCTGGGAGCAGTGCTGTAGCTCTTACACCATCCTCCTTTTCATTAAAAAATCCTCCCAGGGATCTGTTCTCTTGCTGGTGCCTTGAGTCTTTTGAAAAGAAAATTGCTTTCTGTAGCAATGAATTAAACCTCCAAAAAATCAGGCCATACCTTTTTTAGACCTTTTGAGCAAGAAAAGGGCATTATTTCTGCTTGTACAGTCAGTGAACCCTGAAATTTAAAATAGCTGTGTGCCTTTCTTCTTCACCCAATGAAGAGAAGAATGAGAGACACAGAATAGCAGACTTTCCGTTTTTTAACTAGACATGGGTGGGTCCACTCAGTTACATGTATGTCACCATTATTATATGGAAGTCTTCCAATTGCAGGAACCTACTCAGGCTTTTTCTTAATCAGCTTGGTATGTGATCTCCATAGACTTGAAAAATTCAGTATTGGTGGTTTCAGGACAGGTGAGACCCCCAGAATACCCAGTGGTTGCAGAAACCTGCTCTTGCCTGACTCCATTCACCACCTGGAGTTTTCTGCTGGCCATGCTGCCTCCTCCTCTCTACCCTTACAGTAGATTTTGTCACATTTTTCTTCCCAGCCTTGTCCACAGCCCAGCCTTCACCTCATGCTGAAGGAAATGTTCTCACTTTCCACCTTAGTGCAAGTACAGTATTTTGTCAGAAATGAAACAATTCAACATTTGTGGCTGTAGGTGTTTGACTCATAAGTTGTTATGGCCATTCTTGGATGTGTTGGGAAGATATTTATTATAGGACTAATTAATTATTTTGGGCTTCTGTCTTTAAAAAGAGCATATTGTAAAACAAACTCCTTCCTCTTTCTATGGTAAACATTATGGAAAATTTCTTATATCTAACATTTCTATATATATTTAGAACACTTCATGGGGTTGTTTCCAGCTGGGCTGAGCTGCTGTTCCAGGGCTAACCAGTAGCAACATCTAGATTTCCACATAGGACTGAGACCAGGTTCCACAGCAGAAAATTCTGCCTAGTTTTGGTTCCAGGATCAGTGCAGAGGTCGGTGCTTCCTCCCTAGATGTGTGCCTTAAGATGAAGAGTCAGAAGAGCCCTGTGGGTCTGGTGTCAGAATCCATCCTCTGTGAGCAATAGGGCTCCTGTTCCTGCAGGAATGGCTTTGTTGGATAGAAAGCACTTGGACAGGGGAGGGTCTTCAGTGAGATGCAGTTACTGTGCTTCTGGTAATAGCTGTAGCATTTTGGAAGGTGAGAGGATGAGGTAGGAAGGAGCAGGAGCAGGACATAGTTCTGGGAGCTGTGTGTGTCATGGTGCAGCAACTGGAGCAAGCCCAGGCATGTGGGTGGGTGTGTGACTGAGTGTGTGACTGCTGGAGGACATGGAGCTGGACAAGGGGGAAAGGGCCTGGAAGCTGGGGGTGTCCATGTGTATGTGTCTCTAAGGACAAGGACAAAACTCCAGGAGGATCTGGGGACCAGATGAACCAGGGAAGTCCCAGCCACTGCTGGAGAGGTGGTTGGATCTGGGGGTTAACTGAGACCCTGGAGTGTGTACACAAGGGTGTGTAAGTGTCTGCTGGCTTAGGGTCAGCTACCAAGTGCCTGAGCCCAGCTGCTGGAGGGATTTACTCTGCACCTGTGTACCTGCAGATATTTTCCACTAATTCGGCCTCTTCCCCTAATGTGAAGTAGTTGTGTCTCATTCTCCTTGGGCAGATACTGCCAGTTACAGCTTGGAAAATTTGAGGACAAAAAAGAGAAGGGAAGCCAGCAGAGTGCCCCAAAATGCTTTGCAGACATGGGAGGAATTCATTAATCAGCAAAGCTGTGCCAAGACGTTTCATTCCACACCTCTTTTGTGTTTCAGCCCTGGCCCAGTGTGTCCAACCTGGCCAAGGATTTCATCGACCGCCTGCTCACGGTGGACCCCAGTGACAGGATGACGGCCCTTCAGGCCCTGAAGCACCCGTGGGTGGTCAGCATGGCAGCCTCCTCCTCCATGAAGAACCTGCACCGTTCCATCTCACAGAACCTTCTCAAGAGGGCGTCCTCCCGCTGCCAGAGCACCAAGTCAGCTCAGTCCACCCGCTCCAGCCGCTCCACCAAATCCAACAAGTCGCGGCGCGTGCGGGAGCGGGAGCTGCGGGAGCTCAACCTGCGCTACCAGCAGCAGTACACGGGCTGAGCTCCTGCCCTGCCACAGGTCTGCTCTGTGCTGCAGGTGTGCACACACTCAGTGAGGAACAGCCAGGTTCCTCCCTCCCTCCAGGTGATCCCCCCATCCATCCTCACCCCGGGCGGAGGAAACGGAACCTTGTGGCCGTCACACCCTGCGAGCTGTGCCACAAATGGGGGAGTCCCTGTGGGCTCAGAGCCTCAAGGAATGCGCGAATTAAGGAGCCACGTGGGGAGAAGAGCTCTTTCTGTAGCCCAGGAGCTTGGTTGTTCATAGTTATTTATTAATTCCAGAGCGTTTAGTTTCTCTCACTTGCGTATGGAAAAAAGAAGAAATCACTTGGTGTGTCTGTGCATGCACGTCCGTGTGTGCACGTACACGTGTGGGGGTGTATATCTATTTAAAATTATATATACACAGATTTTTGAGCTGGTTTAGTCAGACTCCGTGGTGCCTTTGCAGCAAAGCTGGAATGAGTCATGTGCAGTTAGAAGTGGGATAGCTCTGACTCACTGCTGTGCTGCCCACCAGCTCCTCGCCAAAGAGATGCCAGACAGCAGTTTTCCACGAGGGCTGGGAAGCTGTGAGGTTTTCCCCAAGGGCTGCCATCCTCCTGATGACATCAAGGATCTACTTGCTTGATGACATCAAGGGTTTACCCCTGGAATTGTCCTTTCCCTGTTTGCAGCAAGAACCAGTGCCTGTCAAGCAGGGTTTGTTGTTCTTGTGGCTCTGTTGTGTCTCTGATGTGTTACACCTTGCACCTTTCAGAAGAAGATTGAGAAGGTTGAGGTTTTTTGTGCTAAGGGGAAAAAAGAGAGGGGAAGTTTTGAGGGTGTGCTTCCCACCCCAGAGCTGGGATGGGCTATAACCACTGTAAGCACAGAGTTACTGACCATGTCACTGCACCAGAACTTTGGTGGTTCCAGGCTGCTCCCTGCTTGCACATTTGACAGGGCTCCCCAGCTTTGTGTGCCTGTGCTGCCACAGCACTGCCATCCCTGCTTTGGGACAGTGGTGGTGGGAGCTGTTGGGGTGGCCACAAATGGCTCCCACAGCATCAGGGTAAGGGCCTTAGTAGTGGAAGCCCAGTCTGGGAGCGTCAGCAATGACAATGCCCTGGAGACATTGTACAAAAGCCCTAGAGCTGTGAGGAATGACTTAAGCTCACCAGGAAAAAGCTGCATTTCAGGTGTCCTTGTGCTGTGTAGGTCTTACGAACGACTCAGGGGGCGTGGGGGCTGCAGAGCTGAGTTTTGTGCAAGCCTGCTGAGATATCTTCCCAACTAGTTAGAGCAGCAAAGTGGGGCTGATGGCACAGGGGCAGGATGGATTTGGCTTGTCATGGTAGCAGAGACAAGATCAGCAGTGAAGGAAGATGCTGGGGTTTGAAACTTCTTTTACAAAGCCACACGATTTGCTTTGTGCTGTGCACTTGGGGAGGGCTTGCTGGGCTCTGGGCTGGAGGTGCAGGCAGTCCAAGCTCCAGGGGCTGGTGAGCTTGGCCTTTTCCTAGGATTGATGCTTCAGTTCAGCAGGGCTGAAGTGGTCAGTCACATCTCCAGGGAGCTCTCACTGTCACTCCTAGTCAGCAAACAGCAAAGCAGCTTTAGTGAGAAAAGATTTGAGTTTTCTGTGCTAAAGCAAAGAAAAGGGGGATTTCTGGGGGTGTGCTTCACACCCCAAAGGTGAGATGGGCTGTAAATACATGTAACCAGCCTAGTGTGCCCAAGCATGTGGTGGGGAATACAGCAGAAGAAACTTTGTGTGGTTTTGCATGTTATTTTGAAAATTCCACATCCTTTGCAGGCTGCCCTTTCTCTGAGCAACCCATCCTACCATGTCACATGCAGTCTTTCTTCCATCAGCATTAACAGATACTGCAGAATTCCCTACTTTTTTTTTTCAACTCTGGACTGCAAACAAAAATGTTTTTGGCATCTTTTACCTCCTCACGTTGTTTTTCCCTAGTTTGTTACCATGAGCTATAAACTAGATGTGGTTTCTTACAAAGCAGGCAGCTTTCCACATTTTGTTTCATGAACAGTTCAGTGTCCCTCATGGTACTGCAAACAGCTCTCCGGAGACAGGAGCCCCTCTAAGGCCAGTATCCAGTGGGCTGTGGGGGCCCTGCAGGTCAGGTGGTGGCAGTCCCTCGGAGCACTTCTGGTTCTGAGCCATTACTTGAAGATGCTTTGGTGTGTTGGGAGCATCACTGCAGGCACTGTGACTGCTTTTACCTCCTGGCTGCTCCCATGGCCCTCCCCACGTTATCCTGCATATCTATCCATAAAACAGGGATTTTGCCTGTGTGAAAGGGTCAGACTGATGAACTGAGCCAAGACCTCTAGAACTGAGACCCTTCCCCTTAACCACTAAACCGTCAAAATGCACAGGCATCATGCAGATGTCTGCCCATGCTGTTCCTTTATCCTTCTCTTATGGGATTAGGAATACATAAACCTCTGGGCTAACCAGGCTTGTTTCTCTACCTTCCAAAGCAGAAAAAGAATCTTCTCATCTGTGACAATTTTTGCTTCATTGATCTTTTCCGCAACTGTTTTTTTCACCAGGAAAAGTTCAGGTCCTCAGGCACTCCATTGCTTGGGAATTGTAGGAGGAAGACCAAGGCTATTCCATAAAGAGCTTTGGCTTTTCCAAAAAAAGAACTCTAATTCTTTCACAAATGCAATGTTTTCTTGTTTGCATGGAAAAATCAATGTAAACTTGGGAAAATCTCTATCGGCTTTCCTTCCATCATTCAATTTAACACTCTTGACTCACTCCCTCTTTTTTTTTTTCTAAATCCAGTATTTGTAGGAATTTTGCAGCCAAACAATAACAATGAGGGGAGATGAGCAGAGCTGTTCAAGTCACCCTGGAGTCCTCAGTGATCTTTCACTCAGTCTGGAAAACTGTGATGGTCCAAATGCCATGTTGGAAGGTTCAGCTTAAGAAAATTCCTCAGGTGCTTTTATTCTTGCAAGTGGGACATGTTTTCAGTTGGGTCTGGTGCAGAGGAGGACAGGCAAAGTGCTGTAATTCTGAGCCATAGTCCAGGTGCCTTCAATCTGTCCTCTAGGAAGCTCTTCACTGTGAATTACCTTGATCATCTGTCTTCATTCCACAGGAGCACCTCAGTGCTCAGTTGGTCTTAAGTCTCAGGAGTTTACACTTTTCAGGAGTGCCTTTTTTGGGGGATTTTAGAAACTAAAATCTCTCTGAAAAGGTGTTTTCTGCTCTTTCATGTAGTTTTTTAATGTCCTTCTTTGACTCTTAATGGTGGTTCTTCTTTGGCTCGCAGAGTGTTTTTTGGAAACCTTCTTCTGGTCCTGAATGTGCAGGGAGGACAGAGGTGACACCTGTCTGTTCCAGACTCACCGAATGCAGTCCCTGCGTTAGCTGGGGTGCAGATCTGAGTGCTTCTGTTCTGCCTGCTGTGGTTCGCGCAGGGGAAGTGGAGTCGGAATGACACCTAGTGGCAAATCGTGGTGTGTCCTTGTCCAAGCACAGCCCTCTCCTCCGTTTCTGGGTGAGATGCTCTTTGAGGGTGGTTTGTCTTTTGGAACTTAGCAGTACTGTGTAATACAATCCCATCCTTTTGTCCTGGGAGTTCGGCTCTCTTGGGAGAGAGAATTACAGCTTCAAAGAATGTGGCCTGTTGGTTCCTTGATTTTTATTATTTTTCTTGAGGGTTTTTGGAAAAGAATGTGAAAAAGTCTTCCAGAAATTGCATTAGAGGGTCTAAAGCTTTACATCCAGGTTTTGAGTGTAGTGTATTTTCCTAAAATAGCACTTACCAGTCCATGTTCAATTTACTTCTCACTCAGGCTTCTAAAAATCTTAACACATCAACCCAGTGGGGATAGAAACCTCCCTTCCTTCAATCCTGAATAAGTTTGTGCTATTTAACACTGCAGTTGTGATAGCATCCAGATGCTCCTGCTCTGTGTTGTTCTTGGAAGCACACAGCTGTACGTGAGGGAAAGCTTGAGAGCCTTGTGAGGAGCTTGGGCTCAGACTTGCTGGCTTTGCTAGTGATGTGGAAACCAGCTGCAGTGTAGGAATCTGAGTACTTTCCTCTTTTAGGCCAGATATTCTCTGTTCTGGTAATTTACACTATTTCTGAGGCCCTGCTCCATCTCTCGGTCCTGTTTTCTACCGGATGTTTGGCTGCAGTACTGAGAGTCAACTTTTATCTGATGCACAAACTGGAATAGGAATGATGGTTCACTTGGCTGCTGGGCAGCAGCTCTGGCTTTGGCTCTGCAGGAGCTGTGGTGAGTTCTGGGGCAAGGTAAAAGCTTCTGTATGGTGCCTTTGAGGACCTGCAGTGCAGGCTCAGCTCAGTCTTGTACCACATAGGGCAGCTGCTGCGTGGCTGTTACAGGCTTCTAATTAGGCTGTGTGGGGCCATATTGTTTTAAGTAATGATACTGAAGATTTGGGGGGGTTGAGGTGGGATAAATTAAAATCTCAGTTGTTTGACTAAATTTAGTTTTCTAAATGATGCGAAGCACACAGATACTGGCTTCTTTGGCACCAGTGTGAGCCCTAGAATTTGCAGGGAGGGTGGTCGTGTCCAGACCTCTCACCCACTCAGCTTTCTCCTGGGAAGTGTCACGAAGTGCCTGTACCACTCAGTGCCTGTACCCAGCCCCAAGTTGTCTTCACCACTCTTGGGAGGGTTTTGGTGCTTTTCTTGACCACTCAGTGTCCTCTTTCACGCTGGATTAAGCGTGCAGCACTCCAAGGCAAGTGCCTGCATGTCAGGTGTGCCTTACTGTGCAGAAAACTTCCCAAAGAAATAAATGTGAACACCAGGCGTGTGCGGTGGCAAGCGGCATCACAGAGCTCAGTGCCTCGGTGTGCTGAGGGCAGCAGGAGCTCTGCCTGGTGACAATTGTCCCTTCTCCCACTGTCCCCCCTGCCTGATGACGCTGTAAATCCCTCATGTGTGACGGGCGAGCTGTGGCTGCTGTTGCAGAGGTCATTGCCCTGTTTGTCTGCTGAAGGTGGAATGGCTGCGTGGAGCAGATCCACGGCCCCAGCGAGGTGTGTCACAAACCAGCAGCTCCTGCGTGGACGCCCAGATGCCGTGAGCTTTCCTGTTGCCTTTCACTGCGGAAAGAACCTCCCGGGAAGCCCTTGGGATCGGGGATCTTCCGGCACTCGATGTTATTTTTGGTTGCCCAGTTTCCGGTGCTGGGTTGGAACGGTTTGGAAGCGACTCCGGTCTCATCGGTCATTCTCCTCATGGGACTGTGTTGAGAAGTGTCCCATTCTGTGCCTTGCCTTTTGACTCCTGGCTTTACTCTAAGGACTGTCCTGTCAGATGAGGTAGGACCCATTGTAATTAGTCTGTAATGTTCAAGTTAGAGTGTACAGAATTATTTATTTGGTGTACTCGGTCTTCTAAAACATGTCCATGTATTCTGTGTACCCCATGGCTCTGCTGTCCTTACTTCTGCCTGTGGATCACCTGTGGGCTGGCTGCTGGAAGGCAACGCCTTCCAGGCTGGGAATGATGGTCAGTAAGTATGTGGAGAGCCAGAATGTGCTCACCCCTCTCTTAGGTTCTTAAATCATAGCAAGAGGTACTAAAGTGCCCATCAAAGGGTTTGCTGGTTTCTTTAACACAGCTGCCAGGCCAGGAGCTGCCCAAGGGAGACCTTGTGTGGGGCTGGGATGTCCATGGGTTGCCCTGGATGAGGCAGGCACTCAGCCTGTTGCTGGAAGGTGCAGTTGGGAGGCTGAAGAGGCACTTTAGGACATTCTATTTATTTTTCTTTAGCTGTGAGGTGGTAGACTGGGCCAGAGGAATGCTCTGGTTTGTCTACAGCTGCTCATCACCTCTCCCAATTTCACTCAGAGGAGCTTTTATGGACCAACAGGAGAACTTGTAGTATCAAGTGAGTAATGCACACCTCTTTTGAGCCACCTCCTCTCCAGAATTTTCCAGGGGCAGAGGATCCCATCCCAGTGGTGGCAGAGCTGACAGAGAGCTCAGCACACAGACCAGATGATCCATAGTGCTGCAGTTGGTCACTGCTGTTTGAAGTTCCCTATAGCCACCAGTTCTCTCTGCCTGAATGGTCCAGCCCCACATCTCTGTTGTTCACTTGCCTTTAAGGTCAGTTAGATGCTCCCTGCAAAGCAGACCACTAAATAAAACTAACTCTTACCCAACCTAGGCTTTACTTGAGACAATTGTTATTTATTTTAATTCAATCATATGGGCCAGACTATTTATGTTTGCCCTCCACTGATGTTTCATACCTCTTCCCATCAGTGTGTCTCTGTGTAGTGTCACACTCTGCTTAATAGAGTGATTACAATTTGAGGGCTGTGATTCACACAGCAAAGGTGTTGTATTACCTTCACATCACTGGTAAGGAAAACTAAACCCCACACTTAATTTTGGGACAGTCTGATCCTGCTTCTCTCCACAGTGCCTTATCACCAGCTCTATTTTGAGCTGCTGGGAACCAGATTGTAATTCATTGAGCATGTATCTTGCTACTCCCATGTCACACAAGACTTTTTTTTTCCACCAGCCATTGTCTCAAGAACCCATTTGAGTAAAAACCTGTCACCTGGCCTTGAAATTTGTTTTCAGCCTTAAATTTTCTTTTGCAATGGCCTTCAGTTTCCCACTGTTAGCTGGCAGATCTGCAGGTGTGAAGCAGCGTGCTGTTCTCCAACCATCCCCTTCCACCTTCCCCAAGAGCTGGAGCTGCCCATGGTACTTCTCCCTTTCAGCTCTGTTTTCCCAGCTGCTACTCAAGTCATGGCTTTAAACTTCAGGCAGGGGTCCTTTAGGATCCTCTGCACCCACCCACACCCTCCTTCCTGCAAGCTGAGCAGGTGCTGAACTGCAGCTCCACAATCCCTTCTCTGGTGGCACCTCACACCTGGGCCAGCAGGAGGACCATTCTCCCAACCTTCAGCACTGCCTGGGTTGGTGCCAAGGTATGCTTGAAGACCCCCTGAGCAGCCTTTGAGCTACAGCCAGCCCTACTCCCCCTCTGCCTGAGTATCCTGTCCGAGTTTGGCAGTTCCCTCTGGGTCCCAGGTGGGCACCAAGCTCCAGCTCTGGGAAGTGCTGGGGTTTAGGAGAGAAGCATGGGGTTCCCCAGGCTCCTCCATGTGTCTTCCACCCCACTCTGCATCATAAGAAAGGAGCCAGAGGCAGTGCTTGGCACAAGCAAATGCTAGTACTTTATTAATCCCAGTGAAGGGATCACACTGTCCACAGATTTATCCCTGAGCAACGACGGCATCGATCCAGTTACGGAACTGGCTGACACGAGTGTACATGGCCGGAGTGTTGATGTTGCAGTTGGAGGATCCCCAGGACACAATGCCAATAAGAGTCCAGCCATTCCCAGTCTGGTACACCAGAGGTCCACCAGAGTCACCCTGCAGAGAAGATTCCTGCTCAGTGCTCCAAACTGGTCCCTGCCACCCCAGCCACCCGATCCCCTGCTCACAGCCGGGTGCTGTAGCTTAAATATCTGACTCCGTAAGTGCAAGACCTCATGTACCCTGCCCCTCCACCCTTCCTGTGATGCAATGGGAACTCAGCAAGAACCCACATATCCTCCTTCTCCTCCACCCATGCTGTGCAGCAGCAGCTTGGCTCCTTACCTGGCAGGAGGTGGCACCATTCCCACCAGCACAGATCATGGCACTGGTGATGGAATTGCCCCAGTACTGCCTGCACTGGCTCTGGGAGATCAGGGGCACGGTCACCTGCTGCAGGACTGTTGCCAAGGCTTGGGCTAGGGGAAAGAAGCACCATTAGGTCACCTCATTGTGGGTCTCCTGGAGAGCACACAGATGCTTTGGGCAAGCTTCCACTGGTGCATGGGTGCTGCCATACAAAGGGCGTTCCTTCTCTGTCCCAACAAACCCTTTCTTCCCGGATCACCTGGTGCAGGCAGCCCTGAGAAAGGGCAGGCTTGTGCCTGTGCACAAGTAATCGCTGGGTTACACACACACACCTGCACACATCTGCTCACTGGTACACGCTCAGACAGGGTTACTCCACTGCCCAGCTCCCCCCTTCCCACACGTTCAGGAGATGTCACCCCAACAGGCACCCCTGGACCCTCAGAGCCCTGAGGAAGAACAGCAGCTACACACAGCCCTCCCTGAAGCTGCAGCCTACGTACTGTTGGGGTTGGTGCGTCCCCAGCCGGTGGTGACAGCCCAGGCATTGCTGGGCAGAACCAGGTTGGCAGGGGCCAGACAGATGGTGGACACCCGGGATCCCAGCTGGGCAGGAGTGGACAGCCTCAGCAGGGTGATGTCGTTGTTCATGGTGTTGGGGTTCCAGCCGGGGTTGGTGATGGCCTGCAGAGAGGGATACACCACAGCAGTTCCTGCCTGCCCTGGGGGAGCAGCTCCAGCACGGAGCTGCAGCCCCGTCCCAGAACCGCGCCCGCCTGGCTCACCCTGGACACGGTCTTCACTTGAACGGCCTCAGCATTGGAAGCAAGGCTGTATTCCCCGAGGACAACAACGTGGGAGAGCGGGCTGTGAGAGGTAAGAGGGAGTCAGAGGCAGTGTCCAGCCAGCACCCCGGGTGGGAGCAGCGCTGGGGGCAGCCACCCAACAACAGGGGACAACTGGGGAGGAAGCCCTGGGCTGCTCGGGCCTTTGGGGCTGACCCGAGTGCCACTCAGAGATGCCCAGCACGCTCCGAGCCCCTGGCCCTGCCAGTGGCACCGGCGTGGCTGGCCAGGCATCGCTCCTTACTTGAAGTTGCAGTGGGCAGCTGTGACGACCCAGTACTGGTTGATCAAGGAGCCACCGCAGAAGTGGGATCCTGTGCGGGTCTGGGGAGGGAAGAGGAAAGAGGAGCTGGGGCTGGGCGAGCTGAACACCCCCAAGCTGGGGACAGGCAGAGTCCCCTTGGTGCCCAACTGTGGCACCCAGCTGGCCATGACAGTACTCAGGGAATGGGACAGTGCTGTACCTGCAGGGACACCTGCCAGGGCCATGAGCCGGGCACAGCGTTCTGCCCGTTGACAATCCTCTCGTTGTAGGTCACTGAGGGACTGACGGCAGGCACCCCACAGCCTGCAGGAGAGGCACAGGGGCACAAGGATCACCCAAAAGCTCTGGACTCATATCTGAGGGCTACCTGTGCTGGTGTGGGTGGCTCTGTGTCACCCTCTCTGGCATCCTGCTGCACCCCGAGGACCTTCCCATACCCATGGGCAGCACTTACCTGAGACAGCGCTGGCGAGGGCCAGACAGGCAACTACCCACAGGAACGCCATCCTGAAAGGAGATAGGCTGAACCCCTGAGGACCACGAGCTTTATAGCAGCCAGGGAGCCACGTGGCTGGTCAGGTTAAGGGTCCCTGTGGCCTTGTGTCAGCTGGGGGCAGCAGTGACGGGTACATACCGTACCACACGTAAATAAGGACGTGGGAAGGTACTGTCAAAAGACACCTGGGGGGCTTGGGCTTTTGCTGTCATGAGTTGTGTTAGTTCTGACTGCAGCCTGTGGAGCTGGAGCAGGAGAGCACCACAGGGCTGTGATGGAGGGCACAGGGGACTGGTTGTGGGCACACAGCTGGGGTAACAGTGAGGCTAGACATGCTGGGATGAGCACCAGTGCCTGGGGTGGGAGTCATCCCATGCTTAGACTTGTTTCATATCCGCTGGGACTAGAGGTGTTTTTCCACATGGCCATGAACTCCTGGCCTGGGCCAAAGCTGGTCCCAGCTGGATGTTCCCAGGGCTCAGGGCCATTCATGTCCATAGTGCAGATAAACAAGTCCCAGAGCCAGCAGGGGCAGGTGGGGAGGGCAGACACCTTCCCAGGCAGGTGGGAGCTGTGGCCAGTTGGGCAAGCTCACCATGAGCCCCAGGGAGGACAGTGGGCACCTCCCCAAACTGAGGTTGAACCCTTCACTGAGCATCTCCCTAGCACTGCAGCCACTTGACCCAGGGCTGGGGAGCACTTGGTCCCCTCTGTCCTGGATAACAGGGTGTGTAGTGTCTGCATCATCCCCTGTGTCCTGGGTGATCTCCTGGGCTGGCACAGGGTGCAGACAACCAGGTCTGGGGTGATGCTGAGCATGGGATGGAACCCTCCCTCTCTGTGCCACCCACAGACCCTCCAGGGAGCAGAGCCTGGACACTAGAAAGCAAGTTCAGAGCTTAGGCCTTTATTTCCAGCAGTGGTACCATGCAAGGACAGTGGGATGTGACCCATCCTAGGGTGGGAAGCATGGCAGAGCATGGAGGTCGCCCAGGGCACTGCAGGGGCTGGGCACAAGAGTGTAGGCAGAGACACAGACTGCTCCTGATCTTCATATGGCATCTGGGAGGACATGCCAAGGGCTGGGCAGCAGCAGAGGATGGAGGGAGAGCCAGAGCTCAGGGTGGTGCTGCCCATCACAGAGGAACCTTGGAGCAGGACAACACACCAAGCACAACTATGCTCTCCATGCAGATTGAGAGCCTCCAACTCCAGTCCTGCCTTGGATGCTGGCACATGAGCCAGAACCAGGAGTCTGGCAGGTGAGCAGGAACTCAGAGCTGTCCTTTTGTGCCAGCAGGGATAGGGGCTGATGGCACTGTCCAGTGTGGAGACCACCTTGTGCTCTTCTCAGCATTCATGAGCCATGATGAGCCAGTTCAACTGCTCCCTACCAGCCATGCAGGACCCAGCCTGGTGGAGCAGCAACACCCAAGCCCAGGGCTGAGCCCAGAGGACCTCCCATGGCTGAAACCCTCCTGCCAGTCTGGTCCCAGCAAGGCTCCAGTCTGCCTCAGAGTTGGAATTACAGCCTCCATTGCTGGGACACACTGGCTCAGGGGGCTGTCTGGAGACTTGGGCAAACCCAAACATCCCTGCAGCCCCGTGGAGATTTGAAGTTGTCCCAGCTGCAGATTATTGTCCATTCTGCAACTCTTCTTTCTCCTGCAGGCAATGGGCCTGAGCCTGAGCAGCTCTCAGTCACTGTCCCAGCAGGCCAGCAAAATAGGTACGGGTTGGATTTCCCCCAGTCCAGGTATCCCAGGACTGGTGCTCATGGGGCAAGACCAGAAGAGGATGGCCTTTATCCAGACTGTCCCCAACACAGGGCAAGGTGCTGTGTGTAGGGGATGCCACATGTCACCTCCATTCCCACCACGTACAGCCCTACCTGGGACCAGCAGGGCACCAGTGCCAGGCAGGGTCAGGCACACTTGCCCTTGCGAAGGCAGAAGGGCAGCTCCTGCACAGGGACCAGGATGGTGCTGAAGATGGGCCGGTAGCCCTCGGGCAGGACCTGGGGGTGCTGAGCCATCATTTCCAGCACCACGTGCCGCACTTCCTTGGAGACGTCCCCGCGGATGTCCAGCAAGGTGGAGATGTGCTCATCGCTGGGCAGAGAGCCAGGGGTGAGCCCGGGCACTGCTCGTGTCCTGCAAACCTCCCCCGAGCCAGAGAAGCCAAGCCAAGACCAGGAGAAAACAGGTACTTTGCACCAGGCAAAGTAGCATTTTCGTGAAAACAATCCCCCCAAATCTTTTGAATTTCTTTTGGACATTTCCAATTTGGTGTTTTGTCACTTTTCACAGTTTGTTTGCCTACCAAATACAGATGTGCATGTGCCACAGCAGAACTGCTGTTTTCTTTACTCCTTTGCTCTTGGGACTTTTCAAAAACCCCTCAAATCTGGAGCATGGGAAAGGGAAACCTCAGGGAGAAGGGGGTAAAGACTCAGGTTTCTGCTCTGCTGTGTCACATCACAGGGTGCAGCCCAAGACTGGCTCTCCTGGGCAGGCTCACACCTATCCTCTCCTGCAGGGAGTACCTTACCTGACATCGGGGTACTTGGTGATGAAGCCCAGCACCTCCAGGCTGAGTAGTGCTGGGTCTTTGAGGCAGATCAGCTCCCGCAAGGCAAACACAGCCTCCAGGCTCTGCTGGCTCCCGTCCAGGCCCTGGGAGGGAAAGCAGCCAGGTGTGAGACCCCGAGGTTATCTCACGGGGAGACAGCTGCGTCCTCAGTGCCCACCTGGGGACCTGAGCCCCTGCAGCTGGTGTCTTCCCACTCAGCATGTCCCGCCCACCAGGGGCTGCTGGGCAGGGTGATGGTCCCCAGAGTCCCTAATCCAGCCAGTTCCTCCCATATTGGCCTCACAACCACCCAAGTGTAACAGCCCCGTTTGCTCGTGGGCTGTGGGCAGGAGGGGAGCAGGAGGGTGATGCTCCCTTTCCGTGGCACAGCCCCGGCTCCCCACCGCACCCAGCCCCTCTCACCAGGCTACAGAAGAGCTCCCGGAGCTGCGTGGCGTCCTGCAGCAGGCGGTGGCACAGCTGGCCCCGCTCCTCCCGGTTCTTGCACACCATTTTCCTCTGCAGGAGTGCCCGCAGGTACTGGTTGGCCACCAGGAGCTCGGTCTCCGCCAGCAGGAGCTGGGCAGGGGACAGCTGTTAGCGCTGGCATTGCCTGGGTGTCCAGACCCCATCCCCCAAGGAAAGGCAGAGGCAGAAAGGGCTGATACAACACCAAGCCATGGGAACAATCTCCTGGGATGCCCTCTGACTGAAGGGTCAGAGAAAACAGCTGGATTTGGGGGAAACCCTGAACATCTCCGTGTGGCGGTGCTCTCTGGGCTGCTCCGGAGGAACAAACTCTCCAGCATTCCCAGCACCCTGCACCCCAGCACGGCCCCCTCTGCCCAGCCTCCCTGTCCCACAGACAAGCAGCCGTTCGAAGGAGGTACCGTGAACACAGGTTTCCTGACGCGGGAGAAGTCCTTTGCATACTTGTCAATCACTTCACACATGCTGCCGACCAGCTGGGACCCGGAGAGCCACTTGCGGGAAGGCAGCTGCAGGCAGAGGGGCTGGGGGGAGCAGAGGAGCAGCGTCTGTGCCCTGCGGCACCGCAGAGCTGCCAGCTCAGGGCAGCACAACACCCACGGCTGCTGCCTGGCACCACAGCCACTTTGCCTTGCAAAGCCTCCAAGCCCCTGCTGCCAGGCAAAACTCAATGTAAAAACAGCAGAGTGGTTCAGCTTAAAAAATTATGGCAACACTGTGGCTGTCCCTCCCTGATACCCTGAGAGCCTCATTTTGGGGCTTTATCTGGGTCGTGATGTGCACCTGAGGTGTGGGCAGTGAGCTGCTCCTCACACACTTGCTTTTGGCCTGTCCTGCTGGGGTTTTATTTTTAATTTTCACTCCTCCCCACTTCCCTTGTGTAGACATAACACGTTTTTTGATTTCCTACTCCTGCCTTGCTGTCCTTGCTTGTCTTCCTGCTTGCAGGCACACACTCCTTCTGTCTGTGCTGGGGCCACTGCTGCCTGCAAGCTCTTCACCCTTTGGCTCTTCCTTTGTTTTCATGGCATTCAAACCTTAAATAGTAATGTCGTTAATTATTCCAGATTTTTGGTTCAGACTCCAGGAAAGCTAAATTTGACTACACTAGCAGGAAACTACTTGGGCAGTCACACATAGATTCGTATCCTCCACACAGACTTTGCTGCTCTCCAGCTGGTTTTCTGCCATGGAACAGCCAGAAGAAGGAGCATGAGGCAGCTCAGGGGGGCTGTGGCTCCTGGTCTCTGTCCGTTAGTGATTTGGGGGCCATGAGCCATCTGCCCCAGCGATATGGGGTGGTGCTGCTGGCAACAGACATCGGGTGGTTTATCAGGGTCTGGGGGACAGGCTGGCAGAGATGTCTGCAGGGTGATAGCAGGGTACAGAATACATGGCAGGGACCCGAGCAGGAATAAACTCGAGCCTGGGGTGTTGCAATAGGGCTGTTCTGGCTGGGTTCAGCTTTTATTGCAGCCCTGTCAGCCTCAGGTGCTGGACCAACATACCTGCAGGTCCAGGAGCAGCTCCTCCAGCAGCAGCTGGGTGGCTTTCTTCTGCATCCTGTCCAGAGCAGCCTGGAGGGATGCAGGGACTTCTCTGCAGGCAGAGTCAGGATGCAGGGAGGAGACAGAATTGCTAGGAGAGAGAAGAGAGGGTACAGGTAGCCTGGGAAGCATAGTGGGGACACTGAGGCCGGGGAGGATGGGGGTGGGTGTTGCTATAAGAGCTACCAGGTGCTGGTGCAGGTTACCTGAGAGCCAGGTTGTTGTTGAGCACGGCCAGCAGGTGGGAGATGTAGTACTTGGGAACGGCCCGGTCCTGCTGGTGCTCCTTCCCACACTGCACCAGAGCTTCCCGCAGGCTGCAACACAGCGAGGCAGCCGTGACGGGCAGGCAGAGCCCCAGGTGTCCCACCACAGGCACCTGGCCCTGGGATGCTCCTGGGGACACATGGACCTCCCACAACCCTCCCAGCTCACTTGGCTCCTTTCAGATCCTGCCACCAGGTTGGAGAGTGACAGGTCATTGGGCAGGGTGGGACAGTGGGGTCATTCTGGATCCCCTCTGGGAGGGCTCAGCAGACAAGAATTTGGGGCAGCAGGGCCCAAGAGCTGATGCCCCCAAAGGCTGAGACAGCAGCCCCATGGGTAGACAGGCTGCTGAGCCTTCTGTGGCCTGGATGAACATTGGGTGCCCCACAGCAGATCTCCACCACCAGCCTGTGATGCTTGGCCATGGCCCCAGGGTCTGTGAGGGTGGACAGGGGGTGTGAGTGGCTCCACTGACCGGCCCAGGAATGCCTCCAGCTCCTCCAAGGCCATGTTGTAGATCTTCTGCTGCAGAGAGTCGGTGATCAAGGAAGCCACCTGGATGTTCTCATTCAGCATCTGCAGCAGAAGAGGAAAGTTGAGGTGATTCAGGGAGAGCCTGCAGGCCACGGACTCAGCATGGCCATGCCCCATCTGCACCCATGTTCTTGGGGTCCCACCTGCATGACAATGGCAGGCAAGGCTGAATGGAAGAAGCCCTGATGGTCTGTCTCAGGTTCCTCTTCCTTGAACCATTCTTTGAACTCCACGTCCAGGGTCCTCTGCATCCACTCGAACACACATGCCTGCAGGAGGGACACCCACCACAGGCAGCCCAAGAAGCCAAGTACAGAATCCCTTGAGACCCAGCATAGCACAGCAGCAAGTCCTGGGCCTCATCCCAGGCTCATGGTCTGCAGCTGCTGTCAGAACAGATGCTTGGCTCAGTGGGAGTCACTAGGTCCCTGTCTCACTCACTCACCTTGACTTTCATCACATATCTCCTCTCTGTCTGATCCACAAGCTCAGAGGACATCAAGGGATCCAGAGCAGAAACGTCCACTTCTGGGAGGAGGTCAGGGTGACCCATCATCTCTGGGCTGGAGGGGAGAGGTGGGGCAGGGCTGGGAAGGTCCTGTTTTCCAGGAGTTCCTACCTGCCCCTCTGCCCTCCTGGTCATCATTCCCTGGCAGCCAGAGACACTCTCCCAACCCATCCATGAGCAACAACCTAGCTCAACAAGCATCCCCTGCTTGGTTGGTGCTGACCTGTGGTACACACGGAGCGCCCACTCAAGGAGGAGGAAGAGTCCCTGTTTGTCCAGGTCCTCCCGCAGGATCTCCTGGAGGTGGCTGGTGAGGGCCTGGTGGTAGGTGGCAGTGCAGACACTGAGGATGTTGTAGTGAGCTGGGACACACTGGACCATCAGGTCCTTCACCACACGCAGCTCAGACACGATGTCCTTCTGCAGCGCTGCCAGGTGCTTGGCCAGCCCCGGCCCCTCAGCATCCATGCGGGGAGTGTGGAAACGGGCTCCTGTGATGGTGTCCTGGAGGACCTGGTAGAACTTCTGCCTCCAGCCCTTTGGGCGGCCAGGAGGCAGGAAGGTGGCTTCCAAGAGCAGAGTGTCATCTATTTTCTCCTCCCGCTCGATGATCCTCACAGCAGTAACAAAGAGAACGGGGTCCTCGCGCACCAGCCGCAGGCTGCTCCCCACAATGTCCCACAGCTGCTTGGCCAGGCTCTCGTTGAGGTCCTGCAGGCCACTGAAGTAGGACAGCACAGTTGTCTGGGCACTGGAGAGCCCGCGGAGGTGCAGCTGGGAGAGGATGTCATCCCGGAGTTGCTCCACCATCATGAGCTCCACATGAGCCTCCAAGAGATGCTGCCCATGGAGCAGCTGCAGGATATGGGAAAAAACCTCGTGGACTGTGGGAGAGGGAGGAGAGATGCCAGCACTGAGTGTGGAGATGAAGGGGTTTGCACCAGGGACATAGATACAAGTTATCAAGGAGATGGTGAGAGGAAAGGTCTGGGGCTCTGGGAACACCACTGGATCAGGCTCTGGGGAAGCAGGGATATCTCCAGTCACCCAGCTGGCAAAGCCTGAGTGACCTGCTCAGACTTTACCACCAGCCCTGCACAGAGCCCATGGTTGGACTGAGGTTTCCCCCAGAGCTTTCCAGCCCAAACTGACCAGGACTGGGCCAGTGCCTTACCCGAGAAGATCTGGGGCAGCACCTGGACCACCGAGGCCAGCTGCACATGCTCCTCCATCAGCTCCCTCATCTGCTGGAGGCCCTGGAAGTGGTCTGCGCTGTCGAGCAGGGCCCACCGTGCAGCCCCCAGGTCCTGGCACACGCTCTGCACCTCCTGGGCCGCCGACCGCAGCTGCTCCAGCCCTGCACTTACCCCCTCCAGGTAGGACTGGACAGTTGACTGGGGAGCAGAAAAGGGTGGAGGGGCAGTGGAGCAGCTCCAGAAGGCAGGAGGACTCCACACCGTTTGCCCCAACCCTGCATGATCTGTGTTGCAGGCACTCTCCCAGCCCAAGGTCCGGGGTAAACAGTAATCAAATGTCTCTTTCAGTTTTAAAAGATTACTTTGTTTCTGCAAAAGAGCAGTGGGTCACAGGGCTCCCATGTGCCCCAAAGGCATGAAGGACCTCAGTGGCCATATAAACCATCCTCCCAAACGGAGTGCCATCATTTCCAGCCCTGCAGTGGCACATCTTCATGCCCTATCTACTCATTTAACTCCCTGCTCCTGGTGCCAAGAATCACCAGCAGCAAGTTGCTTTCACTGAGGCCTCCCAGACAATTCATCCAGAGTCAGGACAAGAGAAACCATCTCTAAAATTATCAGGAGAAAGTTGTGGTGCTCAGACTGATTCAGTCCTGAGCTTAATAATTCCTTGGGTCATGCAAAAGGGGAGGCGGGTGAGGAGGGAGGTTTGCAGGAGGACTGGGACAGCCCTTACAAATATGTAGAGATGGAAGTTTTCCCTGTGAAGACCCACAGGCAGAGGCAGGTTAGTGCTCTGTGCCTCCTCCCAGCCGAAGGGCAGGGCAGTCTTTGGGGCTGGGATGGGCCAGTGATGGGGTGCGTTGAGTCCTGCACATGGAATGTGCTGAACCCCCTTGGTGTTTTATTTTGAAGGATGGTCAGAGACATAGAAGACTCCTTTGAACATTTCAGACACTGCCTGGGGGTAAGGCAGAGGGCAAAGGGGGTCTTCTCCCCCCAGTAATTGCACTTCACCCACCAAGCACCAGCCAAAGGAAAAGATTTTGTCAAAAGAGGACATACAGAACATTCACCGCGCAAGAACGGACCCTGGCTGAGATCCCTGCCTGAGGAGGGGGTGTGGCTGCAAATGTCCATGGGATGGGCAAACACACACCTTCAGCCGGGACTGGATGGAGCTGTTCCTCTGCGTCTCTCGTCTCCGATAATGCCCGAGCCCCTCCAGTTTCTCGGGGCGGTAAAACACTCCTGAAGCCCATTTCAGAGCGGCTCCTCTCGCCAGCTTCTCAGCCTTCTCTGCTTCCGGCCACTCCTCGTCTGGGGATGAAGCCAGGGGTCAGTGAGCACAACCGAGTGGGGCAGGAAGGGCCCCTGAGGCCAGAGGCAGGAAGCTCGCCGCCAGTGGACTTCCAAGCACACACGGACGTGGGAAGCTGGGCAGAGTGGCACCAAGGGGGTCCTTCTGCAAGGGCCCCCCAAGATGCCACCACCACGCCACGGGGTTGTCACAGCGGCTGTGGCAGCAAGTAGGCTGCCCTGGGGTGCTGTGACTCAGCCTGCCAGCCCAGATTGTCCCCAGGCCGAGGGCACATCCCGGCTGCTCCCCCAAACACAATGAGGAGGGTCTGATGCCACTTGGGAAGCTGTCAGTGGGGTCGAGACTCCAGCAGTGAGTCAGCAGGAGGGACGGGGAGATGGCAGCTCTCGCAGGAAGGAGAGCCAGGCTGAGGTGAGGATTGGAGACTCCTGGTCTCCTCAAAGCGCCCACGCAGCTGTGCCTCCCTTGACACAGGGTCCAAAGCCATGCCAAAAGCTCCCGGCCAGAGAGAAGGGCTGAGAACCAGCACAGTTATCACACACCATTTCCCAGTCCCCAGTGCCTGGTTTCATCATTCCCCCACCCCATCCCATCCCATCCCCAGCCACTCCCTGCAGCCGCCCGGGGCTGTCACCCAGTGCCAAGCCAGGCTCCTGCTCTGCTGGGGAGCCACTGGCAGCCTTGGGGACCAAGAGATTAGGGAGCAAGACAGCAGCTTTGAGGATAAAATGTGCGGTGAGCAGTACTGCCGCGGCGCAGGTATCACCATCAGGAAGCACAACCAGGCTGTCACCCCGCAAGGACACAAGGCACCAGCCCCGGCACAGAGAAAAGGTCCAGGAGGGTGGAGGGGTTGGTGAGGCAAAGGGCAAGGGAATCCCCAAAATGCGCTGCAAACAGCAGCAGCAGCATCCCTTCCCTGCCCAGCTCGCCGGCTCCCCGGGGCGCATCATCCCCGTTACCTCTGGGGCTGGCGGCGCGCTCGTCCTCCGCAGACATGCCCATGGTGTCCAGGCTGTGCGGAGCTGCGGGGCCAGGGCAGGGCTGCGGAGGAAGCCGGCTGCCGTTTCCTCAGCCGGAGCAGCCGCGCTCCTCAGGGCCTCATTGTGTTCCCGCAGCCGCGCTCAGGACGTCAGGAACGGGGGGCGGAGGGGAGGGGGGACACGGGAAGGCACGGCGACAGCCGGAGGTCTGGGGAGTAGAAATCACGGAATCAAAGGATCGTTTAAAGGAAAAGCCCTCTAAAATCATGGAATACCAGCCGTTAACTGCCAAACCCATAACTAAACCATGTTCCTACGTGAAACATCCATACACCTTTTTAACATACTCAGGGATGGAGACTTCACCACTGCCCCGGGCAACATTTTTCCAGTGCCTGACCATCTTCTTAATTAAGAAATTTCCCCTAATAGCCAATCTAACCCTCTCCTCACTCAACTTGAGGCCATTTCCTCTCGTCCTGGAGATCACACCCTGTCCACCCTCACCGGCACTCCCTGTTCTCCGGACACTCAGCCCTGTCCCTGCCCGCAGCGCTGTCCCCTCGCACCCACCCTGGCTCGGGGTGTCAGCGCGGTATCAGACCCCAGCCCACCCACAATGCGAGCCCACTCGAGGCTGGATCCACCATGAAGGGGTGAGCTGTGCCAGCCTGACCCGAAGGCGAGAACGTGGGGATGGACCCTCCATGACTGCGGATGGACCTGGAGATGTGTCCCTGCCACAAACTGCCTTCCCCGGGAACAGGCTGGAGGATTCCCCCGGCACTGGGTGTGTTGGAGCAGCAAACTGCCCCTGTCACCCGGGCGGTGAGAGCTGGGTACATGGCTGAGCTTTGGCTTCGGTACCACAGGGCGGGAGTTTGACTTTGGCACCGCAGAACGGCGAGGGGATGAATGCACCCTGGCTTTACCCGGGGGACCCCCAAACCGACGGGGCTGACCGAACACCGAGAGCAAAGCGCAACACCTCCCTAACCCGGGGAGGCGGCGGGGGGGAGTCCCCCGTCCCCGCCCCGTCGCCGTCCCCGCCCCGGAGGTTCCCGGGGAGCCCCGCGGCCCGGAAGCGGATGCGCGGCCCCGGAGCCGGCGGCGGCGGCGGGCAGATGGCGGAGTGCGGGGCGCAGCCCCCCGGGGGTGGCAGCGGGGCTGCGGGAGCGCCCAGCCGGCACGAGAAGAGCCTGGGGCTGCTGACCACCAAGTTCGTGTCGCTGCTGCAGGAGGCCAAGGACGGCGTGCTCGACCTCAAGCTGGTGCGGGGGCAGCCGGCGGGGGGCGAGGGCTCCGCCGCCCCGGGGGTGGGCTCGGAGGGAGCGGCCGCCGGGAGAGCGGGGCTCCGGCGGGACCGGTCCTCCGGCGGCTGGAGCAGGTTTGGACGGGGAGAACGGGGACATGGCAGCGCCTTGTGCAGCAGGTGGTTTAGATTGGATTCCAGGAAAAAATTCTTCACGGCAAGAGTGGTCAGGCACTGGTGGAATGGGCTGCCCGGGGCAGCGGTGGAGTCACTGTCCCTGGTCAAAATGCTTAGGTGCTTAGGGACATGGTTTAGTGGTTGGGATCGATGATCTTGAAGGGCTTTTCCAGCCGTACTGATATTCTCTTTCTAGGTGCACGGCAAGCGGGGTCCCTGGGGGTGCGGCAGAGCTGCCGGCCGTGCACAGAGGGCTCTGCTTTCGCCCCTCCTGCTCCTCCTTCCCAGCCCCTCTCCCCACCCCATCGGGTTGTCCCAGGCACTCTTCTTTCCCCAGGACCTTGCCAGACGTTGCAGGTGTTTGTGTGCTTCAACTGCCGACCCGTTTGACCACCTTGTTCTCTTCTGTGTTCTTGCCCTTCACTTGATCACTGGCACCGTAATGATCCAGCCCTGCAAAGCCTCAGACATCTACAGAAACACAGACCTATGGAAACTGTCCATACGGCACGTAACTCTCCCGGCACACACCAGGAGGGGGAGTGTGGTCAGAGGCACCTGCCAGAGGTTGTCCCCGGTGCCTTTAGGCAGCAGAGAAGTGCTCTGTGAATGCATCTTGCTTCTGTATTTTTAAGATCTTCACCTAGAGGAAGTAACACTGTGCCATGTACAGTACTTAATCTCTGGCCTTTCCTGTAGGGGAAGTTCCTTTGCTGTGGTTTATATAAGCACCTCTTATGTGGGCACGTGTGTGAGACAGACAAGTGCCAGAAAGCCCCAATAATGCAGGGATGGAGGAGTTTCTTGGCTCCATGCCTGTGCCAAATTGTTTTCTCTTTGGATTTGACAATGTCTTTCTGCTTCAAATGTCCATTAAGTGGATTCATGTTGGTCAGTGTGGTTTGTGTAGCTGTGTGGTGTAGGGTCTCCAGGGTCCTGGCCCGTCACTGATGGGTGACAGGGACATGATTCCTGTGCTGATCTGCTCTGTCTGCACTGCCACTGACATTGTTGGTCCTGGCTGTGCACACATTAACTCTTGCTGGTGCCAGGTTGCTGCGTGGTAGTGGAAGCAGTGCCATTCCTCGAGTCCTGAAACCTCAGGGGAAAAGGGTCATGTGAGCCAGGCAGGGAATCCCCAGGCTGCTGAACTACTGTTTACTAGCACTGCTTTGCTACTGGAAAATGGTGATTTTTGGATCCACTGCAAGCAGGATTGCTTGAATTTGATTTATGTTTAGTGGAGACGCTGAGAAAAAAAGAATGAGTGACTTTTTCTCATGGTCATATGAGATCAAGAACATGGCTGTGTAACTTGAAGCGCTGGAACAGGAGAGGTATGAAATGGGGAGCAAAGTACTTGGCCAGGAGTTAATCTGACGGGCAGGAAGGAGCTAAACATGACTGAGAGTTTGGAATTAAGTGTCTTAACCTTTTTCAGGCTGCAGATACCTTGGCTGTGCGACAGAAGCGACGGATCTACGATATCACAAATGTCCTGGAAGGCATCGGGTTGATTGAGAAGAAGTCCAAGAACAGTATCCAGTGGAAGTGAGTGGCAGAAATGGTCTAAATCCTTCACAGGTCCCTTCTAGTGCAGATTTAAGTGACAGTGGGATTAAAATGCCCTGTGCAGAGGGAGGTTCCTCAGTGGTCCATGCTCTTGCCTCCCCCAGCTGGGCTATGCTGATGGCACAGTGAGGAAAGCTGAAGTACGTATGGTGTCTCTCCACAGCAAAAGTGTTATTTTGGTACAAACTAAGTATTTGTACTGCCTTGAGCTAGAAAAGTTGCCTCTCATGGCACTGGAGGTGAGGAAGAGTCCTGCTAGATTGTGGGAAGTAGAAAGGTGTACCAGACATTGCTGTGCTGGGAGGTGGGCATCTAGAGCAGGTACAGACATGGCTTTCCAGGCAATCTGGCATTGATGTTTGACACAGGTGGGAATAAAAGGCTGGCAGAGAGGTTAGGGTTGGGCTGGGTGTCTCCAGAGGCTGATCTCACCCATTTTTGCTTTACCCAGGGGGGTGGGTCCTGGCTGCAACACACGTGAAATAGCTCACAAGCTGATCGAGCTGAAGGCAGACATTGAGGACCTGGAGCAGCGGGAACAGGAGCTGGAGCAGCAGAAGATGTGGGTTCAGCAGAGCATCAAAAATGTTACAGAAGACATGCAGAACAGTCGATATCCTTTGTGTGAACTGATGGCTCTGTCTCCATGTTCACTTGCTGGGCCGGGAAGCAGAGACCCGAGGCCTTGGTAGGTGCTGACCTGTTACTGCTGGAGGAGCTGCACTGAAAGGGTCAAAAGGCAGCACCTTGGTTTGAAATTAGGGTAACTGTCCAGCCTGGAGACCTGCTTTTCTCTGCATCCAGCTTCTCCTCTGGCTTTTGGAAGTGAAAAACAGAGTAATGTTTACCACACTGAGAAAAGTGCTATTTTCCGAGTCACAGGTGCCATTTTCTTGAGTGCAGAGCAGCTTTTGTGGTTTAACTATCTCAGGATGTTAGCTCTGACGGGCATGGAGCTTGCAGACCTCACCTGCAGACCACTTCAGAGTGTGGCATGGAGATCCTTCTGGGAATGGTGTTCCTTGTGCTCAGGAAGGAAACACCAGGTGCCCTTTGAGCTCTCTGTCTGTGCAGGAAGCTGCAGCCTTTCTCCTTAACCTTGGGAACATTAGCATATGTGACACATGAAGATATCTGCAAGTGCTTCACAGGTGAGGAAATGGTGCTCTATTGTAAAGATGTGATGCTGCAGGCCTTTCAGTCTGTCCCAGCTGCTCTTCTTTCTCCAAGCCCAACAGCATCAAGTGAAATGTAATGTCAGTTCTGATGCTGTCCTGGGTTTGTGTACCACTGAGTTGTAGCTTTCTTGTCTCCATTAGAGGGGACAGGCCATATCTTTTACTTGTGCTTAAAGGAATAGAGGTGCTGCTCCTAAGGAAATCTTCTTGCTGGGTTTCACTGCGTGGGTGTATGTGTGTTATGTTAGAAGCACTTAATTTTAAGGGCTTGGGTGGGCAATGTTCTAATGGCAGGAAACTAATTTTATTGCACAGTAGAAACCATGGTGTAAACAGGGAAATAGTATTAAAGGTGGTCCCTCAACTACATCATTTCCCCTGCCAACAAGAATGCAGGAAGGAGACAGTGGAGGACAGAAGGGAAGGCACCACTTGCTCTGCCCTTCATTCCTAAAGTTGTGGGAGGAGGCTGTATCAAAAGTCCTTTTCTTTTTCTGGGCAAAAGGGAAGAAAACCCACAGGAGTCTTTGTTTCTTCTGTTGCCAATTCTAATGATAGGTGTAAGACCAGATAAATGCCTGGTGGCCGGCATGCAGTGGGGCAGCCTCAGTATGTGAACTGCTCTTCCCAGTGGTAGTGGTGTGGATTTACAGCTCCTTTCTGCTTCAGTGGGTACCTGACCTGCCAACCTGCATCTGCTTGGTTGCTGCAGAGATTGAAGCTGTTTATCATGGTTGCCTCCAGCCATGCATAATCTCACCTGTGTCTGACTTTTCTCATCTCCTCCTAGCACTTTTCTCACCCTGCACTTCATCAACTCCTCTGTTTGGTATCGCTGCCTTTGTGCTTTCCTTGTTCACCAAGTTCCTGCTGGTGTAACGGCTGCATCACCACCCCCTTGGCTTTACTCTTTCTTCTGGTTAAAGCTGCACTTTTGGGGGCAGGGATTGTGTTTTCAGTTTGACAGTGCTTGGGGCCAGATCATTTGTAACAGTCTGGAAGAGTTTACTGGAGACCAGCAGACAGCTCATTGCTTGGCTGGTTGAGTGTTTTGCATTTCATTGCACCTGGTTTTTGTAAATCGGTTTGTGTCTGAGGTCAGGCCTCACCAAAATATGCAGAGATTAGATCTTACTGAGGGTAGGTGTCAGTTCCCTCTAGAATGGAGGCTTCATCCATGGTTTTCTATTGCCTGTCCAGTTTTCCTGTAGGAATATGCCTTACATGACTTTTTTCTCTCCTGAACACCTGAGCCTTACAGAGGTTCTTTGGTGGACTTCTTGTGTTCTTGAACTGTGGTGCAGGCTGAATTTCAGCTTCTGGCTTTTCTAATTGACTGCTATTGAACTTGCTTGCTCCAAGATTTCCACTCCTGGACTCGTGTCAAATAGGGATTAATTAAAAAGAGAAAGAAAGAGCAGTAAGAATATGTCAGTTTTTAGTGACTGGGAAACATAATTTCCCCACCTGTTGCTGTAATGCATTTTGCACTTGCAGATTCAAAAAGGAAGTGGAAACCTACTGAGTGCTTTTTGTAGAAGTATTTGGGACATATTTATCAAAGGAGATACAAACCCAGCACCTGTCTTTGAAACTAACAGGTCTTACAGCTTGAGCTGGTGTCTTTGAGCTTTATTATGCATTTTTAATGTCTTTTACATTTTTTCTTAAGTGTAGATTTGTTAAACAAGTCCCATCCAATTGACAGATCCCATGGGTTTTTTTTAATCCCTTTACCTTTTGCTGATCTGACTTTTGACTGCCTGCCTGAAAATAAGGGATGTACTCTTCTTCTGTCCACTCTCTCTCATCACTCTGGGGATCTTCTCTGTTAATTACCAAGTGAAACTTAGTCAGAATACTGGGGAATTGTGAATATTAACCACACTAAAGCTTAAACATTCAAAGTGAAAGCTGGAAGCTGCTTGATCTAAATATGTCAGATATTCATAGCTCTGGTATTTCTCTGTTCATGTTTCTCTAAACCCAGGTATAGGCTGGGAGCTGCTTCCTTGTGACTGTTGAGTCATTAGGGTGCAGGTCTTAAGGAGCTGCAGGATTTGGAAAAGAAGAATTCTGTCAGCCTGGCTTCCAGCTTCACATGTGCTGGGGCCCTGTCGAGGGTCCAGTACAACTAAAGCAGCTCTGGCCAGCAGAGACTGGAGAATGTTGATTTCAGGTGTTGGGACACCAGCCTGAGGTTGGCAGCCTGGCTCTGAGTGTGGTTCAACCCCATCTCTCTGCTGGCAGTGCAGCTCTTTTGTTTCTAATTCACATCTAAAAGCTTGTGACAGCAGAATGAAGGATAATTCCCTTAGGATTCATATGTTCTTAAGAATGAATTTAAGCCAGTTCTTACGAGGAAAAGAGATATTACTCTTGATAAGGACACTGCTGAAAAACTTCAGGGTTGCACTGGGAGAAGCTTTGCAGGTTCTTTATGCCCTGGTCCCTTGGCACATAAGGAACTGTAATGATGTCCTTGGGGTGTAGAAGGCTTCCTTCCATGGAGGATTGCCAGGAGAGGGGGAGGTTGAAGAGGGGCTCTTCATCAGTTCTTAATGAACATCATAGCAGCTTGTGCCCAGGAGCTTTGACTGGTTCTATTTTCACAGGAGACACCCTCCTCGTGATTCGAGCCCCATCCGGCACACGTTTGGAGGTTCCTGTCCCTGAGGTGAGTGATAAATTCATGAGCAGAGTGCAAGGGCTCTGTTTGTGTATGTGTGTACGTCTATGTTTTGCCTGTGGAACATTGATCTGCTATTTGAAAATAGTTTTTAATGTATGTCTGTGTTTTGCTTTTGATTTTTTTCAGGGCCTAAATGGACAGAAGAAATACCAGATCCACCTGAAGAGCACAAGTGGTCCCATTGATGTTCTCCTAGTAAACAAAGATACTTGGAGCTCTCCTCCTGTTGTACTCCCTGTCCCTCCCCCTGAAGACCTCATTCAGTGCCAGGCAGCTGCACCCTCAAAAACGCAAGTCCCACCACTCACCCACTTCCAGGAGGCCTCCGTCCCCAGCAGCACCCAGCCCTCCACACCAACACCCACCAGCACTCAGGATCATGGCCCTCCCACACAGAAGAATGCAGGCACAGGTGAGAGGGAGCTACAGAAGGCATAAACAGGCTGATTGATGGCTGGTAGAGGAGGGTGCATTCCTTGGCCCTTAGGGGCTGGCACTGCCTGGTGTGCAGTGCTGAGAGCTCCTGGCAAAGGGGCATCACTGCCTTTGCTGCTGCCCTTCCTTTGGCCTTGGTTAGTGGGACTGGCTGTGCTCAGGGAGATCAGGCATTTGGCTTCAGTGGTGCCAGCCTATAGGAGCACCTGTAGGGGAGAAGCTGGTCATGCAGCTTCATTGATCAGCAGGAAATATGTTCAAGTATGGACCTGGAGAAAAGCAGGAAAGCTTCTCCCTGTGCAGCTGCCTGGCCAGCACTGCCAGCGAGGGCTGAGTCTGTGTGGCAGCTGCCTTGGGGCTGGTGGGAGATGACATTCCTGGGTGTGTCTGTGGCTGTTCCAGAGTGTGATGTCCCGGCAGCAGAGTCCAAGGGCAGTGGTGACTTTGAGGGCCAGCCGGCGGCGTTGGACACGCAGCTGCTGCAGTCCTCGGCCTCGCTGGACAGCAGCTCTGTCCTGCCCAGCACCTCTACCTCCTTTGAGCCCATCAAGCCCGACCCCACAGGAGGTGAGTATGCTGCTTATTTCATGTGTTGCTTCAAAATCCGGCTGCTGGGAGTGAGGGAAAGGCTGCTGGGCCTGGAGGAAGGAGCTGAACTCCATGCTGCCTTTGCTGTCAGCCAGGGTCTGAAAAGGATGAGTAGGCATTTCCCTGTGAGGCTGCCAGGAAACATGGTGACAAGGTGACGGTGTCTTGTCTAGTGTGCTGCTGCTTTCTGTGACATCAATACTAGAAAATCTGCAAGGGACACCCACATGACATACATCTCTGCTGTTACATGTAGGGTTATTCCCTTTCAATCCTTTCTGTAGGGTAAGGTCCTATTTTTGAGACTGCATAAAGCTATAGAATTTTCAGCCACCACTGAAAGCACCTTTGTAACTCAGGAGTTTTCTGTATTAGGAGAGCTCTTGTCTCCCTTTTCCTCCTTTGCTCAGGAGCACTTCATCTGTCTTTAGTGATCTTGTGTTCTTAGTGACCTTGCAGTAGATATTTGGGGAGCTCCTTGATGTGCTTTAAAAAAGGAACGCTGGAGCTTTTGCCAGGAAATGGCAGGCTGGCCCAAGGAGAGAAAAGCATCCTCTAGGTAAGCCACACTGCTGGAATGTTTTGAAGCCCAACTTCCCTGCAGAAAACACTCGAGGTTAGGTTATGGTTAGAAGAAGAAATCTTACTCACACGCAGCTCACACAGTGCTTTTTTCACTTCTGCTGCTGGTGTGTCTCAGAGAAGCATGAGCTCTCTGGAGTCATCTTGGTTGTGGAATTAGGCCTTGGATGTGCATATATCTTGTCACTGTTCCTCTTCAAAGGCATGTCCTCATCCTTCACAGGGTAATCAAGGCAGTGTACTGGGTGAGGTTTACAGTCACAGCTGCTGACTGTGATAACATGTTCATGTCCCTGGGCTCCTACAAATTTATTTCAAAGTAGTGGAGCTCAAGTGTTTTGTTGCTTGTCATTGCAGCAGAAATATCTGACACGGAGTGTGGGAACAGAATTTCCAGATGATTTGGGTGTGTAAGGAGCACAGTAGGTTTGTGGGTGATTCTGCTGTAAAGCATTTCAGACTCTTCACGTAATGATCCAAACCATCTGGTTTGTTGTATTTGCAGTACTGGAACTTCCCAAAGAGCTGTCAGAGATGTTTGATCCAATGAGAGGTACGTTCATTCCCTGACCACAGCTTTTTTCTGTGCCCATCTATCCACAGAAAAGGGACAATTTGTTTGATTCGCTCCCTTTTGGATTATTTTGTGGATGTGGTTTTGTAAGGTGCTTGTGGTCATTGGTGGCTGCTGGCCCTCTACTAAAGAGTAGTTAGGCTCTTAAAATTACTGGTTTCTGTATGTATTTTTCTCTCTCCATGTTTCCAGCAACCTCTGCTAGATCTTGCCTGCAGTGCACCAGCAAGGGCTTTCCTGTCCCCATGCCGATGCTAATCCATGTTCAGCCTTCCCATGCTCCTCCTTCAGCTTGTCAGCCATATGGAAAAGAAAAATCCCTGCTAAGTCTTATTTCAGCTTTAGCTGCCCAAAGCTAATCCAAGCAAATAATCTGGGAGACAGTGTTCTCTCTTCAAAATACTTCTCAGTGGTGGTGGTGGAGGAGCTGATAATTTTGGAGCTTAGGAGAGGGAGATGCTGTTACTTGTGTTTGGAGTTCTGACTGCCCAAGGAATGTCTGTGGGTTGCTTCCTAATGGTGGGACAGACTCTGGGTTAATGGCAGAAGAGGTGAAGGAATTTGGTCTGACATGAACCTAAACTGGGAAACTTTTTATCAGTACTTTTATTTCTCTTCACTGCTGGCAGAATACTTTGTAGCCTCACAGTCAGGCAGGGCCAAGTACATCTAAGCACTTCAGTGGTGGTCACAGGAGATGTACAACAGCTGCCCCTAGTTCTGTGCTCTAGCAGATGCTTTGTGAAGGTGCTGCCTTTGGGTAGAAATTCCCACAGACCCAAACACAGACATGTGTGAGTCTCCAATCTGCGTGCTCTTAGCCCTGGGCTCCACAGTCAGCCTGGAGAACATCCTTCCTCCTTGCCCAGCACCTCTGCTGCAGATAGTGGATGAAGTCCTGATGATGTCTAAATACATCTGAAGAGTAAGTTTGAATTCACAATGTGAGATATAAACTGCTGCAAAGCCCCAGCTGTGTAGAAGAAATAACTTACCCAAAGTAACTCTACTGTGTCATTGTGTGGACAGTATTGGAAAGGAGATGTTTGCTGTCTACGGTAAAGTATGTGGTTTTATGGAGTATTCTTCCTGGTTTGGAGAGGAAAGATAAAAAATCGAGGAGCAAAGGACAAAACAGAGTCAACAGCTACAAAGGCAAAACTCAGGCCTGGAAGAGAGCAGCACTGCAGAACTCAGAGGAATGGTCCTTGCAGCACACTCCATGCAGCCTCATCCCTGTGTGATCCCAGTAATGTTGCCCTGACACTGGCAGCTGCTTTAAGGCTGTGCAGTCTAAGCCACAGGAGTTGGAGTTCTCCCATAGTGTTTTGTGCTGGAATTACTTTTACTACATGGTTTTATCTCTTTTAAGCACAAGCTTCCTTTCACTGCCTGCTGCACAAACTGTGCCTTAGCCAGAGAAGGGATAACAAGGGTGGGGAAAGTGGGGAACTACTCAGGAGCAGACCAGGAGAGCAGACTGTTTTGCTACCATGTTTGTCTCTTCCCCAGAATGTGTGAACTCTGAGCTGCTGGAAGAGCTGATGTCATCTGAAGGTGAGTCTCAGTCTCCTGTCATGGTGTGGCCTTCCCAGGAGGAAGACCATCCTGTGTGACTTTACCCAGCTGGCAGCCTTGTGACTGCAGACTCGCTCTCACCTTTTCTGGCCTCTGGACACAGACTCGGTTCTTGCTGTTCTGTCAGAGGTGTGAGAGCCAGGAGTCTTCAGTTCTGCGAGGCTGACTGAAGCAACCTCAAAGACTGTTCCTGTGGTGTGGCTGCACTGCTCAGTGTCACTGGCAGCTCTCAGCTGGGGTGAGAGTGCTGAGTTTTGTAACCAACCCTGGCCTTCTCTTTCCCCAGTGTTTGCTCCCTTGCTCCGCCTCTCCCCTCCACCTGGAGATCACGACTACATCTATAACCTGGATGAGAGTGAAGGTGTCTGTGACCTCTTTGATGTGCCTGTCCTCAACCTCTGACTTCTCAGTGTGGCCGTGAGCCCTGCAAACACGGACTGTTTTGTAACTCTTTGGAAAGTGTCTATTTTTGGATTCCTCTTGTGCTAGAGCTCGATGGCCGAGTAATTCAGAGATGCTCTCAAATGGACTCAGAACCAAGAGACGTGGACTTGCAGGCTGGGAGCCTCCCTGTAGTTTGCTTCTTCCTCTGGTGCACGTGCAAGATGCACGTGCAGCTTTCCCCCTGCGTCTCTCCACTGGATCCTGGGCCTCACTTCAAAGGGTCTGTGTTTTGAGTGTTCCCAGTTCACCTGCAGAGTTTGCCCACGTGCCTCTCTGAGCTTCCTCCAATCTGCATGCCTTGGTTTTTCCTGCACTCCCAGAGGCACTTTGCACCTCTTAGGTACCAGCTGCTACAAGGAGCCCCAATACCATGGTCAGTTCACAAGCCCAGAGGTTGTTTGTTAGATTTCTTTGTGTAAGTGGTTCGGACTGGGGTAGTTTTATTTCTGAAAGGCATCAAGAGGGAAAGAGAAAGGCACCAAAGTGTCTATTTCTTTCAGTGACTTCAGACCAAGCTAGTATATTTTACAAAAAGCACTTTTTTTTAGCCAGCTGTGCCTCCTAGTGGGATTCGGGAGCTGAGCGCTCCTTGTAGGACCCAGGAGCACTGAGCCTTTCCCTGTTGGTGCATCAGCAGGAATGTTGGATCTGCTTTCACCAGTCTGCTGATGCACAAGCCCAGGGGCTCCAGCTCCTCGTTCAGCAGCTGTGCTGTTTCTACAGGGCTAAAGCAGAGGTGCCAATATGGTTTTGTTTTTAATTTTTGATTTTGCCTGACTGAAGAAGTGTTTGATAAGCAGATAAGACTGCTCCATCTGGTGCCTGTAAGGTACTCCAGGAACATCCAGGAACATGAGCCTGCTCATATTTGCAAATAGCTGGGTTTTTCCAACCATTGCACTTGACCCTGCAACTGTCTGAAAGGTGACCAAGCAGTTACAATTCAGTAGTATTTTCCTGTGACAGGTTAAGTAGGTGTTGTCAAAATAGTGAGCTTTTTTTACCCCTTTTTCTCTCAGGATCAGGTTTTCTGTATATTTGAATTTGGTCCCTTAGTGCCCGTACCCACACTCCCAGTTCCTGATCCTGTGGCAGGTCTTTACCTACTGTGATGCTTTCTCTGCATCATTTTTCCACAAGATTTTCTTCATTGCTTTGTAACAGAAAGTCTGATGGTGGGTTCTTTAGGATCATCAGCTGGTACCAGGCTGGGACTTTGTGCAGTTTAGCTGGAGTAAAAATGTCCTGATGGATTCGTGTTGTATTTTGCAAGCTCCAGCTTTGGGTTTTGGTCAGATCCTGTGAGTGTCTAGTTTTGCACATCTTTCTGCCACCACAGTGGAAGCAGCTGTGCTGCCTTTCCTGCTCTGCAAACTGCTGAACAGAGAGCCAGGCCAAGCCATGGCTGGCTGCTGCAGAGAGGGAGCTTCCAGCCATCCACTTAAACAGCTGATGTTTAATTTCTCTGCGTAGCTGCTCACTGCCTGTGACCCACACAACCTGCAGCAGCACCAGTACTAAGGGATGTAAAGTATGAAGAGCCTTTAGAGGTGAGAAGAGTGTGCTCTTGGGACCTATGTCCCTGGAGTAGCTCCTCAGGCCCTCTCACTCTGCATGGGACTCCTCCACAAGGACTGTTCGTTTCTGCAGTAACAAAGCACTAGCAGCCTCTTTGGGAAAAGCATGAAGAACTCGGGAGGAGCAATGGGACTCTCGTTTGGCAGCAGGCAGCTGCTGCTGGCAAGACAGCTGAGGTGTGAGACCCCTCAAGGGGGTGAACTGCCAGCCTGCATGCAGCCAGTCCCTGAATCTTCCCCCCTCCACATGGAAGCTGACCGGAATCCCTCGGTCCTGCGTGTTAACAAGGCTCCGTGGCTTTGGTGTAGCTCGAGCTCTTCATGTACTGCCTGGCCCTTGCCCTCCTTCCCAGTGTTCATGTCCGCCGCCAGTTAGACGACCTCCCGAAAAGGATACCTAGAGAAAAATTTACAGTTGCAAATGAACTTTTGATTCATATATAAAGATTATTTTTATACTTTTTTTCTTTTTTTTTGCAAGGAAAGAAAATTTGCCTGTCATATTTGTACAGAGTGTTCTCTGACGTGAATAAACAAAAACTTTCCAGAGTTTCTCACCTTGCCCCAGCCTGTCCCTCCTCTCTGCCCTCACCCAGGGAATGGGGTTCCCTGGAAAGTGGGGCCGGGCTGTTTCCCGGCAGGAGGCCGGAGGTGGGTCCTGCCACACCCGCGTCAGCTCAGGTGAGGGGGCCGGGCCTGCCCGGGGCTGGGGTGGTGGCACCAGGCCTCGGAGCGGCGGCCGGGCCCTTCGTGAGGGGAGGCGGCGGCGGCACAACCCGGAACTGCCGGCGGTGCGGGGCCGCCGCGGGAGCCATGCCGCCGCCCAAGGACGTGGTGAAGATCGCCATCCAGATGGTGGGAGCCATCCCGCAGCTCATCGAGCTCCAGCAGGTACTGCCCGGCACCCCCGCACCCCTCCCCGCGCCCCCTAGCCCAGCTCACGGCCGGCCTCCCTCTCGCAGACCAAGCCGCTCGCCTCAGTGCTCAAGGACGTCTGTGATGCGTGAGTACCGCACTCGCTGCCTTGCCACCGCGGCGTGACAGGTCGTGACAGCCCGTGACCGGGCTGCTGTGACCCGGTGGCTGCCGGCACCAGCCGAACAGGGCTGTGACCGGCCGCCCGTGGCCGCAGGTGGAGCTTGCCCAACGCCGAGCGCTACGCCCTGCAGTACGCGGACGGGCGGCAGACCTACATCACCGAGTCGGTGAGACACTCTCCGGCCCCCGGCCCCGCCGCTGCAGCGCCCACCGCCTCACCATCGGCTCTTTTCCCCCTTACAGAACCGCAGGGACATTAAGAACGGGAGCATTTTACGGCTGACCACCTCCCCGGTACTTCCCTCTGCCCCCGTGTCTCCTCCGCTGCGTGCCCTGGTGCTCCGTGCCCCTGCAGTGGGGTGCTCCGAGCCCTCTGCCTCTGACTGGCTCTGTGACTTGAGCTCATGATGGCTTTTCGCTGTGCCTCAGACCCAGCAGAAATAACACAGGCAGGAGATGTGTCTCAGCCTTCATTTTCCCTCAGCAGAGCTTGGGGGAGTTTGAAGAGAAACTAAATCATCTTGAAATACCTTGAATGAGGAGGCCAACTCATCAAGTGTTCTTGGTGTCATGCCAGTTTGACCTCCATCCTCAGCTCCACCTGGTCTCTGCTCTGGTGGCTCTGTTTCTTAATCCAGCTCCTTACTGGGGCTGCTCTAGCCTGAGACTCCTTCCAAAACTTGCACTTCAGCTCTTACAGCCACCTTCAAGCTTCTGACTGTCTTTCAGTGAGCCCCTTTGGTTTGATTCTTTCCTTCCTGGTAGGACCAAGAAGCAGAACGGTTGTATATCGGGATCCAGAGCAAGAATGTGGATGTGAAGACTGACTCACTGAAGAAGCTTGCAAGCCTCTCCCAGGACATTACCTTTGCTCAAGAGTTCATCAGCAGGAATGGCTTGAAGCAAATCTACTCTATTGTGGAAGAAGGGAATGAGTGAGTATCAGGACAGGATTTTCCTTGTAGTCCTTGACTTTTCTTCTCCCTTGCTAGTGCTGCATGAGCTCCAAGCTGGGCGTTGGAGTGGACTCTTTGTGTTCCTGACTTGTTGGTGCCTGTACTGTGGCTGTGTCCCTGCATGCTGGTAGCCAGGGGAAGGTCCCCACAGATATGCAGTCCTGACTCCTTGTGAATGTGCCCAGACTTGAACCTTCCATTCCTTCTCTGGCTGGGTTATCTGTAGACTCATGGGATTTGCTACTAGGAAACTTCCTGTGATCATCTTGGCCTCCAGTGCTGCTCCTCATTCTTGCCACCCTGAATGAGCCCTCTGCCCTGAGGTTTTGGCTGCAAGAGATCTGCAGGGAGCTTGAGAATACTCTGGTTTTGCCAAATACCACTGCCTGTGTGACTCTTTCAGGATGTGATGGTGCAGCTCCTCTGAGCTCCTGTCACACAGAGAATGTGAAACCAGGCAATGCAGCACATGTTTCTTGGGAGGAGGGATATGGGATGGTTCAACTTTCCCGAGGGCTTGTCTGCAGTGATCTTTGTACCATGGTGATGCAGCTTTCCAACTACTGAACTTCACTTGCCTTGACTTCCTGGGATGACTAAGTGAGAGTCTGTTTTCTTACCCAACAGTCTCTTTCATTTCTCCTGCTCACTGCTCTCTTCTCTAGGTGTTTCTAACATGCCCACCAATGTTTAACTGCAGAGACACCACCATAGGATGGGACTGGGGTATCTGGAGCAATCCTCACTGTATTTGTTCATCTGTCCCTCCAGTACAGGGGAGATGCTGGCTCACACCCTCAAAGCCTTCACAGAGCTGATGGAGCATGATTTTGTTTCCTGGGAAAATCTTAGTACAGTCTTCATCAAGAAGGTAAGAGTTTTCTACAATGTCCACAGTTTGTGCCTGTGGGATTCCTTCTTATCCTTGTGCCTCAGGCTCAGCCTGCTATTGACAGACGGTGATGTGTCTCATAGATAGTGAGTTATGTCAACATGAATGCAGTGGACGCATCTATCCAGCAGCTTTCCTTGTCTATCTTGGAGAATATGGTGCCTACCAGTCACCTCCTCTTTGAGGTGGTCAGAAAAGAAGTGCCGTTGGACCGTCTTCTCACCTACCTGCAGGCGTAAGTGGAGAGGCCAGAGCACCATTCACCCCCAACCTCAGAGCTGGTGACTCTCACATCCTCCTGCTCTTCCTCCCACAGGACGAATGCCCAGCTGCAGCTGAAGGCGATGGCTCTGCTCATTGCGCTGCTGCTGAGCGCGACCGACGCCGAGCGGCGGGTGAGGGCCACCATGGCAGGGTGGTGGCATTGCAGAGTTAGGCACCACAGTGCCTCTGTCACTGGAGTACTCTGAGGAGAGCCCTTTTTGTCTCAAATGACAGAAGTATCACAGTTGGTGGTGGCACAGTGATTGTGATGACCCAGCACCTGGCATATCTGAGCTCTCAGGGTGGGCCCCCCCTGTGATGGAACCTTGGGCAGCTGGGTCCTCTGCTGTGGGGTTTGTGGTCTTTGGGATGGCAGGGCTGCAAAAAGTGCCCAGAGATGTTTAAAGTCTATGTCCTCACTCTGCCTCCTCCTTTTCTGGGGAGAAATGGTGATGTACTGAGCTGGGGAATGTCTCACAGTCTTTTTTTTCCTAGGAGATGATGGACTACCTGAGAGAGAAGAACATCCGGCAGTTTATCCACAAGGTGAGGAGCTGGGGTTGTGCAAGGGTCTGCTCTGTGCTTTAGTCTCTGTCCTTTCTCCCCAGGCCCTGTCCCCTGAGCCCCAACCCTTGGTAACCATGCATGGCCGGGTTGCCTGTGTGCCCCACACCCCTTCCTTGAGAACACCTATGGGTGCTGCTCTGCTTGCACCTACATGCCCAGGGCTGCACCCTCATCTGCCTGCAGTTCAGTGCACACGGATCTTGCCCAACCCCAAGGGGAGTTTTCCACTTCCCAGCACCCCTTTGAGCAGCAGGACTGCTGAGTTTTGGCTGTTGGGTCCTGTGCTTGGACTGGAAGCAGCAGCATGGGGGAACTTTCTGTCTCATGATCTCCTGTAGAACATTATCCACAGCTCCGAGCCACTGGGGGATGAGATGGCCCATTATCTGTACGTGCTGCAGTCTGTCAGCCTCAACCTGTGCGAGCATCGCATGAAAATGTCCATGGATCCCTACTCACAGGTCTGGGAGTACTCTCCTTCCAAATCTGGACCTGGTCTCTTCCACCTGTGGAAGTAGTTCACATTTGGGTGAACCCAACACATTTGGGTTTGCCCTGGGAGAACCTGCTTCCGTGGGGCTCACTGTCATCCCCTCCTCTCTGCTCTCCCTCCAGGAACAGCGGGATCTCCTCCAGTCCCTGCGCCAAACTGCTTTTGAGTCGGAGAGCGAGGTGCCTGCTGGCACCTTCAGCACCGAGCGCCGGCAGTCTCTGTGTGCCAAGGAATTCCGCAAGCTGGGCTTCATGGTGTGTTCCCCCTTCATCCCCTCCCAAGCCCCAAATGGCCTTGGTGGCACCTTCTGATGGCTCCCCTAAGCCTGGTGTCCCTGTTGATGCTGATGGACCATCATGCAGTACCTCCCTTCTGCTCCCAAGGCACTCCTGGATAGTGAGTGCTGTTGAGCTTTTAGGACTCAAAGGCAAACCCCATGGGTATGTTGGGAAGACACAGCTGCTTGAAGAACAAAGCAGCAGCTGCTAAATTGCATCCTTTGTGTCCTCCTAGAACAACAGTAACCCAGCAGAGGATCTCCGCCGTGCCCCACCAGGACTCCTTGCCCTGGACAACATGGTGTATTTCTCCAGGAATACCCCTAATGCCTACAGTAGGGTAAGTGCTGTGCTCTTCTAGGGAACTCCCTGGTGGAGAAGTGCTGGTGTATCTCCACCTTCGTTTCCTTTCCTTATGATCTGTCCTTGGCCATACCCAGGCAAGTGTCCTACTGTTGCTGTTTCAGATGGAGATGAGTCCTTCCTGTGGGTAGGAGAAGCCATTTGAGGCCAGTGCCTCTGAAGGGTCCCCATAATTTTTAGGGGTTTGCTCACAGCTTGGTTTCTAGGCCTTGAGCAAACTGGGGCAGTTTGGGCAAAACTAGCAGGGCATGAGTGGTGCTCCAACCTACAGTGCCTGTGACCAGCTCCCACACTGCCACAAGGGAAGGAGGAAGCTGGGGCTGAATTTTGGGAAGAATTGGTCTGTTGTATTAGGGATGGCTTCACCTGTTGGGGAGACAGCTTGACTAGGAATGCAGGAGGAGCATGGCATGTCTGACACTTTCTGTTGGAGCAGCTCTTCAAGTCCATGTAACATGAGGTCATGGCCCTCTTCTCCAGTTTGTCCTCGAGAACAGCAGCCGGGAAGACAAACACGAATGTCCCTTTGCTCGAAGTAGCATCCAGCTCACCCTGATCCTCTGCGAGATCCTGCACATTGGAGAACCGTGTACGTGTGCCCAAGCTTGTCCTTCTCCCTGCCCTGCTGCTTGGGGGACAAGCTGCCAGGGCAGGGGACTGCATCCATGTGGCCACTAGGCTGTGGCATGGCTGACAGCATGAGAAGGGGATGTAGGGCTGGGAAATACCCAGGTTTCCCTGGACACTGAAATCCCCTGGAAAAACTGAGGAGTCTGGCTTCATCTGTCCTTCTCACCACAGGCTCGGAGACGGCTCAGGCCTTTTACCCTATGTTCTTCGGGCAGGATCATTTCTTTGAAGAGTTATTCTGCATCTGTATCCAGCTGGTGAACAAGACCTGGAAGGAGATGAGAGCAACCCAGGAGGACTTTGACAAGGTGAGGGGAGCTGCTTCTTCCCTGGATGGGAGTACAAATTCAGGGATTTGGGCAATGTTGCCAAACTGGAGTTGAGGTGCTGGGCCTGGCAGGTGATGCAGGTGGTGCGGGAGCAGATCACCAGGACCCTGTCCCTCAAGCCCACGTCCCTGGAGCTATTCAAGACCAGAGTGAATGCACTGAACTACAGTGAGATCTTGAAGCTGCGGCAGACGGAGCGGCTGCACCAGGAGGAGACGCTGGCTGTGCCTGTGCTGTGAGTGGGCTGTGGGCAGGGAGTGGGGCTGTGATGGGGGCCTGAGGCATGGGCAATGCTATGGGGCTGGGAGGTCAGCGAGGGCCTGCTGAAATGGCTGTGCTCCTCTTCTGCTGGCTTTCACCCCAGGGAACTGCGGGAGAAGCTGAAGCCGGAGCTCCTGGAGCTGATCCGACAGCAGCGGCTGCTGCACCTCTGTGAAGGAACCCTCTTCCGCAAGATCAGCAGCCGCCGCAGGCAGGGTGGGTGCCAGAACCCTGCTCCGGGGTGGGGGGCCTGGCAGGGGGACAGTGGCTTATTCCCATGTTCTCTACCACCGAGGAAGTCCCAGTTAATCTGTGGGAGTAGAATGCTCAACTCCCTGGACAGCTGGTATAGGCTAAAACCCATGGGCTGGGAGAAATGGAACGTGCTGATAAGGGGGCACCTCCATCCCCCTTGGGAAGGGCATCTCTGCAAGGGGAGACTGAGAATTTCTCATGGCTCTTCTGCTGCAGACAAGCTGTGGTACTGCCGCCTGTCCCCCAACCATAAGGTGCTGCACTATGGGGATGTGGAGGAGGGGGTGCAGTCTCCCCCCATCGAGAGCCTGCCAGAGAAAAGTAGGTGATGAAGAGAAAGAGAGGGTGGGAAGGAGGGAGGGGAGCCCTCTGATAACCTCCAGGTTAAGACTGCCTTAAAGTGCCTCTGCTTGGCTGCTGCATGGCTGTCCCAGGGTCTGCTGTTACTGTGGGACTGGGAACTGTGGGAATTCAGGCTGGGGCAGACTGGCTTCCCAAAGGGTGCTGCAGAGTGGCTTGACTCAACCTCAAGCTGTGGATGGCTGTGAGTTCTCACATTTGGGTTGTACTGGGCTCTGCACACAGAGGACCTGAAGGAGGGGAAGAGGGATGGGAAGAGGGAGAGGGAGTTCATAGCTCTTCCACTTGCCCCAGTTCCTGTGGCAGACATGAAGATGCTGCTGGTGGGGAAGGAGTGTCCACACACAAAGGAGAAGAGCTCTGGGAAGCAGAACAAGGTCAGCACCTCTCACCCTATCCTGTTCAGCTGGGGATGGGTTTTGGGAGTGGGTGCATGGTGGCAGGTTGTATAGTTTCATGGACAGATCCTCTCGAGTCTCCTGGAGTGCAGAGGAGGAGGCTGGGTGCAGCTCCTGCTCTGAACCCCACCAGGGCTGGGAGAAGTCCAGCCGAGAAGCCAGCTACCCGCTGTGCTGTCCCTGCAGGATGTTCTGGAGCTGGCCTTCTCCATTGTGCATGATGTGGAGGAATACTGCCTCAACTTCATTGCCCCCACCCGGTATGAGGTGAGCTCCAGGGGCCTGCTGGGGTGGCACACAGTGCCCAAGATGCCTCTGCCAGGGGACAGCAGTCAGGGGAGTGAGTTGTGTGTGTGTCCCCGCGGGGTGGAAGCCACAGCAGGGGAGAGATGGGCTCTCTGGCTGTCCAGGGCTGGTGACAGAGATGCCTGTGCTCTGCTTCCCCAGTTCTGCCTCTGGACAGATGGGCTGAATGTGCTTCTGGGCAAGGAGATGACAAGTGAGCGAACACAAACAGACCTCGATGTCCTGCTGTCCATGGAGCTCAAGCTGCGGCTCCTGGACCTGGAGAACATCAGCATTCCTGACGAACCTCCACCTGTCCCAAAGCCCCCCAGCAACTTAAACTTCTGCTATGACTTTAGCCATGCAGAGCAGTGAGTTCCTCCCTGTGCCCTGTCCCCACCCTCTATGCCCCTCAAAATCAAGCCCTTCCCTCCAGGCTCGGTCCTTCATCTCTGGCCCAAAGGGACAGGCTAGGTGCTGGTTGGGGGCTTGGGTGTGCCATCCTTCCCTGCCCTCCTGCAAGAGCATGGGAATGAGCCACCAAGCATTAGCCTCCTGTTCAAGGGGGGGTGAGCTGGCTGCTCTGCCCCCCTGCCATGGGGAGGTGAGATGGAATAGAGACAGTCAAACCCCTCTGTGGTGGCACTGATTCCCCAACACTGCAGCCAGGCTTTAGGCAGAGAGGGCAAGGATATGGACTGGAATAAAGGTACAGGCAGCCCTGGGATAGCTGGAGGGGGAGTAACACTACAAAGGTACAAATCTGCACTGCTTCACTTTTACCATCAGTGTAGGGGACCCTTTCTGGACAGTAAAGTGGTTAGAAAAAGGATGGAACACACCTTTCCATTCCAAACAGATGGCATCGCCAGGGCACTGTGTGCCTACCTTGCCAGGTGCTTCCTGCACTGAAAGGTGTTTTTGCTCAGCTCTCTGCACTATCCTGGGAGTGTTTAGGATACAAGCCCCCTTTTCCCAGCACCATTCAGCTGGGCCTGGTGTAAGGAGGAGACTCTGGTCTGCCCATCGTGCCAATTCCAGTGCCTTCCCCACCTGGGGTGGATACTTGCACAGTTCAGCTGTGCTGCTGCACTACTGTACCATGACAAGCTACCTCCTCCCCGGCCCCAGAGCCCCCAGCCCAGTGCCCTGCACCTCCTTGTGCCTGCAGCTTCTCCCAGGGGTGGTGTGCTAACAGCCACAGGTCAGTAGGGATCCAACCGTGCCTCTGTCTCCTGTGTACTGGGACAATAAACACTTGTGGAGAACTCGGAGCTGTGTCCTTTCCAAAGGTTTGGGGAAGGGCTCAGACTGACTGAGGGTCAGAAGGGGCCAGAGTGGGTAAGGCTGGGATGGCAGCATTGCGTGAAGAAGCTGTGAGGATGGCTGGCAAGATCTTGTTCTTGGTGTTGAGGTGCAGGCTCAGAGCCAAGTTCCCTACAGCTAAGACTACAGCTAAGGCCATTTCCAGCCTAGGAAGGCTGGGAGCACTGTGAATGGTCCCAGTCACATGGTGGGCAACCTTTCTGTTCCTTTGCGTTGTTACTCGCACAGTGAAGTAACTCGCACGGTTACTTTTCCCAGTTCGCTTGCCCAGAAAGGGTACGGAATCTCCCTCACTGGAGATATTAAAAAAACTCTTCTGGGAGGACCCTGCTTGAGCAGGGAGGTTGGACCAACTGACCCTTTCCAACCTCGCTATTCTGCCATTCTATGGGAGGATCCCGGGGCAGGGGCGTCCCCTCCCGACCCAAGGCGGGCTCGGCTTGCCCGCCCCGGGCTCTGTCCCGTCCCGCCCCGGGCTCTATCCCGTCCCGTCCCGCTCCGGGCTCTGTCCCGCCCGCCCCGGGCTCTATCCCGTCCCACCCCGGGCTCTATCCCGTCCCGCTCCGGGCTCTGTCCCGTCCCGTCCCGCTCCGGGCTCTGTCCCGCCCGCCCCGGGCTCTATCCCGTCCCGCCCCGGGCTCTGTCCCGTCCCGCCCCGGGCTCTATCCCGTCCCGCTCCGGGCTCTGTCCCGTCCCGCCCCGGCCTCTATCCGCCCCGCCCCGGGCTCTGTCCCGCCGCTTCCGTCGCGTCACGTCCGCGGGAAGCGGAGCGCGGAGCCGGCGCGGCCATGGCGGTGAGTGCGGGGCCGGGGTTGCGGGGCCCGGGACTCCGGGGAGACGCTGACCGCCTCTCTTGGCTCCGCAGCCTAAGGGGAAGGCGGGCACCAAGGGCAAGAAGCAGATCTTCGAGGAGAACCGGGAGACGCTGCGCTTCTACCTCCGCATCATCCTGGGAGCCTCCGTGAGTGCGGCCGGGAGGGCCCGGCGGGGCGCGGGGCCGGGCGGGGCGGGAGCGGGCGGGCAAGGAAAGCCGTGCCGTGCTCTCTCCGCAGGCCATCTACGCCGTGGTGAACCTGGTCATCTTCTACTCCGCCGCCTCCGCCTGGACGTGGGTGAGCGCCGAGCACCTCTGCCCCGGCGGGGGCACCTGGGCTGGGGCTTGTTCATGGCCCCGGGGTCGTGGCCATCGCAGCTGACAGCGGCTTCCCTGTTGCAGGTCGCGTTCCTCTTCAGCTTGGTGGTCTACGGCACCAGCTACCGGTCCATGAACTCCATGGCAAAGCCGTCTTTCACAGACGATGGCAGCCTTGCCGACGGGGGAATTGACCTGAATATGGAGCAGGGGATGGCAGAGTGAGTGTCCACACCCGCACGAGTCCAGGTGAGCAGGACCTGCTGCCTGAGCGTGCACGCAGAGCCAGGAGAGGCTCCTGAGAAGGCTGGGGCTCAGCTCCCTCCTCAGCTTGCCCACTGGCATAGGCATGAGGGGAGCTGGAAGTTTGTAGCCATTTTTTCTCAGAGTGTCCTTAACTGTCCTTATTACCTGAACACTTGGCTTGGTGTGCCCCAGTCGGGAGCCACCACATGGGTGTGTCAGCCTGACATGATCTCTGTTCATAGGGCTGAGCTGTAGAGGTAAGAGATCACAGAGTTCATCAGGAGTAGTTTACAATCATCTTTCAGTTAACAAACACTGCTGCAGCACACAGTGATAGGTATTTTCTTTTTAAACCAGCACAGCATAGCAAAAGGGCACATGCAGCTAGTTACACCATCCTGGCTGCAAACTGGCCGTGTCTTGAAATGCTCTACACACTAAAAATTCTTGCCTCTGTCTCAGCCAGTTCCTGTCACCTCCTCAGCCATTTCTGTCCCCCATGCTTGTGCATTCTTTATGTTCCTCTGCAGACAGCACTGAGTTTCTGCCTGTCCAGTGTTCTTAGTGCCACTGTAACTGTCTTTTCCTTGGTGAAGGAATGCTACAGTATTACAGGAAACACAGCAGTAATTCCTGCAAAGCGCTGCTAAATAGAATAAGGAGACACCAGTGCTGGTACAGCAGAAATACCTTCTAGATTTACATGTTTTCCAACAGTGAGCCTCAAACTAGTTACAGAAAACTGCCAGGTAGTAGTGGACACATCAGGCTTTGCTCTTTGTCTTCCCTGCCCTCAGCCTCTCCCCATTAGCCCAGCCTGTGCTGGGGATCTTCAGTGTATGCTCAGCGAGGGTCCTTGGCTCCTTCATCCCATGTCTTTGGCCTGCAGTTCCAGGTTTACCTCTGTCCTTCCCTTGCTGCGAGGCTTTTGAAGAAGCACAGTGAGGCCTTGCTTCCAGCTGAGCCTTCTGTGTTGTGTCAGGTGTTCTCAGGCTGTCAGGGTCATATATTGATCTATATAGTTTTATTAATGTAAGTTTTGATTTTTGCCTGAGGATTTTATCAGCAGGCAGTGGGGAACAGAACCCGCTGTCTCTGCACAGGATGAGCTCTCGTCTTGTGTTTGGGTTGGTGGAATGGTACCATTTTCTGGAATGATAGTTTGGTGGAATGGTACCTTTTCTGCCTGCAGCAGGAGTGACTCAGATGTCTGGTATAAGAGCCTCAGTCAAGGGACAAGGTGGCCAGGAGGAGAGGGGGTGTGACCTATGATATGGGTGCTTTACCCCCTCTTCATTTCCCTGCTGGTCAACCAAGTATTTTGCTCCCATTTTACACTGGTTTGGCTCTCTAGAGTGGAATTGCAAAATATTTTTAATACCTTTTTAGTGCGACCATGTGGGACAATCAAAGAGGGAAAATACAGAACTGTGATGTTTGAGGTGTGGTCCTGATTGTAGGAGATGCCTCTTGGAGTTGTACAAGGCACTGAGAGAGTGCCTGATAACTGTACTCTGTGTGTGTGATGGTGCTGTCAGGGGAAGTGACTGACAGGAGGTAGCACAGGGATCCCAGCACCTGCTGTGAAAAGGTGACAGGCACAGCCATGGACACAGATGTCCTTCCCTTGCTACTGAGGCACAGAGATTTTTCTTCCTGAGCATTTGAGGTGAGGTTTATGACACATTAAAATGAATTAATGTTTATCTGAGTCACAGGCTGTGCAAAACACAGAGGGGGAAGAGCTCTGAAAACAAAATCTTCAGAGCTGAAGTTCCCATCCTTACCCTGTACCTCTAAATTGCTTCTGTGGGGATCAGGGGACCACCCTAGGCCAGTAGGTACTTCAGAAAGCAGTGGATGTTTCCAGCCTCTTAGCCGAGCGTGCTGCAGCTGATGAATGCTGCTCCTTTGGAGCTGCTTCTGGAACACTGTGGATTTCATGGCATTTCTCTCGTGCTGCCTGTCACTGAAATGGATGCTTTGTGTTGCTCTGGGATTGAGGAAGGCCCAGATCTTGGGAGAGTTGGGTTTGGTGGGAGCTCTGCCTTCACCCCTCTGTGGCCTCTGCTAATCCCAGAGGTCACTGAACCCTCAGTGTCTTGTGTTGATGTTGGATTCTGCAGTGTCGAGTCGATGTTGTTTATACCATAGCCTTTGTTTTCTTGTATCCATCCTTGGATGTGACTCAAGGGTTTTTTTACTCCAGCAGATGATGATTTAACCAGAGAGTTGGCCTTTTCTCTAAACCTTCATGGCACTCCCTGAGGCTTGTGTTGAAAACCTGATACCTGTTTACTTCTCCTGGGTGTCAGATCCCCTGAGGGTGGTGGTTGAGGCGTGGGCAGCTTATTCTTCTCTGTAGCTGCTCTCAGCTCTGCCTCAGGCTGGCATGGAAGAGCTGGACTCAGATAAGCAGGAGGGGAGGAGGAGCAGTCTGTTGCTGTAGCTCAGCTCATGGTGTGCTTGTCCTTCAGTGACCCCAAGTGTGTCTGTCAGCCTGTGAAATGGCATGGGGAAGATTCATGGCTCCCTTCAGCACAGCCAGTCGTGAGGAGTTACACTTTATGTCATTATAGGTGTCAAATCAGCCTTGCTGGCTGCTCTTTCAGCTGTGGAGGTGGGGAGTGGTTTTATTGCTGATTTCCAGCCCCCAGCAATTCCTCAGCTTTCTCAATGTTGTTTTTTAGAGGGAGATCATCTCGTTAATTCATCAGAGTGTTTTGCTGTTGTTGTTTGTTTACTGCTTTGATTCTTCTAGATAACTGTGTAGCAAAGCAGGGCTGCAGGGACAGTCCCTGGGTTGGGCAGGGTCGCTCCCCTGAGGCAGTGCAGACTGTGCTGGCAGAGGAGCTGCCTGTTTGGCAGGGGTTGGAATGAAAGCTTAATGCTTTGCTTTTCTTCCCTCAGGCACCTCAAGGATGTGATCCTGCTGACAGCTATAGTCCAAGTGCTGAGCTGCTTCTCGCTCTACGTCTGGTACTTCTGGCTCTTGGTATGCCCCAGCCCCTGCTGTTTTCCATCTTGCTCTGTATTGTTGCTGTCTTTTTCTGTCGTCAGCATGGAGGACATTATTTATCCATTTCATTTCAGTGTCCTGTTTCAGGCCTGAACTATTTTCTGATATGTTTTTTAATCTCCTTGTCGAATATTGTTTAAAAATGAGACTGCACAAGGCAAAGAAGTCCTGATCCCTCTGGGTCAACCACACAAAAATTAGGCTGGCCTTTGCCCTTTCATGGGACTCTCTGGTCCCATGAAAGGGCAACAAGCAACATGAGGCAGATCAAAGCTATCTTGGTGCACAGAGTCTTTCTGTTTGTAACAAACAGAGTTTCTTTTTGTTTGGCTTTTTCAGCCATTCAGCATGGACCAAGACTGGGATCTGCTGGACTCTGTGCCTCTGGGTAGATAAATGCTGCAGGCTCTCATTCCCCTTAACACACCAAACTCTTTCTGCTCCTGAAACATTTGTCGTATATCTCACAAGCGAAAACTGCCTGTGCAGAAGGAGAAAAAATCTCCATTTAATTTAAAAATCCCACATTTGCTTTGAAGATATCCCACAAAGGTACAGAAGGCAAATGTGGGAGCATGGAAAGTTATCTCAGTTCAGTCCTTGATCTCATTTCAGTCCTCACCCACAAATTCCTCTCTAGTTGGCCTGGCAGAGGGCAGCCTAGACTCGGCTGTCCCCTGGAGACCATCTGGATTGATTTTTTCATAAATTCAAAGAAATGTGGGTGTGTTTTCTGAAGGAAGGAGAGGCGGAATGTCTGGACTGTTGGATCCCTCTGGGTAATTCAGACCTGATGCTGGGATTTCCGTGTATGAAGTTTGAGCACTGTATACGTTCCTCAACCATGAAATGAAATCAGACCGTTTATTTTGGATGCCTGCCACTGCCTTTGATTTCCGTGCACCCTGAGATGCCTGATCCAGCTGCTTTGTCTCCCTCAGGAGGACCAGCCCTCCCGCCCATGGCACCCCCCCTGCCAGTGCTGTCCCCAGAGTGACTGAGTTTGTGCCACGTGTGTTTTGCAGGCTCCAGGGCGTGCTCTCTACCTCCTGTGGGTGAACATCCTGGGGCCCTGGTTTACAGCTGAGTCCTCACCTGCTGCTCAGGAGCCCAACGAGAAGAAGCAGCGCCGACAGGAACGCCGACAGATGAAGCGCTTCTAGCCCTGGCTGAGGATAGATCAACACCCTCTCCCATCTCCATGCTGTTATTTCATCAGGGATGCGACCAAAACCAATCCAAAACCACCACAGCAGCTCTGTTGCCCTCTGTCACTGCTGCCATTCCGCCAGAAAGGCCGCAAGAGACTTCTCCTGGTTGGGTCTTAGTACGGGCTGAGGCCTTGCTCCTTGGGCTGACAAGGGGGTGATGCTGGCATGTGTGTAAATATCTTTTAAAGCAGCGCTGTATTGCGTTCAGCGTTGGGGAGTGCAGTGCTGGAGGAAATAGTACATTAAAGAGCAGAGTCTTAATTGATCGTGCTGGCAGTGAATTTGTGCAGGGGAGCTGTGAAAAGTGCCAGCATGTTCTTGGAGAGCTGGACCAGAAGGGAGCAGAAGCCCCAGAGCTAAGTGCTCCCCTCCTTTCCCAGGCTTGGTTTGTGCTGCCCTGCCTGCTACAGCCTCTGCACCCTGTGGAGAAACAGCAGCTGCCCTGCAGGATCAGGAGTGAAGGGGCAGCTGGGGATGCTGTGAGCAGGGCTTACAGCCAAACTTGGAGCTTTTGGGATTGAGCCTGCGTTCTTGGAGCCACAGATTGGCCTGTGCTACCTTTGGAGGAGCTCAGTGGGATGTATGCCAAGAAGCTGTGGGGTTTGTTTGGTTTGGGGTTTTTTTTTGTTTGGTTTTTTTCTTAAGAGGGTACTCCCAAGGCTGTCATGTCTGCTCCAGAGCTCATGTCTTAGAGACCAGGAACAGCTCGGGGCAGTTTTTATTTTTGCCTGCTTTGATTTACTGATCCCTGTCCAGTATGTTGTTTGTCACAGTCCATGACCCCTAACACCCCTAACCATGCAGCTTTGCCTGTATCAGCAAGAGGCACGGTGGGTGTTCACAGTGGTGCCAGCCTGGTTTTTGATGCTATCCACAACCTTTTGCCCACAAGTCTTTTCCATTGCATCACCTTTATTACACGCATTTTCCTAACATCAAGCCAAATCCCCACCCTGAGACCTCAAAGCCAGGCAGGGTGGCTGTAGTTGGGGTTCAGAGTTGGGCAGAGGTTGGTAATGGGGGATTAAAGTCCTTCCTGCTGCTGGTGGGGGGCATGAGGGAAGGGGTAGGGAGTGGAAAAGGCATCCTCGGGGCAATCTCTGGGCGCAGTCCAGCCCTTATTCCCTGCCAGGCACAGCCCAGAGCCCCCAGCCCTGTCTGCTGGCCCCAGGTAGGTGCCCCCGCAGTGCTGGGAGCACTCCTGGTACCCTACAGCAATCCCCCCATTGCAACTCCCCCAGCACAGCCTTCTGCACTCAGGGACCAGCACATCACCCCAACTCTGCCCCTGCTCTCCCTGAACCCTCCTTGGCTCCCCAGAGCCACGTGGAGCAGCACAGCCATCCCCAAAATACACAGGGACCATGTAGGGGACACATCAACACAACCACACGGGCCCTTGGCCGCGCTACCCTACACAGCAGTACATGCACAGCGCCCGCCTCGGGCTCTGCCCTCTGCTCCAGCCCCAATAAATACCCAATAAACAGCACCAGTTACACCCTTGGGGTGCTGCTTCAGGGGGTGCCCCTCAGTCAGGCAGCAGCTGCTCCAGCTCCTCCTCGTTCAGGCCATTGGTGGTGACAATGTGATCCAGCTGCTTCATGTACCGCTCCAGATCCTGCATGAAATGGGGGATGCGGGCCTTCTCCAGGACCCCAAATTTCTTCAGCCGATTCACATCTTCATAGGAGACCTGGCAGGAAGCACGGAGATGGGGTCAGTCCCCTCCACCCCAAACCGTGGCAGGTGTCATGGGGGGCATCTGGTCCCCCTGCAGTCCCCTTGGGTCAGTCAAAACTGCTGCTCGTGGGAGGCAGTAGGAGAGCTGTTGAGGCTGTGGGATTTGCAAGGATTTGTGGGTTTGGTAATTTTCGGTCACTGCAAGGACAGGTGACAGCAGGACTGCTGTGGCCAAGAGCCAGAAAGGCTTAACCTGCTGGGTTAAGCCTCTTCCCTAAAGTCTCCCACAGAGGATTATAGTTTGTCCCGTCCTTCCTTACATTCTACCCGGCACAGCCTTTCCCTGGTACACAGAGACCCAAAAGTGCAGGGAAAGACAAAGAGCTGCCACGAAAGGGCTGGTTTATGGGAAACCATGAGATTGAGGGAGGCAATGTGAGTTCAAAGGAGCCCGTGTGAGCTTTGGGATGGGGTTGTGCCCCACTCTCACCCTGGCTATTACCTTTCCAAGTGCAGCCAGCAATGGGAAGTCGATGGTCTGCCGATGGCGCAGGATGCGGAGAATCCCGTCCAGGTACACCTGGTCCTTACTGAAACAGCCTGGAAGAGCAGAAAAGGCCTGGGAGAAGGCTCCTGGCTTCCCACCACCCCCCACTTGCCTGAATGTTTGCTGACCACAATAACCAGAATGAGGGCACTGCCCACGAGCTCAGGACCGCTGATCCCAAGGGATGAGCACTGGGGAGGCAGCCGGGTGCAGCTGCCTGGGATACCTTCCCCACTGGGATACTTTCACACTTCTTCCCAAATAATTTTTTTAAAGGGTAAATCACCGCAAACATCCAAATATATCCACAGGAATACTCATGTTTCCTCTCCTTTGCCTGCTGCTTCCCCAAGAGCTCGTGCAAGTTGCTCCTATGGGACAGGGAGAGTGGTGCTGGGGATGAGGAGGGATGTGGGGACTGGGTTCTGTGGCTGTGTTGGGAGGAAAGGGTTAAAAGCAAAACATTGATCTGGAGGATTGTAAATTGCTCAAGTGACCTTGCACCTGGGTGTAACTCTTGATAAGCTAGTGAACAGCAGGCCAGTGATCCTCTGATCTTGTATTCCTCTGTCTAGGTGTTGGGTGTTGCTCTGGGGATCCCCCAGGTAGCGAGGTAATGCAAATAAATTTACTTTTTGTGTTCTAGCCATGAGTTTGTGCCTATTCCAGCTGCCTATGCCAGCTCATACTCTACAGGACTGGTGATGCTCGACCTACACAGCAGCAGAAAATACCACGCTGTTTTTCTTTAAAAAAAAAAAAAATAGAATTCTTCCCAAAACTCAATTCACACCCCCAAGTGGTACCTGGCTGTGAAGTGTCTGTCTGGCCCCGCTTTGCCCTCACACAGTACTCCCACCGGACACCAGCATCCTGCACATACTGCTCCAGGTCCTGGAAGAGGGCAGAGAAGGAGAGGCGGCTGGCCCTCTCGATGGTGTAGTAGAGCAGGGCTGCCCGCCACAGGAAGGGCTGCTTGCGGAACAGGACGCTGTGCAGGCTGGCCAAGCCCTCCTCCGTGGGGTTGGCAGGCTTCAGGCTGTACTGCTTGCGGCCCTCGGAGCTGTGCCAGGGCTGGCGGGTGTTGTTGACCCCCCGGATGTAGTGGGTGCCTGGGGAGAGGGGACAGGAGTGAATGTCACAGCATCCCCCGGCTCTGCCCCCGCCCACAGCCTCCCCAGCTGACCGATCTCGTGGCGCAGCATCCCCTCCAGCCAGTGCTGCCGGGCTCCGGCCAGGTTGATGGCCAGCGTGGGCCGGCTGTCCTCCACCATCATCACTGCTTGCGACAGGAGGTCATCGGTGAGCTGCACCACCACCTGCAGAAGAAGGAGGAGGCAAGGGCCATGAGCAGGGGCTTGGCTCTCGGCAGAGGCTGAGATGGTGGCAGATGGTCAGAAAAATCCACTGACACCACGGATGGCACCGTTTGGCATTGCTGCACCATCGCTGGGTTGTGCTGCAGCTCCTCAAAGGAATTACAGACAAGAGCCATTGGAGGTGGGGGGATAATGAAAGGAGAGAGATGATCTCATGCAGGGATGAAGTAGCTCCTTTAATCTCTTTACAGCCAACAAAGCTGAGCAGCACTGTGAGGGGAGCAGGCAGCTCCTGGGCAGCCTCCTCCAGCATCTCTCTGGCTCCAGCATCACCCTCCCTGGCTTATTCCCATGGGCTCCCCACACTTTTGTGGCCACACAGGACAGACATGCCCTGGAGACCTGCCCGGGCCCCCTTCTGCATCCCCACTGGCAACGGGATGGGGCAGTACCTTTGGTCATCAAAACAACCCCACTCAGAACACCCAACAGCACCAGCTTTGTAATGGCTCTGCACCCCCAATAAACATCTCCTGAGGGATCCAAGGCTCTGGCTCCATTTTCATGGACTCCTCCACGGATTCTCCCATTTGAGGCTTCAAGACATGAACAGTGAGGATGGCTCCATGCTAGCCCACCCTCACAGGAGGAACTGTGTGTGCTGGTCACAATTCAAAGCAAGGATGGGCATTGCATGTGTAGGACTATTCAGTATCTTTAAACAGAAAAAAATGGTATTTTGAGAAACTTGGCTAACACAGGTGCTGGAGCCAAGAGAGCTGCTCACCAGAAGTTAAAGTGCAAGCCAGCAGCACTTTCTGACCACCTGACTTCAGATCTGCAGCAACTCAAGGCTTCAGCATCACCAGAGGAGGATGGGAGCTCTTGCATCCAAGGTTTGGCAGTGGCAAGCCTCATGATAGCAATCAAAACATACCTATTAACTCTATAAATCATCTGTTATTTCATAACTGACACTTTTCAGGATGCCTGTGCCATGACAATTTTTCTTATTAAAAAAAAGAGAGGAGACTGAATTGGTTTGCTTTAAGTCAGATTTATTATTATTATGATGATGATGAAAGCCAAAAGTGCAGCCTAACAGAGTCCACCGCTGGGCAAACAAACAGCATAAAATACAGTGCAACTGCTTACCTGGGTTAAAATACACCAGTGTGAAAAGGAATCCCTCCAACGCTGAGACTTGTCAGTTCACCTCTGACTCCTCGTGCAGAACCAACCATCCAGGAGCAATGGAAAGGGACTCTGGGCAGTGCCAGAGACCACAGCTTCTTATGCTGCCCACTGCAGCCCTTCTCCTGCTACAAAAACCCATCCTGCTGAGCAGCACCACTTGCCTCGTTTTGGAACCCTCCAGCTTTGCAGATACAACCAGGGCTGCAACTCCAGCCAAAGAGCAGCAGCATCAGCTCTCCAGGTCTGTGACATCTCTCATCCTGAGCAGCATCCCCAGTGCATCCTTGTGGTTCATGGTTTTGCTCAGCTTTTGTGAATGCATTGATGGAGAAAGAGCTCATCCCAAGGAACCAAGGGAAGGCTTCTGCTGGTCCCCACGGCACTGGGGTAAGGTTTCCTGTCTCTCCCCAACAAGCTGGCACTGCTCAGGACTTCTGACATTGAGCAAGCAGCTCAGAAGTAGAGGGACACCATTGATAATATCCCAAGAGACATGAGCTAGCACTGTTTAGGCTGACAACACTCCACAACCCCAAGGATTGCCATGCAGCACTTACCAGTGGGGCCAGGTGTTTCTCTGCTGCAAGCTGGGAGCCCACTGAAATCCATATGGAAAACCTCTGGCAGCATCATGTCTGTCCTACATCAGAAGAAAAGCAGAAGAGCTTCAGGATCTGCAGCTCAGACACCAACAAAGCAGCTTTTGAGGGCACAAATGTAATGACAGCATGAACACTTACCCAGGAGTACGCTGCCTGCGGTGCTGGAATGCAGGATCCTGCTTTTGCTGATCAGTGCTGGGGACAAAGGGCAGCTGCAGAGGTGCCACCAGCCTGGCCACGCTGCCTGCCAGCACCCCTGGGCAGGGACACACCAGCTGCTCGTGCTCTGGGCTAACACTACCCCCACACAAGTTTCTTCTCTTTTAGCAAGCCACCACGATTAGTACGTATCAGGGAAGTGAAGGGCACAGCAGAACAGACAGGGCACAGATGGTGAAAGTCAGGAATCAGAGATACAGGTGCAGGGAGGGAGATACAGCCTGAAACTGCCCAGTTCCTCGACAGGGTGTGAGATTATCAGTGATGCAGAAGTTTCCACAAGTTTTGGTCTTGGACAGGGAGCAAGCTCTGCCAAGATCACTGTACTGAGAGCAGGTGCAACCCTTCTCTCTTCCCTACCCCAAACACATCCATCAAAATTTCCACCGGATGGAAAGGAACAAACCAATGCTTTCATTGTTTTGATAAAAGCACTTACCAAAAGTACCAGATAAAACAGCCACACATGTGCAAACAGTGATTGAACCCTGCATTGCCTTGAATCACAGAATGTCCTGAGCTGGAAGGGACCCACAAGGTTCACCGAGTCCAACACCTAATAGCTCTTAGCACAGGGACGATTACACAGGGTTGGAAGGAAGCCAGTTGTACACCAATATGTAAGAAAATCAATGGCTTTCTGCCCAGCCAGGGCTCAATTAATGGAGAAGAGAGTAGCTGAATTTAAACAATTAATAAACTCGAGAGACAGAGCTCAACTAGCAAGTTATAAGTGCAGGTCTGTAAGACTGGCAGCTGCTTGGCTGGGTATTGTGGGTTTTGGGCACTCAAAGGCAGATGAATTACAGGGAAACATCTGCAAAAATCTGTTCTGTACCAAGCAAAGGCTTAGGAAGACCAGGGTGCCAAATCCACATCCCAGGAAAACCCTCAGGAGGCATCAGGGCAAACCAAGGGTGTCTGAGGAGAAAGGAATGTCCTTGGGCAGGAGGGACCTCAGGGGACCACTCATTCCTGCTTTTGCCTGCATGGAATGCACTGGGTACCACTGGGTGAGGTGGAGCTTTGGAGCAATGCTCAGCCATAACCCTCTTTGGAGACAGAGGTGAAAAATCAGAAGTAGGAAATAGAGTCTGGCCAAGAAGCAGTGGTGAGGAAACCCCCACACCAGTTAGTACAGCACAGTTCCTGCCCTGCAGCCAACAGCTCCAGGGAGCCCTGCAAGCCAACCCACCCAGGTCCAGAAATCCTTCTCAGACCTCATACCCAGCAGGGTGGAAGTGTTTTGCCCACACCTTGCTGGCAGGAGGAGAAAAAAAAGCTCAATGGCAGCTGTAGGATGCCCCAATGCTGGATGCTGCAGAGGGTGCAGAGAAACTAGCTGAGGAGATGTTGAACTTCTCCCCTTGCTCCATCCCTCTCGGCTACTGCTGTATCTTAACCAGGTATTTCCCAGCCTTGAAACCCAGGCCTGGGGTTTCAAAGCACCATAACCTGCACGTCCTGAAGGATGGCAGGAAATGTCTTCCCCTGGCTTTGTTTTTGGACATGTGGGTTAAGGCAGCTAGCTGCCACAGAAGCCCACCCTCCCACTGCCAACAGCAAGAGACAACTTCCCAACATAATTGATGCCTCATGCACGCAGCAAAAGGCTCCTGGCATGGCCGTGCAGACAAGCAGCAGCTGCTCCCTCTCTTTCAAGCACAAAAGAGAGATAGATACAAATGGAAAACATCACAGGAGGTTTGTGGGGAACCAGCACCCATGTCCTAAAGCCGGGGTATGGTGAAGCTGGAGGTGAAAGGACACCACTGCTCAGAGCAGAAAAGTTTCCTCTTTGTAACCAAAACATTTCTCAATCTGAGTCTTTTTATCAGAAAATCAATATTTTGCTGTGTTTTACGAGTGATAAAGCAGGGACACGGATTACCTCTCCTGCACAGCCTTCCTTCTGCATGTACTTTCGGATCACGGACCAGATCTGGCACTTGCTCAGCAGCCTCCCGCCTGTGGCCACCTCGAAGCTCTCGTAGGTCCCGTATTTCTCCAGGACAGCACGAATGATTCTGATGGCCTGTGGCAACAGAAAGTACAAACATAAGCACGAACACCTCCCTGCTTACAAATAAAATCTCACATGCAACAAATTCAATGAAGGTAACCCCTGATTAATGCCTCCAAAATATAGTGTGGTTTTGCACAATCTGAAAAACCAAGGAGACTGAGCCAGCTGGAGGTGGCCACCAGGACAGACAGACATTTCACACATTCAGCATGACCCACAGCATATTATTTCTGCTTTCTGTCACCCTTGCAGAAATGGGGCAAAGCAGAAATGAAACTGCTTTGTTGCAGTGTGGTTAAATCCATTGTTATTTTAAATCTTTTCTGCTTTCAGTTTTCCTTGCAAACTCCAGCGCTTGTACAAAGATCTCCAGCTTCTGAGCTTGCTTTTTACTCTCAGAGTTTCATACTCCAGGGCTGAATTCCAAGATCAGCAGTGAGGCTGTGCATCACACTCTGCAATGATGCTGCTTCAAACAGGGTCTCAGCAGCACTAGCCTGCTGTACACCCAGCAGCCTTCTAATAAATGCATCACATGCTCCATTATTCACATTAACATTTATGGAGCATCTATAAAATATGAACATTTATTAGCACATTTCCTCCCCAAAAACTATGCTTCCTTTGCAGACATTTTCAAGTAATTACTTTCTCCAGTCATTGAAATATATACTAATATATTAATATTATATTAATATTACATTAGTACATATTCCAAAGCAGACGACTTTCAACCAATTCTGTTTTTCCAGCAATTTTATTGCATCTGCAAACCTGACTGGGCTGCTGCCCAGCCTCCCAGCCCAGGACCAATTGCTGCCTTTCTCTAGTCCCTAGGGTTACCCAGGATCAGGTGCTCACCACCAGTACTGGTGCTCAAATCATCCAACACCCCATTAGACAGAGGAAATGGCCCAAGCTGTGCCAGGGGAGGTTTAGGTCAGACATTATAAAAAATGTCTTCATAGAAAAGGTTGTCAAGCAATGAAAGAGGCAGCCCAGGGCAGTGGTGGAATCACCATCCCTGGAGGTTATTTAAAAGATGTAAATGTGGCACTTGGGGATGTAGTTTAGTGGTGGGATTGGCAGTGCTTAAGTAATAGCTGGACTTGATCTTAAGGATCTTATCCCACCCAAATAATTCTGTGATCCTAAGAGGGGCTTTAGGTCTGCATCTGGTGAGCAACCTCCTCTATCCCTGCAGAAGGTCCTGATTTTCCTTTCCTGGGCGGTTTTTACAGCTGGTTTTTATTCTCAAGTCACTGTGTCTTTCCAGGAGAAGCTGTGCACAGTTTTTCTGTTGTCAGTTTTGTTCTCTGGGGGGGTTGGGGTGGGGGTTTTTGGGGTTTTTTGCTTGGTTTGCTGAACAATCAGGCTCATTTTTACAGCACTGCAAGGTATCTTCAGCTGAGCACAGCAGAAAAAGGACCTTTCATCCTCCCACCTCTGCTCAGCCACTTGCTCTCTCTCCTCCCAGGGGACCCAAATCACTGAGCCAAGAGAAATCCAGCACAGCTGGTGCCCAGGAGGAAGACAACCAGGGAGCTCCTCCCCGACCTTCAGAGCACATCCTGGTGAGCAAAATTCCTGAGATTCCAAGTTTAATGTTCTGAGCATCCCCAGATCATGCACCCACCATATGCAGTGGGATAACAAATCCTCCAGCTCTGTGCTGGTGCCACTCAAATTGCCATGTGGCAAACTAGGTGATGAGCCTCCACAGGGTTGGAAGAATCCTCTTGGGCTTACTTAAGTTTCCTATTAAGAAAATAAAATAACCCCCCAAGCACATGCAGAGCAGCTGGAAGCAGGAAGGTGGTGTTGATTCGTCTGCTCACGTCCAAGGATGCTGACTTAGCAAAATGTCTTATTTATTTAATCTCCATGATTAATGAAAGTCTTTGAAAATAAAAGCAGTTTATAGCTAAGAGTTAGCTGACAGCAAAAAATGCTTCCCAAAATAAAAGAGACTGGAAGGAGGTTACTGCAGGGTAAGAGCAGAGAAATGGTGTCATGAATACTGTCCCATTGGAGCGTCACCAGAAAACCTGGAGAAACTGGCAAAAACACTCAACACTTAATATCCCTTGCAAAAGCTTCCAGGATCCACAGTGGTTACAAACTTTAATTCCATTCATTCTAAGCACTGCCTAGAGAAAAATAATCTAAATTATTCATCTTTTACTCTGCTGCAAGCCAACTGCACCAAAGCAAAAAGCAGGGGATGAAAGAGCAACTCATTTTAGTGCACGACTCGGGGAATAAAATACAGGAGGGAAATGCCAAAAGCTGGTGAGGTCTTTGCAGGCGTCAGAGTGTCTCCCCTGCAAGAGCCTTGCTGGCACCAGTTTATCTGGGGCAGAGGTAGGACATACACTGGGAATGACAAACTGCTTAGAAAGCTGTTTACAGAAAGGACCTGAATCATCTGGATAATAATCCAGGTAGAGACATGGGCAGTGATGCAGGAATAAGTAAACATCCAAAAAACAATACATAAATCAGTGAAGAAGTTGTTATTGGAACAAGTAACTCCCGACTGAGAGGTGTAAAAAAACATCTCTGGTGTGCCAGTGTGAATCTGGGATTAGAGAGGGGTTTTATCTGCTCACTTGTTTGCATGGCAGAAAGGATGCTCTTCCTAGAGGTAGGATGCTCATTCCCAGGTGCAAACTGGTTTTGGGACATGGCCAGGCTCCCAGCTCCAAGTACAGAGTGAAGGGACAGAGCAGCTTTACTCCTGTATCTACAAAAGGCTTGTTTGTGGGCAGAGAACCCTGAAAGTACACTCTTGCCTCTTTTCTCCTGTTGAATGATCAGGAGCTGTTCTCTCAGTGCCATCCCCATGGCAGAGAGCAACTCAGAAGTGTTTCAGTAGTGTATAACCCACGGAAACAGTTAAGCAAAATAATACAGACTCCTAAAGTGGATTCTACACCAATTAATATCATTACTGACCACGTTTGCTGATGCCTTAAGGATGCTGCTGCACTGGCCAACCTTTAGGTCTTCCAGAAAACAAGCCAGACTTAACCAACAGATAACAGATTCAGGCTAAGGACCACTTCCCATGCTGTCACCCATGTGCTCCAACTCATTTGCTGTTATTTCTACAGCAACAAGTGCAAAAACATACCAGCAAGGTGTCCCTGATGGAGCACAGCTCCCAGCATAAGCAGGAACCAGTTTGACCATAGAAACACAGACTGGTTTGGGTGGAAAGGGACTAAATGATTTAAGATAATTTTGTCCCAATCCTCCTCCATGGGCTGGGACACTTTCCACTAGACCAGGATGCTCAAAGCCCCATCCAACCTGGCATCACCCAGCACCAGCATGACCCATGTCACCATGGAGCATTGACCATTCCTGCAGGTAGGTGAGGTTACTAAAACCTGAGGTTTAAGAAATCACAGGGTGAGTGTTCTGAAGACAAGATACAAAAGGTGTTAAGAGGAGGGGGATCAGGCAGTAGCTGGGAAGGAAAGAAGGCAAGGTTTCACGTGGACAAGGGAGAATGAGTTAAGTTGACTGAGGGTGGGTTTAAGCTATTTATTAGGAATAAATTCTTCCCTGTGAAGGTAACAAGACACTAGCACAGGTTGCCCAGAGAAGCTGTGGCTGCACCATCCCTGGAAATGTTCAAAGCCATGTTGAATAGGACTTGAAGCAACCGATCTAGTGGAAGATGTCACTGTCCATGGTAGGCTGTGGGGGGTAATTAGACGGTCTTTAAAATCCCTTCTAGCCCAAATCATTCCAGAATCCTATGACCATGGACCATCTCCTGCCCCACCAGGACACATCCCACACCCTCGCACCAGCCCACGGGCGAACTGGGGTCCCTCCTCCTCCTCCTTCCAGGCCGAGCATCCCTCCCCGGCCCCGCCTCACCTGAGCCACGAAGCGGTCGGAGGCGGCCCCGTACTTGTCCAGGACGGCGGCGGGCACCGGTTCCGCGTACTCGAACTGCGGGTCGTAGGCGAAGCTGGCGCGGAAGAACCGCTCCCGCTCCGCCTCCACGTTCCGCGGCCGCAGCGCCACGAGCAGGCAGGGGCTGCGCCGCCCGCCGCCCTCCTCCCCGCGGCCCCGCGCGATGTGCGGCAGCGAGGCGGCGGCCCGCAGCCCCCCGCGCCCCGCCGCGCCCTCGCTCCGCCGCGTCCCGGCCCCGGTTTCGGAGAGGCGGCGGGTCCCCCGCGGGCAGCGCGGCGCGGAGGGCGGCGGTGGCGGGGACGGGCATGGACAGAGCGGAGCGCCATGGCCCGGCCCGCCGGCCGCCCCCGAGCCCGCGGCCCCCGATCCCATCGCCCCCGAGCCCGCGGCCGCGGCCTCCAGCGCGGCGGCACCGGGGCTGCGCCGGCTCCGCGCCCCGCCCCGCCGCCCCGAGCACGCGCCGCCACCCGCCAATCAGCGCCGCTCCCGGCGCGCCGCGGCCAATGAGAGGAGAGCGCGGAGGGAGAGCCCCGCCCCTCTCCGCTCCGCCCCGCCCCGCGGCGGCAGAGCCGCGCCCGGCCCCGAGCGCTGCGCTCCGCAACGGGGTTGGGGCGAGCGCGGCAGCACCGCCAGCCCCGGCAGCACCACCAACCCCGGGAGCAGCAGCAGCCCCGGCAATATCGCCAGGCCCGGAGGCACAGCCGGTTGCACAGCTTGTGCCGGCTGCCTTGCTGCCTCAGTTGCATGGCCAACCCCCGCTGTGTCAACGCATTTTTATTGCCACCCCTGGCTGCATCGCCAGTCTCAAGCTGCCTCGCCACTCTGTTTGCATCTCCAGCCTTGGTTGCATTGCCACCCCTAGTTGTGTCACCAACCCCAGCTGCATCACCATCCCCCAGTTGCGTCACCGGTCCCAGCTGCATTTCCAAGGCCAGTTATAGTTCCATCCCAGTTGCTCTGCCAGCACCAGTTGCATCATGCTCCAGTAGAACCACCAACCTTGGTTATGTCACCAACCCCAACCGCATTGTTACCCACAACATGTTGCCAGCCTTGGTCGCATCACCAACCCCAGCCACATTATTTGCCTTGTGGTTTTTCCCAAAGCCCTGTCTCCTGGAGTGCCTGAAGGCAGCAAGCACCTCACTTTCTGATTATGGCTGGCTTCACCATCCAGCTCTGAAGGACAAGGCAGGCTCAGCATATAGAAGCAAAGTGTGTTTATTATTTTGTAAGTCTGCTGATTTTGAGTTGGCCTTGCCCAAGGAGCCTAGCTCACTGCTCTGTAAGCCATGACTACTGTGCTACCCCCATGCTACTACCTCTGTGACCACCTGGTAAGTCAGAGCCTGCTCTTGTTGTGTGAGTTGCTCTGTCCCAAGTGAGCAGAAGCTATGGCACCACAGGTCCACAGCCTCTAAAGTGTCTAAAAATGGCTTGCTAGTGACGAGGGCTTGTGCGTATGCTGGAATTCACAAGTGTGATGTTAATGAGCTGGCAGCATGGTTAATTATCCACCCGCTGGTGGGAAGTGACAAGCCTCTGAAGTAAAATTAATCACCATTCCTGAAAGAAGAACCAACCAGTGTGGAAGTGGGTGCCAGCCCATCCACCTGAGTTGTTGGTCTTGCTCACTTTCCTTCCAAACTCAGCTCCAAGTCCTTTGCTCCCCTGCATGTCAGTTTGTGGCACCTACCATCATGAAGGGAAGCTGGCCCTCCCTCCTTCAGTTTTTTTTAGGCTCCTTTAGGACCTTGTATTCACGTAGGAACTTCCTCAACTTCCCAGCCTCTGGGCTGGATCTCGCCTGCCCTGGCTCCCCCTGCTCCTCTTTGCTCCCCAGCAGGATTTCATTGATATAACTGAGTGTCAGGTTGCTGAAGACCATGTTGAAGTGGTGGGCACCTCGCAGCTCCTGGACGTAGACCTTCTGCTTTTGTTGGTCACGCCATCGCTTGCACAGCTCCAAGCTGCGTGTGTTGACACTGTCATCCCCGTCACCATAAATTATGTCCACAGGGTCCTCATAAGGGAAACGCTCATCATAAATGTAAGTCTCTGCAGTGGGGAAGCCTGTGCCATAGAGGCAATACGTGTCCACTCCAGGAGGGGGCAAATCCTTCAACAAGTCTTTCATGTCCTCCCACATGTACCAGCCATCCTCCAGGTTGACGTCGGTGAAGAAGCGCTGGTAGTCGCGGTAGGTGTAGTTGTAGGAGGGTGTGGAGATGAAGACGTGGCTCTCGGGCCAGGCCAGCGTCGTGGGGAACATCCAGGGGCTGGTGGTGGTCATGCGCTGCTCTTCACGGAGCTTGATGTTGGACATGAGTGGGATGCCCTGCTCATCACCTGCAGGACACACAAGGGCTCAGCACAAATGACACCACAATGTCCCCTCACAGACTTCAGGAGCCTTTGAGCAGCTGGGATCAGCCCTCCCTGCAGTGACTCACCACTGTCCCCTGGCTTTCTCCAGCTCAGCTCTACCCTGCCCATAGCCTTATGCCCTCTCCTTACCCCCCTGCCTGTAGATATCAAGGACAGCCTTCCAAACTCCTCTCCACATCTCTAGCTGTGGGAATTGCATGTACAGAGAGCTCTCAGGCTCAGAGATAGAGATGGATACAATGTTTGACCTAAGGCCTTGGAGAAAGCCTGGAGAATTAGAGCATTCAAAGTAAAATAGACATAAAACAAGCATATAAGTTTGTAGTTTAAGTAGAAATATGCTTTAAACAAACAGAGATATGTAGTATGTAACCAAAGCAGTATGTTAAGTAAGTGAGTAAAGGATTTTAAAGTTTAGCAATAGAACTTGTTATGAAGTTAGTTAGAAGCTTGAGATGTATCAATGTAGGTTTGTGAAGTGTTACGTGATTGGTTAAAAAATGGCACATTGTGGCAAAGCCACGAAAAACAAAGAAATTAATGATTGGTGTAAAAAGATGCTACCGAGTTTCATGAAAGTATGTGATTGGCTATAAAACTAACATAAGGCACTGTAACTAAGAATTAGACAGCTTCTGATATTATGGCGTAAAATGTAACACCTTTAATGTCTCACCTTTCTATGAGACTGACACCATGAGGCAATAAACCATCTTTTAAAAAGTCTGTTAGTTGCCCTGTTTCTCGTGTTTTTGATCTCCCGATATTTAGCTACTCAGAGGGCCTGAGTGGAGACAAACCTGGATGTCTGGTGGCACAGACCAACACAGCCCTGGACATTCCCTGCAACCCTGCCTGCAGGGACAGGAGTGAGCAGTAGTAGGAAACAACTTGCATGTTTCCTTCAAGCCTTGGCATTTTTGGTATGTCTGGAGTCCTAAGACATTGGAATGACCTCAGATGACCTTAAAAATATCTCTGGGTCTTGTGGCAACAGAGAAAAATATTAGCAGGTGACTTAAGGGTGATGCAAGGGGCCAGATGTTAAAACCTTCAAGCACATGATTTTTAATCTCATGCATTTTTGGACTTGTGACTTGCAGATATTCTGGGCTGTCAGCATTAGGCAAGTGATTGTGGCTTTCTGGGCTGCAAAGAGGCTAAACAGGAACTGAGTCCCCCACCTCTTTCACCACTGTGCCCTTTCCCTGCCCACCACCACCCTTCCATTTCTGCAGGAGGGAAAGAAAACAAATAAGTGGCCGCACACAAGGAGTCACCCACCAGATGCCAGGATACGCAGGGGCTTGACAGAGCCTCCCCAGGGGGCACCCAGGGAAATGAACCCCCCAATGTACTGATCTTTCCAGGCTTGGGTCTGCTGCAGCAGGAAGTAGAGGACGTGCAGGTTGCCCATGCTGTGTGCAATGAGGAAGACAGGTCTCTGGTACTCATCGTGCATCTCCTCAATCAGTGCCTTCAGGTTCTGGAAGTATTCGGGCTGCTCCTCTGTGGGCAAGAGGGGAGCATGACAGCATGAGGGTCATCCTGCTTCCCTCTGTGCATGGGGGGCCTGGCCACAACCCCCAGACTTACGGGGTCCAACCCTCCAGTCGTAGGGGGCTGCCCGAACTGTCTGGTCCCTCACGTAGCCGTTGTTCACCAGGTTCTGCACCATGGTGTGCAGGTAGCCTGTGGGCAGAGGGAACAAGAGGGAATTAGCTCTATGGTCTTCTCTTGTCAAGCTTTTTCCATTCTGGTAGTGGTCATGGTCAAAATGTTCCCTGGTAAGCCCTGTAGCTCCAGCCAGTAGTGACTCTGTGCATCCCACTGAGCACTGGGGTCAAGGATGGGGTGCTCCCTGCCGGCACTCAACTGGAGTGTGTCCCTCAGGCTAATGACCCTCAGTCCCAGTGCTCTGGGCTCTCTGTAGAACCAGTCCCTGCTGGAGACATGGGTACACATCCCCATTTGCAGGGAGCACATGGGATCCCCACACACTCTGGCCTCTCCCCCTCTCACCTGCCAGCTTGCTCTGATCCAGGTACTCCACAGAATAGGTCTTGCCAAAGCCAGGAACACGGATGTGCACCCCTGGGGCGTTGGACATTTTCCGAGAGGTTCGGTTGTACACCACCCTGTGGGGACAGGACACGAGGTGGCAGAAGAGCCATGTCCCCTTGGGGAACATGGGGCTGGGGTGGAGATCACTGCGTAGCAGCTTGGACCTGGCTGTTTCCAAGCCTTGTATGGATGTGAGGTGCACTGGAGCCCAACCAGTGTCCATTCTGCTCTCCTGGCATCCTGGGACAGGAGGCTCTGATGGAACCAGCTGCCACAGCCCCCTCACCCTGCACTCCCCTCTCCAGTGGGTACTCGGGGAGGTCCAGCTGAGCTTGAGCACATGGCAGGGACTTGGGACAGGGACAGATTCTCAGAGCAGTAGCCAGTCACTTGAGTTCCCAAACAATCCCATGGTACTCCTATTTTTTTTCCATGTGTGCTAGCTCATGGCCAGGGGAAGGAGAGGGAAGGGAGATCCTTGGTAGGTCATTTCCCCAGGGAGCTCCCAGGGTAGGGTTGGATGGTACCTGGTGTTATCAATCCAGCAATCAACTCCCACTGGCAGGAAGGTGTTGAGGTTGAGCCAGATGGTGAAATAATCCTCTGTTTTGCGGTAGCACATCCAGTTCACCACATCTGGCTTGTCCAGCTTTGCTTCCAGCTGGTTCCCAAGACAGCCGGGCACTGGAGGCACCACAGAGGGAGAGCAGAGCCAGTTACAAACCTCATCCTACTGACCCTCTAGGGCTGCCCAACCTGGTGCTTACCCCATCCTCAGGCAGTCCTCCCCTGGGGTTTCCTGGGGGTGGGTGGGCACCTGCTGGAGCAGCATCTTTGGAGAACAACCCACTCTGCACGGGAGAGAGGGTGCTTGGAGCTGAGATGCTGGGTGAGCATGAAAACAGTGCTAAAATGCATCCTTGGGAACCCCTAGAGCTGCATTTCGGTGGGGTGACCCCCAGAGCTGTCACCTTGGGCTCAAATATGTGAGTCCCCAGCAGCACAAAGTATCTCAGATTAGTCCCCCTCCCTCCATGGGTTTCCACCCTCCTCTCCTTGCTGCAGCCTGGGGGAAGAATCTGGTGCTTCTTGGGGCTGCCCCCTCCTAATGCAGTCCTGACAACTTGTCCTGGGGTAGTAGTCAGTTCAGGGATGCAAAGCTACCAGAGAGAGCTTCCTGAACTTTAAACCCTTCATACAAGCTGAACAAGGTCTCTGAAGTGGTTCAGTGCTGTGTGGAACTGAACTCTGTGGAAATTCAGTGGGATTGGTGTATGTGGGAAACACAGCACAGCTTTAAGCAAGTTCATCTGTGTGCCCTGGCCTTTCTCAATGGAGGGCCACAGTCACCAGGGTGTTTGGTCTGCCTCTGGAAGCGTCAGTGTGGCTCTCAGCTGGGATGGGACACCCATCCTGCTGCTACCCTGAGAGATGTGCCTGTGCTGGGATCAGACACCATAGAGAGCTTTCCCAGCTGAGGTCCTGGTGCCAGAACTGACTGCGAGAGTGAGGACAAGAGGTGAATGACTGCAGGGGACAGTGAACCTGGTGGAATGGGAGCACCAGGTGACAAATCACAAGGCCCCAGCAGGTCCAAGGACTTGCCTGCAATACACGGCTGGGGCTGGTGTGGATCGCCTCGTGCCATTCAAGAGGGGAAGGAGAATGTAGCAGTTACCTTCCTCAACCTGCCTCACAGCTCCTTCATGCCTGTAGCACGTCCCTAGGGGTACAGGGAGGATCTAATCCTGTCTTCAAAGCCCCTGGATGGGGATCAGACAGGTGTAGGAGAGCCCTGGTAGGGAGTGGGCAGAAGGGACTTTGCTGGTCAGCAAGAGGAGCAGGATCATGAGCTGCTCTGACAGCTCCTGAAAGTGCACAGCCAGCAACCCCCGGCCCCTGGCACACAGTCCTGAGCTCTGCCTCCCCTTCCAGAGGACATTAGGTAATTATTAAGGGAGTTCTGTGAGGGCAGAGGGGTTATCAGTGGTCCCAAGGGCACTGGGGGTTTCCGGGACGCCTGGCCCAGGGGGATGGGTTACTTGCGGATGCCGAGCGGCACAAGGGGCAGCCAAGTGGCATCTGAATCTGCCTGGGCGTGGGACATGGCTGGCACCAGGGACAAAAGGAGATGCTCCGACTGTCACAGGTAATCCTGAAAAGGGCACCTGGTGAGAGTGACCCGGGTCTTCTGACCACCCCAGGACATGGAGGCCTGCGACCCCTGATGCCCCTGGGAAGGGAGTTTACAGGGTCAGCCCTTGGCATTATAGCAGGGAGGGATCTTCTGCTTTTTCTCTTCTCTTTTTTAAAGGGGAAACTCATAATGATTCAAGAAAAAGGAGGAAAACCCCACCTCTGCTCAGCAGAGTTTTCATGGTAAAACCTGAGCTCAAGTGCCTGGTGATGGCACAGGGGCAAAGGAAGGCAGAGCCATGCAGCACAGAGGCACCAGCTGGTGCTGGCTGCTTCCACCTCCCTGAGATGATGCCCCCACATCTCCTTTAAACTCCCTGTGCCCCTTTTCCTGCTGGCTTGCCCCCAGTCGGACTTGGCATTGGGTGGGATGTGAGATGGATCCTTTTTTGCAGAAGTAGAGGATGACTTAGCCATCTCCAGGGAGTGGGAGAAGACACTGGATGGGGTGGGCGTCAGGAAAGTGAGAGGTGGTGGATCCACCCACCACACCAATGGCAACCTGTTTGGGAAGTGGCGGAAGAGGTTGTACTGCAGCCCCTGTCCCTCTGCCAGCAGAGTTGCCCAGACCCAAACAAGCCCTAAAACACTCAGTGGGCCAGGTGTGAGATATCAGAGACACATTTGCTTTCTGGGGTGCCCATTCTATCCCCTCAGCTCCAAAAACTCTACCTGGGCATGGCCAGCCCTGTGTCCCTATCCCAGGGAATGGGAGGGGACTGAGGAGCTGTGTGACACCCTCACTTTGTGGCTCCAATCCAGACAGCCATAACTATCGCAGCCAAAACCCACCGAGTCACCAGCAGCGCCGGACCCCAACCTCACTGTCAGCTTTGGGGGGCTGCATGGCAGAGTGCCCACCCGTACCCCGCATGGTGCCCGCGCTGGTGCGACCTTACCGAGCACCACGGGCGGTGTGCTGTTTGTCGGGGGAGCTTCTGGGGTGGTGGTGGGTGGGAAGAGGACGTTGAAGAGCCAGAACTGGGACGTGGGCTGCAGGAGCAGCGACAACGTCAGCAAAGCAACCCCGGCGCCGCTGCTCCCCATGGCAGGCACGGCCGGGATCCTCCGGACGGCTCCAAGCCAAACAGTCTTTTATAATTTTTACGCAGGTCCAGCCAAGAGGCACCCGGGCTGCAGGGGAGGGGAGAGCTGCAAGGGGCTGGCCATGAGGAGGAGGAGGGACGGGGAGGGACGAAGGACTGGCCTTATGGACTAGCCATGGCCTGTCAAATGCAGTGCAGCGGTGCCATGGGGTTCTTAGTGCCCCGAGAGCCCTGCCCAGGGGTGCTGTGCTGCATATTGAGCAGCTCCCGGTGCCTCGGTGTCCCTTTGCCATGTTCTGGGGAGGTGGCTGCCACGCTCTTGCCCATGCATGGTTCTCTAGGGGTAACGCCCCAGAGCTGCCCAGGGCTGATCACTCCCTGCCTCGGTGAATGCAGCCCCTCTCCACTCCTCCTGTCCCTGGCAGGGGATGCTGTGCTGCCAGCGTGGACAGGTGGACCTCAGATATCTGGGAGAAGATTGAGGGGTTGGGATAGGAAAAGATACATCTTGTGCCACATGGCAGTGCCAAATTCCCCAGTGCCATTCTGGGCACTGCCCCTGCTCTGTGCAGCATCCTCCCAGTATCCACTGGAAAGATCCACACATCCTCTGTGACAATCCCAGCTGGGGGAAGCCCCCGCAGCTTCAGTCTGCACTGGGTACTGGGGACCCTCAGGGACAAGGGATGCTCAGGCTGAAAGAGACCTTGAAGCTCATCTCATTTCAAACCCCTGCCATGGGCAGGGACACCTCCCACTACGGCAGGATGCTCCAAGCCCCATCCAACGTGGCCTTGAATACTTCAAAGGATGGGGCAAAATCATATTTTCCTGCAGAACGGAAGATGTCTTCTTCCTCCCGGAAAGTGTGAGGTGGGACAGGGATGCTGTAGGCATGACAGGTTGGGCTCCCCATGGGACAGAGGGGCCCCTTCCTGAAGAATGGGGAGGAAGGGCAAGAGAATATGGGAGGTGGCACCTGTAGGTGCCCACCCCAGCTCGGTCTATGCAACCCAACTCCCCGCAGCCGCCTCCCTCCTGCCGTAACGCGGCTCCTGCGGAAGCGCCGCTGGGACTCGGATTCGAGCCGAGGCTGCTGCAGGCACAGAGCAGAGCCCGGAGCCCTGAGCGGCCACAGCCCCCGCTGCTGCTCCTGTCCCCCGGCGGGACCCTCCTGCCTCTCTCTGCGAGCGGCGGGGGTTTTACAGCCTCTCCCGCAGCATCCTGCTCCCCTCCCCGCCTGCGCATCCCTGCGGCACCGGCGGCTTCCCAGGGCGCATCCCTGTGCCTGATCAGTGTCCAGTGAGATTCCCAGAACCCGGGTGTTCAGTCTGGCCTGTGCTGGCAGCCTCGTTGGGGTGGCGTGGGAGTGTGAAATATCAAAGTGGGTCCCCACATTGTCCCTGCAATGCTTTAGGAAAGCGGGGTCCCCCTCTGCCTGTCACAGACATGCACCCCTGAGCCCAAATGTGAGCCTGGATAGCTCAGTTGGGAGAGCATCAGACTTTTAATCTGAGGGTCCAGGGTTCAAGCCCCTGTTCAGGCGGTGGCTTTATCCTTTAGGAACCCATGGGCAGAACTGGCACCTTCTTCTGCCAGGACGGTCCCGCCTGGGGCAACTGATGCAGGGAAGAATTCGGGGATTGTGTTTCCACTGCTCCCTCCCTCAGTGCTCCCTCGCGTGCCTCAACTCACTTCAGGCAGTGTTCTTAAAGTTTGGGTTCCTGCTGGCAACTGTTTTTTCTGCGTGAAAATACTGAAAGGACCGGAGCATCTCTCTCCTCTCTCGGGAGGGAAACCAGGCTCTGTTCAGTGGTGCCCAGTGCCTAAGGCCATGGGCACACACAGGAGGTTCCAGCTGAACATCAGGAGACCCTTTTTCACTGGGAGGGGGATGAGTGGAAGTTTCCCAGCAGAATCCTGCATCACTTTAAGGGAATACAGTACATGTGAGAGCAAAGGCTGCAGTGACTCGTGGGTTCACCACACTGCCCCCGGACTGCCCCGTAGGTGTATAGACACTTCAGGATATTTTTGCAAAATAGAAACTCTTTTAACAGAAAATTAAGCAATTTTGGATTTAAAATATTCCCTGTCCCATGCAAAATTTTTTTATATTTTTCAACCTGAACATACATCAGTTGCTCAAGCATAGTAAATTATTTTTCAGGTAAGTTTAGTGGCCATACACATCACACTGACTTTCTGTAGAAAAAAAAAAATAGAGGAATGAGAAGTTATGTATTTCCTTGTGTGTCTGCTGCTCAGCTGGGTAAAAGTGGGGCAGGCACTGCTGCTGCTAATGGGCAACTTCTCCAGATGTTTGCCTTCTCTTCCTCCTGTATTATCTTTAGAAGGGAAAGATGCTTTTTGAGTTTTCCCTAAGTAAAGAGATATGTATTTTCAGTAAAGGAATGTTGGAGGAGTGTGAAGTCATGCAATTAAGAGCCCTATAAACTGCAAATCCTAAAAGTAAATGTGCAATGATTTTTTTTTTTTTCTTCATTTCTTGCTCTGGATAAGATACAAAAGAAAATAAATCTATTTTGCACTAGAAAAGAAATCCACCTTCTCCTTTTCCCAAGCACCAGCCTTGCAGATGCCTAAACCCATCTGCCTGAGTGCTGCAGCCTTCTGCTTTCAGACGTCCCCACAGCAGTGAGCTGAGACCCACTGCTTGGGTGGTGCCTTCACCACGAGCCTGTGCCACATCTTACGTAACTTCTCTTTTGAAAGTTGCCGACCAGGGTGAGTTCTGCGCAGCTGTCAGGAGAGGGCACCAAGTCCAAGTAAACAGGGTGACTCCATTAGGGCTCCAGAAGGGTAAAGGTAACAGTTTAAGAGGCTTCCCCAGGATGAAGCATCTCCTGGTGCACCCAGAGATCTCCACCTGCTTCTTGGTGCCCATGAGACCTCGAGTTCCCAGACCTACGGTTTGTCAGGGTCACCCCTCAGCTCTGGGTGGGTTTTGCCTCTGCTGTGAAAGCGTCCCTGGAGGTCTTGCAACCAAAGTCCTGCTTCTCTGGAGCAGGGAGTGCCAGCAGCCAGACTTTAGTCTGGTTATCTTCCTTCTGCTGTGGCAGATCCTTCATGCCCTGGGGAGCTGAGTTAGCTGTGCCTCCCACCTCCTCTCACTCTGCAGGGCAGCCACAGCATCTTCTGGTCCTTATTCTGCAAAACTGTGAGGAAGTGAAACGTGGAAGGCTGGGTGAACTCTTCTAAATTCTTAAGTTTGCCTGGAAAATGGAGAAGCTGGAGAGTCACTGCAGCCTTGCTGGAAAGACCTTGCACAGTGACTACAGGTCGGGAAATTATTGTTGGTATGAATCTGATCATTCTTGGAGCATCCTAGCTTGTGGCCCCCTCCCAGGGCATGACATCTTCTCAAACCAACCCTCTCACAGCTTCCTCCCTCCTGGCTCTTGACAAAAGTTGCTGTGACTCGGATTCGAACCGAGGTTGCTGCGGCCACAACGCAGAGTACTGACCACTATACGATCACAGCACACAAATCCCGCCACCTACTGGGTCCTGCCACACGCCAGGACCACGGGGAGGAGAGTCCCTGCACTGTCCCCTCCCCTGGCATGGACACCCAGCACAGCCTGGCCAACAAATCCTGTTTAATTAAGGAGGCTACAAATGGACTTGGATGCTGCTGCTCAGAGCCTTGGCAATCTGAAATGGGGCCCTAAATTGTGCAGCACACTGGCGGTGCTGGGATGGCACCCTGGAAATAAGACTACTGCAAAGGACAGTGCTGTTCAGGGGCCTTATGCAGTGGGGCCATCATCCTATAACACAGCAAAGTCAGGGTTATAATAATTCAGCTAAATCTAAGTGATACAAGAGGTGAGGAATTAATTAACTTTTTAGCATCATGCGCGATACAACAAATTCGAGGGAATTCAGTTAAAAATACAACAGTGATCTCCATGGGGAGCTGAGTGGTGCTGTGGGAAGGATCCAGTCAGGAGGTCTGGGTAATCCAGAATGTCCCTGGCCCCTGTCATCCATCACCCCCAGGGTCCTACTGCCACCTCCCTGCCTGATCATGATCCTCCTCCATGTTTCCTCCCCAATTTCATGCCTTCAGAATTGTACTTTGGTGACTCCGGAGTTGTATATTTGCTGGCCCTGGTGCAGGTTGGGCTCAGTGCTGGTGGTGAAGAAAGGACTCAGTGAAGGTAAGAGCTCCCTGCTCCACATCCAAGGCAGCCCACAGCCCCCTGGCTACCAACCCAGGCTGGCTGCCTCCTCCCCATCCCTCCATGTATGCAGGATATACAGTGGGGGATCCCTGGTATCCCCGTTGACCCCAAGGCCCCATGTGCCCATTGGGTCCCATACCCCACTCCATCAGCCCCACAATGAGTCCCAGAGGACCTGTAGGCATCTGTTTTGTTTTTAGTTTGAAACTAGGAAGAAACACTAATTTAGTGTAGCAGTTTTGGTTCACTAATTTGAAATTTTTTGTTGTGAGATAGAATTAGGAGGAAGGCAAAATAGGCTTAACTTTAAATGGTACAAAGAGAAACTTTATTACTAGAAACTGTAAGAAGAAAAACAAACTTAGAATAAAACTTTAGACCACTTCCCCCCGCCCCTTCTTTTCTTTCACACTGAAAACGTACAGAAAGCAGCTTGGTCAGTTTACCATCACTAAAATAGTCTTTTACCAATTCACTTGTGAGAGGAGATTTCCCTCATCAGTCTATGGAGATTTCTCCACAAGAAACAGTTTTCTCATGGCCTTGATGTTACAGTGATCAGCTGCCCGGCAGAATGGAATTCTGATTACCATGTAAACATTTCTTCCTCAATTGACAGTTTTTTCAGAACCATTATTGAGGACTATATTAACTATGGGGCACACTTTAAGGATTATAACAGTTTAAACAAAAACTCCTTTCATTTTTGAAAAAACAGAGCTTCTTCTTCTTCCCTGGGGAGCAGTAGGGCTTTTCATCTTTTCACTGTTTCAACTCAGGGGATTACAACCACTTCAACATTTACTTACTCCAATGCCTCTGCTTATACCTACGGTTAGAACAGTCACATCCACCCCATAATATTTTTATGTGTTATAGGGAAATAAGAGTTTCTTCTCCATAGCTTAAAAAAGAGAAATTTCAGTCCATGACTCTTCTCTTTCTCTCATTTGGGATTTGACTCTTCCTTCTGTTACTTCGGTGTTTTCATGTTGTTTTTGTGTGTATCACTATCTTGGTTCTTTTTTTTTTTTTTTTATTCAGGAGAGAGAACAAAGTATTTATAAAGTTTTATTTTGGGCATTGAAAGAGTTAATACCTTGCCCGGGCAGCAGAGGGTTTTGTGATTTTTTTCAGGTGAGGCAGTCGGAGTTATTTATAAAGAGTCTTTTAAGGCCACGCTGGGGCTGGCCAGGATTGTAGGGCTAGCTTGTGATGGGTTTTCTGGCTCCATGGCTGTTTTTTGGCATTTGCTGCATTTAATTCTAGCTGCGGGCTGGGGGTTTTCTCTCCACGCTGCCTAGCAGGGAAGGGTGAGGGGAGGCCTTGCCGGAACCGGGCCCGGCTGTGTCTCCCTCAGGCCGTGTGGGCGGTGGGGCAGGCCCGGCCGCCCTGGAGCTGCCCCGGCCTGGTGCCAGGGCAGGGCTCTGCCGAGCCATGGGCTCCCTGGCCGTGCCGGGGGTTAGGATTAATCCCTGGGGGTTAGGATTTTACAGACAGCCCTCCCCTCTGAGAAGAATGTCGCATTTGTCTTTACAAACGAGCTGTGGATCTGCTTGTTGATAAGACCACCACTGAGAGATAAAATAAAAAAATAGGATGGATTCCACTGGTTGATGAATGGAAAAAGTTATTTGCCTTTACAAATAAACTGTAGAGCTGCTGATAAATGAAATTGCATATGGAAAGATGAAAGAAGCAACGGGGAAAAACTATGAAATCTATAAGAATTAAAAATTAAAAGGGAGGGTTATACATTAGAGGGGAATTTCAGGTATCAGGTGCTCTGGAAAGTCTGTGTCTCTCAAGTACCTCAGCCAATGGGGAAGGAGAGAGGGAAAAGCAGCCGGGAAAATAGGATAAAAAGGACACTGCGTCCTCCAAAAATTTGAGATCCCAGGAGAATGTCCCACGGCCTCTCCCTTTATTCGAATAAAGCAAAAAGGACTCCTCTGTCTCCTTTTTGGACATAAACCTCTGGTGTTTGTAGATTAATTTTCCTGACACCTCCCTCTGGCTATCAGGGCCTTAGTTGAAAATGGGGCCTGGCAGCTTCCCGAGCCTCAGAGCCCGCCTGCCCCAGCCCGGCCCGTGTGGAGAGGGCTTGGCTGGTGTTACCTTCTGATAGGCCAGAAGGGAAAGAGAGCTTTCCGGGAGTTTTTTGTTTTCACATATGTGTTTCACAAAGATGCATAAACTTTCTCATTGGTGTAACAATGTGTTAATCTTAAAAATCTGACGCTGGTTGGTTTTTGTCAGGTACAAGGGAGACTGCTCAGGTCTCGGCAGGTAAAAATTTCAGGAAACCTTTACGAACCACCACAGCATCTCTGCTCATCACGGAGCCTCCAGTGCCACGTGTGCCCCATGAAAATGTACACAACACCAAGAGCCTATCCTGCCTTCACACACCAGCCCAGAACAGGGAGCACAGCAACCAAGAAGAGTTATAGACAGGATTTAACAGGAACGCAGAATAGGTTCCCATCCCTGAGAGGGCTCAAGACTACACTTATGGATTTCCCACTTGAGGCCCAGGTCTTCATGGGTGTTTTTAACTACTTTGATTCTGTTGGAGGAGCATAGCAGGGCATAAGCAAGCCAGGAAGATCAGGTCAGGTTTTGTCTTGCTGACCTGTGTGGTAAAGGAGCTAACGATGAGCAATGCTCTGCTTGGATTTGGAACTGACAAATGAGGAAGGACTCACTGGGAGGAGTGCCTGAGTCATTGTAAGGTGGTGCTGCCATTCTGAGGGAGAGCTCTGGAACAAGCCCAGGGACAAATTCCTATCAGGATGGTGTCCAGGTCCCCAGTTAGACAAGAAGAAATGTTCAGACCAACCTAGCTCAATGATATGCGGAAATAACTGAGAAGAACTCTCAAAGCATCAGTGAAGTCTCTCTCAGTGATAGTTAATAGAAGATCAAAGGAAGGAGGCTCACACAGTGCTACTTATTGTTTGTGAACAGTCATTTACTAAGGGACAGGCACAACATGGTGCAGTAGCAAAGGTCCTCACAGTCAGAATCCTGAATCAGCATCTCACCAGGGTATGACCTTCCCTTCCCAGTCCAGGAAGGAGCCAGTCTCCTTCTCAGAGATGGAGGACAGCACCTTCAGCATCCCTTGTACGCTGTCATCCACTGTCAGGGGAGGCTGTGGGGCAGAGGGAGAAAAAGTTCTGTGCTCAAGGATCTGCCTTGAAATACAACATCGTTCTGGGTAAGAAGCATTCCCAGTCGCTCATCTCCCTCCCTCATGTGCCTCCACGGTATCTGCCCAGGAGCTCTCACAAAGACCAGGATGAGACCCCAGCAAATTCTGCATTCCTAAACTATGTTCTAGACCATGGAGAGCAGTTCTCTTACCTTAAATGATCCTGCACCCCCCATGTCGGTTTGCACCCAGCCGGGGTGGAGAGCGATGCAGAGGATGCCGTGCTCCTTGTATGCCAGGGACTGGCACTTGCTCAGCATGTTCAGAGCAGCCTGTGGGGAGACAGGGACGGGATGGTGGTGGGATGAGAAGGCAGGGCTGCCAGGGGACAAGCACAGACCCTACAGCTGGGGCAGGGATAGGACAGAGGGGGCCACTTCTTGGGGTGCATGATGCTCCTTCACTACCCCTGTGTGGATGCTCAGCGTAGTGGAAGCCCCATCAGATTATGCCCCGCTGAGGTAGGGCCCACCGGCAGGCACATAACCGTGCTGTGACGGATACCCAGGGATTGAGAGGAGCTCAGTCACAGCGTAGAGAGGGGCACAGACTGAGGGGGAGGTTGGAAGGCAGTGTGATCATTCATAGGGGAAAATGCTTGGGCTCACCACTAGCAAACTCTGGCATTACCTTGCTGCACCGGTATGAGACAACTTGTCCAAAATCCCATACATACATATCCTCGATGGAGCCTGCATAGCTGGACATGTTGATTACTGCAGCCTTGCTGCAGCTCAGCCCTGAGCCTGGGCTCTCCTGGGCAGCCTTCTTCAGCAAGGGCAGGAATGCCTGTGAGAAGACAGAGGGGACAGGAGCATACACGGACATGGCACAGGGCAGGGGAGAAGCTACTTCCAATCTGGTCAACAGTGACACCAGCCGTGGGGCATCCTGTCTCTTCTTCCCTGCCAGGCTCCAGTTCTTGAGCTCCAGCCCCTGCTTCTGCGATCTTCTCATCAACTGAGACCCCATCGGAGCACCAGAACAGGGACAGGAGTCCCTCCCACTGGCCCTCCACACCCTCTACAATGTCCAGCTTGAGGACGTAATGAAGGAATCTAACTGGAGCTATATGTTGTAGTGCTCGGGACTCACCTGGCCCATCAACATGGGCCCAATCGTGTTCGTGGTGTAAACCTCGCTCATACTCTCCAGTGTCTCATTATCAAGGGATTTTGGCCTTGCAATTCCAGCGTTGTTGATGAGGAGGTTCAGCCCAGAGCCCCCCAGGTGCTCCCCAACCTTGGCTGCAGCTGCCTTGATGCTGGAGGGATCAGCGACTTCTGCAGAGGCAACACAGGGGAGGTCAGAGCCTGTGTCCCCATGGTGGAGTCCCCTCTGTTCCCCCAGAGGTGGCAGTGCCCGATGGCCCTGCAGGCACCAGTCCGTTGGCACAGCTCCCTCCCAGCACGGGGCTCCCAGGGTGTGCCCAGCCTGGGCACTCGCCAGAGGAACTGGGACAAAGGATCCCCAGCTCGGGGCACCTACCGAGCGGGATGATGATGATGTTGGGGTGCTTGGAGGCCAAATTCTGTAACTCCTGAAAGAGAGGGCACTGTGTAGGCATGGGGAAGCTGGAGGGGCTGTGCAGAGGCTCAGCCTTTCCCAGGTAAGGCCTGCATTGCTCTGGCTCCATCCCTGCACTACCATGGACCCCGCACTATGCTCCAGCTGCCCTGAACCCAATGGATGGGGAGGACTCCATGACCAGGCACCACAGTTCCCTCCACACATCCCATGCACAGCTGTTCTCATGTTGTCTCAGCCCTCCTGCCCTGTGCCTCATGTGCCTGACTGAATGTCCAGACACTTGCCAGAGCCCTCCCTGTTCCAATCTCCCCCTGGCACTGAGTCCTGCAATCCCCCAGCACAGCCACTGCCTCCCAGCCCAGACTCACCTGCGCTCTCTGTCCAGTGGGGTCCCGGCAGCCTGCAAAGATCCACTGTGGTGGTTTTGGCATCCTCAGGAAATGCTGGACAAGTCCCAGGCCAATGCCTCGGTTGGCCCCAGTCACCAGAACGGAGCGGACACAGAGCTCTGCCATGCTGCTGGTCCTCCTCTCCTCCAGCTCTCACTGTTTGCTCTGCTCCTAATATTTCCTTATAGCATTTTTCACAAAACACCCCACCCACTCAGGGCTTAAACCAACTCATTGATTCAGGAAGAGCAATTGCTATTGCCCTTAAAACTCCAGGACAAAGATCCTGGCTGGGAGCCAGTCCTTGTTTCCAGAGGGCAAAAACCCCTTGGTGATTCCAGGCAAATTCTGCTGTCCTTGGGAAACGTGCTGCCATAAGTCAGAAGAGGATGATGTGGGTGAGGAGGGAAGGAGGAGCACGTGGAAGGGATGTGGGAACCTCCTTGCCTCACGTGGGCCTGACACCTTCACTAGAAGGGCTTTCAGCATCAGACACACACAACACTGGCAACAGGCTGACCTCATGCCCATGCCCCATTCCCCTGAGCCAGGACATTCCTCACATGGCCACCAGCAGACACTTTCTGCCTTGATCTTGCCTCCTCCAAGCCAATGCCCATTCCCTGATTGTCAAGTGCAACAGAGCTCCTGTGGACAGAAGCCATCCCAGTGGATCCAGTCTCCTGGCAGAAGCATGGGCACCTGCACGGCCAGCACATCACCAGCTGCTGACCTTGCACTCCAGCAAGACACAAACTGCAGGCTTGCCACATCTTCATGCAGCATCTGTGTCCTTGCAGCAGGAATTTCTGCCACTCATGGAGCCAAGGGAGGGAGGGTCTGAGCTGCAGCAGGGCCACTGTCATCAACATCTCCAGCAAACTGGGCTCCCTTGGGCTGTGCCTCAGGGTGCCAGAGGCCCCCATGTACCCGTACCGGGCCAGCAAGGTGAGGTGCCAGGGGAGGTGCTGGAGATGCTGTCCCAGGCACGGTGCCCGAGGAGGGGAGGGAGCCCATGGATCATCCCCTGCCCCAGCCACCCACTCCCTTCCTGATTCTGCCAGGCAGAAGCACAGAGACCAGGAGAGCAGCAGCCAGGACTGAGCCTTTCCAGCAGGTCATGCTGATGCTTTGTCCCAGGATTGAGTCCCATTTTCCACCTCCATAGATATTTTCTGTCTGGGAAATGCCTCCTCTCCTTCCCACACACACCCTGCATTGTGCTGGCAGGGCTGTGCCTCTTCCAGGCTGCCCAGGGAATGGGTATGAGGTGCTTGGCTGCAGAGTTTCAAGAAGACAAAGGTCTGCAGAAGCGACTTCTCTCCCCTTCCCCAACCCACATGTGTTGCCTGTGGTCCCCCTGTACTCTGTAGCCCCATCTCTGTAAACTCTGGCAGCTGATGCCTCTCTGCTCTGTCTCCACACTCAATGTCAAACCACCCGCCAAGGCCAGGGGCAGGATCCCTGTGCTCTGCCCGACCACTGTGTGTCCATCTGTCCCACCTGTGACCAGGCATCCCCCAGCTGAGGGGAGAGGGCATCCGGTCCCTGTGCCCCCACAGCCCCTCAGGCAGCTCAGTCTGGGCAAGGGAAAGCCAGTCGTGCAGGGGCTCAAAGATCTCTCTCCTCTGAGGAGAAGGGCCCTGCTCCAGCTTCTCCAGTGCCTCCTGCAGGGGAGGTCTCCAGAGAACAGTCACAGTGCCATGGGACACTCATGGGGATGCCAGTGACAGCTGGAAGTGACAGCGGGCAACACCCATCGCCAGTGGAGGAGAGAGATATCTGGGAAGGGCCATCCCATGAGCTGGCCATGCACAACAGAGATGGGGGTCTCAGCAGAAGTTTATTGAGGATGTGGGAAACGTGGCAGCAGTGTCAGAGGTACTTGTTGGCTGCCAAGATCCTGCAGTGGTGTCTCACCAGGGTATGACCTTCCCTTCCCAGTCCAGGAAGGTGCCGGTGTCCTTCTCAGAGAGGGAGGAGAGGACCTTCAGGATCCCTTGCACGCTGTCATCCACTGTCACAGGGGGCTGTGGGGTAAAGGGAGAGATGCAGCCCATGCCTGAGGCCCTGGCCCTGCCGAGGCTAGGGGCAGGAGGCACTGCATGACAAAGGGGAAATCTGAAAACCCTGGACACCCAGGACAGAGGAGCCATGCAGGCAACCGAGGAGATGGAGATGCCCGGCAGCCAGCACCCAACAGCCAGCACCCAGGACCTAATACAGGGGTTGCTGCCCCAGCAGCGATTGGGCCGGCAGAGAAGCCATGGGCTGGGGCTCAGGATAGCACCTCCCACCCATGGAAAATCAGCACAGGAGCTCTGATGGATCCGCCCCCATGGAATTCTTACTGGCAGTCCAGGAGCTCTGCCCAGGTCAGTTTGCACCCAGCCGGGGTGGAGAGCGATGCAGAGGATGCCGTGCTCCTTGTACGCCAGGGACTGGCACTTGCTCAGCATGTTCAGAGCAGCCTGTGGGGAGACAGGGACGGGATGGTGGTGGGAGAGGAAGGAGAACCCGTGGCTGGGCAGGGCAGGGAAAGCAAAGCTGTGACAGCACCTTGCTGCAGCGATATGACAGTGCTTGAATTCTTTCCCAAGTCAATACAGAACCCATGGAGCCACCAGTGCTGGATATGTTGATGATGGCAGCCTTGCTGCAGCTCAGCCCTGATCCTGGATTCCCCTGGGCAGCCTTCTTCAGCAAGGGCAGGAATGCCTGTGAGGAGACAGAGAGGACAGGAGCTCATATGAACATGGCACAGGCCAGGGGAGAAGCTCATTTCAATCTGGAAAACAGTGACACCAGCACTGGGGCATCCTCTCTCCCCTTCCCTGCCAGGCTCCAGTTTCTGAGCTCCAGCCCATGGCTCTGTGAGCTTCTCATCAACTGAGGGCCCATTGGTCACTAGAGTGGAGGCAGGACCCCCTCCCACCAGCCCTTCATGCTCGCCCAGCACAGTACAAAGTGCCTGTGGGTCTCACCTGGCCCATCAGCAGGGGCCCAATGGTGTTGGTTGTGTAAACCTCGCTCATGTCTTCCAGGGTCTCGGTATCAAGTGTATTCGCTTTCAGAATTGCAGCATTGTTGATGAGGAGGTTCAGCCCAGAGCCCCCCAGGTGCTCCCCAACCTTGGCTGCAGCTGCCTTGATGCTGGAGGGATTGGCGACTTCTGCAGAGGAGGTCAGAGCCTGTGTCCCCATGGTGGAGTCCCCTCTGTTCCCCCAGAGGTGGCAGTGCCCGATGGCCCTGCAGGCACCAGTCCGTTGGCACAGCTCCCTCCCAGCACGGGGCTCCCAGGGTGTGCCCAGCCTGGGCACTCGCCAGAGGAACTGGGGCAAAGGATCCCCAGCTCGGGGCACCTACCGAGCGGGATGATGATGATGTTGGGGTGCTTGGAGGCCAAATTCTGTAACTCCTGAAAGAGAGGGCACTGTGTAGGCATGGGGAAGCTGGAGGGGCTGTGCAGAGGCTCAGCCTTTCCCAGGTAAGGCCTGCATTGCTCTGGCTCCATCCCTGCACTACCATGGACCCCGCACTATGCTCCAGCTGCCCTGAACCCAATGGATGGGGAGGACTCCATGACCAGGCACCACAGTTCCCTCCACACATCCCATGCACAGCTGTTCTCATGTTGTCTCAGCCCTCCTGCCCTGTGCCTCATGTGCCTGACTGAATGTCCAGACACTTGCCAGAGCCCTCCCTGTTCCAATCTCCCCCTGGCACTGAGTCCTGCAATCCCCCAGCACAGCCACTGCCTCCCAGCCCAGACTCACCTGCGCTCTCTGTCCAGTGGGGTCCCGGCAGCCTGCAAAGATCCACTGTGGTGGTTTTGGCATCCTCAGGAAATGCTGGACAAGTCCCAGGCCAATGCCTCGGTTGGCCCCAGTCACCAGAACAGAGCGGACACAGAGCTCTGCCATTCTGCTGGTCCTCCTCTGCTCCAGCTCTCACTGTTTGTTCTGCTCCTAATATTTCCTTATAGCATTTTTCACAAAACACCCCACCCACTCAGGGCTTAAACCAACCCATTGATTCAGGAGGAGCAACTGATCCTGGCCTTCAAAGTCCAGGACAAAGATCCTGGCTGAGAGCCAGTCCTTGTTTCCAAAGGTCAAAACCCCTTGGTGGTTTCAGACAAATTCTGCTGTCCTCGGTTGCTACCATAAGCCAGAAGAGGATGATGAGGGTGAGGAGGGAAGGAGGAGCACGTGGAAGGGATGCGGGAACCTCCGTGGCTCGCATGGGCTTGACACCTTCACTAGAAGGGCTTTCAGCATCAGACACACACAACACTGGCAACAGGCTGACCTCATGCCCATGCCCCATTCCCCTGAGCCAGGACATTCCTCACATGGCCACCAGCAGACACTTTCTGCCTTGATCTTGCCTCCTCCAAGCCAATGCCCATTCCCTGATTGTCAAGTGCAACAGAGCTCCTGTGGACGGAAGCCATCCCAGTGGATGCAGTCTCCTGGCAGAAGCATGGGCACCTGCACGGCCAGCACATCATCAGCTGCTGACCTTGCACTCCAGCAAGACACAAACTGCAGGCTTGCCACATCTTCATGCAGCATCTGTGTCCTTGCAGCAGGAATTTCTGCCACTCATGGAGCCAAGGGAGGGAGGGTCTGAGCTGCAGCAGGGCCACTGTCATCAACATCTCCAGCAAACTGGGCTCCCTTGGGCTGTGCCTCAGGGTGCCAGAGGCCCCCATGTACCCGTACCGGGCCAGCAAGGTGAGGCGCCAGGGGAGGTGCTGGAGATGCTGTCCCAGGCACGGTGCCCGAGGAGGGGAGGGAGCCCATGGATCATCCCCTGCCCCAGCCACCCACTCCCTTCCTGGTTCTGCCAGGCAGAAGCACAGAGACCAGGAGAGTAGCAGCCAGGACTCAGCCTTTCCAGCAGGTCATGCTGATGCTTTGTCCCAGGATTGAGTCCCTTTTACCACCACCACGGAGATTTTCTGTCTGGGAAATATCTCCTCTCCTGCCCACCCTGAGGCCCCACACCCTGCATTGTGCTGGCAGGGCTGTGCCTCTTCCAGGCTGCCCAGGGAATGGGTATGAGGTGCTTGGCTGCAGAGTTTCAAGAAGACAAAGGTCTGCAGAAGCGACTTCTCTCCCCTTCCCCAACCAACAAGTGTTGCCTGTGGTCCCCCTGTACTCTGTAGCCCCATCTCTGTAAAATCTGGCAGCTGATGCCTCTCTGCTCTGTCTCCACACTCAATGTCAAACCACCCGCCAAGGCCAGGGGCAGGATCCCTGTGCTCTGCCCGACCACTGTGTGTCCATCTGTCCCACCTGTGACCAGGCATCCCCCAGCTGAGGGGAGAGGGCATCCGGTCTCTGTGCCCCCACAGCCCCTCAGGCAGCTCAGTCTGGGCAAGGGAAAGCCAGTCGTGCAGGGGCTCAAAGATCTCTCTCCTCTGAGGAGAAGGGCCCTGCTCCAGCTTCTCCAGTGCCTCCTGCAGGGGAGGTCTCCAGAGAACAGTCACAGTGCCATGGGACACTCATGGGGATGCCAGTGACAGCTGGAAGTGACAGCGGGCAACACCCATCGCCAGTGGAGGAGAGAGATATCTGGGAAGGGCCATCCCATGAGCTGGCCATGCAAAACAGAGATGGGGGTCTCAGCAGAAGTTTATTGAAGATATGGGAAATGTGGGAGAAGTGCCAAAGGTGCATCTTGCCTGACGAGATCTTGAAGTGGTGTCTCACCAGGGTATGACCTTCCCTTCCCAGTCCAGGAAGGTGCCGGTGTCCTTCTCAGAGAGAGAGGAGAGGACCTTCAGCATCCCTTGCACGCTGTCATCCACTGTCTGGGGAGGCTGTGGGGTAGAAGGAGAGATGTAGCGCATGCCTGAAGCCCTGGCCCAGCCGTGGCCGAGAGAAAGAAGAATTCCAAGGTAAAGGGGAAATCTGAAAACCCTGGACACCCAGGACAGAGGGGCGAAGCAGGGAACCGAAGAGAGGGAGATGCCTGGCAACCAGCACGCAGAAGCCAGCACCCAGGACCAGGACCTAATAGAGGGGTAGCTGCCCCAGCAGTGATTGGGCCGGCAGAGAAGCCATGGGCTGGGGCTCAGGACAGCAACTCCCACCCATGGAAAATCAGCACAGGAGCTCTGATGGACCCGCCCCCATGGAATTCCTACCGGGTGTCCGGCAGCGGCGCCCAAATCAGTTTGCACCCAGCCGGGGTGGAGAGCGATGCAGAGGATGCCGTGCTCCTTGTACGCCAGGGACTGGCACTTGCTCAGCATGTTCAGAGCAGCCTGTGGGGAGACAGGGACGGGATGGTGGTGGGAGAGGAAGGAGAACCCGTGGCTGGGCAGGGCAGGGGAAGCAAAACTGTGACAGCACCTTGCTGCAGCGGTAGGAGGGGGCTTGTATTATGTCAAAACCAAATATGGAAGTGATGGAGCCACCAATGCTGGATATGTTGATGATGGCAGCCTTGCTGCAGCTCAGCCCTGAGCCTGTATTCCCCTGGGCAGCCTTCTTCAGCAAGGGCAGGAATGCCTGTGAAGAGACAGAGGGGATAGGAGGATATACGAACATGGCAGAGGGCAGGGGAGAAGCTACCTCCATAGCGGGCAACATTGAAATCCAGAACTGGGGCATCTTCTCTCCTCATCCCTGCCAGGCTCCAGTTCCTGAGCTCCAGCCCATGGCTCTGTGAGCTTCTCATCAACTGAGGGCCCATTGGTCACTAGAGTGGAGGCAGGACCCCCTCCCACCTGCCCTTCATGCTCCCCCAGCACAGCCCAACTTGGGTGAGGGTCTCACCTGGCCCATCAACAGGGGCCCAATGGTGTTGGTTGTGTAAACCTCGCTCATGTCTTCCAGGGTCTCGGTATCAAGTCTGTTCGACTTTACCACACCAGCATTGTTGATGAGGAGGTTCAGCCCAGAGCCCCCCAGGTGCTCCCCAACCTTGGCTGCAGCTGCCTTGATGCTGGAGGGATCAGCGACTTCTGCAGAGGCAACACAGGGGAGGTCAGAGCCTGTGTCCCCATGGTGGAGTCCCCTCTGTTCCCCCAGAGGTGGCAGTGCCCGATGGCCCTGCAGGCACCAGTCCGTTGGCACAGCTCCCTCCCAGCACGGGGCTCCCAGGGTGTGCCCAGCCTGGGCACTCGCCAGAGGAACTGGGGCAAAGGATCCCCAGCTCGGGGCACCTACCGAGCGGGATGATGATGATGTTGGGGTGCTTGGAGGCCAAATTCTGTAACTCCTGAAAGAGAGGGCACTGTGTAGGCATGGGGAAGCTGGAGGGGCTGTGCAGAGGCTCAGCCTTTCCCAGGTAAGGCCTGCATTGCTCTGGCTCCATCCCTGCACTACCATGGACCCCGCACTATGCTCCAGCTGCCCTGAACCCAATGGATGGGGAGGACTCCATGACCAGGCACCACAGTTCCCTCCACACATCCCATGCACAGCTGTTCTCATGTTGTCTCAGCCCTCCTGCCCTGTGCCTCATGTGCCTGACTGAATGTCCAGACACTTGCCAGAGCCCTCCCTGTTCCAATCTCCCCCTGGCACTGAGTCCTGCAATCCCCCAGCACAGCCACTGCCTCCCAGCCCAGACTCACCTGCGCTCTCTGTCCAGTGGGGTCCCGGCAGCCTGCAAAGATCCACTGTGGTGGTTTTGGCATCCTCAGGAAATGCTGGACAAGTCCCAGGCCAATGCCTCGGTTGGCCCCAGTCACCAGAACGGAGCGGACACAGAGCTCTGCCATGCTGCTGGTCCTCCTCTGCTCCAGCTCTCACTGTTTGCTCTGCTCCCTAATATTTCCTTATAGCATTTTTCACAAAACACCCCACCCACTCAGGGCTTAAACCAACCCATTGATTCAGGAGGAGCAACTGATCCTGGCCTTCAAAGTCCAGGACAAAGATCCTGGCTGGGAGCCAGTCCTTATTTCCAGAGGGCAAAAACCCCTTGGTGGTTCCAGGCAAATTCTGCTGTCCTCGGGTGCTGCCATAAGTCAGAAGAGGATGATGTGGGTGAGGAGGGAAGGAGGAGCACGTGGAAGGGATGTGGGAACCTCCTTGCCTCACGTGGGCTTGACACCTTCACTAGAAGGGCTTTCAGCATCAGACACACACAACACTGGCAACAGGCTGACCTCATGCCCATGCCCCATTCCCCTGAGCCAGGACATTCCTCACATGGCCACCAGCAGACACTTTCTGCCTTGATCTTGCCTCCTCCAAGCCAATGCCCATTCCCTGATTGTCAAGTGCAACAGAGCTCCTGTGGACAGAAGCCATCCCAGTGGATCCAGTCTCCTGGCAGAAGCATGGGCACCTGCACGGCCAGCACATCACCAGCTGCTGACCTTGCACTCCAGCAAGACACAAACTGCAGGCTTGCCACATCTTCATGCAGCATCTGTGTCCTTGCAGCAGGAATTTCTGCCACTCATGGAACCAAGGGAGGGAGGGTCTGAGCTGCAGCAGGGCCACTGTCATCAACATCTCCAGCAAACTGGGCTCCCTTGGGCTGTGCCTCAGGGTGCCAGAGGCCCCCATGTACCCGTACCGGGCCAGCAAGGTGAGGCGCCAGGGGAGGTGCTGGAGATGCTGTCCCAGGCACGGTGCCCGAGGAGGGGAGGGAGCCCATGGATCATCCCCTGCCCCAGCCACCCACTCCCTTCCTGGTTCTGCCAGGCAGAAGCACAGAGACCAGGAGAGTAGCAACCAGGACTCAGCCTTTCCAGCAGGTCATGCTGATGCTTTGTCCCAGGATTGAGTCCCTTTTACCACCACCACGGAGATTTACTATCTGGGAAATATCTCCTCTCCTGTCCACCCTGAAGCCCCACACCCTGCATTGTGCTGGCAGGGCTGTGCCTCTTCCAGGCTGCCCAGGGAATGGGTATGAGGTGCTTGGCTGCAGAGTTTCAAGAAGGAAAGGTCCTGGGAAGCAACTTCTCTCCCCTTCCCCAACCCACATGTGTTGCCTGTGGTCCCCCTGTACTCTGTAGCCCCATCTCTGTAAACTCTGGCAGCTGATGCCTCTCTGCTCTGTCTCCACACTCAATGTCAAACCACCCGCCAAGGCCAGGGGCAGGATCCCTGTGCTCTGCCCGACCACTGTGTGTCCATCTGTCCCACCTGTGACCAGGCATCCCCCAGCTGAGGGGAGAGGGCATCCGGTCTCTGTGCCCCCCAGCCCCTCAGGCAGCTCAGTCTGGGCAAGGGAAAGCCAGTCGTGTAGGGGCTCAAAGATCTCTCTCCTCTGAGGAGAAGGGCCCTGCTCCAGCTTCTCCAGTGCCTCCTGCAGGGGAGGTCTCCAGAGAACAGTCACAATGCCATAGGACACTCATGGGGATGCCAGTGACAGCTGGAAGTGACAGCGGGCAACACCCATCGCCAGTGGAGGAGAGAGATATCTGGGAATGGCCATCCCATGAGCTGGCCATGCACAACAGAGATGGGGGTCTCAGCAGAAGTTTATTGAAGATATGGGAAACGTGGCAGCAGTGTCAGAGGTACTTGTTGGCTGCCAAGATCCTGCAGTGGTGTCTCACCAGGGTATGACCTTCCCTTCCCAGTCCAGGAATGTGCCGGTGTCCTTCTCAGAGAGGGAGGAGAGGACCTTCAGGATCCCTTGCACGCTGTCATCCACTGTCACAGGGGGCTGTGGGGTAGAGGGAGAGATGCAGCCCATGCCTGAGGCCCTGCTCCAGCCATGGCTGAGAGAAAGAAGCATTCCAAGGGAAAGGGGAAATCTGAAAACCTTCGACACCCAGGACAGAGGGGCCAAGCAGGGAACCGAGGAGATGGAGATACCCAGCGCCCAGCACCAGCAACAGGACAGGGGGAGCTGCCCCAGCAGTGATTGGGCCGGCAGAGAAGCCATGGGCTGGGGCTCAGGACAGCAACTCCCACCCATGGAAAATCAGCACAGGAGCTCTGATGGACCCGCCCCCATGGAATTCCTACCGGCAGTCCAGGAGTTCTGCCCATGTCGGTTTGCACCCAGCCGGGGTGGAGAGCGATGCAGAGGATGCCGTGCTCCTTGTACGCCAGGGACTGGCACTTGCTCAGCATGTTCAGAGCAGCCTGTGGGGAGACAGGGACGGGATGGTGGTGGGAGAGGAAGGAGAACCCGTGGCTGGGCAGGGCAGGGGAAGCAAAACTGTGACAGCACCTTGCTGCAGCGGTATGACGGTGCTTGAAGTATTTCCCAAGTATACAAGGATGCAATGGAGCCACCACTGCTGGATATGTTGACAATGGCAGCCTTGCTGCAGCTCAGCCCTGATCCTGGATTCCCCTGGGCAGCCTTCTTCAGCAAGGGCAGGAATGCCTGTGAGGAGACAGAGGGGACAGCAGCTCATATGAACATGGCACAGGCCAGGGGAGAAGCTCATTTCAATCTGGAAAACAGTGACACCAGCACTGGGGCATCTTCTCTCCTCATCCCTGCCAGGCTCCAGTTCCTGAGCTCCAGCCCATGGCTCTATGAGCTTCTCATCAACTGAGGGCCCATTGGTCACTAGAGTGGAGGCAGGACCCCCTCCCACCTGCCCTTCATGCTCCCCCAGGACAGCCCAACTTGGGTGAGGGTCTCACCTGGCCCATCAGCATGGGTCCAATGGTGTTGGTGGTGAAAACCTCACTCATGTCTTCCAGGGTCTCGGTATCAAGTGTATTCGCTTTCAGAATTGCAGCATTGTTGATGAGGAGGTTCAGCCCAGAGCCCCCCAGGTGCTCCCCAACCTTGGCTGCAGCTGCCTTGATGCTGGAGGGATCAGCGACTTCTGCAGAGGCAACACAGGGGAGGTCAGAGCCTGTGTCCCCATGGTGGAGTCCCCTCTGTTCCCCCAGAGGTGGCAGTGCCCGATGGCCCTGCAGGCACCAGTCCGTTGGCACAGCTCCCTCCCAGCACGGGGCTCCCAGGGTGTGCCCAGCCTGGGCACTCGCCAGAGGAACTGGGGCAAAGGATCCCCAGCTCGGGGCACCTACCGAGCGGGATGATGATGATGTTGGGGTGCTTGGAGGCCAAATTCTGTAACTCCTGAAAGAGAGGGCACTGTGTAGGCATGGGGAAGCTGGAGGGGCTGTGCAGAGGCTCAGCCTTTCCCAGGTAAGGCCTGCATTGCTCTGGCTCCATCCCTGCACTACCATGGACCCCGCACTATGCTCCAGCTGCCCTGAACCCAATGGATGGGGAGGACTCCATGACCAGGCACCACAGTTCCCTCCACACATCCCATGCACAGCTGTTCTCATGTTGTCTCAGCCCTCCTGCCCTGTGCCTCATGTGCCTGACTGAATGTCCAGACACTTGCCAGAGCCCTCCCTGTTCCAATCTCCCCCTGGCACTGAGTCCTGCAATCCCCCAGCACAGCCACTGCCTCCCAGCCCAGACTCACCTGCGCTCTCTGTCCAGTGGGGTCCCGGCAGCCTGCAAAGATCCACTGTGGTGGTTTTGGCATCCTCAGGAAATGCTGGACAAGTCCCAGGCCAATGCCTCGGTTGGCCCCAGTCACCAGAACGGAGCGGACACAGAGCTCTGCCATGCTGCTGGTCCTCCTCTGCTCCAGCTCTCACTGTTTGCTCTGCTCCCTAATATTTCCTTATAGCATTTTTCACAAAACACCCCACCCACTCAGGGCTTAAACCAACCCATTGATTCAGGAGGAGCAACTGATCCTGGCCTTCAAAGTCCAGGACAAAGATCCTGGCTGGGAGCCAGTCCTTATTTCCAGAGGGCAAAAACCCCTTGGTGGTTCCAGGCAAATTCTGCTGTCCTCGGGTGCTGCCATAAGTCAGAAGAGGATGATGTGGGTGAGGAGGGAAGGAGGAGCACGTGGAAGGGATGTGGGAACCTCCTTGCCTCACGTGGGCTTGACACCTTCACTAGAAGGGCTTTCAGCATCAGACACACACAACACTGGCAACAGGCTGACCTCATGCCCATGCCCCATTCCCCTGAGCCAGGACATTCCTCACATGGCCACCAGCAGACACTTTCTGCCTTGATCTTGCCTCCTCCAAGCCAATGCCCATTCCCTGATTGTCAAGTGCAACAGAGCTCCTGTGGACAGAAGCCATCCCAGTGGATGCAGTCTCCTGGCAGAAGCATGGGCACCTGCACGGCCAGCACATCACCAGCTGCTGACCTTGCACTCCAGCAAGACACAAACTGCAGGCTTGCCACATCTTCATGCAGCATCTGTGTCCTTGCAGCAGGAATTTCTGCCACTCATGGAACCAAGGGAGGGAGGGTCTGAGCTGCAGCAGGGCCACTGTCATCAACATCTCCAGCAAACTGGGCTCCCTTGGGCTGTGCCTCAGGGTGCCAGAGGCCCCCATGTACCCGTACCGGGCCAGCAAGGTGAGGCGCCAGGGGAGGTGCTGGAGATGCTGTCCCAGGCACGGTGCCCGAGGAGGGGAGGGAGCCCATGGATCATCCCCTGCCCCAGCCACCCACTCCCTTCCTGGTTCTGCCAGGCAGAAGCACAGAGACCAGGAGAGTAGCAACCAGGACTCAGCCTTTCCAGCAGGTCATGCTGATGCTTTGTCCCAGGATTGAGTCCCTTTTACCACCACCACGGAGATTTACTATCTGGGAAATATCTCCTCTCCTGTCCACCCTGAAGCCCCACACCCTGCATTGTGCTGGCAGGGCTGTGCCTCTTCCAGGCTGCCCAGGGAATGGGTATGAGGTGCTTGGCTGCAGAGTTTCAAGAAGGAAAGGTCCTGGGAAGCAACTTCTCTCCCCTTCCCCAACCCACATGTGTTGCCTGTGGTCCCCCTGTACTCTGTAGCCCCATCTCTGTAAACTCTGGCAGCTGATGCCTCTCTGCTCTGTCTCCACACTCAATGTCAAACCACCCGCCAAGGCCAGGGGCAGGATCCCTGTGCTCTGCCCGACCACTGTGTGTCCATCTGTCCCACCTGTGACCAGGCATCCCCCAGCTGAGGGGAGAGGGCATCCGGTCCCTGTGCCCCCACAGCCCCTCAGGCAGCTCAGTCTGGGCAAGGGAAAGCCAGTCGTGTAGGGGCTCAAAGATCTCTCTCCTCTGAGGAGAAGGGCCCTGCTCCAGCTTCTCCAGTGCCTCCTGCAGGGGAGGTCTCCAGAGAGCAGTCACAGTGCCATGGGACACTCATGGGGATGCCAGTGACAGCTGGCAATGAGAATGGGCACCACCTCCCTAGTGGAGGAGTGGGATATCTGGGAAGGGCCATCCCATGAGCTGGCAATTAACAATAGAGCTGGTGTCTCAGCAGAAGTTTATTGAAGATATGGGAAATGTGGCAGCAGTGTCAGAGGTACTTGTTGGCTGCCAAGATCCTGCAGTGGTGTCTCACCAGGGTATGACCTTCCCTTCCCAGTCCAGGAAGGTGCCGGTGTCCTTCTCAGAGAGGGAGGAAAGGACCTTCAGCATCCCTTGCACGCTGTCATCCACTGTCACAGGGGGCTGTGGGGTAGAGGGAGAGATGCAGCCCATGCCTGAGACGCTGGATCAGCCGTGGCTGTGGGCAGGAAGCACTCCAGGGCAAAGGGGAAATCTGAAAACCCTGGACACCCAGGACAGAGGGGCCGAGCAGGGAACCGAGGAGATGGAGATGCCCGGCAGCCAGCACCCAGCACCTAATACAGTGGTAGCTGCCCCAGCAGCGATTGGGCCGACGGAGAAGCCATGGGCTGGGGCTCAGGACAGCAACACCCACCCATGGAAAATCAGCACAGGAGCTCTGATGGACCCGCCCCCATGGAAATCTTACCACGTGTCCGGCACCACTTCCCATGTCGGTTTGCACCCAGCCGGGGTGGAGAGCGATGCAGAGGATGCCGTGCTCCTTGTACGCCAGGGACTGGCACTTGCTCAGCATGTTCAGAGCAGCCTGTGGGGAGACAGGGACGGGATGGTGGTGGGATGAGAAGGCAGGGCTGCCAGGGGACAAGCACAGACCCTACAGCTGGGGCAGGGATAGGACAGAGGGGGCCACTTCTTGGGGTGCATGATGCTCCTTCACTACCCCTGTGTGGATGCTCAGCGTAGTGGAAGCCCCATCAGATTATGCCCCGCTGAGGTAGGGCCCACCGGCAGGCACATAACCGTGCTGTGACGGATACCCAGGGATTGAGAGGAGCTCAGTCACAGCGTAGAGAGGGGCACAGACTGAGGGGGAGGTTGGAAGGCAGTGTGATCATTCATAGGGGAAAATGCTTGGGCTCACCACTAGCAAACTCTGGCATTACCTTGCTGCAGCGGTATGAGACAACGTGTCCCAACTCCCATACATACAGAACCTCGATGGAGCCACCAATGCTGGACATGTTCACAATGGCAGCCTTGCTGCAGCTCAGCCCTGAGCCTGGGCTCTCCTGGGCAGCCTTCTTCAGCAAGGGCAGGAATGCCTGTGAGAAGACAGAGGGGACAGGAGCATACACGGACATGGCACAGGGCAGGGGAGAAGCTACTTCCAATCTGGTCAACAGTGACACCAGCCGTGGGGCATCCTGTCTCTTCTTCCCTGCCAGGCTCCAGTTCTTGAGCTCCAGCCCCTGCTTCTGCGATCTTCTCATCAACTGAGACCCCATCGGAGCACCAGAACAGGGACAGGAGTCCCTCCCACTGGCCCTCCACACCCTCTACAATGTCCAGCTTGAGGACGTAATGAAGGAATCTAACTGGAGCTATATGTTGTAGTGCTCGGGACTCACCTGGCCCATCAACATGGGCCCAATCGTGTTCGTGGTGTAAACCTCGCTCATACTCTCCAGTGTCTCATTATCAAGGGATTTTGGCCTTGCAATTCCAGCGTTGTTGATGAGGAGGTTCAGCCCAGAGCCCCTCAGGTGCTCCCCAACCTTGGCTGCAGCTGCCTTGATGCTGGAGGGATCAGCGACTTCTGCAGAGGCAACACAGGGGAGGTCAGAGCCTGTATCCCCATGGTGGAGTCCCCTCTGTTCCCCCAGAGGTGGCAGTGCCCGATGGCCCTGCAGGCACCAGTCCGTTGGCACAGCTCCCTCCCAGCACGGGGCTCCCAGGGTGTGCCCAGCCTGGGCACTCGCCAGAGGAACTGGGGCAAAGGATCCCCAGCTCGGGGCACCTACCGAGCGGGATGATGATGATGTTGGGGTGCTTGGAGGCCAAATTCTGTAACTCCTGAAAGAGAGGGCACTGTGTAGGCATGGGGAGGCTGGAGGGGCTGCAGAGGCTCAGCCTTTCCCAGGTAAGGCCTGCATTGCTCTGGCTCCATCCCTGCACTACCATGGACCCCGCACTATGCTCCAGCTGCCCTGAACCCAATGGATGGGGAGGACTCCATGACCAGGCACCACAGTTCCCATCACACATCCCATGCACAGCTGTTCTCATGTTGTCTCAGCCCTCCTGCCCTGTGCCTCATGTGCCTGACTGAATGTCCAGACACTTGCCAGAGCCCTCCCTGTTCCAATCCCCCCCTGGCACTGAGTCCTGCAATCCCCCAGCACAGCCACTGCCTCCCAGCCCAGACTCACCTACGCTCTCTGTCCAGTGGGGTCCCGGCAGCCTGCAAAGATCCACTGTGGTGGTTTTGGCATCCTCAGGAAATGCTGGACAAGTCCCAGGCCAATGCCTCGGTTGGCCCCAGTCACCAGAACGGAGCGGACACAGAGCTCTGCCATGCTGCTGGTCCTCCTCTGCTCCAGCTCTCACTGTTTGCTCTGCTCCCTAATACTTCCTTATAGCATTTTCCACAAAAGACCCCACCCACTCAGGGCTTAAACCAACCCATTGATTCAGGAGGAGCAACTGATCCTGGCCTTCAAAGTCCAGGACAAAGATCCTGGCTGGGAGCCAGTCCTTGTTTCCAGAGGGCAAAAACCCCTTGGTGGTTCCAGGCAAATTCTGCTGTCCTCGGGTGCTGCCATAAGTCAGAAGAGGATGATGTGGGTGAGGAGGGAAGGAGGAGCATGTGGAAGGGATGTGGGAACCTCCTTGCCTCACGTGGGCTTGACACCTTCACTAGAAGGGCTTTCAGCATCAGACACACACAACACTGGCAACAGGCTGACCTCATGCCCATGCCCCATTCCCCTGAGCCAGGACATTCCTCACATGGCCACCAGCAGACACTTTCTGCCTTGATCTTGCCTCCTCCAAGCCAATGCCCATTCCCTGATTGTCAAGTGCAACAGAGCTCCTGTGGACAGAAGCCATCCCAGTGGATCCAGTCTCCTGGCAGAAGCATGGGCACCTGCACGGCCAGCACATCACCAGCTGCTGACCTTGCACTCCAGCAAGACACAAACTGCAGGCTTGCCACATCTTCATGCAGCATCTGTGTCCTTGCAGCAGGAATTTCTGCCACTCATGGAGCCAAGGGAGGGAGGGTCTGAGCTGCAGCAGGGCCACTGTCATCAACATCTCCAGCAAACTGGGCTCCCTTGGGCTGTGCCTCAGGGTGCCAGAGGCCCCCATGTACCCGTACCGGGCCAGCAAGGTGAGGCGCCAGGGGAGGTGCTGGAGATGCTGTCCCAGGCACGGTGCCCGAGGAGGGGAGGGAGCCCATGGATCATCCCCTGCCCCAGCCACCCACTCCCTGCCTGGTTCTGCCAGGGAGAGGCACCACCAATTCCCAGTGGAGGAGTGCGATATCTGGGAAGGGCCTTCCCATGAGCTCCCAATGCACAAAAGAGCTGGGGGTCTCAGCTGGACTTTATTGAGGATGGGGGGGACATGGGAGTCGTGCTAAAGGTACTTGTTGGCTGCCACGATCTTGAAGTGGTGGTTCACCAGGGTATGACCTTCCCTTCCCAGTCCAGGAAGGCGCCGGTGTCCTTCTCAGAGAGGGAGGAGAGGACCTTCAGCATCCCTTGCACGCTGTCATCCACTGTCACAGGGGGCTGTGGGGCAGATCGAGGTAGACATGCCATGCCTTAGTCCCTGGTCTAGCCAAGGCTAGGGGCAGGAGGCACTCCAGGGCAATGGGGAAATCTGAAAACCCTGGACACCCAGGACAGAGGGGCCGAGCAGGGAACCGAGGAGATGGAGATGCCCGGCAGCCAGCACCCAACAGCCAGCACCTAACAGCCAGCACCCAGGACCTAATACAGGGGGAGCTGCCCCAGCAGTGATTGGGCAGGCAGAAAAACCGTGGGCTGGGTCTCAGGATAGCACCTCCCACCCATGGAAAATCAGCACAGGAGCTCTGATGGACCCGCCCCCATGGAATTCCTACCGGGTGTCCGGCAGCGGCGCCCAAATCAGTTTGCACCCAGCCGGGGTGGAGAGCGATGCAGAGGATGCCGTGCTCCTTGTACGCCAGGGACTGGCACTTGCTCAGCATGTTCAGAGCAGCCTGTGGGGAGACAGGGACGGGATGGTGGTGGGAGGGGAAGGGGGGCTTTATGGGGAATTACGGCTAGGCAGGGGAAACAAAGGTGTGATAGTACCTTGCTGCAGCGGTATGAGGTGACTTGCATCATTTCCCAACCGAAAATGGAAGTGATGGAGCCACCAATGCTGGATATGTTGATGATGGCAGCCTTGCTGCAGCTCAGCCCTGAGCCTGGGCTCCCCTGCGCAGCCTTCTTCAGCAAGGGCAGGAATGCCTATGAGGAGGCAGATGAACAGGAACACACACGGACATGGCACAGCTCCTTCCACAGTGGGGTACACTGACACCAGCACTGGGACATCCTCCCTCCTCTTCCCTGTGCCCCATCCTGCTGGGCTCCGGCTCCTGAGCTCCAGCCTTTGGCCTTGAGCTTCTTATCTACTGACAGCTCACCAGGGCACCTGAGCTGTGACAGGAGCCCCTCTCACTAGCCCTCCACACCGTCTACCACATCCAGCTTGAGGACATGGGAAGGGATTCTTCTGGAGCTATTCTGTAGTGCTGGGGTCTCACCTGGCCCATCAGTAAGGGTCCAGTAGTGTTGGTGGTGTAAGTGTCAGTCATGTCCTCCAATGTTTCAGCATCAAGCATCTTAGACTTGACCATTCCAGCGTTGTTGATGAGAAGGTTCAGCCCAGAGTCCCCCAGGTGCTCCCCAACCTTGGCTGCAGCCACCTTGATGCTGGCAGGGTTGGCAACTTCTGCAGGGCCAACACACTGGAGCTCAGTGACCCTGTTGTGGTTTGAAGTCCCCTGTGTCCCCCCAAGAACATGCTCCCCACGGCTGCCTCCAGTGTGGAGCTTCCTGGGCTGTGATGAGCGCCCAAGCATTCACCAGAGGAACTAGCGTGAGAGGGAACCTACCGAGAGCGATGATGACCAGGTTGGGATGTTTGGCAGCCAAATTCTGTAGCTCCTGCAAGAGGGGTCATGACATTGGCACCAAGAGGCTGGAACAGCTGTGCCAAGGCTCACCCAGCAAAGCCAACCTTAGCCTGTGTTCCTCCACCTCCATCCCTGCACCACCAAGTGCCTGGCACCCTGCTCCAGCTGCCCTGATCCTGATGTAGGGGGAACAGTCCACAGCTCCTGCACACACCACGTATCCCTGTCCCCCCCCCACATCCCATGCACAGATGCTCCCACAGTGTATCAGCCCAGCTGACCTGCGCCGCGGGTGCTCAGCTGAAGCTCCAGCCCCTTGCAAACACCATCCCTGTTCCAATCTCCCCCTGGCACTGAGTCCTGCAATCCCCCAGCACAGCCACTGCCTCCCAGCCCAGTCTCACCTGCGCTCGCTGTCCAGTGGGGTCCCGACAGGTTGCAAAGATCCACTGTGGTGGTTTTGGCATCCTCAGGAAATGCTGGACAAACCCCAGGCCAAGGCCCCGGTTGGCCCCAGTCACCAGAACAGAGCAGACACAGAGCTCTGCCATGCTGCTTCTTCTCTCTCAACTCCAGCTCTCACTGTTTACCCAGTTCTCTAATGTTTCCTTAGAGTGAGTCCCACCTCACTCACTCATGGCTCGCACCAGTGCTGGCTTCTCTCCAGGAGGAGCAACTGCTCCACCTCTTTGAGCTCCAGGACATAGATCCTGGCTGAGGACCAATCCTCGTTACCTACAGGCAAAAATCACTTGGCTTTTCTAGGAAAATTATGCATTCCTTGGGTAACCTGATGCCATAAGGCAGGTGAGGCTGTTGTGGGTGAAAAGGGAGGGAGCAGAATGTGGGTTGATGTGGAAAGCTCCACGGCTCAGGTGGGCTTGACACCTTTACAAGCATCCTGTGGGCTTGATGGTCTTTGCACACTGTACCAGGCTGTGCCTCAGGTGGCCCTGAGCAAATGTTCTCTACCTTGGTCCTGCCTCTTCTTCTTCATTGTGGAGCAAAAGACCTGTGGAGTGGGAGAGCAAACCCAGCGTGGTCTCCTGGCTGAAGGGTGGGGACCTGCATGGCTGGCACAGCACCACGCTGCAGGTCATGCACCCCATCCCTTGGGATGCAGTCTGAAGTTGAGCTGTCTCTTTGTTCAGAGCCACAGAAGATTCAGGCACCTGGGACATTAACCTGCAAAGGAAATGCTCTGCTCAAGGCCTATTTTCCACCTTGCCTGTTGCCATGAGGCACTGACTGTTCTGTGCTACTGCAAGAGGAGCCCAGTGCTGTTTGGTACCTCAGGTGATGCATAACAGGTTTGCAAGGCTGGATCAGCCATGTACATCATGTGTTCCTGCCCCATTGTAAGTGAAGACACATCCCCAGAAACCTCTTGCCAATCCCTTGTTTTCCTACATTGGGTCCCAGAGCCATTGCACAGGCTTCTGGGCAGCAATGGAGACAATACTGCTCTCATATTGCCTTCTGTCCCAGGATATTTTGACAGCAGCATTAAGCAGAACAGCTTCCTCCCAGCGGCAATGGCAGGTGTTTCTCCATGCTCCAGCAGCAGCTGATTCCCTCCTGCCCACTCCAGCCTGTTTTCTGGGGGTCAGCTGGCAGACACTGTGAGATAAGCAGGTCCTTCCCTGCTCTGACCTGAGACCACCTGAACAGAGTACTCTCCCCAAACCCATTTGGGAAGATGCACACTGGCAGCTTCTATGGTGAGCCAGTCCCATATCTTCTCTCTGTCAAGTCTGAGCCTCTCCTTAAGTTCCATGCAATTAATTTTTTCCCACTTTGTTTCCTGACATTAAATGGACCTCTGTCTACTTTTTGAATTTTCCACACTGGGTTGAGACATTTCTTTCCCCTTGTGAATTCCTACCACTTACCAGCAGTAAAAGCTTTGGGCCTATTAGCTTCTGTCTCAGACTGATCTCTCACTGAGGATCTCCCAGATGGCTGGACTGGCATTCAGGCTCCATAGATCATTTCAATATTTCCTTTTCAATGACCACAGACCTGAACTATACTTGCCAACAGATGTACCAGAGCTCAAATCCTCCAAATAGACTTCCATGGTTTTCTTCCTCTAGGTGGAGGGTAATGCAATCACCTGCAGCCTGTTTGAAAACTCCACAGTGCCTCAGAAGCAGATAGCATCAGAAAACAAATAATTAACATTTTAAGTCTCCTATTTTTGCTGTGTCACCACATTTGTGTAGCCTTCCACTGTTTTGAAGCTGTAACTTTAAAATGTTGACTTTGCTCTGGGGCCCCACATTGCATTATTGATTATTAGATTTTAAACAAGCACTGCTTCACCGGGAGTTTAAGTCCAGCCTGGCACAAAGAGGCAGAGTGGAAAGAAAACAGTCTCACTGCCTTGCAGCCCAGCCTCATCACAATGGCTGTCCCAAAGCTGCTGTTCCCTAAGCTGCTGGCCCCAAGCCTCTGGAAAAGATCTTGGAAAGATCCCCTCCTAAGAGGGGATTCAGATGCTTCCTTTGCTCTGAAATGTTCTTGCATGGTCTAAATCTTAAGCTGAGCATTAAAGTCCTCAGAATCATAGAATCATTTAGGTTGGGAAAGGCCTCTAAAATCATCAATTTCAATAATTAAGATACCAATGCCAATTCCACCACTAAACCATGTCCCCAAGTGCCACAACCATGCATTTTTTAAACACTTCTGGGATAGTGACACCACCACTTTTCTGGCTAGCCTGTGTACCAGTGCTCTAGAGTATTTTCTGTGAAGAATTTTTTCCTAATAACCAATTGAAACGTCCCTTGGCAGAACCTGAGGCTGTTTCCTCTCCTCCTTGGGAACAGAGCCCAACCTCACCTGGCTACACCCCCCTTGTCAGGGAGTTGTAGAGAGTGATAATGGTCCCCTGAGTCTCCTTTTCTCCAGGTTAAGCTCTCATCAGCTCCCTCATCAGCTCTTTATCAGACTTATGCTGCAGACCTTCCCCAGCTCCATTGCTCTTCCCTGGACACACTCCAGCAACTCAATGTATTTCTTGCTGTGAGTGGCCCAAAACTGACCACAGGATTCAAGGTGCAGCCTCAAACACCAAGCTCAGGGGCACTGCAGCTCCTCTCCCACAATCTCCCAGGGCTGCTGCACATTTCACCCATGGATTGTTTACACATCACCACACTGGGAAGATTCAGAGTCTGTTTTCCAAGAGGCAGTCAGAGCTTTTCCACCCTCAGCTTCTGGAGGCTCAAGCGTGTTCTGACACCGAGGTGATTGCACACTGACAGTGCTGTTCACAGAAACATGGAGGAACATGCTTTTCTTTGCCTGCCAGGGGAACAGGGGTGTGGCACAATTCGTTTTAGTGCATTTAATCTACTGTAAATAAGAAACTCACTGCTCTTTATCAGGCTGAATTGCTCCACAATGCATTCAGGTCTGTCATCACCTATCAGTCATTTGCTAAAGAATCCGTAGATAGCGGTAACTGAGCCAGAGGTGGGGTGAGACCAACCCAGCATTGCAACTGAAGCTGGGCAGAGCTCACCCTCCCTGATTCATTTTCTTTTGGGCTGAAGAGGATTAGTGATCTAGTGGGGGTTGGAAATCCATGGCAGGAGGGTTGGAACTACATAATGTGTAAGGTCTTTTCCAACAGAAACCATTCTGTGATTCCATGATATGATTCTATGAGTAGTGATACCCCATTGTGAAAGGAGGCAGGGACTAGGGGTGAGAGCCTGAGCTTACCTGCAGCTCCCAAGTGAAGTTCCCATGGCACCTTTGTCATAGTTTTGCTGTTTTCCAAGCAGACTCATCCAAGTTACACTTGCATTTTATCAGAGCTGGAGAGGGATTTTGGACAAGGGCATAGAGCAATAGAACAAGGGGGAATGACTTCACGCTGACAGGGCTGGGTGAGATTGGGTATTTGGAAGAAATTCTTCCCTGTGAGGGTGGGAAGGCCCTGGCAGAGATTATACAATGTGACTGCCCCAATTCTGGAAGTGTTCAAGGCCAGGTTGATTGGGGTCTGAGCAACCTGGTCTAGTGGAAGGTGGCCCTGCCCATGGCAGGGGTTGGAACAAGATGGTCTTTAAGGTTCCATGTAACCCAAACCATTCTGTGATTCTGTGACTCTGGGGATTTAAAATACTCACCCTGTCCATGCAACCTCCTTTGGGCCACAGTGTTTGGACCTTGTGCCAGCCTGGAGCCTCACACTAGGTTCAGAAACACTTTTTGGGGATATTTCTCTCATTACAACAGCCAAGACACTTCAGCTGCCTGGGTGCAGCAGGGCTGGCAGCACAGGGACAGAACTGCTTTGCCAGGAGCCATGGGGACAGCACAGATCCTCACTGACTTTCTTTTCTCCCATCCTCTAAGGATAAGTGGCTAGGTTATCTTTCATGCTTCAGCCATGAAGAGGAACCTCAGAACCTCCAAGCAAGACGAATTTGCTTTCCCACTATTAGATTTGCTAACAGGGATGGCTGAGAATGGGCTGCCATATGTGGCAGATATGCTCCATCTCAGGAACACTAAGGCACAGGCTAAATGATCAGCTTGTGACTGCCTTGGTTTGACATACATCAAATGATGTTGAAGTGAGAAAAGGAGACACATGTAAGTTTAGGAATAACTTTGTGATAATGCAGATGTTAATTTAGGAATCCAGTTGAAAAGAGTCATTAAGTCTTATTAAGGAAAGACATTTAATCAGGAAAGAGTGAGTATAATCTTTAAATGAAAAAGCATATAAGGGACTATTGAAAATTTACTCCCTGTAAAGTAGCACCATGCTACTCCAAAACTGCCATGCCAGCCTAGATGATGTGACCCATTGCCCACACAGCTGAGCAGAAAAAATGCAGTCTGTGAACAGCAAAAACTCATATTGGTCTGTAAGTAGCTGTGGGCACTGCTTGAGTAAAATGGGCTGCATTGGTATTTTATCAGCAGAAATTAAAACTTACCATAGTTGTTCATTCTGGTTTCAAACCATATTTGTAAAAAGAAAGGGGGAAAAAACCCACTTACCTTTTTTTTTTTTTAATTAAAAAAATTAAAATCCCTCTAACTGCATTTTTTTTCTAAATCCAATGACTTAAAGCAGCACTTATGATGGATTCATCAGCTCTGTGCAAAGGACACGTGCCCACATGTATTTTGTTCTTTACAGTGCACAAACTTTAACCCAATTACAGCATCAATGAGCTGATAACAGGAATTACTAGCTTTGATTTTGAGATAAGTGAACTCAAATACTTCTTTGGATTCTTAGGGAGATCTAGTGGAAAACATCTCTGACCGTGGCAGAGGGGATGGAATTAGATGATCTTTAAAGTTTAATTCAACCCAAAACATTCTAGGATTCTATGATTTATACTCTCAAATGTTCCAAAATTCACCAATATCAGACTTGTGCTTTACCAAGCAGAATGAGTTGCCCAATGTCTGTTGTAGTGACTGGAGCACTTGGATAAGCCTTGGGGCTTTTTTGTTTTATTATTATTTGTTGTTCTTTTTCTTTTTGTTTGCATTTCTCATTTTTACCTGCTCACAATACTTAACTAACAAGGTTTTCAAAGAATGAATAATCTTCTATTTCATTCATGGGGAACAGAGGCAAAAAAGCAAGTCAAGAAATGCCCACGCCTGCTGGAAAGTATTCAGTTACTGATACTTGGAGCTGCCTTTCTTTCACGGTTCACATTCGCATTCAGAACAGCCCTGTGGCTGCACTTTAACTGTTTCTGCACAGCAGATCGCTGTGTCCTGTCTCCAAGGCTTTTTCAAACAAGCACTTTTCGGGAAGAGTTCATCAATGTAATTTGCCTTCAGTATGCAGGATCTGTGTGGCACAAGTGGCCAAACCCTGTGGTTCACCCTGAGTGTTTGTACCCCTCAGTCATTATTTGCTAAACTTTGCCACAGACAGAGCAGCACTTCTGGTGAGAAGTCATCAAATTAATGGCCTGAGCACAGAAGGAGGCAGGAAAAGGAGAACAGGATCCTTATCCAAATATGTGCTAAAAGGAAGGATTTTTTTCTTAGTATTTAGTAGTATAATCGAAAGTTTATTTTTATTAAATTCCAACTTCTGTAAAATAAAATAAAGGTCTAAAAGCATTTTAATATCCTGAAGTAAACTGGGGCTCCTGTATACTTGAACCACCTTGGAGTAGGATAGAGTTAGCACAAATCACCCGATGCTATCTCCAAATTGACATAACTATTTAGTTTCTGATGTATTTATTAGTATCAGAGATGTTTTGTGTAGTGTTTGTCAAACAAGGATGAAAATAAGCAACATAAATAGCAACCCTTATATGCATCAGCTATTACTTCACCATTGAGATCCCAGTTGTGTGCTCACCATAATGGGATTTTAATGGGTATCTGGCTGTCCATGTAACAGCTAAAAATAAAACAGTATCACACACCTCCAGGCTGACAGCAGGGCTGGTAAATGCAGACCCCCTCCAGACACCATCCTCCAGCTGATGCTGATCATGTCTTTTCTGTCTTCCCTTTTCCCTCCAGCCCTAGATGCCAACAAACCTTTTCCTTGCTTTACTCTATACCACCCTTTTGGTGCAGCTGTTTAACCAGGGACCTGATACTCAGCAACAAAAATAAGGAGAAAACGTCCCTCAAAACACCTGCAAGCCCAAACTACTGCCTAAATCACAGAATCATTTGGGTTGTAAGGAACCACAAAGACCATCTGAACCCCTCTGCCATCAGCAGGGACACCTTCAGGGACACCTTCAGGCTGCTCCAAGCCCTGTCCAGCCTGGCCTTGGACACCTCCAGAGATGGGGCAGCCACAGCTTCTCTGGGCAACCTGTGCCAGTGCCTCACCACTCTCACAATTCTTCCAAATAACCAAATTACAATAATTATAGGGAACAATTTCTTCCAAATACCCAGTCTAACCCTGCCCTCTGTCAGTATGAAGCTGTTCCCCCTTGTCCTGTCCCTGCAGGCCCTTGTGCAAAGTCTGTCTCCAGCTCTCTTTGAGTCCCTTGAGGCACTAGAAAGGCTTAAAAGGCTCCACAGAACCTTCTCATCTCCAGGCTGAAAAACGCCAACTCTTTCAGCCCATCTCTATAGGAAGGGTGCTACAGCCTCAGTATCTTCGTGGACCTCTTTGTTTACCAGATTTATTACATCTGATGGTCAGGGAAAGTGCCAAATCATGTGCTGGCAATAAAAACAGCTTGTAAAAGGGCTGGTACTCCCTCATGCAAACCAGTTTAGTTGGGTTGGGATTTTTTTTTTTTTCTATGGTAAAGATTAGTGTGCAAAAAGTGCTGAAGACACCACGCCAGACCTGCTGCGAGCTTTCTCCCTCTCCCAGCACCCTTGGCAAGAGTCCCCTCAGCCCCCTCGGTTCGCTCCGACACCCCTCGCTCCTCCCTTCAGGCACGCCAGGGCTGGGACGCTGTTCTTGTGTTTGCACTGGACATGAGGTGGGCAGGCAGGCAAACACACGCACAAATACACACAAATACACACAAATACACACAAATACACTCTCTCTCTCTCTCTCTCTCTCTCTCTCTCACTCCCCCGAGGTTGGGGCAGCCCGGCGCGGCCCGCGGGGTCGGGAGGCGGCGCCAGGCGGGCCGGGCCGCGGGCGGCGATGGCGGCGGCGCGCACGGTGCTGCTGACCGGCTCCAACCGCGGCATCGGCCTGGAGCTGGTGAAGCAGCTGCTGGGCTCGCCGCGACCCCCGGCCTGGATCTTCGCTACCTGCCGGGACCCCGAGGGGCCGCGGGCACAGGTCAGTGCGGGCCGGGGCGGGGGGCAGCGGGCACACGCTCGGCCCCTGTCACCGGCCTGGACAACTCGCTGCCGGCGCGGGGCTCTGGTGTCTGAAGTCACCGATCACCTGAGGTGCAGCCGGCAAAGAATCGGCCGTGCCACCCTTCAAGGCCGCGCCGCTGGGTGTGCCCGAACTCGTGCCAAGGCTTCGCCCTTCGCTGCGGGCACGGGCTGAGCTGGGCTGGCCTCGGGGCTGAGGCGGTGCTGCCGCTCGGGCTGCTTCTGCTGAGTCACGCTGCTCTCTGCAAAATCCAGAGGTTCAGAACGTGGGGTTTCCAAAAGTTGTGGCCAGTGGAGCTGTGATCCCCCTGTCCCAGCTTTCCACTGTGCTAAAACGGGAGATACTCACACACGTTGCTTCTGCGGGGAATCACAAAGCTACCCTGTTCTTCTTTACATCCAGCTCGTCTTCCCCTGCTTGCTGTGTCCCACTGAAATACTAATAGTGAGAAACTTGCTCTCTGATACATCCTGGCTCCAGCTGATTTGTTTGTGGCATCTTCTTGCAAGTGTGCATTATTCCATGCCAGGAGTGGTCCTGGCACGGTGAGAATCCATCCTACTGCCAACCCAGGGGTGTCCAGCTCCTGCTGTGGCAGGTGCCCACGTTGCCTGGGTCAAAGATAGGCCAGGTCTTTTATTTTTGCCCCATTCTTCCTCCCCACAACTCAAATGACTTGGGCAGCAAAGAGATCAGGGACTTTTTTCAGGGCTGGACTGGAGCCAGTTTTCCTACAAGGTGGTCCTCATGCAGCTCTCCTAGCCAGGGGGTACTTCCCTAAGCCTTGTCCAGCTGTGGTAGGGTGAGGGCAGTGTCAGGGTGCTGCTGAAGTCCATGACCACAGGACATAAAGAGCAGAGTATTGTTCCACCAGGCTGGTGCCACATCACTTCTCTTGACCTTTCAGGCTTGGGCCAGGCATTGGGGTGGGGGAAGCTGCTTCTGGGATGGTATTGAGAGAGGCAGTTGGGAAAAAGAGGAGAGGAGAACATCTGCTGGCCACCACAAACCAATTAATGGATTTTACATAATTTCCTGTGCCCGGGGCTAATGTGGGACGATGGGGTCTGGTGGGGAAGCCCAGACATAACTGCCAGTGAACCACAGCCAGTGCCAGCAGGTCTCCTGCTCCATGTTCCTCTCAAAAGAAATCACCAATTTGTGTTTCTCCTGTGGGCATGTTTGGAAGAGGTCTTTAGTTCTAAAAGCAGTCCTTCTGGGCACATTGAACAGGGTCGTTCAGTTTCTGGTGTCTGAAACCTGCCGTAGTTGGAGACTCAGAGCAAAGAGCTGCTAGGAACTGTGAAGTAGAAAGTTTCCTTTTTGAAAAGAGCTTCTGAATCCTCCACTGTGTGAGTTGGCACAGGCAGGCAGGCAGGAAAATCGATGACTAAAACACAAAGAATAAATTTATTTCTGTTATCTTGATAACCAGGGGATCCCTGAAGCAACACCAGGCGAAGGTACAGGGAGGTACAGAGATACAGGAGCCATAGCTACTGTTAAGATCCATCCTAGTGGATCACTGGCTACTATTTACATGGTTTATCAAGTGTTATTCCCAGCTGTAAGGTCACTTAAATGATTTACAGTCCTTCTCCCCAGTCTTCAGCTTTTAACCCACTCCTCTTAATATCCACATGAGATTAAAACAGCCAATAAAAATGTGTAAAGTGATTAAATTCACTAATCATTAATGAAGTCCAGAGCAAGTGCAACTGGGACTGGCTTATCTCTATGTGATTTCCTCTTCCACCTCATTTCCAGCAGCCTCTGAGAGACACTTCTGGCTGTATCCCCAGCCAGTTCACATAATTTCCCCAGTAAACTGGTCCTTCACAGTTTGCACCCATCCTTTGCTGTGGCTCTGGCTAGGCTGCAGATGACCCTTTGGGAAAGTGACCACAGGATCTTGCAGTCATGGCCATGCCATGCCCTGAGCATGTGCACATTGTTTTGTGGAGCCTGGGAGAAGCCTGAGAACCAAGGCAGGTCCCCAGCCAGCCGTTCTCAAGTGCTGAGTAACACCTGGAAGATGTTTCCCTCAGGCTGGGCTATTGCTGGCACCTCAGCACGATGCTTGGCATCGCCTTTGCCTCATGCTGATTGTTTCCGTGTCTCTTTTTGTAGGAGCTGAGAGATCTGGCATCCAAACACCCAAACCTGGTTCTTGTAAAGCTGGGTACGTGTGCTCTGCCTCTGAGCTGGTAAATTTGTGACTGCCAGCCATACTTGCCCCTTCTCCTTCCCTTCCTCCCTCCCTTCAGGCTGTACATGGGGTTCCAGTTCTTCAGAGCTGCTTCAAGTCCTGCTGCCAAAACCCCAGCTTCTCCACACCTGTCTCAGCCTCAGTCCCCCATTCCCTGGAGCCTCCTTACTGCATGGCCACAGGATCAGAATGTTCTTGAGACTCATTCTGGGCAGCCCCTGGCTCCCCCAGCTGAGTGACCACATCCTTGCTCTGCCCTGAACCCAAGTCCTAGGCAAGACCAGGAGGGTTCTGGAGGAAGGCAGCTCCTGTGGAAATGCTGTAAGATCAGCCCAGAGCTTGAGTAGGAGCAGAAGGACCTTGCAGAACCATCCCACAGTGGGTCCCAGCACATTTCCCTTGGGGAGTTGTCCCTTCGGAGACAGCTCTGGGTTCTCCAGAAATGGCTCAGATGTAGACTTTGGAGGCAGTGTCTGCTGGGAACTGACACAGCATGGGAGTCACAGCAGCGGTTTGCCCCACGGGGGGCTTTTCCTGGTGGGAGCCTTCATCTGCCAGCGGAGGAGGCGGTGTTGGGATGAGTTGGGATGAGTTGGAGCTGGTTTCACAGCACCATCTGGTGCCCATGGATGGAAGGGCCGCGCGCATCAGAATGCACAGATTTCCTCGGCGTCCTCCCCTCCCTCTTCTCCCCAGTGCGCCCGTGGCTCTCAGACTGTTCTCTCCCACTGCAGATGTCGAAAACCCCTCGGCTATCACCGATGCGGCCAAGGTGGTGGAGGGGAAGCTGGACGGGATGGGGCTGAACCTGCTGATAAACAACGCTGGCATCTACACCCCCACGGCCTCGCTGGAGACGGTCGATGCTGAGGACATGGTCAGGACGTACAAGACCAATGCAGTGGGGCCAATGCTGATGGCCCAGGTACGGGTGAAGCTCTGGGGATGAAATTTGGCCCAGCGTGAGGGTATCCCAGGCTGTCCATGGTCACAACAGAAATCTTGGAGGGATTTGCCAAATTTCTTGTAGCTGTGCAGTGGAGGGCTAGGACTGCTCTTCAAGCCTAAGCCTTCTGCAGCATCTCTGAATTGTGCAAGTCTAATTGGGAGTAGGCAGGGCCACTGCAGCAACACCTGGGCTCTCCTGACATCCTGCTGTTCTTCCTCACCCTCCGTGGGTTGCAGTTGCTGTAAGTGGGACTAGCCTGAAGCACAGGTGTCCCACTAGGTTGCTTCTCCTCAGGCGTTCCTGCCTCTGCTGAAGAAGGCTGCCCAGGACAGCAAAGAAAAGGGCCTGAGTTGCAGCAAGGCAGCCATCATCAACATCTCCACCATCTTGGGGTCCATCAAGAAAACACCTGATTCTTTCTTCCACCCTGTCATATCCTACCGCTGCAGCAAGGTATGGGGACTGCCTAGGCTCCTGAGCTCCATGAGGGGCAGAGCTACCTTTGCCAGGCCAGATCTCTATGAAACACCTGGCATCGAGAGATGGAGGGAGTTCCCAAGCTCCCAGGGCATCTCCATACCCACCCAGGGGAAACACATGCTGCCTCTTGAAGACCTGGCGTTGCTTTTTCTTCCACACCAAGAGGCAGTGATGGGAAGGGAACCTGGTTCATGTAGCTTTTTGCTGACCATGGATGATGCTTCCTTCCTCACGCAGGCTGCCCTCAACATGCTGACCATGTGCCAGGCTCTGACCTACAAGGAAGCTGGGATCCTGTGTGTGGCACTGCACCCCGGCTGGGTGAAAACAGACATGGGCACCCAGGAGGTGAGTTCTGGCCAAGCAGGTCAGCAGGGAACCCATAGGTGGCACCCAAGGCTACAAACCTGCACAGGAGGTGGCCCAAGTGGCCAAGATGGCTCTCTGGAGGGAGAATCCACGTGAAAATGAGCTGCCTCTCAAGCTCCAAGTTGCCCATGTCTGTTTTGGGCCCCTGCAGAACATGTGGATACTGTCTGGGAAGTAGCATCAGCACGTATCAGGCTGCTTGTTCAGGAGAAAAAAGAGGCTTTGGGCCGCCTGGAAGATATGCAGGGAACCTGAATCCAACAGAGCAGGGAGGAGAGGAGCAACACCATCCCATCCTGTGCCCCATTCCCTGAAGAACTGCAGCTCCATGAAGTTTCCGCTCATCCTGCAGGGTCCATGTTTTGCAGTGCGGTGGTCCCTGCTGCATTGGAGTTTTGAGAAGGCTGCACAAAGCATCTCATTTACAGCAGGGATCTCTTCCTGTGTGATTAAACCTGTGGCTCTCTTCCCAGCCCAAGCCACCTTCATGCAAAACAGCAGTGCAGATACCTAACCATCCTCCCACATAGTGGACTTGTCCCAGCTCTCCTGGCTCTCTGCTCACTCTGGGTGGAAGGAGCCTTGCTCTTACTGCAGATGAGCCAAGTGGGTGCTGCTGGATGGCCTGGAATGACGCTGCTGTCTCATTTTGCCCTTTGTAGGCTGACCTGACAGTGGACACAAGTGTGCGGGGGCTGTTGTCTGTGCTGCCAATCCTTTCTGAGAAACACAGTGGGACTCTGCTCAACTGGGAAGGTAAAGCTATCCCCTGGTGACTGCTCTCGGTCCCTGCAAGGGACTCCACGGTGGCACGGGACTTCCTGGTGGCATGGGTGCACCAGGGCGTTCAGCCCTCTGTGGTCTGCAAGGGACCTACTTGGGACTCCAGTGGGTGGGCAGGGTGTGGTCCCTGCCTTCATCTTGCTAATAAATAAAGTCAATTAGTACCTGTGCCTTCTCCCAGCTGCAATGTCTCCACCCAGACTGTCTTGCTTCTGGCAAAAATATCCTGGCATTAATGGTTGAACTTGATGATCTTGGTTTTTCCAACCTAAATGTCCTCTGATCTGAGCGGTCTGCCTGCCTTGTCTTCACCTTCTCTGAGCTGAAGGGATGTCCCATGAGACATGTAACTCACCCAAAGCTCTGCTGTCCTCCTGCTGTCCTTCCTGGCTGCAGGGTGTGCCCAGGTCCGCCTGGTCTCTGCCACACTTCCACCAAAGCATGGTGTATTTGCCATCAATTTCTTGGGATGGCTTTGTGCTGGACACGGTGTCTTTGGGATCAGGCTCATGGCTGGAATGGGAAGACCAGGCACTACAGTCCAGTTCTGCAATCCCAGGCAGCTGGGACAGCTCTTCCCACAGTAGGGCCCCAACTGGGCATGGTACCCCTGGGTGGGGGAAATCTGGTCCTATGGAGGATCACAGCATGAGAATGGTGCTTCTGTGGGGTGGAGATGCTGAGAATCTTAATAAGGTGGCCTGGGCAGCCCTGGACTGCATGAATTTGACCTGAAGTGGTAACAGCCCCAAAGAAATGGATTTTGGGGTGGTGTTGGGATTTCTCAGGAGGGTTTTGCCCCTTCTGGAAAGAGCTTCTCTTAAAGGAGCATGGCCAAGCCTGGTCTCAGATGGGCAGAGCAACCTAGCCTGCAGGAAAGGCAACCCCCTGCTCCTTCTCTCAGAGACCACCACCTTTTCTTTCTCATCTGGAGGACCAGCTGAAGCATCCAGGTCCCTCTGGGTCTGGGCTTTGCTGGGGTTCTACCTCTTCCTGGAGTGGGAACTTGCCTGCCACCACGAGCTTTCCTGGGAATCTTGAGGCCATGCCTTGCCTGACTCTGCCAGAGGAGCTGTGTTCCCCATGCCCAGGCTGACATGCTCTTTTCCAAGCCTGTGCTGTGATTTCCAAGGCCCTCAGGAGCCAGCACTGCCAGCAGAGCTGCAGAGAGCCATACCCACATGAGGCACCCACTGCTGCACAGGTGCCCCCTGCCAGGGAGACACTGAACTCAGCCTCGTCCTCAGGGGAGCTCTGAACCATCTGGGCTCTTCCACCTGATACAGTCACTTGGCTGTGGCCAGAGCAGTCAGTTCCCACTTGGGCACCTCCCTATCAGTGCTGCAATGGCAGCAGGAGGAGGGGAATCCCTGGGAAGGAATGGCTGAGGGACAGGAGCGTGGGTGAGGGGCCAGTGCATTGCTGTGCTCAGCCCAGTGCTGGCTCAGAGACACAGACAGGCCTCCCCCTAGTGCACTCCCTGCCCCTTGGCAGAGGTTCTCCTGCCCCAGTTATTCCACACAAGCCAGCTGGAGCCTGGCCAGTCACCACAGGCTGGTTCCATGCCCATCTCTCACCATGTTTCTCCCTTCTGTCCCACGCCATGTGCTGGATCCTGAGAGATGAGCAATGCCAGAAATCCCACCACGGATTCCTGACAGCTTACAGTCGTCGTCCCCCTTGTGGTCATTGCCAACCCCATGAATTCGTCACTGCTCTTTTGGGAGCAGGCAGGAGACAGGACTGCTGACAGCTGGGACAAGCTCTGTCAGCCTGGGACGTCACCTGGGATGTGGTCAGGTCACCCAGGGCATGGGCAGCCCTGTGTTCTGAAGGCAGGAGGAGGAGGAGTGGGAAGCTCTGCAGATATCCAGTCTGGCAGGGCTGGACACAGCTCCTGGGGAGAAGAACTAACCCCAGGGCACTGCTGGGCATTGAAGCACCTGGAGCATCAGTTTGTAGGACCCCCAGTGCAGTGTTATTCCATTTGGGTGCTGGGATAGCAGAGCCAAGTGAAAATAGGTCAGTTGATCCCATTTTTCAAGCCAACAGGAGACTGGGGCAGGATGACCCAGCTTGGACTTCTCTGTAACTGGGATTCACCCCTGCTGAGTGCTTTGCCTTTACAAGTGCAGCCAGGTGCTCTCCTGGAGCCCATCCTTCCACCCTCTGAGACAAGGCTCATCCCAGGGAGCACATGCTGGAGCTAAGCCACCAGGGACTGTGCCACCCATGGTAACTTGGAGGCCAGGAACCGCTGAAAACCTTAAGGTGCTCCAGGGCACGTGTTCTTCAGGAAACCTCAGTAAAAGGCCAGATGGGCAGGTCTCCCTGCTCAAATGCTTGCCAAGTGGCTGTCGGCTTTTCCTTTGCACAAGTTCCGGGTGTTTGTGCTCATGGAGCTGATTATCTCCCAGTTTCCTCTCCTGCCTGATGTTTCCTGCCTCCCTCCCTCCCTTTTGCTGATTTTGCCCTTTGTGTCAGGCTTATTTCCTGGCTCTGGGAAGTATCAGACCTCAGTATCCCCCCCTGCCCGCTGGGATGGCAGCACATAGCCCTGTGTCCTTTCACTGGGTGCACTACAGTGCCCCAGGAGACACTTGAAATCCCAGCTCCACTTGACCAGCTAGCTGCTCCCTGGGAGCACAGGCAGGTTTGGACAGAGTAACTGTGATTTAGGATCTGTCTGCTTTTGGCAGCTGATCCATTTCTCTTCTGAAGCTGGGACACAAGAGCCAGTGTTGGTTCCAGCAGTGGGGAAAGCCGGACAACCCCCTGAGGACTCTACTGTTACTTAGACTGCACAGGGTCATAGAAACATGTCTGGGGACTTCCAGAGGCCATGGGTGGGGAAGTTGTCACCCAGAGCAGCTCAGACAGCCTCCCCCAGCCTCTTTGGAGCCATAGTAACATCTGGGGGCAAACATCTCTCTGCTTCAGGGAGCCCAGGAGCTCTCCAGGCTCTGGGGATTGACCTCAGTTATGGGAAAGACCTGCATTTCCCAGGGTTTTCCAGCAGCTGCCTTATTCCAGACCCATAGCCACTGGCAAAGACTTGTTGCACCAGGAGCTGGAGTCAGGAACTGTGGGTTGAGGTAGGAGCAGTGAGGACATCGGGATTCCTGACCTGACTTGCAAGGACCGGGGCAAGACCCATTTTGAGAGAAATCCTCCCACACCCAAGTGGGGCAAACAGCAGCAGGCAGAGCCTCCGTGAAAAGCAAAGGCTGCTACAGGAGGAGAGGGTCAAAAAAAGGAAACGGAACGGAAAAGGGCTGCTCCTGTGACAGCGATGCAGCTGCGGAGGTGGAGCAGCAGGCAGGTCACAAACAGCCGCGCACGAGGAAGTGCTGGGACACCAGCCAGCGTGGCCAGGCTGCAGCAGCTCCAGGTGCAGCAGATCTTTGCTGAGAAGGACCAGGAGGCAACCAGAACTGCAGGGACCTCAGCCAGGACCTGGAGATCCCCTTTGCAGGAGTCGCCAAATCTTCCTTCTGCCAAGGTGTGGGCACTGTCTGTGATGTGGGGGGATGGGGCAGCAGGATGGTCACTGTGGGGACCACTGCTGGGTGGCACCGCGGTCCTGGGGCTGTGAGACCTGGGTGACCGTTCCCAGAGCCCCCTGCAGTGGTGGGAAACATGGATGCTGGGAAGGCTGGACTGTCTGGAAGTGCATGGTTTGGGGGGTGCTGGGGTCCAGGGCTGCCATCAAAGCACAGGAGCCAAACTTGGGTCCGTGAGAAATGAGGTTCTGGAGGAGGAATGACCCGGTCCCTGCAGCATCAGGGCTGCTGAGGAAGCCGAGTGGGACCAGCAGATAATGTGCTGAGGCTTCCTCTGGTACAGCTGCAGCTGCAGGGCTGGGCTTGCTCCATCACTATCAGCCCCTGCAGAGCCCCGTGCATCCCTTCTCCCTCCCATATTATTGTTTGCCCTTCTCCCTCCCTTATTATTGTTTGCTGGGAGGAAGCAGCTCACCAAGTCCCACCTCAAGCTTTTAACCCACTGGTGCCTGCCCTGATGCTCTCCCCTCCCATCAGCCAGAGCCAGGCAGGCTCCACATCTGCCCTGGGAGGATGGTTTGGTACTGGGAGCTTGCTTCAGGCTTTACTTCCCTAGCAACCAGCAGCACCCCTTGACTCATCTCCCCTAAGCCACGTTGTCTCCCATGGGTCTCCCACAACCCCTTTTGCAGAGGGCAGATACTGACATTGTCACCTCTAAGGCCCTGAAAGCTTTAGATGGCAATGATTCCCTCCTTCCTCTCTCTTCCCCTTTTTAGCTGGTCGGATTCTCTCTCGTGCTTCCTCTGGAAGCCCTGTGGTCTGCTGGGGGGGCACCATGGAGGCAGCAGCTTCACCAGCTTCACACAGACTTAACCCAAACCCCTAATAAGGGGTTTGGAGGAAATCCATCTTGGGGAAGAAAACTGCAGCACTTCACCAGATTCGTTTGACAGGCTGGGATTTAATCAAACCCTGGGATCTCCAGAAGTGCTCCTTGGGGAAGTGGAAATCAGACAGAACATCTCAGCAGCCTTCTCCAGATTGTCATCTTCTCACACAACTGAGCTCTGCCAAATTATCCCCACTTCTCGACTGGCAGGGAGGGGACATCAGTGTCCCATCAGCACAAGCTGGGCTGTGCCCTCCCTGGTGATGACCACCGAGGGACACCTTTCCTGAACGTCAGTGTCCCGCAGGAGCAGAGGTAGGTCAACCACTGCCGAGCCTGATGGGGTGACACAGAGATGCTCCATGTCCCCTGTGAATGAATACACCACAAATGTTGATGAGTCCATCACATGCCCTGGTGCCCCCTGTGCCTCCCAAGAATAAACCAGAAATTTGCCTGCTCTGTTCCCTGGGGCACTGACACTGCCACACCTATGGATCTTAAAAAAAAAACCTGTTTGGGAGCACAGGATGTTGCACCCATGGGTCACAGAGAGGTGCTCGCCCTTCCTCCCACATCTAGGATCTGCCTATGCCTTGGCCATAGCACCCAGTCCTGCTCTGCAGGGTCCTGCCAGGGGTTTGGAGCAGGTCAGCCTCTCCCTGCCCATCCCACAGCACCAGCTGGGCCTGAATTTCCAGCTTTTGCAGAACAAGTTCCCGGGTGGCTGCACTTAGAGCTGGCACTGTGCCGAGATGCCAGTGTGCCTGTCCAGTGCTGTGAGCATGTGGGGAGGGGCTGTGGGGATGGCAGTGGGGTTCAGCCAGGCATGCCATGGGCTGTGGCAGGCTTCCTGCTGCTGTCTGCAGGATCGGAGTTGCTAGAGGGATCATCTCCTCGGTCCCCAGAATGTCAGCACACAAATATATCTGTTCCAACTCTCGACCCCGACCTGCTACCCTGGAGCATCTTCCCCCCCCCTTGTCTAAAGGGAATGGAGTTAAAACCCTGTGATGGCAAGAACAAGGATCCAAGCTCATTCTCATGAGTTCTCTCCCCCATGTCTCTCTCCTTGGAGCCAGGGAAGTGACGCTGGGGAGGAACTTGGCTCCTCTTGTTTGTTATTACAGGATAAAGTTACCCTTTAAAGCAGAGCCAGTGCTGTCAGGGCTGCATACCATCCGGGAACATCGCTCCTTCCAGCGGCTCCACACACTTCTGGTTATTGTGCTTGCACGGAGCCAGCCCAGCCCCGGTCACAGCAAGGGGGACACAGGTGGGGGGGATCCAAAAAGGAGCCTGCAGGCTCTTTTCCCACTCTGGGAAATTTAGGAGCATAGGGAAAAGGCATCTCTCTGGAGAGGAGAGCTTTTCTGACTCTGGGATATGTGGAAAAGAGGAGCAGAAAGCAAGGGCTGGGAGCAGTGAAAGCGAAGGGGGAACTGGATGTGGTTGGGGTGTTTTGGGGTTTCTCTTATCTCCTAGGATGCTCCCTCTGCCTCACTGGGCACCCTCTGGATGGGGCAGCCTGCAGGTTGCCACTGTGTGCAGGTTGGGCAGTAGCAACCATCACCACCCCACAAGTCCAGCAGCAGCTTGGCACCTCCAGGCAATATGCAGATGGGAAGAAGGCTGGCTTCTCCTTTGAGCTCCAGCCTCTGTCCCTGGGGGTCCCAAATCCAGGGGACCCCTCTCTCCTGAGAGCTGGCACCCCAGGAGGCACCCCAGGAGACACCCCAGCACCCCACGGCTTTGCAAGAGATGGGGTTTTCTTAGCAGCAGCCTGGCCATCCTGCCCACAGTAGACCCTCTGGAGGTGGCAGGGGTCTTGCTCGGGTTTGACTGCCCCACACTGAGCCATGCGGTGCCTGTGGGGTGGAGGGGAAGGAAGCTGACCCAGTGGAGCCGAGCCAGGGAGAGCTTCCTGGCAGTGAGCTCCAGCCTCCAGTGCCTTCCGTGCTGCTTCAGATGGCTCCGAGTGGGATGGAAAGCAGGCAGAGGGCTGTGTGAGCCCTTCCCAGCCATTCCCCAGCCTGGCATCCACCGGCTCTGTGCCGTTCAGGAGGCAAACGCCAGCTGGGGCCCTGACACCGCCACCTCAGCAGGGTGTCGAGGGAAGCTTGACTCATCCCCAGCAGGAGAATCTGAGACTTGCACGTGTAAACAGAGCTGGCCCTCGCAGCCAGGACATGTGACAGATATAGGAGAGACCAGCTGGAGCCACAGCCTGGGGCTGGTGGCATTCACACATGTGCTAGAGACATGAACTAGAGCTGGAATGGGCCCTGCTCAGGAGCATCACTTGTATGGAGAGGATGTGGCAGGATCCCTGCTATCAGCATGTCCCCCCTCTGCTACCCCTACCTCACTGGCAGCTTTTAGCAGCTGGTTTTAGTCCTGGTCTTTCTGTTTGACTGCCACTGCTTTCCTCCATGGACACCCTTCCCAGCACAAACCCATTTGGGCCAACAGCTCAGGAGAGGTAGAATAGCTACCAAGGCAATGGTAGCCTCACCACCTCTGGAAGTATTAAAAAAGCCACATGGTTGTAGCATCTGGGGGACGTGATTTAATGGTGGGCTTGACAGTGCGGGGTTAATAGACTTGATGATCTTAGAGGTTTTTTCCAACCTTAATTATTCTATAAGAGCAAAACTCCTGAGATGCCACCCCACAGTGCCAGCTTCAGAAGTAAAGTGCAGGCTGTGGTGTCAGGAGGTCTCCCTGTATGTTGTGCTGGGATGGAGAGAGCATGGAAGTGCCATTCTGGGACCATCAAGGCTCCCCAAGTGCCTGTTATATCTCAGGAGCAGAGATCACTCAGAAACCTCTCAGTTATTCAACACACTCTCCAGCATATGATTTCTCTTGGGCTTAGATGTGCCATGCTGTGGGCTCTGGGCTGAGAGAGCTGTAGGCCAGTGAGGAGAGGAGATATCACAGCCACTTCCTAGCCTTGCTTACCCTGCAGAGCTGGTTTCATTTCCTTAATCCCCATCCCAGCATTTTCTTTGTTGTTTTCTTTGGAGGGGATGGAGCTTTGCTGGAGGCTGGTGCTCTCTGCAGTGAAGGAAGCACTTTCATGCTCTGGGAGGCACATGGGTGCACACTGGCTGTTCCCAGGTGGACTCACTCTGCTCTTGGGTGTAGCAGGCACTGCTCATGGGAGGACCTCAGCAGTGGAGCGGATCAGGGTGTGTATGGGATCCCCTGCCCTGCTTGGAAGGACTATCTTTACATGCATTTGCATACAGCTCTGCCAAATTTGCAGATTCAGCCCTGCCAAAACACTTCGTGCTCCAAATGGCCTTTTGCTCTCAAATCCTTGCAGCACCAGCTTTGGGGCAATGCATTTCTACCTCAGCCGACTTGATTGGCCAAGCTTTGCTTCACCTGGTGCAGTGTTGAATCCTCAAGGCTTCTGGCACCTCAGCTGTGGTCCAGCTGTGCCAGTTGCCCTGCCACTGGCTATGTCTGCTGGGCTGGGCTGGTTTCTGGGCTTGCCCACAACCTCAGCCTTCCTGCTCAGTGTTAGACAACAGCAAAGGACTGTAGGAATGTTGTGAATCATGGATACTTTTGGAGTGATCCTGCGGGTGTGTGCATGAGCTGGTTCCTGCTGTGCTGAGGTGGTGATGGCTGCCTGCTTGCAGGAGGTGGAGTGGTCCCAGGGGACGTTCAGCCCCCAGACTGAACTGGGATAGTGGCTGGAGATGCTACCAACAACTTTCCTGGGGTGGAGAAGGGAGCGGGGGCAGGTGGCTGGTGGTGGAGAGTCTGGACCAGTGCTGTTCTGCAGCTCCTTACCCTCCTGGCCCATGCTGGGGCTGGACCTGATGAAGTCGCAGTCTGGATGTCCTGGCTCTGCTGCAAAGCCCTGACCCAGATTCCAGATTGCTGGTCAGAGTCTGGGAGAGCTGAGCAGCACCCAGTGCTGGCCAACACCGAGTAGGTTTGTGGCCACTCTGGGGGTATCCTGCCTTCCCTTTTCCTGACCCAGTGGGCAGGCAAAGTGCCGGGACATGCAGTTCTGCCCCATGGAACAGGACGAGTTGGGTCAGGGCTGTGCCCTGCCTGCTGCAGGGCCTGAGCTGGCCCCGAGTGTGTTGGGGAAGGTTTTCCAGCAGAGCTCAGGGGACCTGCTGGCACAGCCTTTCTGTGCTGCTGGCCAGTTCTTGAGTGTGGCCAGAGCTCCGGTGAGTCAGCTGGAGCAGCAGCTCACATTGCTTATGCTGCATCAGCACTGCCCTGGCTCCCTTAGCTTTTTACCAGGTTGTGTTCCCCAAAACCACACAGCTGAAGTGATGCTGGATGCTCATCTCTGAGGCAGTGGCAGGGATGGTGGCAGGGATGGTGGCAGGCTCTGTGGAGGCACCTCAGCTGCTCACGGAGGGTGGTGGCCAGGCTCTCAACACCCGTGGCTGTCCTGATGCAAGGCCTGGCGCCCTGGCCTGTGTGTGTTGCCTTGCTCCAGCGCAGAGCAGGAATGCTGAGCACGCAGCAGCTCCAGCCTGGAGCCAAGGGCTGGCCTCCAGCCCTCCAGAGAGAGGGGAGAGGAAGACGTGGCTCCAGGCCCAGCCTGCAGTGAGAAGAGCAATTTGGGCAGAGACCCGTGGAGCAGACGGCTCAGACCTTTCTCTGCACCACGGCAGGCGGCTGCAGGCAGCTGGCGCGGCTGTTGCTGAAGCTGCCAGAAGAGGAATGTGCTTGGAGTGGTCTCGGGTCACCAGGCTCTGGAAAGGTGCAGTCCTGTGCTGGGAGGAACTCACTAATACTAGCAGGTTCTCAGACAAAGTGCCCTTGGGCTCAGGGACTCTTTCCTGCACCAATGCCCAGCTTCCCAACCAGACTACTGGGAAGGCTCCTTCAGTGACAGGAATCCAGGAGTATCCATATCCATGCTGGAAGGGTTAGCCCAGGACTATCTGTATCCATAATGAAAGGATTAAATCATGAGTATCCATCCATATCCATGCTGGCAAGACTAGCCCAAGAGTATCCATATCCATAATAAAAGGGTTAAACCAAGATTATCTGCATCCATGCTGGCAAGGTTAACCCAGGAGTATCCAAATCCATGCTGGGAGGTTTAACTCCTTCCTGCCAGCAGACACCATACCTCCATAAATCCAGGAGTGAGTTTTGGAGGGCAAGTGCTGCCAGAACTCGGGCAGGAGCCTGCCCTTGTTTTTGTTTGCCAAGCTGGTCCGTGCTGAGCAAGCTCCCAGAGCAGCCAGTGCAGTGTGCCAGCCCTGGCCTTGGCACAGGGAGTGCTTGGCTCCACAACCCAGCCTGGCAGGGCAGGCAGGCGTGTGGCCGAGAGGAGGGTGCACTCCCCTCTCCTGCTGGCTGTAGGGATACAGCTGCTTCCCAGCAGCAACCAGGAATGGGGTTTTACCTTGGGATGATGATGCATAGGTAAGTGGAATGTGGTGCTGTGGGTCAGTCTACCTCCAGGCACCCCAAGTTTTTACTGAGAAGGTGGTCAAACCATGGAACAGATGCTCAGAGGTCTGGAGCATCTCTGCTGTGGAGACAGGCTGAGGGAGTAGGGGCTGTTCAGCCTGGAGATGAGAAGGCTCCAGGGAGACCTTGGAGTCCCTTCCAGTCCCTAAAGGGGCTCCTAAAGACCTTAAGAGGGACTTTAGACAAGAGCACAGAGTCACGGAACAAGGGGGAATGGCTTCAAACTGACAGAGGGCAGGGTTAGATTGGGTATTTGGAAAAAATTATTCCCTGTGAGGAAGGTGAGGCCCTGACACAAGTTGCTTGGAAAAGCTGTGGCTGCCCCATCCCTGGAAGTGTTCAAAGCCAGGTTGGATGAGGTTTGGAGTAATCTGGTCTAGTGAAAGGAGTCTCTGCTCATGGCAGGGGTTGAAACCAGGTGGTCTTTAAGGTCTCCTCCAATATGGACCATTTTGGGATTCATCAACCACATGGCTTGGCAGATCCACCCTGGCAGCCTCTCCTTGTTGGCCTTTTGGCTTGGCTTTTCCCTGGTGGCCTTAGGACCTGCTGTCCCCTCACCCATCTTTGCATCATTTCTCTTTCCGTGTAACCAGGCCAGCCTGGAGAACTGGACTGGGAGCTGGGACGCCCTGGTTCTCACTGAGCAACCTTGGCAGCAAATGCTGTGCTCCTTGGTGTGGCCCCAGGAGAGTGAGAGTGGTGCAATGATTTCCTTGTCACTGATATTGCCCTGCTCCACTGGGCTACAAGACCTGATGGTGGTATAATTAGTGTTTCTGCCTCACAGGGCTGGCAGGAGCTCTGCATAGCCTTGTCCTTGCATGAAGGATGTCTCACCAGGGCTGCAAAGGTTTCAGTTCCATTTAAAACTGGGTTGACTCAGTAGGATCTAGGACAGGTAGGAGAAAGAGGGTCTTGGGAGAAAGGAGAGGAGCAGGGTGCATCCGCCCAACAGGCATGTGGCTTCCTCACCCCTCCACCTTCAGGGATGCTCAGAGGTGTCAGGGTTTAGGCAGTGGACTGGCAGTTGTGGAAGCAGCACCGTGTGACCGTGGCATCCCTTGGGTGATAGCCTGCATTTACACTGGGGGTGCCTGTCCCTTAGTTGGGGAAGCTGGGAGCTCTCTCCTGCTGCTTTCCTAGGATGCTGGGAGCTGGTGGGATGGTGAATGTGGATTAGTGCCAATGCTCTGCTCCCCCAGAGTGGACTTTCTGATTGGCAGAGGTCCGAGCATGGCTCAGATGCAGGAGCTGGGGGGAGGAAAGGCAGGGTGGGATGCTGGGTGTCACAGAGCTGGGAGCAAGGATGTTTAGGTGTTCCCTCTACCACTGACTGACTGACTGCACAGCTTTGGTCATGTCACTTCACTGCTGGAATGTGAAACATGCCCGGGGTCTGTCAGAGAGCACTGAAGCCTGGGAGGCTGTGCGGGGGACACGGGAGTGGTGAGGGAGAAGGTGTTGCTCCAGCCATTGCTTCCCTGGCAATGGGAGGCTGTGTGCGCCAGGAAGGCGAACAGCCCGGGGCCATGCAAGCCGGGCTGCCCCCACTCCCCTCGCCTCGGAGGAGGGGGGATCCTGCTCCGGCTCATAGTGGGGTTTGTGGACCCCTGGGAATGTTGTTGTGCCGGCGGGTCTGGGACCCCCGCAGGGCCGTGGTGGCGGTGGCAGTGTTGGTGGCGGTGGCGGTGGCGGTGGCGGTGGCGGTGGCGGCGGCGGCGGTGGCGATGGCGGTGTCGGCGGTGTCGGCAGCGGTGTCGGTCGCCTCGGGGAGGGAGGTGCTCCCGTCCATGCAGCTGCTATTGGCGCTGGCTGGGCCGTGGTTTCCTGCCGAAATCACATGGCTCCCGCGTTTCCATGGAGAGAGCCGGGGTGGGCGCTGCCAAGAGCCTGCACGAACTCCCCGCTTGCTCCCGTCCATGGGAGTGGAACAAAGGGGATGCACCGAGCCAGGCCCGATTTCGCCCCGCGCCTCGTCCCCCGCCTCTCCTGGGACATGTGAGTGCCACCCGCACCTCCGCACCCCGCGGCCACGGGGGGGTCGGGGGGAGTGGGTTTGGTGGCCTTAGCAGGGCTACACCCTTGGGGGGGCCACGTCGCCGCAAGCCACCGCCCGCCCGCGTCCCCTCTGCCGCCACCCCAGTGGGCGCCCCACGCCGCGCTGGGGTGTCCGGGCACGGCGGGAGGGCGGCGAAGGGGACGGGGACACGGGGACGGGGACACGGGGACACGGACACGGACACACGGACACGGGGCTCCGCTCCTCCGCCCCGCTGCCGTTCGGGGAAATCCTCCGCACCCCGCGGCCCGGCCGGACCGTGGCCGGAGACACTCGGAGAAGGAGCCGCCTGACAGTGGGATATCAGGGCGAGCACCCCCAATGTCACCCGCTGTCCCCCAGACCCTGTCTGGGATATATCAGTTTCTCCAGCCACTCTTTCGCTCCCGGGTTTGGAATGACGCTGATGGCATGAACCGTGTCTTGCCCCGAATCCCTCAGGACTCCGGGCAGGGGTGCGAGCAGGGGTACAGCGGGCGAGGGACAAGCTGCCCGTGCCCATATAGGGCCGTGCCCGAGCTCCTGCGGGACGGCAGAGCCCCGGATCCCGCAGCCATCGCCCCCATCCCTGCCCGGCGCCCAGGCGGGACCCGGCGGGTTCCCGAGGGACCTGGTGCACCATGTCAGCTGGGTGCTGCCTCCTCCTCCCTTTCGGGGTGACGGAGGGAGGAATGCTTGGAGGAATTAATGAGACAGATCTCGCTTTGTTGCTGGCCCGATTCTCCTGTCTCCCAGCCCTTCCCAGGCTGCCAAGAAGTGCTCGGGAAGGCCTCGTACCATTAACCCTTCCTCTGCCGCACCTCCGGCCATCCCAGAGCGTGCAAACAGCCTCAGCGGGTTTTACCCTTGCCACATTCCCAGAGGAGACTCCCGAGGGCACTGGGAAGTCCTGGCCATCCTATAAACCCCATGTTTCCCGTCTCCTGGCTGTTGGCCTCACTGCGTTCCCTGAGCAGGGCTGGGACGTGAGGCTGTGACGCCGCGCAAAATCCGGCAGTGCAGGGCTTGTCACCTGCTTGTCACCAGCGGCGTTGCCTCCTCTCGGCTTGCGCGGGTCCTCATTGCCACAGTCTCCTGGGTGGAAAAGAACTGTGGTGGCGTGGTGGTACTCTGGCATGGTGGTGGCTGAGTCTCCAGGGAGGACATGGCATATTAGGGTTGAGCATGGAAATGAGGACAGCAATGGACATGGCAGTGATGGGGGATGTCAGGGGGAAACAGCTGAGAGGTGTTGAGGTGCAACCAGGGGATAACTTGATCTGCAGTGAGGACAGGGATGTCTCTTCCCAAGCCTTGCTGAAGCTCCTGGTCAGAGCTGCCGTTTTGCTCAGGAATCTGCTGGCTGAGTTGTAGCAGGGTGCCTGCGATGGGCATTGTCCAGTGCTGGCTGGACGGGAGGAGCTGGATGGGCGTCGGGTGTCCCCCAGGAATGCCATCAGGCTGGGCTCCAGATCTTGCCCGTGGCTGAGGCTCAGCGGATGCACTGGAGCTCCTGCCCATGACACTGACCTAAAGGACAGGACCCTGGGAAACCCATGGCAGGCAGGGAGCAGCTGGTATTTGAGATCCCCAGGGCACAGTGAAGGCAGCCCAAGCCCTGGCTTTGCGTGGGCTGAGGCCAGTGCTGGGCTGGGACGAGCTCCCCGCCGCGTGCTTTGGGGTTATTTATAGGGCTGCCATTTATAATGCTTCTATTTCTGCAGCCGTGTGGGGACGATGTGAGGAAGCGAGGGGGGAGGGCTCGAGTCTGCCACCGCCCCATGCCCAGCCCCTCCGGGAAGGGATGCTGCCGACAGCATCAGGGCCAGCCTGGATGGGGGTAGAGCCTGGCTTGGCACAAGGGCTGGTCCTTCTCCAGCCCTCAGCGCATCCACTTGCGGAAAAATCTGCGTTGAGCTCCCAGGATTTTTTGGAGTTGGCTTTGCCTGTTTTAGAAGAAAGTAAAGTCCAAGAAGCAACTGTAGCACTATGGTGGGGGTGACCTCCTGCAGCTCTAGGACCAGCTGTCCTAGCCCAGGACAAGTCACTTGGTCACTTACTGTGCTTCTCCTTCAAGCCATGACTGTGTGTCTTCTTGCCAAAATTGTCATCTCCTGCCTTCTCCCAAGACTCCCCTATGGCCAGGAGTTTTTTGGCCCCTTACCAGGCTGGTGCTGATTCCATCTCCACAAATCTTTTTGGCCAGCCGTGACTTTTGACACTGACTGAGGCTGGCCTATGCTCTTTCCTGTCAGGTTTCCAGCTATGATGACATTCCCAGCTACTCAAGGATGTCTGTGGCTGGGGAGTACTTGTCCAAAACAGCCTGAAATAGCTTCTTCATCACCTTGCCTTTGGTGCTGGTGCCACCAAGGCACCGTAGAGTTGGGGCTGGTGGCTTCTCCAGGGGCTGGGTGGGCTCAGCCTCAATGCTGATGGTCCCTGGGCCAGCAGGAAGAAGCTGGAGAATTTCCCTAGGACTTTGCTGGCAGGATGTGGGATCTATGGCAAGCTGCTCTTCTATCCCCTGCTAGGCAGGGAAGTGGGAATAACCTGCTGGATTTTTCTGCCTGTGCACAAACTGGCCATGGCTGTACATGTGTGTCCAAGCATGGCTGCCTATGTAGTGTTTTGTTTGCATGTTCAGCTGTTGTGGTTGGGATGCCCAGGGGCTCCCCAGGCCTGCTAAGAGGAAGGCATAAAGAGATACTGCCAAAAAGGGAGCACCTGGGGCATTACACCCACATCTGTTCTGCGGAGGGATTGAGGCAGCCACCCTGGCAGGTTGAGCTGACCAGAGTGATGAATATGCAGGGAAGTCCCCTGAGTTGAAGAGTCACATGGAGATGTCCCATGCACCCACTCCAAGCCAGGAACAGGGACTCATTTAACTCAATTACCACGCTGGCACTGATGGAATGACTTGTGCCCTTCCTCTGCCCTCCCTTGGCAAGGTGTCCTGAGCTGTCAAGCCCCACCCAAGTGCCCTTGGGTGCTGTGAGGTGCTCAGAGGGCATGGCTGATGTGATGTGTCCTTCTCTAATGCCCTCTGCCACTTTTGGAATGCCTGACCCTGTCTCCTGCCTGCTCCTGGTGGTCTCCCCAAGGGTGATACCCGGGATGGTGCCATGCCAGGCACCTCACCCATGTGTCAGCTGCCACACAAATCCCCCTGGGACTGCAGGCTACGGAGAGGCAGAGTCGCTGCAAGCAGCACAGCCTGGCTGTCACACCTCTGCGAGGGAAGCCTGGAAGTCCCCTCACTCAGCATGGCACCGGGGAATGCCCCTCCCGTCGTTCCCGCGGCTGGGGCAGCTTTAGCGTGGCTTTCTCATTAACCTTTAATGAGAACAAACAAGCTGGCATGGGCCGGCGCTGCGGGCGCGCTGCCTGGCCGTGTGCCGGGCGCTGGCTCCGCACGGCTGCCAGCGCGGCCAGGCTTTGCACAGGGATGGTCAGAGCCGGGGCGGTGCCGGCAGTGATGCCATTCCCTGGGGAGAAGCAGCACGGGGTGAAAAGCCGGGTGGTGGCCGCTGCCCACGGCAGCCGCCAGGATGGGACTCTACCCATCGGCTGGGAGAGCTGAGGGGATGCATCGTGTCCAGGCCAGGTAGGAGACATGGTGTTCATGCGGGTTCTGGAAGGCTGGGGTGGAGATGGACTTTGCAGTGTGCTGGGCTGCTGGCTCCCCAGAGCCCATGGCACTGGCATGGAGGCTGCAGGCTGGTGGACACCTGGGATGGTTTTTCTTTGGATGCTTCTCAGAGCCAGCCCAGCCTCACCAGCTCCAGCTGCTCTCCCAATGTGGCTGATGCTGTGCGCCCACCTGGGCACCCACCTGGGCACTGGGACCTGAGGATCCCGTGGGTCACAGCACTCTCTGGTGACACCGCTGCAACCCCAGCTCTGCAGGCCTGACTGTGGCTGGCTCCACAGCCATGCCACCATACGTGGGAAACCCTGATGCTTCTTGTCCCCTACAGGACCTGCAGGGAGGGGACCTGCTCTGGGCTGGGGAAGCAATCCCACAACAGGCTGACTCTCTGGGCGAGGGATTAACTTTGCGGGAGGACCTCATATCTGCAAGGACCCCCAAGACTCTCTCCCAGTGCTTTCCCTCCTGAACCTGTCCTGACCTTGCTCTAAAATCAGCAGCAAACAGGAAAAGAGCCTGGGAGGGAGGTGTTTTTTCCTGCTCCAGTGACGTGGTGAGGGCAGCTGATTCCAGCCAGGACAGAGCTGACTGCTCCAGCCTTTGTCCAACCTGGAGGGGGGTGCCAGTCTTGGGTATTCCCAGGGCCAGTGCTGAAGCATGATGACATCTGTGCCATAGAGTCTCCTGGTTGTTTAGGGCACTAAACAGGGAGTTGTGGGCCTGAGAGGTGCTGCTGGCTGCTGGGACTGGCATGGAGGGCAGGTGGGTCTGCCACGCTGCGCTATGGGAGCTGGAGCCCCATGGAAAGCAGGACAGACATTCTCCCATGGGAATTGCACCCCGACATCTTTGGAGAGCCCTATGGCTGAAGCGAGCTCCTCCAAGGCTTTGGATACTCAGGGTACAGAGTAGGGACTTTTGAGCAAGAAAACCCTTTTCCCAGTGGCTCCGGAGTCTTGGAGGGTGCCCACAGGCATGCCACGGGATTGCATGCTGTGGGAAGCCTACAGCAAAGCCACGGTAGTTTTATATATACATAAATATAACGATATATATTTATTGTATTTGTATATACTTATATTTAAACCAAAGCAATGGAGAATCAAGCGGCAGTGGTGTGAGCGTCAGCTGCCCACGGTTTTGTGCCTGCCGCAGTGGAGCCGGCAGGGATGGGGGCGAGGGGCTGTGATTCCCCCCCCAGCCTGGAGTGCAGCTCCGGGCCAGCGGTGCGTTCGCAGGGCAGTGTGTGCTCCCTGGCGTGTGCTCAGCCCTGGGTGCCCGCGGGACCGGGGGTCTCCAAGGGGAGCGATCCAGAGAGGCTCTGAAGAGGGGGTTTGCATTGTGTTCCCCTCCCTCCCACCCGTGCCTCAGTTTCCCTAGGGGACAGTGGGGAGGGAAGGATAGGGACGAAATGTGCTGTGCTCCGGGAGCAGCCGGTGCTGGTGGGGCCCCTTCCCTCCAAGGCATCCTCCCGTGTCCTCCCATCCTCCGTCCCCCTTGAGTCACGCCGGGGCTGCGGCGCTGGGCAGTGATGTCAGCCCGCGGGCAGGGGAAGCGGGGGAGGAGACTGTGCTGCCCGGGGGAGCCCTCCGGCCACGGCCCCCGCACTCGGGCGGACAGACCGACGGACGGACGGCATGAGAGAGCAACAACCAGCCGGGACGCTGAGCCCAGCCCGAGGGGGATGTGCTGCCGCAGCACGCCATGAGTGGCAAACCGAAAGGTACTGAGCACCGGCAGCATCAGGGCTTCCCAGCAAACGGCGATAATTTGGGGACCCCCAGTTGATTGAGGCTCCCGGGGTGACGTGGCTGGGCTCAGGAGGGGTGTTTTGGGGTGAGGAGTTTTCTTGAGAGGAAAGCTCTCCCTGACAGGGACACCAAGGACATATGCAGCCTCCACCTGCAAGGGACACAGTTGTCACCGCGGGTTGCTGTGACAGGATGTCAGGACAGGGTGTCCGTGCAGGATGGAACCCCCTGGCTGCCTGATCTTGTTGTTGCCTATACCAGGGTCTGTGTCTCAAGGTAGGAGAGGGGCCACAGCTTCAGGTGCTCCGGGGTGATGCACCCCTGATGCCACAGCAGACCTCGATGCCATGGCAGCCCAATTTTCCTCGGCAAACTGTTTTTTCCCCTTTCATGCCCCATATCTGATGAGGACAAACAGAGCCCATCTCCGTGTTGAGCATCCCTGGTGTGGTGGCCCCAGGGGACCTGGGCAGAACGGAGGGCCTTGGGATTGCTTTTGTGTACTTGGACCAAGTTGTATGGGCAGGATTTGTGGGGACAGCTACTGGTACCCAACAGAGCACCCTAGAGATGAGGAGGTCACGGGGAAGGTGGCATGTAGGACCTCCAAAAGGTTATGCCAATCCCAGGAGGATTCTTCTAGAGAATCCCAGCACTTCTGAGAGGGATCACAGCCCACTCGGGAGTGGAGTCTGGTGCCCATGGCCAGGATGCATCCCTGTCTCACAGGGTATGGAGATGAGCAGTGTCTGTGGGGATCCTGACTGGGTGCTCAGTTGGTGCCTTTGGTGGTGGGAGACTCACTTCACCAGGACCACAGTAGTCCTGAGCTGGTTCCCAGGAGCCATCCTAGAGAATAGAGAGGGCTTGAGCTCTGCCAGCTGCTGGGAAACCCCTTGTCCCGGTGGTGGCCGCTTCCTTGCATTTCAGTTTGGGTTTGCTCCTCCTGGCTGGAGACAGGGAGCCCATGGGATGAGTGACAGGGTCGGGGGCTGTGAACCCCTCCGAGGAGTTGGCTGTGAGTGTCTGCCTGTGCCGTGCCCTGCCCTTCCGCAGGGATACTCCGCGGGGTAAATAAGCACTTCCTCCAATTCTTCCCATTCGCAGCTCCTTCCCTTTCCTGTCGCCCTCCCACTTGGCCCAAGGAGCCAGCAGCCTCCCATGACCACAGGGGCGGATATCAGCACCATGTCCCTACTGCCATGGGGCTGAGAGCACCCAGCACCTATCCAACCCAAACTGCTGAGAGCAGCCAGCACCCAAACAACCAAACTGCCATTCCCTGTTCCGGTGGGGGCTGTGGGGCTGTGACCTTATGGCTGAGACTTTCTCTCCGGCTGAGTCACGGGAGCCAGGATGCCATTCACTGACTCATCTGACTCCCAAAAGCCCCCAATCCCTTTCCTTGCCCAGCACGAGAGGAGCCGGGGGTGTCCTGCCTTCCTGGAGGAGAGGCAGAGCGTGGAGAGGTCAGGGAAGAGGCGGCTCTCAGGCTCCTTGTGACCAAGACAGCATGGCTTTGGTCGCCGGATGCTCCCATCCTCTGTGCTGAGGGGGGATGAGGAGTGATGGGAGGGAAGAACTGCTCCAGCCCACGCTGGGAGCCGGCCAAGGGCCGTCCCGGGGCCGGAAGGGGCCGGCGGGGGCCGGGGTACGTGCCTGTGTTGGGGCAGCGGGGCCACAGCTGTGCAAACACGGCTGCTCCGGGGGGAGCCGAGCCAGCGCGCTGAGTTCGCAGGCTCCCGAGGTCATCCCTGCCCTGCGCCAAAGTTTCACCCAAAGGTGCTGGGGCGGGGCGTGGCAGGACCCCCCACTTGTCCTAAACACCACGGGCAGTGGCTCCCCCACTGAGGGACACTGGTGCCCTGTTGTGCCCCAGGGATGGCCGCAGTGCCATCAGTGCAGGGACTACAGCCCACCCCCCTGGGTGCTGCTGGTTGGTCCTGGGTGTCTTCCCCGAGGTGAGGGGTGCTGGAGTCATCTGGGTTGGCGACCCAGTGAGTGACATCCCTGGAGGTGCTGGTCAGAGCACCCCCAGCTCACAGGGCTGTAGGGCTGGGGACTCAGGGGGAGCCAGTTTGGGGCGTCTCCGACCAGGGCAGTGTTGATAAACCCGCCAGAGCGACCTGAGGCTGGTGTCTGAGTGTCGGAAACAGAAACCAGCTGGGACCAACCCAGCCGGTCGGACTGCCCCCTCCGCTGCTCAGACCAGCATTCTTGGGATCCCAATCATCTCCAGAGCACCGAGAGAGGAGCCAGAGGAGCCGGCGGCCGGGCTGGAGAGCCCCAGGGTGGGCTCCAGCACCCCGCGCTGTGCTGCCTGTTCAGCTGCTCGCTGCCCTTTTGGCCGCTGCCCACGGGCAGTGCCGGCCGAGGACGGACAGAGGGACACACTCCCAGGATTGCATTTCCTACGCTGGGAGATCTGGAGGCAGTCTGTAGCACGGAAAAGGTGAAAAGCTTGGTCGGGAGGCAGGTTTGTTAGCACTGAGCCCGAGCTAAGGGCAGGGGGCGGTGGGGCTTGCTGGGACTGAACCTTCGGGGCAGGATCTCTTCTGCTCAGGAGAAAGGATGTGTTGGGGGCTTTAGTCCATGGCAGGGACATGAATGTGCCGGTGCTCTGCTGGTGCCAGCCTCATGGTAAGCCTGGCACGGGGCTCACCAGCCTGGGCAAGATACGGTGCCCAGTGGTCCCTTCCAAGCGTGCCCCAGGCTCTGCTCCCTGCGGGGGCTGGCTGTGCTGCTGGTACCAGGTACCTCTTATCTCGGTAATGTCAGGAATGCACTATGCTGGGGATTTTTCCTTCTCTGTGAGCCAAGCCCAAGAGTGCCAGGAACAGAGACCCTACATCCTGCCTGCCCTGCCTCATGCAGGCAGCGCTGCGGGGCTGGCTGCCCGCCGGTTCTGAGATGGAGCATCCTTGTGGCTCCTGGAGCATCATTCCTGCAGAGCAGGGGTATGGTGTTCCCCTCCTCCAAGGGGGCTTGGGGTCCTGGCACAGGATCTTGGTTGCAGGGTGCCATGGTGCATTGTGGTAGATGTTTGGGGGGAGAGCTGGGTCCAGGGCTGGGACACAGGGATGTGGTCCTATCAGCAGCCACTGCTCCCTGTGCCAGTGAGGGAGCCTCCAGTGCTTTGGAGCAGGATCCAGCATGGCACAAGTGTCTGCTGGAGCCTCTGAGGTGCCTGGGCAAGTGGCTGCAGATTACTCTGACTGCTGGGAAATTGTGCTGGGGCATCAGTCCCCTCCAGCACACCCAGCATCCTTCTCCCCCTCCAGCATCCTCCTCCCCTTAATGCTCTCAGCATCCTTCTCTCTGACAGCCTAAGCATCCTTCCCCAGTGCAGGCTCCTGCCTGGGAAACCCTCCTTAGAGGTCCCTCTTGTGCTCCAAAATGGCAACGTGGGCTGGAGAAGGATGGGTTGGCAGGACTGTCCTCATCCTGAACTGTGACCTGCCCCACACATGAGAGCCTTGTCCTGTGGGTGCTGGGTGCTCTCCCTATGGCTGAGCCACTGTAGCACCTAGTAGAGAGCAAGCACGGGTGCCACAGGCCCTCCTTGCTCAGTGGGGAGCAGATTAAAGAGCCCTGCAGAGGGTAATCTGCCAGGCCTGCAGGTCAGCCGGGCTGCCAGGGATTACAGCTCTTCCTAATGAGCTTAATTGGGACAGTGTTGTCCTGGAAAATGGAGGAACCGGCACCCAGATAGCACTGTGTCTGTGGGACCCGCTGAGTGGCTCTGTGGTGTGGGTGGGACACGAGTCCCAAGGGGGAACCAGATGGACCTGCTGCCTCCTGGCTCCACTGGGATAGAGGTGAGTGGTAGTGTGGTTAGCTTTGACTGCAAATGGCTCTGGCACATCCTGGGTGCTGCAAATCCCTGGCCCCAGCCTGGCGTGCGGGGTGGTGAGGGGCACAGTGCTGGGGGGATGCCCACCCTGAGTGGGTGTGAGCCATGTGGGACCAGGCTGAGCTGGACTCCTGAGCATGGGGAAGGAGGGGGGGATGGTGGTGGAAGCCCCAGCAGTGCCTGTGTCCCCGTGCTGTTCACTGTCAGCCATGCTGGAGACAGGAGGAAAGGCAAAGTGAGCTCCTTAGGATGGAGAGAGGTGGCTCTGGCTCAGTCTGTCAGCCAGGGAAGCTGTGCATCCCTCGAGTCCTGCCTGGGTGGGGTGTGTGACTGCCAGGCACTGTGTGGGCTCATTCCCAGCACTATTGCAGCTGTGCTCAGGGCTGGCTGGGACAGAGGGATTGATCTGCCATCAGTGGTGGCCAGAATGAAATGGAGCATCCTGCATCCTGCTCCTCCATGGCTGCCCTGTAAGCTGGGCTCCTCCCTGTGCACAGCTGGCACTTCTGGGGGTGGCAGGGCCAGGAGCCCTGTTCTCCCCTGCTCTTGCCTTGTCCTTTGGGCTGCCCTCCCCAAGCCCCAGCCCTGGCCAGGGCTACAAGGATGGTTGCTGTGACACAGAGTGGAAGCCAGGTCCAGGCCCTGAGTTTCAGAAGTCTGTTCCATCGCTGGCTGGCATCAACTGCACTGGCTGTGGTGGGGACAGGCAGGTCACAGCAGTGGTTTCAGGGCTCCTGCCACTGCCACTGCCAGGAGCAGAGGATGGGGTGCAGCAGCCATGGGGCTGGACGCATGTGGTCTGCACGGACTTTCCCTGGCAGGGAATGGCTTGTCCTTTTCTTCCCCCACGCAGAGCTCCTGGCAAAGTGTTTTGTTGTCCTTGGGTTTCCCTCCTGATTGCTGGAGTGAGCAAGCAAGTGAGAAGACAGCAAAGGGCTGGGCAGTAGGGTCCAGCCCTGTGCCTTTCCTGCCCCTGCAGCAGGGTGGCATGGGTGACAACAGATATGGGACAAGGTGGGGTTCAGGAGGAGGTGTCTAGGCTTGGGCACCGTGTAGTTTGCCGTGGAGATGTCTGGGAAAGGCCATGGTAGGCACTGGGCATCAGCCCCTTTCTGTGATTCCCATAGGGCCAACACGTCTGTCTGGTGTGCCCGCTGAGAGCTCACAGTGCCCAGAGCCCCACTTCACCAGGGGCAGTGTCTCTGGGGGCAGCACGGGATCTGTGTCCCAGTGCCACCAGGAGGGTTCTTGGACTGAGAGAGTGGGAAGTCTGTGGGTGCCATTCTCAGTCCTGGTGGCAGTCCTGCCTGCATGTGTGTCCTCACCGTGCTGCTGGTGACCCTGATGTGTCATTGTCCCCAGGGCGGCCCTCCAGGTCACACTCAACGATGTCACTGTCTGTGCGCCCGCAGCGCCGAGTCCTCGTCACCAAGATCAATAGGAGCCAGTCCTTCGCCGGAGTGAACTCATCGGCCGACCGGCCCTTCAGGTACCACATGGGTGCTCATGCTGCCTGCCACGAGCAATGGGGACAGGCTTGGGCTTTGTGGTGGGACCTGCTGTGCACCCTGAGGCTCCTTCTCATCCAGCTGTCCCAGCATCTCCCTCAGGGATCCTTTTGATAGCCAGGGGCTGTTCCACAGGGGGCTGCAGGGAACTCTGAGGCCATGTAGGAGACAGAGCCCATCATCCCAGCCTTCTGCCATGCCATGCCCCAGGTGGGGTGAGGACCCTGCTGGCTGCTGCCACGGGAGGACAGAGGTGGCAGGTGGAGCTCACCTCATTCTTCAACCAGCTCTTAAGACCTTCCCTGTAACCATCTCAGTGTTTAATGGGTGCAGTAGAGCTGGGGTAGCTTTGAAGTGTCTTGATGGCCTTGACATCCTGCAGCAGTCAGTTTTGGGGTTGAGTGCTGGTGTGAATCAGAGTTTCCTCAGGGTCGCCTCAAACCTATCGTTTGAAAGGTTTTACCAGATGCCTGCCAGCTGCAGTGTGAGGAGCAGCTCTTCCCTGCTTCGTCCTCTCCATCCACTGGTGATGTTATGGTCCCTTCATACCCTTCCTCCTCCTCTCTGCTGAGCATCCCCACATGCTGCACTTCCCCAGCAGCAGCCCTCTCTGCACCATCCCTAGCTCCTGGCCACTGCCTTGCAGGTACTTCTGCGGTAGCAGGCAGAGCCTCCCTGTGCTCTGACCTCCCACCATGCTCAACTTTGTCCCCAAGTCCTGTCCAGCCTCTGGGCCAAGTGACACTTTACAGGTCGCCAGCACATTGCTGGGTTTTAGGATACCAGAGGGGGGCCCTTAGAGACAGAGAAGAGGGAGGACTTTTGGATTCCTGCAGCCAAATGGTTGCTGGGGAGATGCTTGTGGGAGATGTCTCCAGGGACCTTGGAGGATGGGAAGGAGAAGGAATGGTGGAAATTAGGGAATTACCCATTGCTTGGGAGGAGGCTGAGACACTCATTTCCCCACCGGTGATTTGGGAAAGTCTTTTGGTCACTTCTGTGAAGAGCAGCACAGGATGGGAGGTACAGCCTGAGGTTGGGAAATGAGGAGCCCCTGGTGTCTCCTGGGCACTGGTGGCGTGATGATTCCATGGAAGGAGGAAGGGAAGAGCCAGTCTGAGCGAGGCTGGGCTGGGGAGTGACTCCGTTGCACAAGGCAGGAAGGGTGGAAGGGTGGTGTTCGGGTCCCAGCACTGGCTCAGCATCCCGCGGGTCAGCTGGGGGAGGCAGCTCTATCCAGCAGGTTTGGTGACATCTGGAGAGGCCCAGCAGCAGTGAGCATGTCCCTGCCCCTTCTCGCTGTGCTGGGTGATGAGGTGACAGGGCTGCTGGTCCCCTCCTGTGCTGGATTGGGATCCTTGCCTGGCCCTGGAAGCACAAGGTGGCGTATTTCACCCTGCCACAGTGCCCAGGGAACACCTCTATACCCCTGGCAACCTGGGTGCTGGGATGGAGCTGAGCATGGTCCCTTTAGAGGGCGATCAGGGCTGGAGATGTCCCCATGGACTCTCCAGGAATTCAGTTTGATTCCAGGTGGTGCCATCTTCCTTTGTCTTTTCTCCCCCCAGCTGGCACCAGGGACCCCTCACCTCCTCAGTCTACACCAAGGCCAAACTCTTAGACCCTGCTGGAATGGTGTTGCCTTTCTGCTCTTCTCCATCTTCACTTTTGTGGGTTTCTCCTTGTCTTTCCCATGGCTTTGGGCCAGCCAAATGCATTTCCAGGGGGCTGCAGGCATGTGGTACAGGCAGCACTGCCCAGTCTCGTGGCTCTGTGTCTTCCAGCCCTGCTGGACACTTAGAACGGCTGCCAGGGAGTCCTGGAAGGGGCAAGCAGGTGGACCTGGCCCAGTGGACCTGGCCTCCTTGCCAGAGATTGCCCTTTTCTAGAGAAGAGTGCCTGGCTAGCTAGGGCACCCAGAAGGACTCTGGTGCTGTGTGCTGATCCCAGGCTCTCTCCCCAGGAATCTCTCACCTTTCACCCCCACTGTCTCCCGCAAGACTGGCTCCAGGGTCAGTAGGATGTTCTCAATGTCCCACAAATCCCCACCACCCAAGGTGCCTCAGCCCAACCGCCTGGACGAGGTGTACGAAGCTCTCAAGAAGGGCCTGACGTAAGTGCTGGGTGGGTGGAGGCAGAGAGCTTCTGAGGGGCATGGGGACAGCTTGTGACATGGCTTGGGGTTGGCAGCTCTCTGCTCCCACCAGGCAGGGACATGCCAGGTCTCCTGGGCACATTGCCTTGGTGTCCCAGGTTGTGTGGGGTCCCACATCCCACATATCCCATGTAGAGGCATATATGGGTTCCCACACCTGCATGCTGGAACATGTGTTGCCATGTGTGCTGGGTTGGTGTGGGCTGTGGGGAGCAGGAGCCCTGGGCACAGCATCCCAACCTGACCCCCATGGTGTGGTTGCCCCCAGAGCCTACCTGGAGGTGCACCAGCTGGAACTGGAGAAGCTCAGCACACAGATCCGTGAGTCCAAGAGGAATTCACGCTTGGTGAGTGGCACTTGGGAAGAGCCTTATGGGGAGGGGTGCTTTGGGTAGACAGCCGAGCTTGTGGGCACAGCTGGGGCAACTCGTGGTCCTATTGTGCCTGGGGCAGAGCCTGTTTCTGTGGCGTTGTAGGGGCCAGCCCAGGCTCTGGTGTTGGGGCTCCCATCCCTCTGTCATGCACTCTCCAGCCCTGGCTGGGTGCTGCATGTCCCACTGCCGTGCTATGGGTGGTGGGTGCCATGTGCTGGGTCTTCTTTGGGTGGGCAGAGCTGGCTTTGTGCTACGTCTTATCCCTCTCATCTTTCCTCCAGGGCTTTCTCTACGATCTGGATAAGGTAAGTGGGATCAGTGTCTCATCCCCCTTGTATTCCCCTTCCTTGTGCCTGGGATGTGCTGCTGCCAGCCTCGCTCTGTTAGCACTGCCCTTGTCCCCTGGGAAGGAGGGGGTCTGGGACTCTGCAGGCAGAGTGGCCCAGGTGGGCAGGGGATGAAGCAGAGATGATCTTGTAACCCCTTTCAGGCAAACAGAAACTGTTGCTAGTGAATGCAAGGCATGGGTTAGCTCACAGGCTGGGAAAAAAGCACCCTGGAGCCTGGCTTGGCTCCTGGAGGACCTGATGTACAGGAGTCTGGAGAAGGCTGCAGCACATGGGCACTTCCCACTGGCTGCCACCCTGCAGCTCCCAGGCAGGACCTGCCCCAGCCTCAGTGCAGGGGACACAGAGGCCACATCCTGACCTGTGGCTCCTCCGGGAGGGGCTGCGCTGCCGCTCACACCATCCTCTCTGCTTTTCCAGCAAGTGAAGTCCATCGAGCGCTTCCTGCGTCGCCTGGAGTTCCATGCCAGCAAGGTGAGAGCTGGGGCAGTGCTGGGGTGGCCTTGCTGTCCCCAGCCCTGCTCCTCACGGCAGCTTGGGCCTGTCCTTGCAGATAGATGAGCTGTATGAGGCTTACTGCATCCAGCGGCGGCTCCGTGATGGAGCCCACAACATGGTCAAGGCTTACAGCACGGGCTCGCCAGGCAGCCGGGAGGCACGAGAGAGCCTGGCCGAGGCCAGCAAGGGCTACAAGGAGTACACAGAGGTGAGTGTCTTGGTTTGAAAGGACAGGTGTCTGCTAAGAAAGGCAGGAGCCTCTCTTGAAATGGAAAATGTGAACCTCCTCCCTCCAAATTATTTTAATTTTTAAATTAAGGAGCTCTCAGGCAAAAATATGGGAATAGGAATAACAGTTCTTTACTAGGAAAATTGAAATAAAAATACACTAATACAAAAAAACCCCAAAACACTGACAGAGTCAGAATACAACTTGACACCCCGTCAGTCAGGGTGTTGGTAGCAGTCCCATTAAATGGTGGCTGCAGTCCTGCTGGAGTGACAGATGTGGTTCTGTTGAAGCAGTGGTCCTGTGGAAGGTACAGTGATGATGTAGAAGGGTCTGGTTATCCTCTGGGAATCCAGTGGAAAAAAAGCTGCTCTGATGTTCCAAATCTCAGATTTTATCTAGGTTGGAAATGCTTGCATGTCACAATGGGATGATGTAATTTTATCAGTCTTGCAGTGGTACTCAATGGCCCATTAACAGAAGATACCTTCCTGGAGGAAGGATGGGTTGTGGAAAAGATAAAGAACACTGCCCCACTTGGTTTTAACAGATGGCCCATTAACAGAAGGTATCTCCCCTGGAGATAAAGATCACTGCCTCACCTGGTTTTAACAGATGGTGATAGAATACATACTTTTGGTTACATCCTACATTGCAACCCAAGACATTGAGGCAGCTGGCTGGGTGGGCTAGCAGGGTGCTGAGTCCATGGCTGCTCATGGCTCCCGTCCATCCATCTGTCTGTTCCCAGAACATGTGTCTGTTGGAGAATGAGCTGGAGAGCCAGCTGGGCGAGTTCCACATCCGGATGAAAGGTACCATGTCCTGCTCCATCCCTGTCCTGCTGCCTGCCTGCCTGCCTGCTGCCTGCTGATGCCCCTCTGCCTTCTCTTGCAGGACTGGCAGGCTTTGCCCGGCTTTGTGCTGGTGACCAGTATGAGGTTGGTGGGACCATACGGGTTGGGTTCTGCTCTTCCTCTGCCCTGTTGTCCTTGGGGTGTCTCAGGGGTGTAGGTGGGTGCTGGTGTGGAGGGCGTTTTGCAGGATGGTGGTGAGTGGCATGGGTCCATGGCCATGCCTGGGGACATACAGAGGGCACCCATCACCCTGGGGTCGTGTCTCCCCCATACCCATACATTTCCATCCCCAGATCTTCATGAAGTATGGACGGCAGCGGTGGAAGCTGCGAGGGCGCATCGAGGTGAACAGCAAGCAGGTGTGGGACAGCGAGGAAATGGTTTTCCTGCCCCTCGTCACTGAGTTCCTCTCCATCAAGGTACAGTGCATAAAAGGAAAGGGATGGGGTGGGTCAGCTGTCCCCCTGTGTCATAGAGTCATTTATGCTGGAAAAGATCTCTGTGATCATCAAGTCCAAGTGTTAAACTAGAACTGCCAATCCCACCATTAAACTGTGTCCCCAAGTGCCACATCCATGTTTTTTTAACATTTTCAGAGATGGTGATTCCACCACTTCCCAGGGCTTCCTTCCAGCACCTCACCTAAACATCACCCTCACTGGTCCATGGTTTCATTTCTTCTTCTCCTTCCTCTCCTTCTTCTTTAGGTGACCGAGCTAAAGAGCCTGGCCAACCATGTTGTGGTGGGCAATGTGTCCTGTGAGACCAAGGACCTCTTTGCGGCTCTGCCCCAGGTAGTGGCTGTGGATATCAATGACCTGGGCACCCTCAAACTCAGCCTGGAGGTGACCTGGAAGTGAGTACCTCAGCATGCATTGCTGGAGGCAGATGGCAGTGCAGGGGATGCCCAGCAAGAGATGACCTGCCCCAGGCTTCTCCTATCCCAAATCTGGGCTGTAATTATAGAAAACCAGAGCTGGTCTGGAGGGGATCCTGGTGTCTTGAGACCCCCTAGGCTGGTGCATACCCCTCATCTCCCTGCTGTCCTCCCCAGCCCCTTCGACAAGGACGACCAGCCCTCAGCAGCCAGCAGTGTCAACAAGGCTTCCACAGTGAACAAGAGGTTCTCCACCTACAACCAGAGTCCGCCTGACACGCCGTCCCTGCGGGAACAGGCATTCTATGTAAGTGTGCACCAGGCAGGGCTGCTCAGGAGACATGGCCAGTGGAGGGGCCCACACAGGGATGTACCTAAGCAACGTCTCAGAGGGTGGCACAGCTCAGGGATGGGTAGGCAGCTCCTTCCTCTCCAGCCATCCTACCAGGACTCCCCAGTACCGGCACCTGCTCCTCCCTCCCACGTTCACAGCTCCTCTTCTTTCTGCCCAAGAGCCCGGAGCGGGCGGCTGACAAGCGTGGTTGGTCCTTGCTGGACATCTTTCGGGAGACACTCTTCGAGAAGCTGTCTCAGAGCTGCTCCTGCGGCGATGTCTCCTCGGCCGAGCTCGGGAGATGGCCGCAGCAGGGCCGCGTAAGTGCGGGGCTGCAGCAGGCCAGTAGCTTAGCCCAGCACTGTGGCCATCCTGCAGTAGCTGTAGCCACTCCTTGTCTCCTACTCACCATCCCTCGCTGATGCCCAAAGGCCTGATTCTGCCAAGCTGGGTCTGGCTGGTCCTGCAGAGCTAGTCCCCAAGCTAGGGGAGCCTGGGTTCACCCCCGTGCAAGAGCTGGGCACTAGTGAGTAGGCAGCTTCTCTGTGTCCCTGTGCTGGTGGCATTGGTGTGGTACTGGTGATGGTGCTGGTGAGATGGTGCTGGTGTGACAGTGCTGGTGTGGCACTGCTCATGGTGCTGGTGTGACTAACGCGGACTTGTCGTGATGGTGAACCAAGAAGTTGGTGTGGTGGCCGGTGCTGTCCCCACCAGCCAGTGCTGGAGCTGTTGCTGTCCTTGCAGCCATGGTGATTGGTGTTCTTGGCTCCATGTGTTGCATCCCACTGTGCTAGGGGACTGCTGGCACCCCAAGGCTCCAGGACATATGGGGCTGTTCATGGGGAGCTGGATTTCCTGCTGGCATTGGGTGGGTTCCAGAGCTGGAACCTGCCAGGTGTTTGCTGACCATCCTGCTGTGTCAGCAGAGCCATGGCAGCCTCAGTACCCTCCAGCTCAGATCGATCCTGCCCCTGCTTGACACGCAGACAGCTGGAGGAGATGGGGAAGCCGGAGCAGGCTCTCAGCTGACACCATTCTCCCCCTCTCCAGAACATGCTGCGGCGCCAAGAGGAGCTGGAGAACGGCACAGCCTGGTCCATCTCCTCTGAGTCCTCGGACGACTCCTCCAGCCCCCAGCTGTCCAGCAGTGCCCGCCATGCCACACACAAGCCCATCGTGCAGCCTGAGGTGCAGGCCTCCGCCCCTGCCATCGAGATCTCCTTCTCCCAGCAACCAGAGGAGGCTGACGCTGTACTTGGGGCCAGTGGCAGCAGTGTCCCCCCTGCTGGGAGCCAGCCAGAGGAGCCAAGCAGCCATAAGAAGGAGACAGTGGCCAACGGGCATGTGCCCTACTCCCGGACTCTGAGCCACATCAGCGAGGCCAGTGTGGATGCCACAATGGAGGTCAAGACTGTGGAGAGCCCTTGGGAGCCTGCGCCCAGCACGGAGGACACAGGGATGGGCGAGCAAGACTCACACCCTGTCCCTGGTGCTGCGGTGGCAGCTGCTGTGGCAGGGCAGGACAGGGCCACTGAGGCCAAGCCTCGCGCCTCCGTGGCATGGGCCACCTCCTGCGAGGAGGCGGCTGGCAGGGCCGAGCCAGTGCAGAGCCAGGCGACAGCACAAAGTGACTTTGGCACCGGGATCCCCACAGCACTGGCACAAGCCTCTGCAGAAGAGAGGCCCACCCCAACCCCACCACTGCCCACCAGTACCCCTGAGGTGCCGCGGGGGAAGATGGTGGATTCAGGTCTGGAGGAGGCAATTGGCCTCCTGGGCTCAGCTCTGGATGACTATCGGGGACAGTTCCCAGAGCTGCAGCCCCTCGAACGGGAGCTCAAACGTCTGGAGGAGATGCTGCTGGTGAGGGGCTCCCAGCGATGTCATGGGGTGAGGGTGGCAGGGTCAGCCTGGCTGGCAGTGCCCAGGGATGATGGGGATGGGGCCATCTCTGCTGGCATAGCCTGATAATGTGGGTGGCAGGGCTGTCTTGGCTGGTGAACCAGGATTCAACTCCACCATGCCTTCCTCCACAGCAGAAGCAAGGCGTCTTCCTCAGCCGGGCCTCCAGCATCAGCCTGACAGTGGAGCATGCGTTGGAGAGCTTCAGCTTCCTCAACACCTCTGACATGGAGGACTCAGAGGGCTCTGAGGAGGAGCCTCTCCAAGATGAGAGGTGCACAGTGGGGCTCATGGCATGGGGCACAGGGCAGGAGATGGCCCTGGGCAGTTGGAATGGGGGATGTTCAAGGGTGCCCAAGCATATTTAGACCTGTTCATCACAGCTTAGGGAAGGTCCAGGTCAAGAATAAGCAGTACGTGGTCTGTCTGGTGGCACAATGTCACCCTGCAACTCACCATGAGGGGTGGGCTGGAGGCAGCCCCTGTGCCCCTGGGACTTGTCCTCTGCTCTGTAGGTGGGGAAGGGCCAGGTCCAAGTGTCCTGTGCTGATTCACTGCCTTGATCTCCCCCTGGCTTGCAGGAGGGCTGGCAGACCTCTGCGCAGCACCAGGGCCCCCAGTGCTGGCGAGATGGGGGCAGATGACACCGGAATGTGCAGTGGTTCTGAGGCCAGCACTGACCCCATGAGCACCGGCAATGAGTTCCTGGATAAGGCTCTGGTGCTTCACCTCAACAACTGCAACCGCCTGCTGCTGGTGAGGACCAGGGTGGGATATGGCAGCAGGGGACACCCTGGGGTGGGCTGTATGGATCCCCTTGAAGGGGGTCTTGCTGCTGCCTGCAGGCTGTGATGTGGGCAGTGAGCTCTGTCCCTGAAGTCCCTGGTTTGGCTATGCCTTGCAGAAGCTGGGCACCTTTGGTCCCCTGCGGTGCCAGGAGATGTATGCCCTGGACAGGCTGCTGAGGGAGTCACAGGTGCTGGAGATCGTGTGCCAGCTGACGGAGGAGCGTGCAGGAGCAGCCAGCTCGGCCGCTGATGGTAAAGAAATGCAGCTGAGGGAACCCTCTGTGCCACCTCGGAGGCTGTGTGAAGCCTGTGTCCCCTCCTGGGCATTGCTGGGCAGCGAGGGACCATGGCAGACAGAGGGCAGGAGTCACCCGCCTGCTGCCATGGCCTTGGAGAGATCTGACAGTGCCTGTCCCCACAGTGGTGCAGTTCTCGACACGGAAGGAGGGCGTGCTGCCCCTTTGGGATCTCTGTGTGGAAGTGCCCAACGTCTACACCTGTCCTGTGGAGCGGTTCCTGCAGGTGCTCAGTGCCCAGTATGCAGCTCCCATCAGCGAGCAGCACCCTGGTTTGGCTGATGCTGGTGAGTGAGTGCCCAGGGGTGGTCGGGGAGTTGCCAGCCTCACTCAGTGACCATGAGTGGGAAGATATGGGTTCCAGGAGCTCCACAGAGGGGTGACCATGGCTGCTGCAGATCTTGATCCTGATTCTTTCCCACAGTGTGTGTGAAACTGGTGGAGGAGGTGCTGAATCGGCGGCTGCCCAGGCGGCCTGGCAGCACCCAGAGCGAGCAGGTCACCATCTTCCAGTACTGGAGCCATTTTGAGTCACTCGGTGCCCTGGTGCTTGACACCTACATGATGGAGCTGGCAGAGGAAGGTGCGTGTCTTCCCACTCTCCTTAAGTCCTGGGATGGGATGCCAGAGTATCACCATAGTGATTGATCACCCTGCAGCACTGCCATGAGCATTGTGGGGCATCACCCAGAGGCTCAGCCATCCTTCGAGTGGGCAAGTCAGTCTGATCCAGAGTGCAGCCCAGTGCCGTGCTGCCTTCCCATATCCTTGCTGTGGGTCCCCAGTGTCTTGGGGAGCAATTCCATGCATTGGCACCTTGCGTGGAGCCCCCTCTGCCCAGCGTGGATCCAGGGTGCTCGGGGAAGGGTGGCAGGGGTGTAGGGGCAGTGCCATGTGACTGCCCACACCTTGGCTGAACTGATGGCTTCCTGCAGCACTGCTGGCACAGAACCTCAACTCAGACGACCAGGACGTGGTGCTGCGTGCCCTGAAGCGCATGCCCGAGGGCCGCCTGAAGAAGGAGGGGCTGAAGGCGCTGAGCCTGCTCCTCGTGGAGGGCAACAGCAAGGTGGTGAGCGCTGTGTCAGCCCAGCTCCGCAGCCTGGCAGAAAACCCCCGCTTCCGCCAACGGGTACGTGCTGGGCAAGCCAGGGATGATCTGGGCTGGTGCCCCTGCTCTGCTGCAGATAGTGGCACTGACTTCCCCATCTCCCCCAGGCCCTTGTGTGCTTCCTGGAGCAGCTGGAGGATGAGGAGGTGCAGACACGTGTGGCAGGGTGTGCGGCGCTGGGCTGCTTGAAGGTAAGGGATGTGAGGAGGAGGCAGCAGGGCTGCATGTTCCAGAGAAAGAGGAAACACGTGTAGCTGGTGACTCTGGACACACCTGCACAGCCTCCTGCTCTTGGGAGAGAAGAGCATTTGGGATGCCCCAATTGTGCTGCAGGCACATATAACAACAGGCAGGGGCAGAGAAAGAAGGAAAATTAGGAGGAAAAGAAAGAGAATAAGGGGCTTTTCTGCACCGTGGGGCTGCAGCACCCTGTGCTACCTTCCCCATCTGGCTGTGTTCCTGCTCCAGCCCTGACAGTCAAAACTGATCTCCTTGTCCCTTCTGCAGGCCAAAGAGAGCATTGAGCAGCTGGTTTACCTGTGCCAAACCGACAAAGAGCCTGTGCGGGAGGCAGCCAAGCAGAGCCTGATGTTGTGTGGTGAGTGTCCTGTTGCTTCTCTGCTTGCTCCCCACCCACAGCATCCCAAGTGGCATCTCCTGGTGCCAGCAGTGCCCATGGGAGATGGGGCTCTAAGGCTACCCCACGCACTCTGGTTCATTATCCCTCGAGCTCTGCCAGGCAAGAGCAAGCTGGCAGAGAGGGCCAGGCATCCTGTAGCCACAGCACTAAGCCTGGTTGTTATTTATTATTTGCTAGATGGCCCTGAGAGAACCATCTGAGTGTGTTTCTAGGCCTCCAGATCGCGGCAGCTGCTGCACAGGTTGGGACACGTGAGCTGTCCTTGTACCCCTTGTCCTTGCTCCGGCCGCTTTGCTCACGAATGTCTCTGTCTTAGAGCCTGTCAGCCGTGTCACGTTTTGGAGTCTGTATGTCTTGGTTGTTGATAGTGCACATCCCACTGGCACCCTGACACATGTAGATGCCTTGTGTCCTGTGTCCCAGCAGATTGTCCATGTCACCATCTCTTGCTGGGGATGGCTGCTGTGGGCAGATTTGTGGGCAAAGAGCTCAGAGTGAGACTGTAGCATGGATGTGTGCATCCCTGTGTATGCCTGGGGATCCTGGGCGAGCCCTTGTGACCCCCATGCCAGTGCATGCAGATGTGCACAGCTGTTGGAGCCACTGGAGCTGGCACAGCCCTGAGCTCTGGTACCTTGGCCCCAAGTGAGGCTCTCTTACAAACCAACACTCCTGCATCCCAAACACGGGTTGTCCCTACCCCGCGTGGGCAGTTGAGAACAGGATTTGCAACCTCTGAATCAGGAACTCTGGGGACTTTTTGATCCAGATCCCAGCTGGGACCTGCCCAGGGGTGTGCTAATAGAGAACAAGAGAGGTTTCCATGCTGTTGCCATAGCACGCATGCTCAGCTGTACCAGATGTTAGGCAGGTTTCCCTGGAAAGGCCAGGGTATATGGTCAGGGATGGGCAGGGGACAGAACTTCTGCAGTTTGTATCGCTGACCGTGGTGTGTACTTGCAGGAGAAGATGGTAAATCAGCTCACCGGCGACTGGAGGAGACCCTGGATAGCCTCCCGCGGATCTTTGCACCAGCCAGCATGGCCAGTACAGCTTTCTGAGACCCACGCACACCCACCTGCCATCCCTGAGAGCAAAGGCACTGCTGGGCCGCCCGGGCTTGCACGGACTGGGGACCCGGCAGCCCCAGCAGCTCCCGCTCTCGGCAGCACACCACAGTATTACCCCGCCTGCCGGCAGCTCGCCACGGCCGCACACTGCCTTACGGAGCACCGCTTCCCTGTCCCCGGCCACCCGCCCCACGGGTGCCACCTCCGCACCGCTGGGCAGGGGCTCGCTGCACACCCCACCCTCTGATCGCTATTTAAAGTACCCAGGGAGCCCACCCTTCCTGCCCCCTGGGGTGGCGGGGAGAGGTACCGGATTTCTCTGCCTCCTCTTGCCTTCCTCTTGCTCGAGGGCATGCATCCTGTCCCGGAAGGACCTGCACTTTGGAAACCTCGCTGTTTCTTTCCAGGAGCTGCCAGGGACATGGGGACTGCTGCCCTCTGCCACCTGGAGTCCCCAGGACTTAAATAAAATGAAATATGAGATATTAATATATTCTGCTGGCGTTTCTTCTTTCCAGCTCCACGTGCTCCTGTCCCTCCCTGGCTTGTGGCTGTAGGGAGAGTATTGAGATGTGGCCTCAGCCCAGAGCCTTTCCTGGCCTGTTGGGAAGTGCTGTGGAGGGCAGGGGCAGGAGGAGCGATAGAGGGACGGACAGACCGATGGACAGAAGCTGCCACCTTTTTTTGTTTGTTTTATTTTATTTTATTTTTTATTTACAGATTTTTGCAGAAAAACAAAAAATTCTTTTCTATAATGTCTCTATAAATCTATATATAATGTAATTACAGAGAATGACTAATTTTGATTTTAAAGCAGAAATAAAAACCTTTAAAGAGTGTCGGTGTTGCTGTTGTAAGGGTGTTTCTTTGGCCCCAGTGCCCTGGGACAGGGCAAGTTGGGTGTTAGCACAGCTGCCTGGAGGGTGACAGAGGGTATCATGGGAAATAATTGTGATTTTTGGCCCTGCAACTCAGTCAAATGTTGCCAAAATTTGGCAGCTGGGCATGGGATGCATCACCCAAGGTAGTACGAGGTGGCCACACAGGATGGGGGCCACTGAAGCCAGGGCTGCCCTGGGAATGGAAGCAGCCGTGTGTGTCTGTGTGTGTGTGTGTGTAAATCCACACATTCCCGATGTCCAGCTGCTGTTGGTTATCGAGGCCCTAACTTCCAGTTTGGACCAGTAAGGACCCATGTCTAGCACGGGAAGCAGATTGCAGCAGCTGTGGTGGCCAGGCCATGTTCCCAAATGTCCCAAATGTCCCAAATGTCCCCAGGCCAGATGGGTGTGACAGGGAATGCTAAACCACCCCGTGAGCTGCTCTGCCTTACTGGCTGTGCCTTTTCCCAGGATATCCGCTGTCCCCACCTTACTGTGTGAGGGACACATTACTCGGCATGGGAGGGAGGCTGGGAGGGAGGCTGTTCTCTGTGACCCCTGTTGCTGCTCGTCCTTCACTAGCTTCCCTTAAGCTGGAGGTTTTTTGGATTTTTTTTTGTACCTCCTGTGCAGCTCCTCCTCACCAACGAGCTGCTGGATTGTTGGAAGCTTGCTGCGAAGGAAGCACTGTTTCCTCTGGCTCTCCCAGGAACTTTGCCCTCTTGGTGACTGTAACAGCACAGTGCAGCAGCAGGGTGGAGGCCACCTCCCTGACACTCACAACACAATTGGGTCTCACTTCTTTGATTAAATTTCCTGAGTTCAGTGGCCTTGGCAGCGTGAGGCTGGTGACATGGAACCTTCTGCCCCACCCAGGAGGAGGTGGCATCAGGCTACAAAGTGCGTGGCAGTGTTGTGTCTTGTGCCACCTCCTGATTGTGCTGGGTTGAAAGGGGGGGATCCTGGATATTTCTGCCTGCATCATGGAGTAGGGCTGCTGGGGCCCTTGCTCCTACACCCTGCATGGTGTCACTGTGAGGCTGGGGCCCCCCAGAACTGCTGCCCCTCTCCCTGTGATGTGTCTCTGTGCTTTCTGGTAATTTTTTTTAAGCTTGTATCATTTGCTTTCCTCTTCTCAAACCCTGCCCATTACCTTCTGCTGGTTTAAATCCCTGAACATCCACCATGATGGTGCACCTGGGGAAGAATAACTCCACGTACCAGTACCTGATGGGGACCAACCTGCTCGGAAGCAGCTCTGCAGAGAAGGACCAGGGAGTCTTCATGGACAAGAACTGTCCCTTGGCCTTCGACCAAGAAGGCCACTGGTATCCTGGGATGCAATAGGAAGAGCACTGGCAACAGGGCAAGGGAGCTGATCCTGCCCCTTCAGCCCTAGTGAGGCCATATCTGGAGTGCTGTGTCCAGTTCTGTGCTCCTCAGTACAAGAGAAACATGGAGTTCTTGGAGCAGATCCAACAGAGGGATACACAGATAATTAAAGAATCATCTCTCTTACAAGGAAAGACTGAGGGAGCTGGAGCTGCTCAACCTCAAGAAGTTACGACTGAGAGGGGATCTCATCAGTGTCTGTCAGTATCTGCAGGGAGGGTGCCAGAGAATGGATCAGGCTCTGTACAGTGGTGCCCAGCAACAGGGCGAGAGGCAATGGGCAGAAACTAATGCACAGGAAGTTCCACATGAAAATGAGGACGAACTTCGTGTGGGTGATCACACAAAGGAACAGGCTGCCCAGAGAGGGTGTGGAGTCTCCCTTATTTGAGGTATTAAAAAATCATCTGGACACAATCCTGTCCAAATGCCCTCTAGGATGACTCTACTTGAGCAGAGAGGTTGGACCAAATGACCCGTAGTGGTTCCTTCCAACCTTACTATTCTGTGATTCTTTATCCCCCACCAGGCATGGACAAAAACTCCCCTCCCAAGCCTTCATTTTTCCATCTCTCATGACAGCTGCTCCAATCCCTTAATCATCTTAGTGGCCCATATGGTCCTGGGAGTGGAGTAGTTCAGAGCAGCAAAGATGCCCCCAAAGGCAGCAGAGGCAGGGACATTCCCCCAGTCCTGCCAGGCACCTGTGCCAGAGCAAGGGTACTGCCATCACCAGTGGAGCTGGGGATTTATAGTTTCCAGGCCAAGCAAGGCCCATCCATCAGTGCTTCCCAGGGTTTCTAAGCAGATCCCAGGAGGTTACAGCCTTCATTTCCTTCTTCCTCACTGTAGCAGAGCTTTTTGGGGCTGGCTCAGGCAGAATGTAGCATGTCGTGGTGCATGTGGTCCCATCTGGGACACCCCCTCAGCATAACCACTTCTGGATGCAGTTTTATCTGCAGATGGGATTGCAGAGAGGGGTAACCAGGGGACACTGCTGCATCACTCATCTCTTCTTCCACCTGCTTTGGGGGCTGGATGAGCTCCAGGAGGAAAGCACAGTGCTTTTCCCAAAGCACTGCATCACACTATCAGCTTTATGCAGCAAGAGATGAGGGATGTAGGTCCCAGCTGGCACATGTAACTGCAGACAAGAGCACCTGAGAGATGGAAAGTGGCCCAGCCCTCTCACCTATTTGGTTTGGCTTGGTTTCTTTTCCCTTTCAATAACTGATGGAAAACAAACCAGTGCCCCAGTGGCCAAAGCCATGAATTTAATTCACTCACCTACCTGGGTGTTCTCCTTGCCCTGCCAAAACCTCCCTGCAGCACAATTCCATTTTCCAAGATAAGCTACACCTTGACTGTAGAGATCAGAGTAGGAAAGCAGACTTCTGTCAGGATAGGCAGGGAGCTGCAGGCCAGGACAAAATTATTCTGTTCCTGGAATTGCAAGGAATAATCCCATTATTTATGTGGCTGTTAGAATATGTGGAAAAAAACCTCAAACAGATTAACTTAGGAATCTATTACCCAGCCCCTTGCTGTGGATAGGTCTATGCTGACATTGCAAAAGACCTCTGCCCTATGGACACCACCAGGTCACCTGGAATTGCAGGACTGCCATTTTCACAGAACCGAACTTCAGACAAAAGGTCTTGATTTTTGGACCTCTCAGTTTTGTGGGTGAACTCTCTGGGAGCCACTTTCACAGCACACAGGGACAGACAGAGCAGTGCAGAGCACATTTTGCGGCAGCATTTGTTATTTCAAAGGAGACAGTGTGCCAGCACCGTGTTTGTCAGCCAAATCTGTGTCAGCACTTGAAACATCCCCCTCCCGTACGGACGTGCTTGTGCTCAGCAGCTACTTGCTTTTCTTGCAGGAGCTGCAGCCCGTGGGAGGGTGTCTGTGTCACAGTTACATTATCCATGTGCTCTGGCTTGGGGAAGATGTTCCTTTCCCCTGCTTACTGCTGGTTTTGCTGCTTTTTTTTTTTTCCTTTTAATTGGAAGGGTGCATATGGATTCTGAAGCACTCTGCAGTATTGCTTTTTACCTGCCAGTCTCGAAAAAGTGTCCTGAGGAGCCCCTGAATACCATCAGCACAATGTTCCCTCCTCTTGCACAGCATCCAGGCTGGTGCAGCTGCCCAGGTTTGACACCAAGAGCAGCCACCAGCCAGAATGACTCCAAGGAGACACTGCCACTTTGTGGTACCACAGCTCCAATTAGCCCTTGTGTTAGAAATCACTTAAATCTGGATGCAAAGTAATTTTGAGGGGTTGTAGTTTATGACTCTCTAGTCTGAGTAATCTTAAAGCTGGACCTCCCACCTTTTCCCAGGCTTATGGGAAATCATGTTTCCAAGGCATTCACTGGGGCACTTAGAGATGATTGGAACAGCTAAGCAGCCTGAGCTGAACCACAGCAAAGCAACAGCCTCCTCGTGAGCACTGACGTGTTCCTTGCAGGGCCGTCAGGCACATCTGTATGGGCTTGTTCTCCAAGGACCACTCCTGGGGCAACAGCTGGAGCCTTGGTTCATAGAGAGACCAAATGGTGCTCCAGGCAGCCTTCGAAATTTAATTTAATTCTCTCAAGCTCGACTACTTCTTCCTTAGAGCTGACTTAGAGTGGTGACTCCTGAGAGATTGTGAAGGTCATGGAAGTGCAGAGTTGGAACGAGGAGGATGAGCCCACCCAGGGCCTCAGCAAGGTGGTCGGGAGCTCCTTGGCTTCAGTTCTTTCCATTCTTTCCATTTCCAAGGTGTCTCTGGGAAAGGCCTCACTCAGGCAACTTTTCTAGAAGGAGCATCTGCCTCCGAGTGTCTAATTTGGACAGGCTCAGAGGTTGATATTCAGGAGCACTCACAGGACTGAAGCTGGGGACTTGAATTCCCTGCAAATCAGCTCAAAAGCGCCTCCAAGTGAGGAAACTCAGGATCACTAGGACAGACCCCCAGCACTCGCTGGTGGATGGATGGTCAGGGACACTTCTGGCAGAAGTCCACGAAAAGGTGCTCGTCAGGAGAAAAACTGCTTCTAAGCAGCGACATTCCTACTAGAAAGCTGCAACCTTTTGCCATAGGATGGCTCAAACAAAAGGCAGAGGGATCATTAGCAACCATTTACACTCTGCCCTGGGTGAGTATTTAAAGTAGGTAAGAGGCAGTTTTACACACAGCCATTGCTCTCCATTTTGATTCGTGCCTGAGCTAAATTTTGAGCTTAAAGCAAGATTCATGGCTACAGACGAAAGATATGCCAGTCTCCCAAAAATTACAGCATGAGAATTGATGGCTTGACAGCTTAGAATGTACGTGATTTTTTAAAAACTCACACTACATAAATGTTCTGAGCAGAGTCTTCGTGCTGTGCTGACTTAATTTCCTTCTACACCAACTCATCTAGTGGCTAAATGGAAGGCCATGGATGTGGGGATTTTTATTTTAAATTTTAGAAAAGCTTTTGATTGCCCAACATTGGACTCAAAGATCCTTGTGAGGTTCCTTCAAATTCAGGATATTCTGTTTCGATGATTCAAATTTCTTGTGCAGTAAAGACCCCGGAGCTCACGGCTCTGGGATACACTATCACCTCGCATAATTAATGGCAACTTTTTGCCATTGTTTTGTCGATAATTTATTTCTCCTTCAGCCAAGGCTGCATCCACACAGCTCATCCCCTCTACCCCCTCGGTAAGCTGCCCATGCCCCACTGAAACGGGCTAATGGACTTATCTTGCTGTTCTGATCCTGAGAAGGAAACTTGTTCTGGGTTGTCAACAACCCCCCCAAAGGAGTATCGGTACTCAGAACACAGCCCACGGCGCTCTGCTGCTTTGCAAGGACTTGAGAGAGCTTAGGCTTAGGCAGGAGAAACCCGTAAAGCCGGGTCAGGGTCTGATCTCACTCAGCCCAACTCCCCTGGCAAAAAGACCCTTCTCTCCACAGCACAGCTCAGCAAGTCATCAACATTATTCATCCCAGGATTTAAGGGCACAGCTTACACATGCTAATGTATGCTAATGTTTTTCTGATGGGTTTGTCACTTGTTAAGCAGGTTGTGGTAAAGCCTAGGCTGTTGAACAGCTTTTACCCCAACCTGCAGTGATATCTCAAGAGGTGCAAATTGGAGGAAAGATTTTTTAACACGGATTTCAACTCTAACAGCCTTAAAACTCTTTTATTCTACCATCACAGGTTTGCGTTGAGGTTTCTTTACATTTAGATTTCTCTTTGAATTCCTGGCCTTACTGTCCTCCAGCGACTGATAGGGAAGTAAAAGGAACAAAAATATGCAGCTTCTTTCCAATGTGTCTGATTTTTGAACTATTAATATTTTAACCCATTACTCTTGCTGCATTTCTCATGGATTTATGGTAAGAAAATACCAAGAGGATGCAGCATGAGCTCATAGAATTCTCCTCTCTTCAGCTTGCCTGTCAATCAGCTCTGGGTCTGCTACAACACTGACAGAGATGAGAAAATATGTTAAACCCAGAAGACTCAGCAACTCAGGGAACCGCAGAAAATGAAAGACAAGCAAGCCCCTGTGTATTTTCACATAAATTCACGCATCTCGCCAAGGGTACTATAGCTCTTTTTACCTTTTGGGGATAAGTTGTGGACAGAAAACACCATGGTGTCCAATTTCTGATGGACATCAACCTTGCTGACTTTCCCAGAAGCTCCCTACTAAATACCTGGCAGCGCATCCACCATTCCTGCTGTGCTGAAGCTCACTGGAGCCGCTTTGTCCTACTTGACTGTGAGCTTGGCAAGCCTAAGGTCCTTAAAAACACTAGGCAAACACCATCTTTAATCATAGAATTGTAGAATCCTAGGATCTCCTGAATTGGAAGGGATCCACAAGGACCATCAAATCCAAATCTTGGTCCTGCACAGCATATCCCCAAGAATCACACCACATGCCTGATGTTGTCTAAATGCTTCTTGAACTCCGTCAGGCCTGGTGCTGTGACCGTATCCCTGCGGAGCTCGTTACAGTACCTGGCCACCCTCTGGGTGAAGAACCTCTTCCTAATTCCCAGCCTAACTCCCCCGGACACAGTTCCATGCTGCTCCCTCAGGCTCTGTCACTGGTCACAGAGAGCAGCCATCGGTGCTGCCCCTCTGCTGCCTCTCCTGAGGAAGCTGCAGCCCACAATGAGCTCTGCCCTCAGCATCCTCTTTTCCACACTGAATAGTCAAAGTATCCTCAGCCACTCCTGCCATGGCTTGCCATCTAGACCCTAATTCCAGTCACTTGTTGGTGTTTACAAAACTGTCCTATGACTTTCCTGATTAATTCACTATTGTACTGACTCCTCTTCCACCTTAAGTAAAGTTTGGCTCTTTCAGCCAGGCCAAATCCATTCTCAGCATGGAGCATGGACTTTCTCTGTAGCCTTATTCTCTTGAGGAGCTCCTTCCCACGGAGCTGAGGCATAGCCTCCTGCTTTGAAAGTTTTGGCTGAGGTGAAGGGGTCAGTTTTTTATAAGGTACAGGGAGCAGTTTGGCTGAGAAGAAGGGGGAAGTTCCAGCTGGGCAGCGATGTGCAGAGCTGGGACTGACTGCCTGCCGCTGTCTGGATCTCGGGGCAGCACTAACACAGCAGCTCCCCAGGGCTCCCCTCACGCCGCCCCGCCGGGCGCACGCTGCCATGAGGGGAGGGAGGGGCGCTGCCTCTGGCCCCCCCCCGCCGCCCGCCCCTCGGCGGCACGTGACGCGCTGACGCACGCACGCACAGGCGCGCGCAGGGTGACGCCGCGGGCCCCGCGCGTTTGAAGTTGGCGCGCGACTCGCGCCCTCGCTCCCCTCCCCGCTCTCGCCCCGCCCCGCCCCGCCCGCCGCTCCCAGCCTGCCCCGCGCGGTCGCTTCCCCGCGCGCGCCGGCCCCCCCCGCCCCCCTTTCCCCCCGCTCGGGCCGGCGGCCGCGGCAGAGCCGCGCTGGGTGGCGCGTGCGCACTGTGCCCCGCCCGCCGCCATTTTGTGTCCGAAAGCGACTGTGGAGCGATTAAACCGCGGGGCTGGTGCCGGGGCGCTTAAAGCGGCGGCGGCCGCGGCGGGGCGTGCGGGGCGCGGCGGCTCCTCCGCGGGGCCCGCGGGCGGCGCGGGGCGGCGGCGGGGCCCGGCGGCCGGAGGGAGCTCGGCGGGGCGCGGGGCGCAGGTAAGCGGCGGTGGCGGGGGGTTTGCAGTCGCGTTCTCCGGCCTCTAGGTGTCACGATGGGGCTCCGGCGCGGCTGGGGCCCCGCAGCGGCCGCCGCCGGGGCAGCAAGGGGGGCTTTGTCTCCCTCTACCGTCCCCGCGCCGCCGCCGCCGCCACCGCCGCCATTCCCCACAGCGCGGCGCTGGGCTGCGGCACCGCCCGGGCCGCCCGCCCTCCTTCCCTCCCCGGCCGCCGCCACCCGCCGGCCCCGACTCCATTTTCTTTCCTTTGTCTCCTCCACCGCGCCACCGGCGCTGATTAACCGCCCCATTACCGCCCCCTCCCCGCCGCGCCTGCCGCCCCCCCCTTCCCTTCCCGTCCCGCACGTCCCTTCCTTCCCCCCCCCTCCCCCGCCCCACCGGGCCCGCTCCCCTCCCGCCCCGCCACCGCTCCCCCCTCCTTTCTCGCACCTCCGCGGGGCTCGCCCGGTGCCCTCCGCCCGCCGCCCGTGTCCTGTCGCGGTGTCCGGCCGGGCGGTGCCCGTGGGGACGGCTGCGTGTCCCGCTCCCGCCGGCCGCCGCCTCGCTGCGCTGGCGTGTGCGGCGGAGTGAGAGGCGCTGCGAGGCGCAGAGCGGGACTCGAGCTCCCTCTGCAAGGCAGGCTGAGCAGCGCCATGCAGCAGCACCGGGGCGGGCACGGCTGGGGGGCGCCCGCTCTCGCCGCGGTGACCGGCCGGCAGCCCCCCCGCACCCCCCGCGCCGCTCCCGGGGAGCGGCGGCCTCGCCGTTCTCTGTCCGCCCCCCCCTTCTCCGTCCCGTCCCCGCCACCCTACTTTGGGCCCAGGGTCCCCACGGGGCTTTAGGCTCGGATCGGGAGCACCTGGGCTGCCACCGAGCCACCGACCAGCTGTGTCACTTGCTGGGACCTGGCCCGGCTGCCCGACTCGTGAGGCGACTCTCCGGGAACCTCCCGGGCCTCCGCAGCCGGGTGCTTGCCCAGGGATGGGGCCCGAAATCTCATGGCGAAGGGCGGCGTTATTCCCTCCCTTCCATGGGTCTGTGCTGCTTGGGGGGGGAAAGCACAAAACCCGATTCTTTTTGTGATGCAGAGGAGGAAACCGCACATGCTCTGTGTCCAAACGCTTTGCTGTTTGTTCTCTTCGTTAGCTTTAGATTTCTTTACAATATATATTCATACGGTGTCGGATTTGGCCTTGTGTTAACCTTGTGAAATGACTTCGATAGAAGGTTTTTTTAATGTTGTATGGTTCCTTCTCCGGTCAGTGTAATCCTTAGGACTTGCCTGTTGGTGAGAATGAGCTCGCTTTCCTGTTTGTGACTTCCTATTTTTTTGCCGAGCCTTTCTCCCCTTAAATACGTGCATGGCTGTTCCTCATCTCTGGCCAGTTACTGAATTCCGGTAATAAACTCCAGAGGTGTCATTAGAAGCATCTAAAACACTGTTTACCGCTTCCAGTGTACATGTTTTTGTTTCAGTGCAGGAAGTGTGTAAATATAATCTCGAATTCTCCAGTTTATTCGTCTTCTGCGGAGCCTGTTGAATTTGTAGGAGCCCGTTGAGTATTAGAAATAATTCCGTGCTGTATCCAGGCTGTTCTTACTTAAACGATATCCCTAACACTTTCCTTCAGTGTAGAAGACATCAGCAGAACTGAAGGAGGAAGCAATTTTAGTATAAGGGCAAAGCAATTCTTGCTGCTTTGTTGATGGATTTTTACTTCCATTTTGTTTTTCTTCTGGATGTGTAGGGCTAGCTCAGTTTTAATGTCATCTGCTGTGCATGAATGGTTATTAGGATGCACAGAAAGGCTCAAGAAACTTTGTGGGGTACTTTTGACGAGAAATATCTGAGCAAAAGGTATAAAACTCGAGTTCCTGTAGCCTCCAGTGGCCCTGCAACTGAAATAATAGAGCAAGATTCGTCCATTTCAGACAGAGCTTGGAGAAACTGTCACTACAGTGTTAAGTTTGCTGGTGACTCGTGCCTGCAGCGTTACTGAGGGAAGGAGCTATTTCAAGAGCTGTTTTCATGTGAGCAGGCTGGATCTTGACTATGATCTGTAGCTAATTCGTGTGCATCCTCACCAGCTCTTGGGGCTGCAGGTTGATACCCGCCTGCTGTGCTCCCAGTGCTCGGTCTTGAAATGCCAGAAGCTGACCTGTGTTATTTTTGACTTTTTTCAGCATTTACCTGAAAAATGTAATTATATGGCATTACTACCTTGTTAAGGAATTTCTGTGCACAGCCTACTCCAGAATTTAATTTCTTCTCCTCCCCTTAGGACTTCATGTCCAAGAACTTCTGCTTTTCTAGATTTTTGGAAATTAGGCGTTGAGTATTATTAGGTCTGTCTGTTCTTGGAGCAAAGCCAGCCTATTTCTTGCACTTATTCCACATACTTAAACAGGTTCCACTGACCTCTGGATAGCTCTCCCTGCTCTGTCTGAACAGTTTTTTGTACATTAGCTCTTCCAGCTATATTATTGATCATATTTGCATAAAAACTCCCTAATTCCCCATCCTGACGACTTTAGCTTCTCTTACCTCTTTAGCAGAGAGGGAATGCTCAAGGGAGTAATAAGCATTAGGATCCCAAATGTGTTTGTATGTGCTCTAGAAATGTGTAATAAGGAGCAGCCACTGCTTTACCTGAACACATGAGGACACACATTGACAAGAGCTGAAAGAAACCAAAGCTTTGACTGCTTGTTTTGTTTGTGTTAACTTACTGAACTGTACTGATTTATTTGTTTTACTTAAACCCCTGTTCATCCATTTGGCTTTAGTTCAGATGCCCAGTTCACTCTGTTGTACTAAACCTTGAAATGTCAATACAGTATCAAGCTCTGCTACTCTGTAACCTACATAGTCTTAGAGGCACACACAGATCCAGGAAATTCCCTTTTTATTGGTTGTATTTAGTGTTGATAACAATGGTTCAGATCCTACATGGCCCTTGTTCTTTCAGGTTTTTTACTGAAACTTAGAAAGAATCTGTCCTGTCATGACTGTAGCTGAAAATACTGGATTTTTTTTTTTTTTTGTGCTGAAGGACGTTTGAATTTCATTTACAACACCCTGTTCTACTGCACCTCCCACTCTCTCCAATAATTCATCAATCTTTAGGAATTAAATGAGGTATGCTTATCCCAGACATATTTAATATAAAACTAAAGAGTTGCTGTTCAGCTGAGTGATCTGTTTTTCTCTGATAAACAAAAATAACCTCAAAAAGAAGAGCAGAATAAACAGAAGGTGAGTAGGGAGTTTTAAGTTTCAGGTCATGTTAACATTCAAGTAACTGTACACATAACAACTTGGTTTAGGTGTCAAATGTAAATTAAAGCTAAAGTGAAGTTTTCCTCGGTATTATAAAAACTTGGAAGCTATAAAATCTTAATATCCTTCCAATGTGGTTCTTAACAGGTGAAAAGAGAAGTAGTGCAGAGACAGCTGTCAAGAATGGCGCAGTTAACGTGCATTGACTTAGGGGACATCTGTGATAGAATGGACTCCCGAAGCATTATTCTCTAACTATCCCTACAGGTGAAGTTTTGAACCATAGATAGAGTTGCATTTCTTATGTAATGGTTTGTTTTTAGAGACTCCTCCCCTCAGTTCAAGCCCTCCCAGAGTTTACTGTCTGCTACCTGAGCATTTCGGTGTGCTATGTGGGGCCCATATTAAGAGATGAGGCCAGGAATGTTTGAAAGTGTTTAAATGCACAAGGACAGTGATCAGTTAGGATATGCTGACCATTGACACCAGCAAGGGCTTCTGTAATGATAGCAGTCCAGCAAGCTAAACTGCAGGATATTTCTTTTTTCTCCCTGTAGTGCAAATAGTCTGCCCAAATACATGTTGTTATGTCAGCCAGTTAGCAGCAGCATCTTATTTTTCTGCTGTAGCTGCAAACTCATGAAATTTCTAAAGCTTCATGGGCTTCACCGGAAATCTTTGCTCAAATGTATACACAGGGTTAAGTAAGTTCATCTTATACTGAAAATCTTGTTTTGCATGTTTTTTCCCATACTGTAAAAAAATTCCTGTTGACATCATTGAATTTGTCACGAATTCTGGCAAAACAGAAGGCAAATCACAGATTGTTTGGCATGGAATTGCACCACTGTATTAATAATGCATCATCATTAGAAGCCTGTATATGTCTCAAACATCTGCAGGTAAAGTATGTAAAAAACCAAACACAAGCTAAAACTTACCATGAAAACTATTTAAAACTACCCCCCATCAGAGTACATTGGGAGGTGAGAGAGACATTTACCTTGGCATATTGATATATTTTTCAGCACTGGAATATTGTAAAGTGGAGTATTTAGGGCTATTTTATAGTCAATGCACTTTGGAACAGTAATAAAATTCAGGAGGTCAGAGAAGTGCTGATGTATCAGTACTAAAAGGAGGTGGAGTGGATGAACCTGGCTGTGCAGGGAGGGTAGCAGGCACCCAGAACACCTTGGGTGTTTGACTAGCTCTGCATGGTGTTAACACACATGTAGTTCACATTATTACCAGCTCTCCCATTTATTGTTAGTACAGAATTTAATTAGAAAAAAATATTAGTCCCAATAACTAAGGCTTTAAGATAACAAGAGCTTGTTAAATTTATTACTTAACTTTGTTAAAGGACTTGATCTTGATGATCTTACCATATTAATATTAGTACTGAGTATCAGTAAATGCCATTTAGTTCAGGATTAGTCTGGGGGTGTTCAAGAGTGAATAGTTTCCATGGATATTTAGCAAAAACTAGTAATTGCTTGTCACACTTTTTTCACCAACAAAATAATTAATGAAAATGTCTTTAAAAACTTGTTCATGATAAACTTCTGGTTTTTGAAAAATCACTGGGCACTAAGGCAGTCATTGTGATTGTCAGGTGGAGTAGATGCAGTCCACTATGTGTGCTAAGGCTGCTACATGTAAAGCTGTGCACCTGGGAACAAGGTATTCCAGCTGAATTTAAATCAAGGCACTTGGTATCCTAGAAAGCAATGATTGAAGTGTTTTTTGGAGTCAGTGAATAAACAGCATAAACACATGTTTCCAAGGTGATACTGTGACAAAGAACCTTATGTATTTCTTAAATGCATTAGTGGAATAAGCAGGGTTATTTTCTTGCCCATCCTGTGGGATGGGATGAAGTCATTCCCAAAATCCTACGTATGGTTTTGGCCTCAGCACTCAAAACCATCCAAAAAAATTACTGTTTGAAAAGAGATTCATCTCCAATTTGCTGGAAAACTAAGCTGTATTGCCATGCAGTAAAATGTTAAACATGTGCTGTGCAGCTTCTCATCAAAACTGAGGTGACTTGATGAGAGTCCTCAGATATGTCCCTGACAAAATAATACTGGGTATTAGTGAACTTGCTCTAATCTTGCTGACAAACACAATACTAACTTGTAGCCCAATTTAAAATTAAAAGGCTCAAGTTTTTCACGGGGAGGGTGATTAACTATTGGATTGATATGAAGAGCAGTCATGTATCTCGTAATCTCTTAACATCTTTGAAGCCAGATGGTGGGAAAAAAAAAAATTCTGAAAATTGCTTCAGCCAGCTGCAAGGTGCTGACCTTTTATTTTCTCATATATATTTAGAGAAATGTCATTCACGGGAGGTCAGGCCTGGTGGTAAATCAGGGTGCTAAAGAAAAAGGATGGATAGCACCTCTTCTCTTGAACCACCTTCCCTCTTTTTGAACAGAGAGGTTTAGGATTTTTTCCTTTTCAATCAAGAATATGATCAAAGCAATAAAATCTTCTGAATGGGGGGAAAATAAGCAGGTATTGATACATATTGGAGATGTGTCAAATAGTGTCCTGTATATTTTGTCCAGACTTGTGACTAATACATCCTGATCTGAGGCTGTGGCACTGGGGAGCTGTTGGAAAGATAAATGTTACTTCTCTGCTGCCAGGACAAGTTCTGGCTTGTGTCCAGCTCACTGCCTACCAGGCAGCCCAAGGGCCTTGGCACAAGCACTGCTGCCCAGACAGTCCTTGTATCAGCAAAGAAGTTCTTCCTTCCTGGTTCTAAGCATGGAAAACGCTCAGAGGGTGAAGCAAGGTGATTTTTAAGGAATCCACTAAAGAAAACATAACTCCATAAAATTTTGTGTTACATAAAATTATTTGTTGACTCATTTTATATATTGCATTTGTGTATGTTGTGTGAAATTATGTTATCTGCAATGATCCTAGTTTTAAACTGGATGCTGAGTAAAATACTGACTTAATCAGGAATTAAACTATGAAACATAAAGCTGTGGAAGGAGTAAACAACACAATAATTTTAAGCTATATTAATGCCTCATGTGTGGAGACTTGACACAAGTGTTTGACACTTTCTGAGCTCTCCAGGATGTTACAGTGAATAGCTTGATGGTAGCCTAAGCATCTCTAGGTGGAGATTGCTGGAAGCTAAGGTTTCTTTTTCATGTCTTATGTTACAAAGGGTAGGAAAGGGGATATGTAATCTTGAGAACTCAGAGCTACAGAGCAAACTTGCTCCACATGCTCCTCTGTGTAGTAATTTCAACAGAAGCACATGATGCTTGAGTTTGGCAATTCTGGTTTCTCCTGGCTGTTTGTGAGAAGGTGAATGGTGTCACTCTGCTGCTGCCCCTGGAGTTTTTCAGAGAACTCAGTGTGTGCCCAGTCTGGCTGCTCTGCTTCCCTGTGCTCACACAAGGCCAGCTTCTTGGGTAAATGCAATGAGTTTTGTGGTGAGCCTATAGCTTGTAGGAGCAAAAAATGAGGCAAATACACCACAGTTGGTGGAAAACCTGTTTTGGTCAGAGTCTCTGAAGATACTGCAGGTTCAGAAGGGGATTCACAGGTTCAGAGGCAAAGATCCCTAATCCCTTGACTGGATGTTGGGATAAAGGTGGTGAACCACAGACATGACTGATTGCTCTCCCTACACAGTGTTTCCTGCTAGAGTTTTTGGAGACAGACCACTGGACTAAATGGACAGTGATCTATCCTTGTAGGGCTTTTTTTCATGCTCATGTTGTATAAAGGAAAATTTTTCCTTTTTTCCCAACCTATCCATCAAAGCTATACCAGGAAATTTGCAATTCTCGCTATTTTGGAAATAAACACCAAAGCATTTAGGGAGATAAAAGTCAAGACTTCCCTTGGAAATTAGGTTGGCTTGCATCAGGGTTGTTGTGACCCCATGTCCACGTCTGTACTGGCAATTGCATCCCCAGGTGATGAGCTGGTCAGCAGAATTTGTTTCATAAGGGCAATAACATGTAGGTGCATGTGGAAAAAATGCAGCCTCAAGTTTGATTTGAGCCTTCATGGAACCATGCCCCAAAATATTTTGGGGTAAGTAGAGGCTTTCTGCAAAGGAAGTCAAGAGTACAAGTAGTAATAGCAGCATTTGGCTATTTGTAAACATTTTTTACTCTTTTGAAATGGAGCTGTAAACTTCCCTGTATGTTTAAAATTGTTGTCCAGGCAATTGAATTCTCCCATTGTTTAATGTTGAAAGAGACATGGTTTCTCTGGACCGGCTCCTGGAAGAGCCTTTCACTGCAGTAGGACCAGTAGTGATTTTTGGCCAATTAGTTCAGCTTCTTGTATAGTTTTTCTGTCTCCTTGTACTTGATTTGCAAAGCTCTTCCCTTGAAACCACTTCTAACATCCAGAGATTTAAAATGAAAGCAGGAAATGCTGCTGAATTAAAAATACCCCCTGGTTTTAGTTGTATAATTTCTATGACATAAGTTAACAGTTTTACATTTTAACCAGTAGCTTCTGTGTGCTAAACTGTTTGCAGTGGAAGTGCAATCTAAACTTCAGTTTTGCTTCCCCAGTATGTGCTGCAAGAAAACCCCTTAGAGGCACTTTAGGAGTTTCCAGATTACAAGTTGGAAAAAAAAAAAAGACGTTTTTGAAGGCTAGTAGTTTCAGTCAAAGCTTATCAGATTATTAAAACCTTTCTTCTTTTCTTTTCTTTTTGGAGGATGGAAGAAGTTAGTGTAATCCAGCATTCCTGCTAAGTATATAACTTACTGCCACTTCTGATCTTTGAAGAGAGATTTATCGCTTCCTGTGGCAATACTGAATACTCAAAAGGTACTCATTGATTACTTGATCCTTGCCTCCCTTCCATATTTATTAATAGTCTTCTCTCCTTCCTGCCAAAGAGTGACTGCTGTTGACTCCTGCCTGCTCTGAGCTACCTGGAGCATTGTACGATCCCAGACTATTTTATGCTTTGCTCCTGTAGTGTGTGTGGAAATAGTTTTGTCCTGTTAAAGCAGCTTCATCCTCTCCTTGTCCTACCAATATTTTGACCTACATGAAGAAGAATTTGTAAGCTTCCATGACAGTATGATGGAGCCGAGTATCAAATATTTAGATGTCTCACTTGCCTGACATGACATCTGTAATGTTTTTGGAGACATCTGCTTTGAGTAGCTTGAGCAGACAAATTCTTAGGGATGAGTTCTCCATCTCCACCAGACTCAGAGGAAGGAGATAGCATTGAATGTTTGTCCTGCTGTATTATCAGTCTGCTCCTCCTGGTTAGAAGTGCTTGATCTGGTGCAGTTGTTGGTCAGTATGATGTGCTGCCTCTTGAAACGGGCTGTCCAGTGCTGGCAGCCAAGGGAGAATTTTCATCTGCCTTTTGGCACCTTTTCTGTTGCCTATGGGACAAGATACAATTACATCGTGGAGAAGAGAGCATGCAGTAGCCCTTATTACTTCAAAGATGAATTTTTCCTTTTTTATTAGTTTAGATTTACTCACTGTGATCCTGGGTTTTCTCCTGCAGATTAAAAGAAAAATGTAGCGAGGTCTCTTGTTAGTACTGCTCTCTCCTTTTCTTACTGAAGTTCCTGTAGGAGCCATGTCTGATGTGGATCTTTGTACTTCATAGCACATGTGATTCTCTCTCTTAAACAGTGAAACACAGTGGTTTTGCCTTTCTAATGCTGTTCTCTTCAATACTGGGTGGGTTTGAATATCCATCACTTCGAAAATGCAGGTCCCCAGTAGGTTGCTGAGAGTTACTATACCTCTGCTGAAGAACTAATCAGTATATGAGAGCTTGTAGAAATTTTCCAAACCCTCTAGATCTTGTGTGGAAGTGAGTGCTGAGACCACTAAATCTCAGTCCTAGGAGCATCATAGTTATAACTACATAGATGGAAAAAAGTCTCAATGTTTTGTTTTTGAAGTTTAAGTATATCCTTCATTTTATGTAGTGCCAGAGAATAGTAAAATAATTTTGGTTGGAAGGGACTTTTTGTGGTAAGCTGGTTCAGCCCCAACTCAGTGCAAGGCCAGCATTGATGCTAGATGAGGTCAATTAGTATTTAGGAAATACTTTTGTTTCCGTGGCATCTCAGAGCAACCTACTCCAATGTTTGACCACTCGTTGTTGCAGCTGGTCTTTTTGTTGCACTTGTCCTTTGACTCTCCGCTTCCAAGAGCGTGGCTCCATCTTCTTTTTCCTTCTCTTTGAAGGTTGCAGTAGGATCTCCCCATGATGTTTTCACAAGGATCTCCCCTGGGTCTTTTCACAGCTAACTCTGTCATTCTGCTGTGTAGGTCTTGTATTCCAGCCACCTCGTTGTTCTGGCAGCCTTCTGATGTGTTTTCCCATGTGTTCTAGGCTCAGGAATGGACACGTGAAGCACTTTAAATTTTCAGTTTATGCCTGTTTTCCTTCAAGGCCATCAAACATTGCCCATATGTCAAAGATGTGATGAAATGTAAATTAATGCAAGGCATTTTATGCCAGAAAATACACCAGGTATTTAACAAAAGTTCGGTATCATCTTTGCAGTAAGAGAGAGTGGAAGTGACTCACTCTCACTTTGGAGAATTCTCTTGGATCTGAGACTATCTTGGGATATTCTGATCCACTGATCAGGACAAGAATGCCTTGTATTTTTGGAGCTCCCTGGGTTGTACATTAGTAGGTTAATACTTCTTGAGGGGTGTCCAAGCAGCTTAAAAACATCTCTTAAAAAACTCCAATAACTTATTTCCTTAATCAGAGCCAATACCTTGTAAACAGAGAGGGGGCAATGGCTGTGCCTTGCATTAAGTCATCATCAGTGCTAATCTGCAGAAATCCCTGTGAAATGTTCTCTGTCTTGTCATCAGTGTAGAAAAGAACTGCAATTACTGGTTTTCTCTTCTCCCTCGTAAGAGTTTGGGTGCAATCTTTATTTAAAACAGCTTTCTTTACTGTTAAATCATTTGCCGAGCAGAAGATAAGGTTTGAAAAATGGAAGAAAACTATTCCTTGATTCAAAATTTCAGGAAACCTGAAGTGGGTAAAAAGATGCTTCAGTTCAATTCAATGTGTTCTGTTGTCCTCTTGTGTGTATGACAGAACTTCTGAGGTTATAATATTCCAGGTGGGAGCTGCTCCTTTTGTATCGAGTGTTCTTCTGAAGGGAGAAGTCCTTCACTCTTGAGGCTTTTCTGTGTTAATTGACAAGTTTGTAAAGTTCAGGAAATCTTTTCCAGGGTTGCAAGGCACAGAGTATGGCAAGGATGCAGCTTGCATCTGCAGTCAATGCCTTTAGCATTGGAGCACACCCTGTGTATCCTCTGAGCATCCTCTTTCCTGATCAGGGCTTGTATGTAGCATTTGTGATTTTTTGCAGTGAGTGTTAAATAAAAAGCTATAATTTCCAAATTTTTTAAAAGGTCACTGTTACTGATCATCCACCTACTCCAATGAACCTCTTATCAGTAATACTTTCTGAAGCTCATAAACAATTAAAAATAGACTTACCAAGTAAAAAATGCAGCCAGGATCCAGACTCGAGTGCCTTGTACTAAATAAATGACAGAAGAACCTGGAGGGAAATCACTTAAATTCAAAGGGTGTGAAATCCAGCACTGTTTGACCCTCATCACTGAGTTCAGCAAGAATACGTGCCTCTCTTGAGAATTACTGCTCTGGACTTCCTTACCATTCCCAGAGTTTTAGCATGTGTGCACACTGCAGGCTGACAGCAATTACAGAAAGAAATAATGTGCTGTCTTGTAAATACTGTATTTCTGCAAACTTGAGGTTTTTAAGTTCTTAATTGATAACGGTATTGAAGCTTACTTCAGTGAGCAGAGGCTGCTCTTCCTCAGGGTGGCAAGGTTAGAACTGTGTTAGAGCTGATATTGTTATTTGATATTAGCAGTATATCCACTGCTGCATTTTTGTAAGGAGTGATATTTGTTCTCATTTACACCTCCTCAGTGGTAAAAACTCCTTCAGTGCGTGATGTGATATTCCACAGCACAGGAGAAAAAGGCCATCTGAAGTAGGCAGAGCTGGCTCTACAATGTCATATTGCACTTGTAATCTGACATGAGGCATCTGGAGCTTTAGGTTGTCAGAACTATAAATGCTAAGGAGTTTGAGAACAGGTAGGTAGAGAAGCTTGTAAAATAAGTTCAGTCATCCTAGAGAAAGTATTAAAACTGATTAAAATATTCCTTTGGTTTTGCTTATGGTCCTTTTGGTAAGTGAAGGGGTCCTCAAGCAGTTCTCAGTGCTGCTCTGTTAGAGGTGTGGGACTACACCTTTTGTTAAACAAGCATTAAATATTGAACACTGCTTTTATTTCCCCCTCCCTCCCCCCACCCCTTACCCTTCTCTTTTATGTAGTTTCACTAGTTCATCTGTTCTGTTCCAGAGTGAGTTCTGACCTCAGGAGCTGCATGAAGAATAGCCAGCATGAAGAGAACAAATCAGTCCAGGCAGAAGTGCAGAAGCGCCAAGAACATAAATGTAAATTGAGGGGGTTTAAAGTGTGGTATGTGTTCCATGCTGAGGCAGTAGTTTCCTCAATATAAAGCTTAACATTGTGCTAGTAGAAACCCTTTTGCCCTGCTTCTCTTTTGGTTGCCCTTAGTGTTGGGCCACACCAGAGTCCTAGTCTGGATGGAAATAAGTATCCTTGACTGGGGGAGTTCTGCCTTGTATCGGTTTCCTGACCAGTAGCTGCAGTCCTGAAAGTGCTTGTGCTAACATGAAGAATAGTTGGGCCGATGGAGGGAACGAGTGGGAAGTTTCAAGGCAGGGATGGTTTCTTTGCAGAGTGGGTATGTTTGGAAATGAGACTTTACTGCTTCCTGGGAGAGAGGGGGTTTTTCTTCCAAGGTTGAGTGCCTTTGTGGGATTTTCGGGGTTTTTTGCTTCATCTGCTTTGAAGGTTGATTGTAGCTCTTTTAGGGCTTGGTGTATGAGAATATTTGGAATACAAGTCCAGATGAATTAAAGGTGTGTGTAAAACAATGAAGCTTCTTAAAATTTCAGCATGAGGGTCATTTTAAAGGACTCACCTGGGTTTGATTCTGTTTATGTCTGCTCCAACACTCATTAATTCAGACGAACTTTTCTGTGATTCAAAAGCAAGGACGTCTTAATTTGGAGTCTGGAAGTTTGTCTTGTCCACCACCCTTCTGCCATAGGTGCTTTCAAAACTCCTGGAATTTCCTGTCCCTGCTGCAACAGCAGTAAACTGCACCTTTGTGTTTGACAGCCTGACATTAAGTTAACTAGCACTGACTAGTTTCCTTATGTGCATCAGGGTGTGATTTGTGAGGTGACTAATAGTTAGTGCATGGGCAGCTGTTGTTCATGGGGTAGGACCAAAGTTACCATCCCAGGGATAAGCACTTTCTGCTCCTCCAATTTGGAGCCTGAATTCCTGTATCCTGGTAGAGTATCACTACTTAATGAGTACTTGTGCAAAGATAAAAGAAATAGCTGTTCCCCAAAAGTTTATTCTTGGACACTTGTTCATCTAGATGAAGCCTTAGAGGAAAACAAAATCCAGATACTTATTATGAAGTCTCTAGAATGCCATGAAACTTGTTGCACAGGTCTTTTTTTCAGGCGTGGGAGTGGCTGGTGTTGCCATCTTGGTATCGTGCAGCACTACATCAGATGGCCAAAGAATCCTGTTCTGCTCAGACTTATTTTGAAGAAACCTCTTCTTTTGCTGTTAGCAGTTTGTCAGTAGCCTAAACAAAAGCTTAAATTAATGTGTGATGGGAGAAATGACCACAAATACTTGTTGATAAAACTGAGAATCTTTTCCAGTATCTACCTGCAGTATAAGGCTTCACTTTTTGTGGCAATGGATTTTACGGGCTGTTTAACCTGAAATAATTTTTGATTCTCAATACCTTCAAGCATTCTGATGGTCTTTCATTAACTCCTTCATCACTTTTGCATTATGAAGACTTGTAAAAGGGAGGGACTGATCAGCCAAAAAGAAATTCCTTTGTGACTGCTTTTTTTCAAGTGCAAGTCTTCCTATATTCTACACCAGATTAGATTGCGTGTTTGTCCTTCTGAAATGGACTGTCAGATTAGCAAAATATGATCATTTCCTTACTAAATTAAAAAGGGAAACTTTAAAAAAATATTGATAGAAGTATATTTCACTTGCATTTCCCAGCTTTCAGTAGAGAATTCTCTGAATGAGTAGAGACCTAGTGTCATCTAGTGAGATGCACTAGCAGTTACTGAAAGAAATAGTGAAAAATTAAAACCAAGATTTGAAAGCATGTTAGGTAGGCACGGAAGGAGAAATTAAGGGAGAATGGAACAGATTTTAAGAACATTAACTAATTTTGTCCATATTAATTACCTTCTGAATAGACCTTTAATTCTCCAACTCTAAAAGAAAAGCAAAGGAAAAACTATTCTTCCAGAAACAAAGCTGAAATGCTTTCTTCATCAAGGCTTTCCTTGTCAGGTTACAGGATATCCCAAGTGACTTGAATACGTGTGGGATTTGTTGTCAGTAGCTGCAGTGATTTTTTTATCTTTTCCACAAGTTTCAAGCAGTTGACATTATTGTATCTGCTTTTCTCTCCTTTGTAGGCTGCAGCTTATTACAGCAGAATTAGCAGTATTAGTTCTGGAAGAGCCACGATCTGGGGCTTTCTGCCACTGTCAGGTGCAAGGATTAAGAGGGAGCTTGTTCAGCAAACAGCTGAGGAAAGATGTGGAATTGAGTTTCCTTCTGCCTGGCTGGGGGCCCTGAGTATATACTCTGTTTCCATGTCTTGCATGAACTCCCTGAGTTTCTGATCCAAAGTGAAAGGCCAGCTCTTATTCTGAGCAATTGCAGGAGATCACAGGTGTGTGCTACTTGCTGACTGAAAAATATGAGTCAGTGCTGAATGAAGCTTCTCATTGCTTTGCATCATTTCATGAGACACAATGAAATTGGAAAGAGCTCTGCTGGGATCCCTGGGCAGGAGTAGCAACCAGGAAGATTGCTCCTGGTTACAGGAGCAGCAGCGAAAAAAGAAAAGAGGGGAAGTAGAGAAATAGCACAAGATGCATTTTGATTCTAACCCTGCCCAAGCTGATGTGGGTGGGGGATGTCCTGAAGACAGGGACAGGCTTGGCTGTGCCCTTGGGAATTTGTAGGGGTCGAAGGTAAAGATCACCCTTGATAACATCTGGGCCAAAGTGTGCTGCTGTCACAGGAGCGTAAGTAAAGGTAACTTTGGTTCACAGGTAACAACTCAGTGAATAAAATACAGAGGAGAGTCTGATCACAGATAAATACTATGGAATTCAGACTGCTTGCTTGCCCACAGATTCACTGTAACCCAGAGGGTTGCAGTATGCTTTAGAAAAAGCAGTTTCAATGTAGTGTGTCCTGGGTGGATGACGCAGAGTGGGGGGACACAGCTCAGTGTAGCCACCTTGCTCACTGAATCCAAGGTTCCTGGTGCTGTGATTTGCTGACAGCTGTATGCTGATACTGCAGCTTAAGGTGGTCCTGGTGATCCCTTTCCTCTACCCAAGCATTTGTGTGAGGAATTGGGTCAGGAACTGAACATGTTCTAACAGAATTGTTTTTCTCTGCATTAGTTTTCAGCTGGACTTAGTTCTCGATCGAGTTCATTGTGGTGACTTACTCTGTCAGTGAGAAGGAAGAAGCTGAGAGCAGCTCTTTGGACAGTGAGTGCTGTGTTTACCTGTCTTACAGGGACCATGAAACTATTGCACAAATTAAAAATCTGGTCTCCTATCTTGTTAGTGACAAAAAAGTGGATTATTCTAGATGTCAGTTTAGTGTAGGGATCCACTTAAGAGCTTTGAATCACTCCCTAGAACAATGTGCTCTTGTTGGCCTATTTAGACCAACCTCCCAGCACAGACACCTTGGTTAGGTCATCACCACCAACACTGACTGTCTTCTCTGGTCCCTTCACAGGGTCAGCACTCAAGGAAACCATCCTTCTACAACTCTGCATTTTTCCATTGCAGCTCTCATCCCCATAGCTGGTTTATGTATTTCTTGGGACTTAATCTTGACAGGGTCTTTTTCATGCAGAGAGAAGTCAAAACCATTTATTAACTTGTGGTGAAGTTTGCTTTTTTTCTTCTAAGTTTCTTGCTTTTCCTTATGCTCTCCAAGATGCTGAAATACTTCTCAGAATAATTGCTTAATAGTAGGTTAATGAGACTGCCCTTTTTTTCATTTAAAGCTGCAATGAATGTTTGTCCATTTTACTCCTCTTGTTTGCTTTCGCTACCAGTGCTGTAAGTGGCAAGGAGGAAATGAGAAAACAGCTGGAGATAGGTGTAGCAGCCAGAACCAGAGGATATGAAATTGATTGCAGCAGCCAAATGAAAGCCTTAAGTTTTTACTGTGAGAAAATTACTTAGTGAAAGAAACTTACCCGATGTTTTAGTTTCTCCTGTTAGTAGTAACTCTTTGGTGTTTTGCACGTGAAAGGCACAGCTGTCCTGTTTGGATTTATGTCTCTCTGGTTTAGAGTAAATTACACTCATGGCATGTTCATCTCTTGTCAGGGTAGCTCTGCTGGAGGAAATGGAAAGGTTGCCTACCTGTTAAACTGTCTTATCTTTGTCTGTGCTTAGCTGAGAGACTTTTCAGGGAAAAGATAGGGCTGTTTCCTGGTGGAAAGGAGAATGCCCAAGCACTCCTGCAGTAAATCTGCATCTGCTCATGCCCTTAAATACTTGCACAGTATTTGTGCAAGCAGGGGAAAAAAAAGTCTGTCTATAAACCCTGTTGGATTTTTTTTTTTTCAATCTTTGTCTTGCTTTAAGTGGCATATACAGTGCAAAACTCCAGACTCTTAGTTGAAATTTTTGTTTATTCCTCTATTCAGCTTTCAGAGGTTCTCAGGGAATGAAGGAGAAACATAAGTTTCCCATGTTTTAACATTAGGCTTTATTTCTGCTCCCATGTAATTTTTAGTAAGTGGCTAATCTATAAGTGTCAAAGCCATGTCAGTTTTTGAGTGGGATCTGTATGTGGATTGACTTGAATTCAAGGCCTGAATATGGTGCAAGGTGATCGGGTTGTTTGCACTAATGTAGCTGCTGATAATTTTCATTATTTTACAAATGTCAAAAATTTACTGACAGCATTTGGCTTCATTGTTTCTATTGGAGTTTTAATTTTTTTTTTCACAAGTTAAGTGCATATTACAGCACTAAATGTACTTTTTAATTGCATTAGTGTCCCAGCAGTTTTTATAGAGACTGTGCCTTGTTTGGGAAAAATAAATATTTTTGTATGATTTGGTACATGAAACTTGATGCAATTCAGGGTTCCTTGATTTTAACATGGCTGAGAGGCAGACTAATGCCTTTTTGATAGTAGCTTTATTATAAATAACAGCACTAAAAACAGTAGGCACTGCCACTAACCATCCATGCCTCTGGGTTTGTACTTTGTGTATTGAGTACCTCAGCAAGTTGTTTTTAATGCTCCTGCAATTCCCTTCAAGTACCTAAAGGGATTCAAGAGAGCTGGAGAGGATCTTTGGACAAAGGCATGGAGTGACCAGGCAAGGGGGAATGGCTGCCCACTGACACAGGGCATGGTTAGATTGGATATTGGGGAAAAAAGTGAGTGTATCTGGGCTGAGACTCTCCTCTGCTAGGACAGTTGGCACTAAATTACTTTCTCTCAAGTAACCTTTTGATTCTTTTTATTGGAATGAGGTGTCAGTTGTATGAAATGCACAGCACTTATATCTGCTTGTGGTGGCTTTTGAGATGGGCTGTCCATCAGTTGTCTGAGCAAGCTTAGGTCTGTTGTTTGGATGTCACAGCTCCTTACCTGGCTAATTGGATTGTGACAGTGCACTGAGCTGTTCAGTGTCACAGTATCTCTTGGTAGAGCCTGCTGAGTGAGCCCATGGGGAAAGGCTGGCTTGAGCTATTAGTGGGAACTGTGTTTTCAGATCTTTGGTCTTTTTTTGGTCATTCTCCTTATTGTGGAATATTTTCTCTTTTGCTTTTTTTTTCAGTCTTGATTTTCTGTATCTTTTAACCTGCTGCTCTGTTTTCCTTTTTAGATTCAGTCATTGTGGAACCGAGCTGTTGGTGTAAGGTAGCAGTAACTGGTAGGAAGAGAGCTGGAGACAAAAGCCAGAAATAAAAAGTTGAGAGAAACTGCAGTTTTTATTCCTGGTATTCTGCTATAATGGTCTTAGCTGTAGCAAATGACACATGTCCTCCAGTAAATACAAAACTTGTATTTATGTGAGACTCACTTAATGAAAAAGGAGAATTCAGGTAAAGAAAAAAGAATAAGTAAAAAAAGTAGCAAATTGTTCGAGACAGAGTGATTGAGAAGTGGCATGGATAGCCAGTGCAAAGCTTCACTTTGCAGAGATGGAGCAGAGCAGACATGGAGTCTTTACAGAGAGCTCATTTAACAGGAAAGCACCCATACATTTTCCTCTCAAAATTAGGGTACATCCTTGCAGTTGAAGAATTTTTTAATTTGTAAATTCACACTTCTTCAGAGGAAGTCTCAGCAATTTCATGAGATTTTTGAGCTGTCCAAAGTATCAAGTGAGATGACTCCTGTATATTTCTGTGATTTTTATATGTAGTTAATATGACATTTAGTATATTGTGACATTTCCCCTGTGGCAAGAGTCTGGTTTAAAAACACATTTTCAGATGAACTAACTTTGATGGAAAGGAACAGACGATAGTGGATACTTTGGAATAGGCAGGTGTAAATGCTGAGGGTTGGAGGCCAGGGAATCTGGGTCAGGGTGCAGCAGCCAGCAGGGGACAGTGGAAGTGGCAGGGGCAGGACGTAGCGTACTGGGACGGTGGCAGAGGCAGAGAGGTGACGGAGGTGGCAGGATCAGGGTGCAGTGGTGAGCAGGGGACAGTGGAAGTGCTGGGCAGGGATGGAGGTGACACGGAGGTGGCAGGGTTGGGGTTCATTGCTGGGCAGCAATGGAAGTAACAGAGGTGGCAGGGTTGGGGTGCAGCGGCAGGCAGGGATGGAGGTGACACAGGTGGCAGGCTCGGAGGGCAGGGGCAGACAGGGATGGAGATGGCAGGGTTGGGGTGCAGCAGCAGACAGGGATGGAGGTGACACAGGTGGCAGGCTCGGAGGGCAGGGGCAGACAGGGATGGAGATGGCAGGGTTGGGGTGCAGCGGCAGGCAGGGATGGAGGTGACACAGGTGGCAGGCTCGGAGGGCAGGGGCAGACAGGGATGGAGATGGCAGGGTTGGGATGCAGTGGCAGGCAGGGATGGAGGCCCCAGCCCCGCTGCAGTTCAGCCTCTCGCCGCTCGGGGGCAGCCGTGCCCCGCAGTGTAACCCCGATAGCCGCGCGATCGGAAACGGGGTGAGAGGTGACAGAGGGACAGGGAGCAATAGCGGGGTCTGAGTTCCTTTACCGGACGGCTGTAAGAATCCATCCATTCCTTTCACACAGGTACACCCTTCACTGTGAGTGTCTTTAACCTGAATCTCGCTGCAGGCATTTCCTTGGTCTCCCTGTACACCTGCATTCCTAGGCTGGCAAACTTGCTGAGCCATATGCCAAAGTCTTCATGTATATCCCAGTGTCCTGTTCCTTGGTGGACATAGGATTTTCTGCTTTACAAGTCAGAAGTAGTGCCTTCCTACTACTCCACCATAGAAAGATAGAGGACACCGGCAAATTTTGGCCTGTTGGCTTGCTTTCAGGTGACTTAACAGCGTTGTTACCAGCTGATATTGACAGTGAATGTGAAGGTCTTTGTGAGTGCTCCACCTCTGCTCGGCACCAAAGTTGCATTAGCTTTGCAGATGGACTTTTGCCATTTTTCCCCCTCCATCTTACATAGTTTATTGTTACCTCCTTGCCCATTCACCACATTTTGATGTTTTGTTTATCTATGTCCTTCCTCTTTTTTGTTCAGACATTTTTGCTCACCTGGAAAGTCTTCTCTCTGCAGATACTTAAGATAATTGTAAAACACTTTTGCAGTTGCTGTAGGCCAAAGACCTTCTCTATTCTGATTGCCTGCTGTCTGGTGTTAAGTACTTACATCATCTCGTGTACTTCAGCTGTTTGTCCATATGGATTTGCTCCGACTTGAAGAGCTGACGGGTGGTAAAGGAAGGGAGAGGCGGGATCCCTGCAGGGAGTGCGCAGGAAGCCATATGTCGGTATTCCTGGGTATCTGGTGCCCTCTGGAGACTGTGGCTGCCCACGACATCATGAGTGTCAAGACACCACGCTAATTTATGTCCCTAGTCTGGGCAGACTGAAGAACAAGATGAGCTTTATTGTTTTTACAGCAGAAGTGGAGGATACTAGAAAAGATAGTAGAGTAAAAGCAAGAACTCTCTAAAAATAATAGCAATTGCATGTCTTGTGATTTTTAAAGCTGATGGAGACTTGATAGCTGGGTTTCTTGTTTATGTGTAAAATTAAAATTGAGTACACAAGATTAAGCATAGATACTTGCAAATAGTATGGGCATTTTAAAGTGTTGAGTTAGCAAGGGAGATTAAATATTTATATTAATTCACTTAGCTGGTCTGAGAGGCCAGTCAGTCTAATGGGAAAACACAGAAGTCTCATAGCAAATCTGGAACTGCATTCAGGAATTTTTCACAGGCTTAGTAAAGAAGCTGGCTTTTTTGTTACTTTCTTCTTAGCCAAAATTGACTTTGGTACCTTTTTAATGCTTAATGAGGAGTATAAGAAATTGTGTCCTGATGCAGGGCAAGTGTTTGATGTGGTTTGGGACCTCCTTTTATTTCTACAAAGTAAACCACCTGGAACAGGGATGGACTTATAAAATTTTCCTTTACTATAATCTTACTCCTTTCATTTGGGGAAAAGACAGCTGCAAAATGATAATTTCCTTTAGCTCTTAATACTCTTGGAACAACCTTCCTGCATAATGAGAATACAAGAGTTTAATATTTTTCCCCAACTGCAGGGAAGAACACTGGGTGATCTGAGGAGGCACAAAACCTTAGTGTTACATTTGCATGCAGCTATTGTCAGAGTTCCAGTTAAGGCCCACCAAAATGCTGAGCTTCTGTACTGTTGTTTGTTTGTGACTGGATGGATGGATTTAACACAGGTGTCATGAGATCCTCAGAGTCTACATCACTTACATTGAATTAAGATTTTGCCTGAGCTGTGCCTCCTGCTATGGCTCATTCAGCTGAGGAGGGAGTGCATAGTGCATCTTCAAGGTCCAGCGGTGCCAGAGGTGGGAGCAGGAATTGAACTCCAGGCTGCTTACAGGAGGCATACTCGCCTAACTCCTTTATATCCTTGTTCAGAGGAGTTTAGACTTGAAGTAATAGTAGCTTGATATGAAATAAGTTCTCAAATGTAATACTTTCTTTAATGTTGGCTTTTTCATTTTAACAGTGTGGTAATTTTGTACCTTTAAAATTTATAGCCACAGACTGCCTCTGGTATTGCTAAGCTATGTGAAATGATTAAACAAGCTCAGTAAGGAATAATACTGCTGTGCATCTTGCTGGTGGGATTTGTGGTATTTGAGCAATGTGTATCACTTAATCTCTCATCCTTGCTTTCCTTCCTTTCCAAGAAGCTGATACAGTTGTCTCACTGCAGGCATCATGCTGTGATTGCCTTGGTTTGCAGTGGTCATGGGCTTGTGGAGACCTACAGCACTCAGCTCCTGTTCTCTCAATATGATCGGGATGAGTTGGGTGTTTCCAGTTGGGCAACTTGTTCTTCTGTGGGCTTTGTGCAGTTGTTAAATACTTTGGATGGTGTGCAGCATTCATTTTCTTGTTTTTACAGCAGGAAGGTGAAATGGAAGGTGAGGCAGTCGACGCTATTGTGGAGGAATCAGAAACTTTCATTAAGGGAAAAGAGAGGAAAACCTATCAAAGACGCCGTGAAGGTGGGCAAGAGGATGATGCTTGTCATATACCACCAAACCAAGCAGATGGAAGTGAAGTGGTGCAGGATGTCAGCAGTGGGGTGCAGATGGTGATGATGGATCAGCTGGATCCAACTCTTCTTCAAATGAAGACCGAAGTAATGGAAGGTGCAGTGCCTCAAGAAACTGAGGCTACTGTGGATGACACACAGATCATAACACTTCAGGTTGTTAATATGGAAGAGCAACCTATAAACCTTGGTGAGCTTCAGCTGGTCCAAGTACCTGTACCAGTGACTGTACCTGTTGCCACCACATCTGTGGAAGAACTGCAGGGAGCTTATGAAAATGAGGTTTCCAAAGGAGGCCTGCAGGAGGGGGAGCCCATGATCTGTCACACCCTCCCTTTACCAGAAGGCTTCCAAGTCGTGAAAGTGGGTGCAAATGGTGAGGTGGAGACACTGGAACAAGGTGAACTTCAGCCACAGGAAGATCCCAATTGGCAAAAAGATCCAGATTATCAGCCACCAGCCAAAAAAACGAAGAAAAACAAAAAGAGTAAGCTTCGCTACACTGAGGAAGGCAAAGATGTGGATGTCTCTGTATATGATTTTGAAGAGGAGCAGCAGGAGGGTTTGTTGTCCGAGGTTAATGCAGAAAAAGTGGTGGGCAATATGAAGCCACCAAAACCAACAAAAATTAAAAAGAAAGGTAAGTTCTCCATCTGCAAATGGATTTTGAAAATGCTTTTGTTGTGGTGATTGAGGTGAACCAATATGTGCAAGTGAGAGGAGAGCAGACATGCCCAGTGCTGCTTGCTCACAATGTAATAGTGCTTGACTGCAGTGTTTCTTGGTCACACCTCCCTTCTCCTCTCTATAGGCTGATAGGGAGATCATTTTCCATAATTATACTGTGGCATTAATATTCTCATACAACTATGATTGAAAAGATTGTTCTCTTTGCTGTACTACACATGTAACAGTTTGTGTGCATGTGTTATATCAGGAGCCAATGGTATAATGAATTCTGTGGGCTTTTTCCTAACCAGTTGCTGGATAAGGTAGATGGTGCAAAATACAGTAATAAGTCTGTTTGATTTTTGTTAAAACTGTGAGGTTTTTAGAGTGCAGAAGGAACATTAAGTGCTGGCATACCAGTGAAAATCGAATCCAAACCAGCCACAGGCAATGCAGTTGGATTTAGTGGTGCATGCCTTGCAGTAGTTAAGTAGTAGTTCCAAGAATCTTTCCCCTTATACACAGTAGACAGCAGTACTGTCAAAGACTAAAGGTGCTTTCCTTCATGGCCAGGTGTAAAGAAGACATTCCAGTGCGAACTGTGCAGTTACACTTGTCCGCGTCGTTCCAACTTGGACCGCCACATGAAAAGCCACACCGATGAAAGACCACACAAGTGCCATCTCTGTGGCAGGGCTTTCCGGACAGTCACATTGCTGAGGAACCACCTCAACACTCACACAGGTGCTCTGGTTTTGCATACATTGTTTTTGTAGAATCTGCTCTGCTATCAGAGCAAATAGATTGAAGATAGACCCTTCTTGTATTTCTACTTCCTCTTACGGAACAAGCTAGAAAAGAGGAAATGATGTAGTTGTTTTTTGCCTGGCCAGGTCAGGTGCAGAGCTTATCCTGTTCAAAAGTACAAAATTGATCCTGGGCTTGATCTCAAGTTACCTGAAGTTAAAGAAATGTCCTCTTTGCCTTGGGTATAAGCACTCGTGTTTTCAGCTTGTTGTGCCTTACTGCCAAAAAAGAGCGTAGTTCATAATACCTCATTTTTTCTGCTTACTGAAGTTATGTCTAACTAACTGGTTTCTAATGTGTAAACAACCAAGCGGTACAAAAATAAAGGAGTCTGTTTCCTCACTGAAAGGATATTAATTTCTAAGATCTCAAATCTATTAGTTATTTATACAAAACCTCTGACTTATGTGCATTCTGTTGCTCTAATTTAATTTTTCAAAACATGAAAGCAGTGTTGCTAATTCACTTTAAAAGCAAAAAATAAAACATCCACAACCAGCGCTGTCCCATATTTTCTTGTCACTAAATCTGTGTGTCACTGTCTTCCTGTGTTGCTGCACACCTTTAGGTACTCGCCCTCACAAGTGCCCAGACTGCGACATGGCCTTTGTGACCAGTGGAGAGTTGGTTCGGCATCGCCGCTACAAACACACCCACGAGAAACCATTCAAATGTTCCATGTGTGACTATGCCAGTGTGGAGGTATGGGACTTGTTACAGTGCTGAATGCTTCCTTGTGTGCTTCAAAGCTTGTTCACCATCTGTTACAAACTCTGTTCTTAGGCATTTCCTCTTTGGCCATTTGGTTGAAAGGCTCTGGGCAAAATAAGTTATAACTCAGGGCTGCTCTTGGAAGCAAATGGTGGAGCTTCCTCAGTGAATCAGAAAGCAGTTTGAGATCACTTACAGAACTTCTGGGTGATACCTATTTCCTCTCTGGGGTCAGTAGTTGTCACAGTTTCTTAAATGACTTGTCCTTTAAGCTGATTGCAGGAATTGTAGTGTGCTTCGTGTTGAAGGAGACAGACATTTCCTGCTGCAGTGGGATGTCCTTTCAGTCTAGTGTCCTCCCATTTTAGAAATGTGCATTCTGCACGTTATCTGTTTATGCCACGAAGACGTCTGTAGCTAAAACTAATGAGCCTTTGTCTCAGTATTGATGAGAAGCAGCTTTGCTAATGTTAGATGATAGCTTAATTTGCCTGAACAGATAAGACATTCTTGAATGCCTTCCCTCCATGCAGTATTGTTAGATATTTTATAGGACAGCTTTTATATTGTGAAAGGAAACTTGAGCCAGATGATGAGCAACATAATTTTTTAAAAAGTGAAATGTCTGCAGTGGAAGAAGGCTACAGTGGGAGAGCTTGAGTAGGGGCTTCAGGGTTTTTTTCCTGCCCACGCTATGCCTGCAGTGCTGTCACTTCAGGTCCTGTGGTTTGAGTTCTGAATAAGTTATGTTGCAGAGGTTTTATAGTATAAATTAGGAAAGAATAACCAAGTTAGTCCTTATGAGGTCATGCTGCGTTTTGTAGGCATAAGTTGGTGATTAAGCAGCGTGATCAGGCTGGAATAGAAAATGCCATACTGTTGGTGTTCTTGCTTTGAGCTGGGTTTGTACCTTCTAAATAAATGCAGGAGTAGAAAAGAATTAAGCTTCCCCATGCTGTTTCCCCGCACTACTTCCCTGTGTCTCTCCAGGATATTTTAAAATGTTAGGGTGCCTCTAGATGCTGAGATGGTCAATAACAGTAGGGTGAACACAGAGTCTAAATCATTGAGTGTGGGAACAAGCATCAGGCAAGACTGGGAGTGAAGGTGGGAAGTGAGGTAGAGTGGGCAGGAGCAAGTGGCTTGTGTGCAATGGGAAAATGGCACTGAAATGTGCTTGTTTGGTTTTATGCCTAAGTAAATATAAACTGCCTTAAACTCTTGTAGTTTTGGCAGTCTGGCCTGCTCATCTTGCTGACTTCAGTCTTGCTCTTGGCTTCCAGGTTAGCAAATTGAAACGCCACATCCGTTCACACACCGGAGAGCGCCCGTTCCAGTGCAGCCTGTGCAGCTATGCCAGCAGAGACACCTACAAACTGAAGAGGCACATGAGGACCCACTCTGGTACTGATGCCATATTCTCTTAGTGTCAGAGTGCTGAGGCTGCAGTATCTGCTGTACAGCAAACAAATACTGTGGTGTAGTTTAATACAAAACCTTTATAAAGTGTGTAGCTGAAGAGAGTGCAGCATATTTTGTAAGCAGTTGTCAATTTATAGCCTGATTAAATTACTGCACTGAGAAATGAGCTTGGAGGATTCTGTTTTCTAGCTTGACTGTGAGGTGATAAAATGTAGGCACCTCTAGTATGAACAGAAGAAACTTCTTCTGTTTGCAGTGTTCCAGTTGAAGAGTAGAGCCATTTGCAGTTTCATGCTCCGGTGCATTTTTAATAGCGTCTCATGCATGCTAGTTCATAAAGATGCTATTTTTTTCTTCAATATAAATAGGGATGATTTTAGCACAGAGTGTTACTGCAGTGCCAAATTAATCATATTGCTAAAATTGAAGGGGGGAAAGATGCCCTTTTTTGTATACATGAACATTCACAACCTCCACCCCAAAAAAATCTGATGTCACTTGCTCTCTTCTGACAGCCTGCATGTAGGTCTTGCCTGCATTTCTCAGAGTAAGAATAATGTAACTTCCTTAAGGATTGAACTTTAGTTTCTTTGTAGAAAGATGTTTACTGGAGCTATAACTTGCAGAAAAAGATGTTATTGAGTGCTTTGTAGGATTACAATATCTATTGTCTAGCTATGTATTGCAAGTTTCTGGGAGGTTGTTTGGGGCTTCTTGATGAGATTTCTTTTAATAAAAGTACTTGTTCTATTTATTTCATTTTACTCCTGAAGGAGAGAAGCCATATGAATGTTACATCTGCCACGCTCGCTTCACTCAGAGCGGTACCATGAAGATGCACATTTTGCAGAAGCACACGGAGAATGTGGCCAAATTCCACTGCCCTCACTGTGATACTGTTATAGCGAGAAAGAGTGACCTGGGTATGTGTCTCCCAAACGTGGCCATTTGCTGAAGATGGTACAAAACTCCCCAGAATCAGAGTTCACATAACCCAGCTGCTGTCTCTTAACCCAATACCCAGTCTGCTAACTGCACAGCATGAAGCACAGCTTCACATCTGGAGCTGGTAGCACACACCTTTAGCTTACCATAGCTGCTGCAAATTTAGGAAATTTTTCAGTTTCTTCTCATTATTTGATTTCTTTTATTTCCAAGCATACAAGGTAAATTACTGTTTGCCCATAGATGCAAGGCATTTATTGAACTTGGACTGAGATTTCAATAGCGTAAGGATTGGGATCTGAAAAGCAAGAAGATCACTTAACTTACCCTTCTGCACATTGGAGGCCATTAAGTTTCATGCAGAGATATTTTCATCAAATTAAAAGGTTTGAATTAGACCAAACATTTAACTTTCCAGGATTTGGAGCTGTGTGCTCAAAAAAAACCCGAATCCTTGCAGTAGGACATTCCTGATCTAGTGAGCAGTACCCAGTGTGATTCCAGCAGGCAAGCTCTTATGTTTTTGAAGGTGACAAACAATATTGTGCCCAGAGCAGCTGAGGGGAAGGAAGGAGCCACGATTTGGCAGAACTTTCTGTCTTTAAACAGAATTATCACCAAAGTAATGGGAACACAGGCTTTCTTCCAGTAAAGACAAGTGCTACAGTGAGAGGCAGTTTGAGAGGAAGGCAGTCAGTTGATGTCAGGAGCAAACAAGCTGATTTACAACAGAGGAAAACTGATGTTAGCTATGAAGAATTTTTCTTCTAATAATGCTTTAATCTACACTAAGCTGCCCCGTGCAGCTGTGGTATGCTCTTAGTTGGAGGATTTTAAAGAAGTGACTAAAACCTCTGTTGGGGATTATCTGCTGGTATCCCTGTTGCCTTCTAGTCCTGTCACTCTGACTTCTAATCCTGCAGAAAATCCTGTTTCCCCCCACTGAATTACCTGGCTTCTGCCTGTATCCAGGCAATTCAAGTCAGTCTTAGACATAACAGTCCACAAAGACACTTTAGTTAGACAGTCATGTGTCATCAAATTTAAGTATCCTGAATCAGCACAGATTTCAACTAATAACCAAATCTGGAATCCTGTGGAAAATCTTAATGGAGTTTTTCTGCAAGCTCTTTCTGTTTAGAAATGGTTCTAGTTGGTTTTACTTGCGAGTCCTTCAGGTTTTTAGTTAAATCCTAAATTAACTATTCCACTGTTTTGGCTGAGCTTGGGAGGAAGGATCACTGAAGGATTGTGGGGTCCTCTTTTATACTTGGAAAGGCATGGTGGTGAAAGCTTTTGATTCTTTTTCCTGTAGGTGTCCACTTGCGGAAGCAGCATTCCTACATTGAGCAGGGCAAGAAGTGTCGCTACTGTGATGCTGTGTTCCATGAGAGGTATGCCCTCATCCAGCATCAAAAGTCCCACAAGAATGAGAAGCGCTTCAAGTGTGACCAGTGTGATTATGCCTGCAGACAGGTAAGCTGGGGGCACTGGCACTCCTTAGGAGTGTTAAGACAGGAGCTGAAAGTACAGGATAAAAATCTTAGCTGTTGATCTTGACCAGCTGTCAAGATCAAATTAGCTGTCTTAAATTTTTGAAGGGTATAAAGGAGAGTACAAATGGCCTTTTCTTGGTGTAATTCTGTCCTGTAGAGAATAACCTTCTAATTCACAACCTTGATGGTACCCATTGACCAAGGGATAAGAGTCCATACAGGATAGAAGTAACTAGGACTGAATATGCCGTCAATCAAGATGTTCTTGCATTGCTTTAGAATCATTCTTTTCCTGATATTAACCATAAAATGTTGGCCTCGTTTTAGCTGAAAATTCGCTTTTCTGTATCCATTTACTTGAGTTTCCATTTTTCCTGTCCTTGCCAGGAGCGGCACATGGTCATGCACAAACGGACCCATACTGGAGAAAAGCCTTATGCCTGTAGCCATTGTGATAAAACCTTCCGCCAGAAGCAGCTCCTCGACATGCACTTCAAGAGATACCACGATCCCAACTTTGTCCCTGCTGCCTTTGTCTGCTCCAAGTGTGGCAAAACATTCACTCGCAGGGTAAGGGAGAATGCTTTCAGTTGGGGAGGGTTGAGGTGAAATGAGGCTTTGTTAGCCAAGGGGAGGGAAATCTACCCAGAAGGAAAGATGGGTGAGGTACAGGGTAAAGTATGAATCTTTTAATAGAGCCCTTCTCTCTGAGAGGAAAAGAGAGGAGAGAACTCAGAATTGGTACAAACACATATTAGTGTTGATCTCATGAGCAACGTGGAAATGCAACTTTATTCATAAAATTAATCAATGTACGCATTCCCCCTAAAGAATCTCTTTAAAAAAAAGCAAAAGACATGGTTACCAGAAATGTATTTGAAAATACAGAGTCAGAATGTCTGATCTTGAATGCAAAGCATGTTTTAATTTTTCTTGTGTTTTTAATCTTTCACTGAGTAGAACACAATGGCCAGACATGCTGATAACTGCTCTGGCCTAGACGGTGGGGAAGGAGAGAATGGAGGAGAGACAAAGAAAGGCAAACGTGGCCGAAAGAGAAAGATGCGTTCTAAGAAAGAAGATTCTTCTGATAGTGGTAAGAACAGCTCAGTACCTTCTGAGAATTACAGGTCTGTGATTCACTCTGTGTTAGCTGCTGGTTTGCCAGTTCTGCAGGTTTCTTCTGGCACTTGGAAGAGTCTTGTCTGGTTGGCAAACACAGAATATGGTGATACATGGCCAAGTACAGAGGGATGTACTGCCTGTGAGGGGTAATGTAGATCCTGCTGTCCCAGGCCTGTTCCAAGACAGTAGTTTAAAAAACAGTCTGACACCCTGTGTGTCAGCTGTGCCATTCCTGACCTGCCTGTGTGGGAAACTCTGGTAATTTTTTTTCAGAGTCTCAAAAGAGGCTGCATGGTTCTGCAGTGCATTGCTATGAAAGGTTACTTGATCCTTCTTCACCATTACTGGGTGGCCTGTCCAGACAACTCCACCACTGAATAGTTTGGCTCCACTTCTGTGGAGGAAGGCTGGCAAGGGAATGGTGGAGATGAAACTATATATGAAAGAAAAACTCAGTCCTAGTCCTGTATCATGGTAGAGGAAAAACTGCATCATGTCTTCAACAGGAAGAGCCAACTAGAGTCTCAAGACCAACCAGTTCAAAAATGATTTTGCAAAAGGAGTGTTGCTGATTAGTCTTTTATCTGGAGTGCTTTATGTAATTAATCAAGGGGTGTAGGTTGGGAGAACAGGGATATTTCTGGCTAGACAACGTATATCTGAAAATCTTGCATGGCAAACAAATTTTAGGATGAGTATGATCAACTGATTTGCAAACCTTGATTCAAAAACTATAAAAATTGATGCTTAAAACTCATGTTTGTATAGATACTTGGAAAAATATATTAGGTGAATTAAGCACATGTAATTAATTGTGTGTTTGAAACATTAAAAGATCATGAAGGCAGGGTAAAATAATTGATGGAAGGTAATTCAAAATGTGACATTCTGGTGTATTGCATTCTTAGTATCTGATTTGAAATCTTCCTGGGAGTTCAACCTGTTCTGAAAACTCACATTTTATTTAGTTGGTTTGGTCTGGGTTTAAAGCAGTTTTTTAGGAGGAAGCTTGTCAAAAGTCAGGCTTGTTAATGAGCTGATGATATGCAGCGAATGATGCCCGGGCTCTGTGCTGAGGGAATCCCTTCAGCTTCAGTGGAAGTGACAAGTGTGGGTTGACCTCAGGGGTCATTTGATAGATAGGAAGAATTGACCAGTGAGAGCTGAGTAGCTGTAAGAAAGATGTGCTAATCACTTGCTTGAGGAATTGCATTATTCACTGTTGTGTCTATTTGGAGATCTGCAGTTTCATGGGGTTTGGCAACTACTAAATACCTAAAAATTACTAGCAAAGCTGGGATGAAATAGACTTATTTGTGTTAATGGGGGGAAGACCAAATATCGGATGATGGTTTTGTCTCCTGGCTGCCCAGCATTAGACAGAATGTTAATTGATAGACATGGAGTTGAGGGGAGAATGTAAAGAATCTCTGAAAAGGTGGGACCTGAGAAATCCAGTAAATAAATTGCTCATGAGGGATATCCCTTGAGTGACTGCTAAATCGTGCAGCATCTGCATGGCTCAGTGTGGGTTGGGGTTTTTCCCATTAGTCAGATAAAGGAAGTGTCCTTGTGGCCCATGCATTCTTGAGTAAAGCTTCTCTAGTGAACAGCCTTACAAATTTAAGGGCAATCATTTTGGTGTCCAAACAATATTATCCTCTTTGACATATCTCACTGTTTTTTGTCTGCTCTGGTTTTGCCCAGAGCGTTCTGAATGTGTTGATGGTCCTCAGCTATTAACTTTAAGGAGTGTTCTGAAGAATAAAGTGTAGAGCTTGAGGGGTAGGAGATTGGCTCTTGGATGCCTGTTGGGTTCTTGTCTTTCACAGAGATCCTGCAGTGTCTGCTACAGTAATTTTCATGGGATGTTACCTCCTTTATCTTCTTGTCCCTCTATTTTCCCCACACTTTTGAAATCACCCGATCCCCTCCCCTAAACATCCTATAAATAGCCCTTTGTGATCCAAAATGTGCTTTTTCCTGCATCCCATTGTGTCTCAGCCAGGAATTCCCCAGCACCCCATAGTATCAAAGGTGATCTCAAGAGCTGCTTCCTGTGACTCATTGGGATGGGTTTCACACATGGTGGCTCTTCTGGGAGTGTCCTGGACAAGAAGTTTGTTCCTCAGAAGTTGTGAATTTGGGTTCCCACTTTCCATTGTGTAATGCTGTGCTCCTCTGTGTTGTGCAGGTGGGACTTGGATGGGCTGTTGGACTGTCTGATGGGCGTGGGAGTAGCCCAGCCATGTGTTACTTGGTGTCTCTTGTGGTGTTGTCTCTGAGCTCCTTTGTGCATGTGCAGAGTAGCTTTTACAACGTAATCAACATAATTAAATTGCTTTTTGCTTTCTGAAGAACAGCTTTTTCCCTCTAAGTGAGGGTAACAGATTAACAATCTGTGGCAACAGCTTCTGAACAAAGGCCTTACTTGCCTTCTTTCTCAGCAGAGTTGACTGCTTCAAATCCATCCCTTTTGGGTGGGATTTGATGGTGCTTCTCTGCAGATGGATGTGTTTTATTCCTGTTTAAACTGAAGATTTATCTGGCATCCTTTCTTGCAGAGGAAAATGCTGAACCAGATTTGGATGATAATGAAGATGAGGAGGAGACAGCGGTAGAAATTGAGGCTGAACCAGAAGTTGAGCAAGAGGCTCCTGCACCACCTCCCAGTAAGAAAAGAAGAGGAAGACCACCAGGCAAAGCTGCCACTCAACCAAAACAATCCCAGCGTAAGTCACTAATTGAAGCTTACCTTAACCTGCTTGTTTGAGCACCTTTTTCTTTGGATTCGGCTGTTCTTGTAGATGTGATCCCTTTCAAATGAGATTATTTTCAAAGTAGGCAACTGTCTCTATATTGCTAAGAGCTCACTTCGACATTTGTTGCAAGGGTTTCCTGGTCGAGGGAACATGACCGCTTCAGGCCATGTTAGAAAAGAAAGGCTGTTATTTTTTATTTAGTATTGTTTCATGTCATGGTTATGCAAACTGCTCACTTTTTTGTACCAATTATGGTATCTCTGCTGACATGGAATCCTTCGGAAAACGGCTGTCAGTAAAAACATCATGGTGTTCTTACCCTGCTAGTTTTTGCAGGTATTGCTACAAATGAACTTGCTTGGAGTTGTGTCAACTCCACAGGGATGTGGTTAAGAATAGACATTGTAACTCTGCAAAATTCAAGTAAATAAATTTTAGGGTCAAAGTAGGACAGAAAATTAGTTCCTTTAAGGAGGTGGTGGCTTCCTCAGTGGCTTGGCTGTCTGCTCAGTGCTACAAAGTGTGGCCTGTTTTCTCTCTGGAGTTATTCTGTGGAAACATTTACTGCTGAATTTGTCATCACTAAATTTTCCTGAAGTTTAATTTTTGCCTTAGGCCCATATATTGATACGGGGTTTGGTTTCGTTCATTTTTTTGAACAATGGATTTTGTAAAATAATGTGTTAGCATGAAAATGCACGCTGGAACTGTACTGTGAGCCCATCTTCATAGAGGGGCAAGAAAGTAGATGCTTGATGCTTAGATGAGTGAGGTGGGATTAATTGCTCTCCTGATGTGGCAGTGCTTGCTGTGGGCCTCGCCTTCCCTTGCTATGGAATAGTCTTAAGGATCTACCAAAGAGCTTCTTGAGGCTTGCAGGCTGGCTCTGGATACAGTAAAATAATCTGTTTCTACCCCCTTCCTCCTTTGTTTTTGCCCTTCCAGCTGCAGCAATCATTCAGGTTGAAGACCAGAACACTGGTGAAATTGAAAATATTATAGTTGAAGTGAAGAAAGAACCTGATGCAGAAACAGCAGAGGAAGAGGAGGAAGCTCAGCCTGCTGTAGTGGAAGCTCCCAATGGAGACCTCACCCCTGAGATGATTCTCAGCATGATGGACCGGTGATGGAGGAAGACCACGTTGGCTGACTGAACTGGCCTGGGCTGTGTTTAAGCGGCTCAAATCTATTTTTTTCCTTTAATCTTTTTTCTTGGCTTTGGGAAATGCATCATTTTAGACCATTTTACCAAACATACTGGGAGATAAAACGATGTTAGAATGTGATTTAACTAGAACTTGCTGTTTTATGTTAGCATTACAGGATCATGGAACATTAGGAAATATTTTGGAGTCCTTGAGGGTTTCCTCTGAAATGCTTGATTTAGTTTTGCTCTAAACCGCATTGTAAAGCTGGTCCAAGGGCCGTGTTTACATGCACAAAGTTTTAATATACAAAAGTGGAAGCCTTGACTAGAGTATGTGGAAAACCACTCCGGACTTGCCCTTCCAGTTCCCAGAGTCCTTGAGCCTCTTCTCTCAGTAGTGTTTTTAACTGTAAATGCAGACTTGGGAGGGTTCTAGACTTTTGAAATGTTTTTTTGGTTGGTTTTTTGTTTTTTGTTTTTGCTTTCTCCCACTGAGTAGCTCCGGTTCTCCAAGTCGGCTGCACATGGTAGTTTTGGCATGCTCCAACTGGTTTCTGTCCTTAATATGCTTTGCTTTCTGCAAAGCATTTCTGTAATGGTCAAGCTTGTAAATAACTTTTTTTTTTTACATTTTAATCTTTTTCCATTAATTAAGAGGTATGCAAAAATGCAGTTTAAAGATACCCCGGTATTCTAATTCCTTTCAAACTAAGTGACAAGAGAATTGATAGAGTGTAAATGTTGGAAAAGCTGTTGATAAGGTAGAGAAAAGATGTACCCTGACTATTGCTTGCAGAACAAGAGAAACCCACATGTGAAATCTGGTTTTGAAGCACAAAAAATTGTATTTGATAGAATCTTAGACTGGCTTGGGTTAGAAGGCACTTACAGGCCATTAGTTCTGTAGTGAACTTTCACTAGACCAGCTTCCACCAAGCCCTGTCCAACCTGGCCTTGAACGCTTCCAGGGATGGAGCAGCAACAATTTCTCTGGACAACCTGAGCCAGGGCCTCACCACGCTCATAAGGAAGAATTTCTTCCTAATAGCCCATCTAACCCTGACCTCTGTCAGTTTAAAGCCATTCCCTGTTGTCCTGTCTCTCCATTCCCTTGCCAAAAGTCCCTCTCCAGCTCTCTTGCAGGCTCCCGTCAGGTTCTGTAAGGCCACAATTAGGTCATCCCGAAACCTCTTCTCCAAGCTGAATAACTCCAGCTCTCTCAGTCTCTCCTCATAGGAATGGTGCTCCATCCCTCAAGTCGTGTTTGTGGCCTCCTCTGGACTCGCTCTGACGGTTCGATGTCCTTGTCCTAGGGATCCCAGAGCTGGATGCAGCACTGCAGGTGGGCTCTCACCTGAGTGGAGCAGAGGGGCAGAATTTCCCCTTCCTGCTGCCCCAGGGCTCTGTATGCAGCCCAGCACACACAGCTGGCTGGAGCACGTCCAGTCTCACCCACCAGCTCCCCCAAGTCCTTTTCCCCAGGACTGCTCTGGATCTGTTCATTCCCAGCCTGAATTCATCCCAAGGGTTGCCCTGAGCCAGGTGCACCACCTGGGTCTTGTTAAGCCTCATGAGATTCTCACGGGACACTTCCTGAGCTTGTCCAGGTCCCTCTGGATGGCCCTGTCCTTCAGGTGTGTCACTGCACCCTAAGCTTGGTGTTACCAAACCCGCTGAGGGTGTACTCCATCCCTTCATCTATGCTGTTAATGATGATACTAAATAACACTGGTCCCAGTGTGGACCCCTGAGGGGCACCAGTCAGTGCTGTCCATCTGGAGTCTGAGCCATTGACCACTGCCCTGTGGATGTGACCATCCAACCAATTTGAAACATATAATTAACCTTTTTGAGTTATAATTTCACGAATACATTTTCTTTGCTCTATCTTGTAGTTGTATTTTGTGTTTATGAATCCTATGTTAAGACAAAAGTGGTGATTTATAAGTGGGTCACTGCAGCCCTCAACCTGGGCCAGGAAATTTTATTAATAGGTCAGTAATTCTACAATTTTTGAATCTCTGATAAAGAAAAAAAAAGGAATAATGTGAAATACAAATGATGCCTGTATATGAAAATGTCACATGTTAAAATATGTAAGCTTTTTATAGAGCCTCAGTCTTGCTGATTTCAAACAAATTTTTCTTCTATGTATCGCTTTTAAGAGAGCTATCAGTTTAGCTATCAGACTCTAGGTTGATGCATTTTTGTACTTAGCTGTACTGTGTGATATTTTTCATTATTTTAGGAAGCCAACATGGGGAAAAAATACTGTTATAAAATATGTAATGGGGTTTGAAAGCTGGGAAGGAGAATATACTGCTGTACAGCTAATAAATAATAACGGATTAACACGTGTGCTCACTGACTGCTTTCTTTGTGTACATCAACGGTGCGACCTGGCAGCCATCTCCAGATGGAAAAGCTGCTCTTCCCAGAAGGATGCTGTCAACAAGGACCAGCTCCTTTCTCGCTGCAGGTGTTCCTCTGCCCCATGCCAAATGCAAGGTACCTGTCCATGACCTTAAATCAGGGTGTGCTTCCCTCTGTGTAGAGGAGGGAGAATGTAAAATGCAAATGTTGGCATTCACACCCTCAGCTTGGAGTAACATGGGAGTAGTTGTTACTTCTGTTTGTTTTGACTGTGATTTTAAATGCTTATAGCTGATGGTTTAGTTAACAGGGATATTGTTTCCATTTCATTCTGAAAAATGGGACTGATACTTGTGTGGAGTTTCTGTGGCTTTTTTAGTTACCTATGACAGCAGCTTACGGTGCCAGCTGTGGGCAGTCACTGCAGGTTAAGGATAGAACCTCCTACTGCTAGTACAGGAATCACTCCAAATGACACTACTTAGGAGACTGTAACCAAGCACAAGAGTTGCTAGTACTGGTTTTCACTAGGTGTTTGGTGATGCCTTATGTCTTGAGAGATGGACCTTCTATGACTTGCCAAGGAAAGCCTGTCTGGAGGTGGAAGCTTGGAGCCGTGAGCAGGCTGGAGGCTTTTGTTGCAGCAGGTGGGAGAGGTTGTGTTTCTGTGAGAAGTCAGGTCTGGCTGAAAAATGGGTAAATCCTCAAGTGCTTTCCCAGCTGGGCAAGGAGTTTGTGTACTCAGAAGCCAAAGATGTCTGATGCAGTGCTGAGGTGGTTTTACAATTTTTTTTTGCACTTTTTGGTGAGTGGAAAAATCAAAAGTGTCCTTGGGATCTGTAAGAACCATCATCTTTTAAATGCTGTGGCTCAACCTGGTGCTGGTAAGTGGGGTGTGAAGGGTGGTGCAGTGGCTTTGTTTGAGATGGTGGCCCAAGGAGGTGCCACACATGCTCCAGCAGAGACCTCCCTTGGTCTGTGCAAGTGTTCCATGTGCAGCAGCTCGTGCTATTGTACCCAGGCCTGGGTGACACCAAACCAGGTGCTGCAGCTCTCCTGGAATTCAGAAGAGCTGGGGGAGGTGGCCGTGTGTGAACAGATTAATGGGAGTGTGAAAGAAAGAGAGCCTGAGAGGTGTATTTGTCCAAAGAGCACAGGTGTGGTTGGTCCCGAGTGGCCTCTGTAGTGTTCATCTGAGGAAATGCCATTCCATGAAAAGTTGTGGGCTGTGACCGTGTGCTGATTTCATGCTCTGTCCTTTAAGCCCTTCATGTGCCCACCACTGAGGTGGCACTGCTGGTGGCTTGGCCATGAGAGCTCAGCCAGGGGTGGGTGGCGCTGGGGGTGGAGCAAGGCACAGCCTCACCTTTAGCCACGCCTGACCGGCCCCTCCCAGGACACAGGCACTGGAAATCCAAGAGCTTGTGAAACATGTGACATCCAGTCTGACAGGTCCCTGCCACAGGTACCATCACTGCTGTGATGTCCCTGTAATTGCCTCTCCTAGTACCAGTGTCCCTGGAGCTGTAAGTTCAGCAGCTCTCTGAAGCCTTAGCCTAAGGCACATGGCAGCTTGTCTCTGGGGCTGAGGTGCCCGTTCCTATGGGGGGTCCAGATGAGAAGGTGTAGGAACAGCAATGCTGGGGCCTTTCCATAATCACATTGGCCAGCCTCTTCCAGTGCCAGTGTTCCTGGAGCTCTGGGCTCTGTCTCTCTCAACCCTAACCCTAAGTGTAACCCTAGCCCTTAATCCAGATGAGAAGAGCAATTTCTGAGCAACTTTTTCCTTGTGATCTGATTCTAGAACTTTCTTCCCAGTAGAGGTTTAGTGAAGATAGAAACTGTCACCCTGTGGCCATCCTCCTTTTTTTCCCCAGCCTGGTGTGTTACCTTGTGATCTGCTCAGTTGACCTGGTTTCTCTGTGCTTGCTCAAGCAATAGTCCTATTACACAGACTGGGTTTTATTTGATTTGAGCTCAGGCTCCTGGCTTGGGCAGGGATCCCTGCTTGTGCCTCTTGCAGGCTTCTGGTTTGCCCTTGGAAGAGCTATTCTGGAGAGATGCAGAGCAATATCCCAGCCTGTAGCCAAGGACACGAATTCAGGGCAGCATCTAAAGCCTGAATATGGACAGAACAATTCTGCTCAACCCAAGAGCTGTTATCAGTGCTGGAAAAGCTGGGCCTTGGGCTCTGAGTGGAAAGCCATGGCTGAGCTGGATCCAAGAAGCATCACTGCCTCTGCCAGTGGCTTGGCCTGGCTGCCATCCCTGGTGCATGGGCTGTTGTTCTCTGCTGGACACTGAGGAGGTGGGCTGCTCCAGACATCCTAATGTGCCTGGGCTTGCACAGAGGCAGGGAACACTTGTGAACATGGATGTCTTGCCCACTCCTGGAGTACATGTCCTGCTGCACTGGTGCTCAGAATGTTCCAGGATGTGGGAACTAGTATTTTGTGTAATGAGCTTTGGATGCAGCTTGCCTGGAGCTCCTCTGTGCTTCTAGTCTTCCACAGAAACCATTCTGATGGGTGAAACGGGACAGCTGTTCCCTCTGTGCCCTGAATATCCTTACATGACAAAGCTGGGAGATGGTGTTCTTTTGAGCAACTCACATACCCATAGCCTGGCCTTCTCTTATCCTGGAGGAAAAATGGATCCAGCCAGGACTGCTGCTGGTGGCTGCTGACTCCACTGGGTGGTGAACACCCTGTGCCCTTCATCCTCCTGGTGCTCATCCATCTGCTGATGTAGCTCAGGAGGCTCAAGAAGGGGCCTTGGCAGGGGCTGGTCCTTGCCCTGAGCCATGTTCTCCCCAGTCACCTCTGCAAAAAGAGCTTTGTGCTGTGGTTGGGCTCTGTGAAGACACCGTCCCTGCAGGGACACTTCCTGCCTTCGCCTGCACACAGAAGGTGGTTTCAGAAGCGCTGTGGCCCTGAGTGCGTGTGGCAGGACAGCAAAGTCACCCATCCCTTCCGGGGACCATCTTCTCCCAAGCCCTTCGACCTCTGGGAAAGCTCAGTGAGCTCCTGGTTGGCAGATTGCTGCCTGGAGCTTGGAAGTTTGTCAGGAGGGGCAGTTTAGGGGAAGAAGGCAGCTGTCACTGTCCATGCTGGTCACAGGGACCCACGCTGCCGGCTGAGAGCAGCTCTGCCTGTCCCCAGCACCTTTCCTGAGTCTCTAGTGGGGCCAAGCTGAGCCAACAGTGGGAAATCCTGAAGCTCTGCAGCGTGTCACGGGACACAGGAGTGCTTCCTGGTCCAAAACCTTCCTGGATGAGTGGACTGGTTGATGTGCTGTCCTGTTGCTCCAAGGAGGTCACCTGGCTTCCGCCTCTCACCCTTGCTTTGGGACAGCAGTTTTGTCACTTTAGCAGAACACCTGGGGCATTTCTGTTCTGGAAAAGCCCTTCCTTCAGCATCCTGCCATGGGCACCAGCATCCATCCTCCAGAGAGCAGCTTCCAGTGGGCACTAACATCCATCTCCACTAGCTCTCCTTGCAGATTCCCAGCACAAGGTGATGGAGCTGGGCTCACTGCCCAGTGCTGGGAAGGGTAGACTTGCCCTTACCCCACTCACCAGCCATCTTCAGGCAGAAATATCTCCATGAAGCACCTCGAGAGATAGAGAGAGGTCATGTATCCTCAACCCTGGAAGGCTGGAACTATGGCGAGGTGCTTCGTGCCCGAGGGGTGTCCTGCTCACCCAGGGAAGCCACACTGGAGAAGAAGGATGCTGGGCAGTGACGCCCTCTCCTCCCGGCAGGGCCGGTGGGCCGTGGGCACCGTCGCTTTCATTTCTCTTCTCTTACTCAGGCGGTAAATCTCGCCTGACGGGGCAGGAAGAGGCACCGGGAGGGGGAGGAGGCACCGAGGCGGCGGCGCTGCCGGTTGGAACCTCAGCGCTTCCTCCCGGCAGGGCGCCCTTCCCTCGGTGCCCAGGGATGCTGCCCTGACTGACACCGCATCCCCGGGCAGGTGACCCCGCGCTCCCAGCCATGGCTGCATCCCCTGGGGGGATCCCCACCGAGCTGCAAGGTAAGCATCGCCCGCCGCGCTGCCGGGGCATCGCTGCCACATGGAAGCTGCCAGTACGGGGCCTGCTTGGGGTTGGCAGAGTCACTTTTGGGTCTCAGCTGTGACAACTGAGGTTCAGGGGGCCCCATGCAGTGCCTGGGGGTTCCTCTTGTCTGCAAAACTCATTTTCCTGGGGATGGATCTTGGACCAAGAGCATCCCCAGATAACCTGGCTCCTCAAGGATGGGATTCTGTGCAGCTCAAGCTGCCAGATTTGTGGTGCTGCTCGGTCCCGTGGGCTTGGGTTCCTCGGGCCAGTTGGAGATCCCCAGCAGCGCCCCAGGCAGGCACAGACTGCAGCTCAGCAAGGGGGGGCATGAAATACCATCACAGCCTTCTCTTGGCTGATTGAAAAAGCAAAAAGCCACAAAGATCTCGGGGTCCTTCAGCCTCATCAGCTCCACTGAGGCTTGCAGTGGGGTGGGAAGGAGCTGGGTGGGTCCCTGGGGATGTGTGGCTCAAGCCATGGGGCTTGGTGTCATTGTGAAAGCCTGGTTTGCTCTGCACAGTGATGGACAGCTGTGGGTTTGGTCCTGTTTCTCCCAGTGAGAGGCATGAATCATGAAGGCAAGGAGGTGCTGCTCAAGGAGTGATGCTCATGCTGGCTCACTGACTGTGGGAGTGACTGGGCTGTGAACCTGGGGAGGCTGGCATATGTGACAACCCTGGCTGCTCTATGGAGAGGAAGGACTTGGGTGTCCAGTTGCTCCCTAGTGGTAAATTTGGAAAGGAAGGAAGAGAAATCAGGATCCTCTTATCAGTCTGTGCTAGCTCCCAGTGGGTGAGGCAGCAGGGACAGGGTGAACCAGCAACCCCAAAGGCCTGTGCTCCATTGAGGCTGCAGAAGATGGGGAGGTGGGTGCGTCAGCCCAGCAGCAAAGGACACCCACAGGTGGTCAAGTGTGAAGCTTGTCTGAGAGCAACCAGGGTCTGACTGTCAGGTGTAGAGGGAGAAAAGATGATTCAGGTGGGGACAGTATTCCCCAGAGCAGGAGAGTGCATGGGAGAGGACCAAGGTGACCTCAGCCACTTAATTTCATGTGAACATTGTTTTTTTCAGAGGGCATCACCGCCTTCCTGGGCACAAAGAAGGTGCTCCTGGTGTTGAGCATCCAGCTGCAGGTGAAATCCAAGTATGAGGACTTTATCTTGGTATGTGCAGAATCCAGCCTGGTTCCTGGTTTCCCCAGGAAGGTGTTTTATGGCTTCAGTGAGGGACACAGGTGGCTCCCATGTCACCATGGTTTCTTGTCACACCTTGCCTAGGTCCTGACACCCTGGCGAGCCTATGTGCTGCCTGTGATGCTGCCAGTGAGGGTAAGTGTGGGGACCTGTGCCATGGTACAGCCCTAGGGCTCCTGGGGGGGTTTGGGGCACTGTGGGGGAGTGACCCATGAGTCACCTGGGCCACTGGGTCTGGGAAGCCCTCAAGAGCAGGATGAGGAGAGAGATGGGGGGGAAGGGCAGGAGGTCTTGTTTGGGGGCTGGTGAAGGGTGGGACCAAGGCCAAGCACTACTTGAGGCATGGGAAAGTGTAGGATTTGGAGGAGAACCCTTGAGTTTTCTCTCTCTCCATCAGCACTAGGGTTTATCCTACTCCTCTCACCCGCAGGTTCACAGCAGCTTCAGCTTCCTGGAGGTGAGGGAAATGATGGTCCAAGAGCCCAGTGTGGTGAGTGGCACCAGCAACTGTGACAAACCCAACCTGGGCATTACCCCCCATTCTGCCTACTCCCCCATGGCAAACCCTATTCCAGAGCCCACCACAGGATCTGGGGGTGTTCTGGTCCCCCATTGCACACTGGGGGTCACCAGTGTTGATCCTCATCAAGGGCATTGCCCTGGAGCTGGAAGTGCAGGAGGCACCCAGGGGTGCTGGGTGGGTGCCTGCACTTCTTCCCTTCTGGCATCCATGGACAGCTCCTGGCCATGGCACCTCCTGCTCAGCAGGGACAAGGTGATAAATGGCTGCAGGCTTACCAAGGTGAAGACAAATTTAGCAGGAGGGTGTTTTAAACCCTGTTAATCCTCTTAGAGAGGGGCGGGCACATAGGGCAGATGTGGCAGTGGGAACCATGGAAGAAAGGAATTGGACATCAAGGCTTGGATGTAGTGGCTGAAATAGGGCTGTGGTCCTGGTTAACCTCCTGTCTGCTCCTTTCTAACATCCTGGCTGGCTTTTTCTTGTTAAAGCATCAGCAGCAACCACGGCCTCAGCCTCCACATGGGGTTTCTGCTGCTCAGCAGGCTGAGCTCTGGGACAGAACTGAAGAAGCTGGGCAGAGACAGAGGGGTGCAGGGAGTTGAAACCTCAGGGTGCAGGGGGGAGAGACATCTGACTGGGCTATGGAAAGCCCAGGGATTGTTAATGTGCAGGCAGTCCCACGCTCTCCTGCCTCCACAGCCCCGGGCACTGGCGGAAGCGCCGTCCCCACGCGATGCCAGCAGATAATTGTCATCCTGCTCCCACGCCTCAATCAGCGTGTAATTAAATCAGGGAGCATGTTGCCATGGGATTTTTTTTTTTTCCTGGTAGGAATGATAAGCTAAAAAAGCCCTAAACATCGATTAAATAAATTCAGGGAGGAAACCTCCGTCCTCCAGCTGCGGCTGCTGCAGGCAGAGACAAGGCTGCTCTCACCTCACTGCATCAGGCTGCCTCTGCATCAGCTTAAGTTGAATTTTCAGGAGATTTGTGCCTTATTCTGACACACTAATGTATTTTAGGATGTATTTTATTCTAAATTCTTGGTGCTCGCAGCATTCCCTGTGCTGATGGTGCTCTGGCAGGGTTGGCAGTGAGGAGCTATGGCTGTCACCGCTGTGTCTGGGGGCTTGGGGACGCTGTGTGCTGCCAGCTCGCTCAGGCATCTCTCGTCCTTTGGGCCCTGCAGGTTGTCATAGAAACAGATGCAGCGTCTTATGCCTTCCGGTTCATGTCCTTGGATGATTTGGAGCAAGTTGTTATCCATGTCACCATGTCACTTAAGAAGGTGTTTCCAGACTCATCCCTTGGGTAAGGGTCTTCTGCTCCTGAGGTTGTGTGGGAACCAGAGCAACCCCTTTGCCCAGAAAAGCCCCAGATTGTAGAATCTTGGAATGGTTTGGGTAGGAAGGAACCTTAAAGATCATTTTGTTCCAACCTACCTGCCATGAACTGGGACACCTGCAGCTAGAAAATCCCAAATATGGGATGGGTCTACAGCAGTGCTTTTAGCTGGAGAAAAACACATGGATGGAGGCGAGACCCTGTTTCCTGACTGAATATTTCTGGCTACCCTATACACAAGGGCTGTAGCTAAACATTAAGTGGTGGGGATGCTTTTCTCCTGGCCCACCCTGACACACCCCTCTGCTCCCTCCCCAGGACACTGCTCAAGAACTCCCCCCCCAATCTGTACAAGAGGATCCAGCAGATCACAGACTCACTGGAGGAAATGCTGCAGAGCAACCCTGGGCCTTGTGGTAAGTCCTGCCATGACCTCCCTCAGGCAGGACCAGGAGGGTTGGAGCACCCTGGGGACCATTCCAGCCCTGCATCCATCAACAGCAGCTCTGCTGACAGCCCCACCTCTGCTAGCAGGGTACCTGTGATGGCTTTGGTCACATGGAGCCCATCTACTGGGGTCTGCTGTCCACCAGTCCATCCCATGGGGCAGGAGCAGGTTTGAGGGGATGTAGCTCCCCCGTAAGAAGCAGGACAGCAAGAAATATTGCTCAGAATCTACCTGCAAGAACCTGTAGCTGTGCATGCTTCTACCTACCTCATATGGCACCACTGCAGAGCCAGGAGCTTTTCCTGTAGCCTGGTCTGGAGCAGGATACCTCCATTATCACCATAGCAATGTGCCTTGCCAGGTATCCACATGGATCAAGCAAAACAAGCCACAGCCCCCATTTGGGGACTGGCAGTAGATATCTCTCCCCTTTCAGGAGGGAAGGGGAAGCCCTCAGCATCATTTCTGAGTCCCCGTCATCCCTCTTCTATTTCCCACTCTCCCCAAAGCTCTCTTCCATGTTCCCTTGGGAAGGTCTGCCCCCCAAAATTGCCTTCTCTTTGCAGGGGGTTTTTCAGAGACCTACGCTGCTCTGTGTGATTACAACGGCTTTGCCTTCCGCGAGGAGATCCAGTGGGTAAGCTGGTCCATCCCATGCATGGAGCAGTGGCAGTGGGTCACTTGGTGGGCAGGATGCTTGTGGGTGCCTCATGGAGCTGCTGGGGCTGGGACAGCCCAGATCTGGGAACTGCAGCTTTGCCTGGCTTGAGTGGCCCCTGGAATCGAAGTGCAGGTGGGAGCAGCGTGCCTTGGACCAGGGTGTTTCCCAGAGTGTGACCTAAGGGGAGCCCCTGGAAATCTGGGACCTTGCTGGGCGTCCTAGTAGAGGAGAATCCTGCTGGGACCCAGTCATAGCAGGATTCACTGTCTCCCCTTCCTCTGGACACTGAGCCTGACCCATGTGTCCATCCTTCTGGGAAGGATGTGGACAATATTTACCACAGCCAGGACTGCCGGGAATTCAACCTGCTGGACTTCAGCCACTTGGAGAGCAGGTGAGTCCCCCAGCCATGCTGCCTGCAGTGTCCCAGGCACTCATCTTCATTCTCCCTGTCCCTGTTGAGGGGCCCAGCATGCTCTTCTACCCATGTTAGAAGCTTTTATAGCTTACACGCCCCAGGGATGCCACACCTGCAGCCTGACACTCCCCCGCACCAAACGCTCTGAGCCCAGTCCCATGGGGCAGCAGCTGAGAGTCCAGGCAGCCTCTCTGTTCATTTTTAATTCTTAGATCAGCCTGGGAGCTGTTTATGGGGCTGAAAACCCAATGTCAGGGCAGCTTCTTGCAGCTCGTGGCTGTCAGGTGTTTCCCTATGCAAAGCAGCTGGTGCTGCTTGCCACCCTGAAACTTGCACTGCTCCCTACCAGCCCCCCCACCCCCCAGATACCTGTTATAACTTTGTTATCACCTGATTATAACCTGAGAGTGAGACTGTGAGCTCCATCTGTGCCTGGAGTTCTCCCTCTGGGGCTTAGCCACATCTCCATCCCAAGAAAGATGGAGCAAGGGCTCAGCTCTCAGGGGAGGCAACTGCCAGGCTGGGCTGCAGCGAGTCAAAGTTCTGGGTTGAGTGTTTTGGGGAACAGAGGATCTGTGTTCAGCTGGTGAAAAAGGAGACAATTTTAGAGATTTCTTTGGATGAGGAAGTAAAAAAGAAACTTGCTTGCACTCAACCAAAACTTGTGCTGTTGCTCACATGAGAGCTGAGAGTTAAAAAGAATTTTAAACCCGGAGGTTTAGGTAGGAGCATGCAAAAATTTTATTAATTTTATTTTCCCCAAGGGAATAATCTGGGGAAGATGATCTGTACCTGTGGGTTGCTTTAAACCCACAGTCCCCAGTCCTGTTCTGTTGAACCTTGTGTTGGGGTACACTGAGGTTGGGTGTCTTGGAGCATCCCAGGGTTGGGTCAGTTGGAGCACCTTGGGTTTGGTTGTGTTGGGGCACCACGGGATGGGTGTGTTCTGGCATCCTGGGTGTCTTGGGGTACTCCAGGTATATTTGGGGCACCCTGGGGTTGGATGTCTTGGGACATGCCCCAGTTTGGTGTTTTGGGTCACCCATTTGGGACTAACCTTGACTCATCCTGGTCCTTGACTCTCTCATCCCTGTCACCCTGCAGGGATGTGGCACTGAGCGTTGCTGCCTTGTCCTTCAACTTGTGGTTCACCAAGCTCTCCTGCAAGGATTTCAGGCTGGTGAGTGCCAGTGCTGTGACTCTGGGTGCACCAGAGGTGGCCAGGTTCCCAGAAGGGCTTTCTTCTTCCCTGCCAGAATCAGGAGATTTCAGAGCAGCTGCTCTACATGCTCAGCAAATCAGTGACACTGGAGGAGCTGGTGCTGGAGAACAGTGGGTTGAAAGCGTAAGTGAAGGTGCTGCAAGGCAATGATGAGCAGCATCTCGGCAGCCTGGTGGTTCTTCCCTCAGTGCATGGACCCTTGGGCTCCATCTCTTCCACACTGGGAAGCTCATTGGGAGCAGGGATTCCCATAGCCTGGAAGGCCAGTGAATAGCACCCATCCCTGGAGATGCTCTGCTTCCTTCTGGCTGCAGATGGAGCCAGGTCTGCCACACAGGCAGGAGCTGGTGGCATGTCCCTGTAGGACCACAGGGTTGATGGCTGTGTTTCTTGGAGGTGTCCAAGCATTGCTCAGATGGGTGACCCTTCTCCCCGCAGTGACTTTGTGCAGAGGATGGCCCAGGCACTCAGCAGCCATCCCAGCTCTGTCCTGCACACCATCAATCTCTCTGGCAACCAGCTGGAAGACAGAGGTACTCAAATTCTGGGTTGGGAGGAGTTTACACCCACAAAAACTAATGCTCAACTCCAAATCCCACCAGCAGCTGCCTCTTGTCCTGGAGGCTGCAGCTGAGGGTGGGATGGACACCCAGCTGTGCTGGCACAGCCATTCAGAGCTCTCTGCTCTCATCAGGGGTCACTGCCTTCAGCCGGCACATGGAGAAGAGTTCCAAGGGTCTGCAGAGCCTCAGCTTGGCCAGGACAATGCTCACAGCCAGAGGTAGAGCACAGATACCCTTGCCCCACTCCACAAAAGGAGTGACAGGAGGGGCTGCAGAGACGCCCTGGAAAGGGCACCTTCGTGGATGTGCTGTCCTGCTGTCCCAGCTGGAGGGAAGTTCCCTTGCTCTGCTCCATGGCTCTCCCCAGTGCAGGGATCCTGTGGCTATCCATGTCTCCCATTCTCTTTGAGCAGGGATGAGCACATTATGCAAGGCCCTCACAGATAACAAAGCCATTGGATTCTCCCTCCGGCACTTGGACCTCTCTGGAAACCCTGGCACCCTGGCTGGGGATGACATCAGTGTGAGTAGAACGCTGTGATGGGTGGGGTGACATCACTCAGGCTGTCCCCAGCGTGGTTTGGATGGCTTTGGTCTCCTCTGGTCTGTGCCCTGCCCTGCAGCATCCCAGGGATGGGGAGCTCATGGCTACAACACCCCGTGCCTGCCTGGGAGCAGCTGGGGACACGCTGGGGACATCCCCCTGCGTCTCCTTGTGGGAGTGTGGGAGATGCCATCTGGAGCAAGGATATATCCCATGAGAGAGTGGGTTCCTGCGTGCAGGATTCACCCCTGTGCTCAGCCGGAGGGAGGAGACAGCCTGAAACTGGGATTGCAGGGTGCTGGGTGGGGAGTGGCATTCAGGGGCAAAGCTGCTGAGCCCCCTCTGCTCACAGAACCTGCAGAGCCTCCTCCGCCACTGCCACTCGCTCTCCCACCTCAGCCTGGCTGGCACAGACTGTCCTTTGGATGCTGTGAGTACCATGCCAGGGGTCCTGGCAGTGAGCCCTGCCCTCAGTCCCCCTCCATCCCCGGGCTGTGTGAGAGGCTGCAGCACCTCTGGGTCCTCCTCCACATGGCTCACATCCCCATCCTGGCAGCTCTTTGGAGCCCTGGTCCACGGATCCCACACCAGCCTCATCCACCTGGATCTCTCCAAAAACGTGTATTCCCACAAGTAAGCCCTGGACGGGGTGATGGGGGTGTGGTACCCAGGGGGGTACCAGGGGTACCCAGGGGGGTGGCTAGTGCTGGGTTGCAGTTGTTGCCATGTTGTGCCCATCCTTTTCAGGAGGGTGAAAACCATCTCTCCGGACATCAAGGAGTTTTTCAGCCAGGCCTGCTCCCTCAGACACGTCTCCCTGGCAGGTACCAAGCTGCCTGCTGATGTCATAAGGTGCGGTTGGGCTGTGGGGAATGGATTTGGGGTGAGCATAGCCCGGGGAGACCTTGGTCAGGTGGGGAGGATGGATGGATGGATGGATGGATGGATGGATGGATGGATGGATGGATGGATGGATGGACGGACGGACGGATGGATGGATGGATGGAAGGGGTTGTGAGAGGCAGAGCTCTGGGAAGATGCCTTCTCCAGCATCCCACTCCCACTGCTGGGGGTACCCCATGGCAGGTGCTGGTGCCCCCATTTCTTGCACTGATGGGGGGCTTTGGTGACTTTCCCAGGGCGTTGCTGCAAGGGCTGGCAGACAACAGTCACATCAGTGACCTGCACCTGGATCTCAGCAGCTGTGAGGTGAGGGCCCAGCAGCCATGGGCACCACCCCTGCAGCCAGGGGCTCCCCCTGTGGCAGTGTGGAAGGTCCATGCCCTGTCTGACTTCCCCGACAGAAGGGTCTCATTTGCAGGGCTCGCTGCCTCCCCTGTACTGATGTCTTGCTGTTTCTTCCAAGCTGAGGTCAGCGGGGGCCCAAGTCATCCAGGATCTCATCCCTGATGCCAGCTCCATCAGTCACCTGGACTTGTCTGACAATGGTAGGTTGCTTTATCCCAGCCTTGAGAAGATCTCCTCCATCTCCTGGACCTTCATGTCCAGTCACCCAGCACAGAGAGTGGGGTGATTTCTTTATGCCCTCGTACCTCAAGACTTGCCGAAATTTCTCATTTCACATCTTTCTTGGTACAGTCCTCTTCAGTTCACTGAATCTGAAGTGGTCTGGTATTGCTGGTTCAGGGTTTGAAGCACTGAAAGGGTTTCCCTGGGCAGAAACTTCCCTTGTAGCCTCTGCTGCCAGCCTTGTCCTGCTGTGGCCTCTGAAGCCATGGGCAAGTGATCCTACTCATCACAAACATCAACTCTGCCAGTTGTTAATGTCACCTAGAAGGCCCTAAGATCTCACAGCAGACTGTGCAATTCCTCAGTAGCCAAATGGCTCTGGGAAAACTGATGTGGTTTGGAGTCCTTCAGGACACCAATGCTCCAAAAGCTTATGCTCTCACCCACTCTCTCCAGTCAACCTTTGCCAAAATAATATATTTTTGGCTTGCCCAGTAGAGCATCTCTGTGCAGGAGGGACAGTGCATAGGTGGGTGCTGGTGCCTCGTGCCCTTGGCTGGTTGAGCTGCTGGGTGAGCAGATCCCTGCCCATGTCTCTGCCCGATTTCCCTGAGGATGGTGCAGCCAGGAGGATGGGAGTGCAGGCAGCTGCCTGAAAGCTGAACTCCCCCCATGCTGTCCGGGGTGGTGGGTGGGTGATGGGGGGCACACCCCTGAGGGATGGCAGAAAGCAAGTGCCATCTCCAGCTCCCTCAGCCCCCCCATGGCTCAGCACAGCCTTGGCACCCCAATATCGGGAGTGCCCACAGTGGCTGCTCCTTCCCTGACATCATTTCTCAGGGTCTTCAATCTCCTTGGGGAAGCCAGGAAGGGAGGAAGATGCCCAAGAACTTCCCAGGCATCTCCAGCATCCCACTGTGACAGCTTGGTGGCTCTGCAGGTCTCCTGGGAGGGACCACCTTGGTGCCCCCTCCATGCATTTGTTGGAGCATCTTGGGTGTCTCCCATCTCCTGCAGGCTTCGACCCTGACATGGTGACACTGGTGCTCTCCATTGGCAGAAGCAAATCCATTAGGCACGTCTCCCTGGGGAAAAACTTCAACATCAAATCCAAGTGAGTGGAAAGCAGCAGCACCCAGGTGTGGAGCCGTCCTGGAATGGTGCACCCACCTTGACTCTCTCTCCCCATCAAAAGCCCATGGGCTGGTAGGAATTGTCTGCCCATCCTGGCTGCCCCAACACAACAGGGAGGGTGACCATTGCCAGCAGCTGGTGCAGTGTCAGAGATGGGTCATAGCCCAGGCAAGAGTGGGAGGAAGGACAGAGCTCTGCCAGCTGCCTCTGTGGCCCCAGGGCATGCACAAGTAACCCCCCCCACACACACACCATCTCTCCTGCAGGGAAGGTCTGTTGGATGTCCTGCACCGCATTGTCCAGCTCACCCAGGAGGAGGATTGTGTAAGTCCAGTTTGCCCTCAGCCACCACAGCCACCCCATCCATGCTCCCGTTCACCCTCAGCCACCACTGTGCAGTCTCCATGCTGGGATGCCATCCATATCCCTCCAGCACAGGCTGGGAACAGTTCTCCCTCTCCCCCACTGCCATTCAAGTCCTTCTGCTTTTCTTTTTCCTCAGTCTGAAGCAGAAGCTCAGACAGAGGAGTGGGAGCTGTTCCTGTTCATCTGGGAAAATGGGAGCCTGTGTCTGGCTAAAGGCATGGAGGAGACACTTGGTGTAACCTGGATTCAGCACAGCTTTCCCAAAAAGCCTCTCTTTTCTCCTCACTGCCTGCCAGGCATCTGAGCTAAATCCAGCCTGTTGCCTGAGCACTCATTGCCCTCCTGTTTCCTGGGGTTCAGCATCACTTGTTCGCTCCAAAACCAGCACCAGGCCAGAGGGTACTGGACAGGGATGGAGACTGTGTCTGAAGGGTGACATGCACCTTGACATGTCCTGGCCACCTGTCCCCCTCCCTGTCCCCTTTCCAGCCTCTCCAGTCATTGTCTGTGGCTGAGTCACGCCTCAAACTGGGAACCAACGTCCTGCTGAGTGCTCTGGGCAGTAACACCAGCCTCATCTCTCTGGACATCAGTGGCAACGCCATGGGGGACACAGGGGCCAAGATGCTCGCCAAGGCCCTGCAGATCAACACCAAGCTCAGGTAGCAGCAGCTCTGTAACACCCTGTGGGTGACCCTGTGCTGAGTGGCCCTGACTTGATGGTTGTGATGCTGATGCCATCAGAGGAGCTTGTCATGGCTCCTGGTGACCATGGATGTGGTCCTGGACCACTCCTGGTACATGGTTGAATGCTATGACTGCATTTTGCACCCATGGCAGTGCTGGCAGGGGACATGTGAAAGACAAGAGAGCAGCTCAATCCCTGCCCTGGTGCTTGCCACCTCTTTTCCAGGCTCCTGCACAGCCCAGCATGCTGCAGACAGACCTTTGTAGTCACTGCCCTCACCTCATGCTCTGCCATCAGTTCCTGAAACACCATTTTTGACCACATTGTGTACACAAAGCCAAAGCAGGGGTGCCTGTAAAGGACAGGGAATGGTGTTCAGTCAGGGCTGCTCCTCTGGGAGATGTTTGTCCCTGCCCACAGGATGGTGCCTGAATATGTCCTCCCAGCCCTTCACTCCCTCCAGGCACCCACATAATTTATAACTCCTTGCAAAGTCCAAGTTTAGGTTTTGGATACTGAAAATTGTAATTTTTAACCCCACTTTTAGGCTCTCTGATGCCTGGGGTCAGCCTTGGACTGACTCTTGCTGGCACCACCTCAGGGCAGTGTGGGTGTGGGCAGGGCTCACCTAGGTCCCTTTTTTTGCAGGACTGTGGTTTGGGACAGGAACAACACAACTGCCCATGGACTCCTAGAGGTGGCTCAAGCTTTGGAGAAGTAAGGAAGGAGTTTCTTGGTCCTTCTGGCTTGTTATCACCATGTCACCAGCATGTCACTATTCCCAGGGCCTTTTATCCCCTTGAATGGCAAGGCCATCACACAGTTTCATCCATGTCCCAAGGGAGTTGGTGCACAGCTCTGGCCTTGCAGCCAGAAAAGCAACCTGACACCCATTTGGTGATGACACCCCCATCACCAAACTCAGGGACTCCCCTGGGCTCTGCATCCCAACCAGCACAGCCTCATGTCCCCTAGGGAGCCCCCAGTGAGCTCGAGGGGATCTGGTGGTGATGATGTGATGTGATGCTCCTCTCCTCCCTGCCCATCACGGATGGGTAGAGTCTGTTCACCTGCTGAGCACCCCCAGCTCCCTGTCTGATGCTTGGCTGTACAGACCTCTGGAGTCTGAAGGAAGGGGGGTACATGGAGAGCCTGGGCAGGCGGTCACTGCCACCCCAGCAGGGTCTGCTGAGGGCCAGTCTGGCCATCCCTATCGCCAGGGCTGGACCTCAGGACAACATCCAGGCTGCTGTTGGGTGGGCTCAGGGCCTGTGCCGTGTCTGTGGAGGCATGGGCAGCAGGGATGAGCCCTGGGTGCAGCAGCACCTGCTCACCCCACTCTGCCTCACAGGAATTTCACGCTCAAGTCGATGCCGCTGCCCATGAGCGACGTGGCGCAGGCTTATCGCAGCAACCCCGAGAGGACAGAGGAGGCCGTGCACAAGGTGGGCGATGTGGGCTGGGGGATGCAGGGCCAGGTGCCACCATCACTGCTCATGGCCTCTTGCCTTTGCAGCTCCAGTTCTGCCTGACGAGAAACCAGCTGAGGCAAACGCTGCCAGCACAGACCTTCCGGCTGCAGCAGGGCATCCTCACCACCTCCTCAGAACAGGTTTGATGGACAAATTACTGCACGGGGCTGCTCCTCCCCTGCCCCAAAAGACCCTGGCTTGCTCATGTGAGCTCTTGCAAGCAGAAAAACACCCTTTCAACCTTTCCTGACTGGAAGGCAGAGGAGAATGGAGGGATGGAATGTGTTGCTCAGAGAAATTGTGGGTGCCAAATCTCTGGAAGTGTTTAAGCCCAGGTTGGGCTTGGAGCAGCCTGGTCTAGTGGAAGGTGTCCCTGACCATGGCAGGGCAGTTGGAACGAGAGGACCTTTAAGATCCCTTCCAACCCAAACCATTTCATGGTTCTGTGGTGAGGGTGGGGGCGGATGGAAAGCAGATCTGGAATCCTGCTGGTTGCATCCATGCATTTCGTGCACATGCACTGCTGAGATAACTTGCTGCTATGCTAACTATACAGTGTGTTCCTGCCCCCCGTGCACTCTTGCCAGCAAATCCCTGCTGTGTGGAATCCCTGGTTATTGGGCAGGGATGTTCTCAGAGAATATAACCTGCCTGTGCCCCCTCTGAACACACTCTTCTCTGGGAAAGTCACAGCAAGGAGGGGAACTGGCAGTGCTGCTCCAGCTCTGGCACATGACACAGCCTCTCTGTGCTCCAGATGGTGAATGAGATCTGCCTGAGTGTGCAGAAGCACGTTGACATCCTCAGCACCTGCACGGGCAGGGAGGTGGAGTCGGACATCCTCTGTGCTGAGGAGGCCATCAGGAATGCCAACCTCTCTGTCAGTGTAAGTCCACAGTGTGGGAAACCCCCCCAGCTCCCCCAGCATCCATTCGGGATCGAAGCAGGGCATTGATTAGTTAATGACATCATTAACCAGCAGTCAGGGAATTCCAAAATGTCGATGCAACAGATGCACACCACCGAGCACTTGCAAACATTAAAGAACAGCTGAGAATTTATGAATTCTCTTTTAGAACAAAGATCAAAATGTTCTTAGTCCCCTTACCCCAGAGACACGCAGCTGTGTGCACACCCCCCCACAGGGTTACAACCCCTCTTTGTCTGGCATCCCATGCTCACATGTCCCTCCTTGGAGAGATAGGTGCTCCAGCTATGAGAGCACCCTGCAGCCCACAGATGTTCACACTGGTGAGAAGCCTCCCTGAATCCCTGAAGGGTCTCTCCCTGAGGCATCTTCATCCCACCCCAGCAATGAAAATGCTTCATCAGCCCATGACAAAATCCATCATGTTGGCTTGGCAGCTCCTGGCTCTGTCAGACCTGGTTTGATCCTCCTGATCTTGATTCTCTCCCCATTGCATCTTTTCCTCTTTCTCCTCTACTTCTTTTTAGACCACCTCCTTTCCCCTTTCCCCCAACTCTCTGGCACCCCCCTGGTTACTTAATCTGGTAAAGACAGGATTTAAGAAGACAGTACTGCATTGGAAAGGTGATGAAAGGGTTGGTTAAGGGTGTCCCTGGTGCAGGTAGCAGTGTAGTGGAGTGCAAGACGGGAAGGAGAGTCAGTGGGTGGTGGGGAGAAATGTGAGGGATGAAGGTGCCCAAACCTGGCCCAGCAAAGCCACTGAGTCTCCCCAGCTGATGCAGGTGATGCTCTCCCATGGGACAGCCATGGATGCAGGCTGGAATGCAAGCATATTTCCCTGGAAATACAGGAAGAGAAGATGAGGTGACATGGGATGATCCACACCATCTCTCTTCCCATGTCAGATCCTGCCCCTCTTGTATGAAGCAGGAAACACCCCCTACCAGAATGGCAAGCTGCAGCACAAGCTGGAGTGTCTCACGGAGGAAGCATCGCAGACCTGCAGCCGGGAAATCCAGGTGGGCACTCATGGGCAGCACGGGATGTTCACCAGCCTTGGCCCAAGGATAAGGGGGGATGGTGTCTACTGAAAACTGTGTGAATCCTAACAGAAAAGAAACTGAAACCTTCCTTTCCTTCCCAAACTTCAGGCAATCATGCAGGCGGTGCTGGACACGGCCCACGGCCTGTGCCCAGCTGTGGTGCAGAAGAGCGGGGTCAGGGATCAGCTGGTCAATGCCATGTCAGAGAGGATCTGCCTCCAGGACCACCTCAGCCTCAGTGCTGTCCTGGACCAGATGGTCACCGATGTCTTCAGCAAGCTGAAGTGGGTGATGTGCTGTTCTTCCTTCTTGCTCAGTCACTGGCACTGACCCATGGGGCCAGACGAGCATTCTGGGGGCTCTCTACCAACTTCTCCTCTCCCCACGTTGTGGTAGAGGTGTGCTGGGACCTGCTGCTGTGTTTTTCCAGCTGTAGCTTTGCTTCCTGCTTGGATCCACTTTGGATGAGTCCCTAGGGTGCTGGGGAAACCCATGGGGTGGTGTTCCTGCAGGCACATCCCCTTGGCTGGCTGGCCCTGACCATCAACAGTGGGATGCATTTGGCATTCTCCATCCCAGCCAGTGCCTATTCCCATTCCTGGCCTGGCAGCACAGACCCAGTAAGCCACAGCACATGGGCATGTCCTGAGAGTCCCTCTGTGTGCCACAGCCAAGCATCCATCTCCTCAGCAAAGCCCTCCCTGGGGAGGTGGCTCTATGGCTTGCAGGTTTGGTGGGTGCTGGCCCTGAGAATCTTCTTTCTGCTCCCAGTGAAATCAAGCTGTCCGTCACAGCTGCTGTAGCTGACTGCATCGTGGACACCGTGCTGGGAGACCTGACCACGGCCCAGTGCAAACTGGTGAGTGCTGGGGGCTGCCAGCGCCTGTGAGATGGGGATGTGGGGCTGGGATACAGGATGGGGATCTAGGTACCCCAGCATTGTCCAGATATCCGGATGCCAGTGCTGTGACCATGGATTTGCAGGCTGGGAAGCAGGACAATTCCCACCCAGGCTGGTTTTCCTCTCAGGTAATCCTCTCCCTGTGTGGTCACAGCAATATTAACACCCAGAGCAAAGTCCCAGGGTTGCTGCCGTGAGGTGGGGGGTGCTGGGGTGACGCCAGGCACCGGCCACTCCTGCAACAGGGCAGCTGTGCTGGGCTGGACACCGGCTAATCAGGCCTAAATCCGCTCACAAATCCCAGCCGTGGGTAGGGAGCAGAGCAGCACGGAGCACACAGGGCAGCCGAGCACACTTCAGCCCCTGGGATAATTTAAGCGCTTCCTAATGGTTTTAGGCAGAGAGCCTCTCCAAGCAGGGGCTCGACCTCCTGGTGCTGCCGCCGGAGTCGGCTGAGGACGATGCCACGGCGCTGGCGAGGGGCAGGAATCCTCCGGACCTCGCTACAGAGGAGGTAGGGTCCAGACCCGCTGCCGCCGCGTGATGCCCGCTCTATAACCGCCCTTTATCCGCCTTACCGGATGATGCCGGGCTTAACACCACAGCCTCTCTGGGTGCACGCACCCCCGGCACCCCCCAGGGTAGAGCTAAGGCAATTAGCCCTGGGAAATGGGACCATTAGTCAGCCAGGCCATGCTGCTGGCACTGGGAATGTGTCCTTGTGGCAGCCTGGCTGCTTGTACCTTGTCCTGCTGTTGCCGCTTTGGACCTGGGATCCAGTGTAGTGCATGGTTCTGGATGGGGAAGTATCCAATCCAGTACTGTGGGTACAAGGTGAGGGGGTGCAGCCCTGGGAGCCTGGGGGTGATGGAGGGATTGCACCCATCACTGGATGAAGCCTGGCTGGCTCTGGCTGTCTCTTGGCACAGCCAGCTTGTCCATGCCAGAGCTGCCACCATCCCTCTCTCCCTGCAGTACAAGATGGCCCTGCGGAGGAGAAACAAGCATTTCAGGAGCATTCGGCCCACACCAACTGTGAGAAGTAAGGTCACTGCTGAACTGTCCCTTTTCTGTGGCTCAGTGGGTGCCATGCTGCCTCCACGGGGCATGGCAGGGGTGGGGGGCCCCCAGTCAGAGCCCCCATAGTGATGGGCTGAAGGTATCAGGATCTGGACCCTTCAGAGAGCCTCTCCCAGTGCTGTGGTGGGGGTCTGTGGGGAAAGCTCACCTTGACCTTGCTCTTGTGCTGGTTTTGGGCTTCAGCTGGCTCAGTGCCCTTGGGCAGTGGAGTAAATGCCTTGAACTCCTTCCCCACATAGCCAGCTGGGGTAGGAGGTTTCTCTGTGACTATGGGTGCCGTGGTATCTCCCACTGCCATCTCACGGTCCACCCTGAGCATAGACATCACCCACTCACCCAGCAGCCTTGGGGACAAGACATTGCCCAAGCAATGCTGCTGGTGTTGCTCCCAGAGCCCTGCATGTCTTGGGGGGAGTGAATCTCAGGGGAGGCACAGACGATGAGCAGCTGATGGGTGACTCTGCTTTAGCCAAAGCAGAGTTCATGCAGACTCCAGCACTCAGCACCTCTGTGTCCCCAGGGGATCCCTGAGACCCGCAGCCCCCTGCAGCCCATCCAGAGGGTATGGGGGGGGGGGGGGGGCGGGGTGGTGAGAAGCTGCTTGCAGAGCAAAACTGGTGTGTTTTTGAGCGCTGCTAGCCGGGCAGAGTTCGTGCCGTACCACTGCTGCCTGCTGCAGATCTCAGGGCTGGCTGCGGGGCACAGCTCGGCCCCTGCCTGAGCATCCCCCCACAATCCCCCCACAGCATCATCCCTTCCATGCAAACCTCCAGCGGCGGCAGGATCCATCCCGGGCTGCGCCGCAAAGCCACGCACGCTCCTGGCGGGCACGGCCGCGCTCCCCTCCCCGCGGCGCAGCCAGTGCCCCGCTGACCCTCCACGCGTGGGCGAAGGTGACGGCGTCGGTGATGATGATGGCGATGATGATGATGGGGAGGCCTGGCGAGGGCGGGTGTCAACAGGGACCCTCTCGCCTCTCGTAGGTGTCTCGGAGCTGGAGCCGGCAGCGGGTCGAGACGCCAGCGGGCTCCGAGCTCACCGGGCGCCGCCGTCACTCAGCCCCGCCGCGCCGCCGGCACGCCCTGCCTCCACAAAGGATGCTGAGCCTGCGAGCGGCTCGCTCCCCGCCACGCAGCCTGCCACCGCCACCGGATTCCTTATGGACCTGCCGACCGCCGGCGAGAAGCTGGAGCATTGCACCAAAGCCAGGCCCCGGCCCAACCGCCGGCACAAGCAGCCGCCCAGCAAGCCGAATGTAAGGGGGGGCACGGCTGGCAAGGGAGGTGGGGTGTATTCGGTGTGGTTTTCCCATTTTTTTTCCCCGCTTGGGTGAGTTATTGCGGTCAGTATTTGTTGCAAGGCAGGAAAATGAGATGCGCAAAGACGCGGTGGGTTTATTATTCTGCATTTCAGCTGCTGCCGGAGCCTCCTCCTCGGAGGGGGGCAGCCTGAAAGGATGGGCAAGGGGGCTGTGGGGGGTGAGGGGAATCATCCATCCTCTTTCCTGCTCCTCACTGGGAGTTGCTGAGCGGTGGGAGCCAGGAGAGGAATGAAAAACCTGCAGAGTTTGGGTGCAGAGGGCCAGCGATGTGTTCGGCAATGGCTCCAGCTGCCTCCCTCCTGAGCTCCATTTGTTCCCCCTTATCCAAAATCCATCATCCCTGAAGCACTGGTGGCCAGTCACCACGGCTCCCGGTGATGCTGGTGGGGCTCTGCCAGCCGTGATGAGGTGGGTTGTGCTCCCCCCATCCAACAGGAGACTGGGTGGGGATCCTGCCTTTGCACCCCCCTTCCCAAAGGAAAAGTAACTTTTGGGTGCAGTCGGTGGTGACTCCAGCTCCATCACTGTCCCTCGTCTGGCATCACCTCATCCCCATGCCACCGTGATGCAGCTGGATCCTTTCACTTGCTGGAAAGCCCTGGCTTGCAGGGCTGTGGTGATGCTTGCCCTTGGATCATGGTGGGATCAGGGCTGGCACGGGCCGGAGGGGAGGCAGGAGCTGTGTCCCACGGGCAGGGTGGGTGCTGGAGGTTGGCAGGGCCAGGGGGCCGTCACCCTGCAGTGGGACTGGCACGCCTGGCAGCCAGGGTGGGCCAAAGCTTGAGCAAGGACGAGCTTTGATGGATATGATGTGACAGGGAGAGCAGATCTCAGATGGCTGGAACGGCTCCTGAGCGGCATCAATCCAGCCGTAATGAAAAGTCATTATGGATTGAAATGCCACCGATGGGGAAGCGCCTCCCTCTCATCAATAGGAAGCCACTGATGCAGTGCCACATGCCAGGGAGAGGAAGGTGCCATGGAGGAAGGCTTGGCCATAGCATGGACCACTTTGTTATGGGGATGGGGCAGGTGGCTCTCATGCAGGCTGTGGTGGCACTCCAAGGTTGGACTTGAAACATCTGAAGGATGCAGATATAGGTCCTTGCAAGTCACCTGCTCCATCACCCACCAGCAGCACAGGGGTCCCTTTCTTGGAGCTCAGATGGAGGAAACATCCCTGCCAAAGGCTTCTCCCACAGAACGAGTGCCATACCTCAGCCACCGTGCTGGGTAAGGGGTTGGAAGGAGCCTGGAACTGCCTGGAGTTCCCAGTGCTCAAGGGAGGGAGCAGGATTAGAGCTTGGATGCAGCTGATAACACCATGGTTTGGCTTTAATGCTGGGTAGATGGAGCAGGACCCATCCTGCAGGAGTACTCACTTGATGATGCCCGGTGTGGGTGACACACCTTCATGCCTGGGGGCACCTTTGCCCTGTGCTGAGCTGACAGTGACTGTCACTCACAGGTGCAGCCCGTGGCCTGTGAGAACAGTGAGGACAGGAGCATCACCCGCGTGGACGAGGGGCTGGAGGACTTCTTTGCCAAGAGGCTCATCACAGAAACACTGCCGTAAGCCTGGGGGGTGCTCAGGGCCCCTCACCTGCCCAGCACACATCCATCTCTAGTTTCAGCAGCCTCCCTGCAAACGCTGCTGGTCCAGTGCAAAAGGGATGCTGGGGAAAGCAGCACACCCAGGGATATCTCCAGGGGGAAGAGGAATGGGATGGTAGCCATGGTGTGCCAGATGTGGCCATGGAGTCTGTTCCACATTGGGGAGCCAATGAGGCAGCATCCATGGGAGCCATGCTGGAAATCGCTGGGAATGGGTGCCCTTGCCAGGACACTGCCATCTCAGGTGGAGTGTCCAGAGCCTGTATCCATCCCTTCAGGGTGGGCAGGGAATAAAAACTGATCCCTTACCTCCTGGCAGCCTGAAGCTCACCTTTTCCAATGCTTCATCTTTCCCCAGCCCCACAACTCCGGAGACCTGCCCAGGATCAGCCCCTCTGGCTCCCTCTGGTTCCCGCACCCTCAAGAAGAAAATTGGGAATTTTTTTGCCTTCAAGAAACCCAAATCCAGCCGGGGCTCGAGGTGTGAGAAGGAGCCCGAGGGTGGTCCCACAGCCCCTAGGAGCAGGCGCTCGATGCTCAGTGACATTTTACGAGCCCCCAGCAAGGCGGGCGAGTCAGGGAAGCCCTTGAGTAAATCAGAGGAGGGGGGGCTCTCTGCTGAGCCCCACGCAGAGCCTGAGCACTGCCAGACCCCTGACTCTGCCCGGAGGATCCGGCCCAAGTACTCTCGGGAAGGCAAATCCCAGTCACTCATCTTGCTGTCCGGGGAGGACGAGGATGCACTGGGGGTCAGGCATGACAAGGTAAGCGCTATCACAGTCACCAAGTCATCACCACTGTTCAGCTCACATGGTGAATGCTGCTCCCATCCATGGATTCCAGTGGGTTTACCAGGGGATGCGGGGACACTGGAGTGACGGTTGGGGATAGCCCCACTGGATCGTGTCCATGTCACCATCTCCTGGCAGCATACCTGGTGTTGGGAATGTGGGTGCCCCACAGGCAGGAGTGTGGGTGCCATAGGTGCTGTGGTGGGTCCATGTTCCTGGCAGGGTTGTGTCTCTCCTGCAGAAGAGGCACCTGGAGAAGAGTGAGGGGGAGTTGTCCAGCTCCTTCGAGCAGCGTGTGCAGGTCATGCTCCATCGCATCGGTGTCACCAAGGGCCCAGCTGCTGAGAGCAAGAAGCTGCAGGTGGGGACTAGTTCCATTTTTGGGATGGACCCTGCCCCTCCAGGGTAGAAGGAGATGGTGGTCCATAGAGTGGGGGACATCTCCCCACGGCGGCTGGCAGCACCCAGCTCAGTGCTGCCACTGCCCGTAGCCTCTGCCCTGTCACCTTACCCTCTGCAAGGGGTGAATTCCTATACACTGCATGATGTCTGTTAGTCTGTCCCTCCTTTCCTGGCATGCACCCATCCCCTACAGCCACATCAGAGCCTGGCAGCAGCATTCTGCCTTCTGCACCCATTGTCTCTGTGGGCACTGCCTCCCTGACACCTCCCTTACCAGTTTTTTCCCCCTTGCAGAGCAAAGACAGCGAGATCAAGAAAGCCGGCTCAGATGGTGAGGGCCTGCACCCTCCCCACCCTAAACACCACCCAGCTGGGCACCCATGGGTGGCCAGGGGCAGGCCCCCTTGGACTCCCAGCTGTGGGTCCCACTACATCATCCCCTTGTTGGGTGCTGGTGGCACTGGGCAGACCCCAGCTCACTGATGCTGGCTGGTGGCTTTTGCTTTCAGGGGACATCGTGGACAGCTCTGCAGACTCCCCTCCATCCCTGAAGGCCCGCACACACTCTGTGTCCACAGGTGGGTCAGCAGTGCATGCTGGGGGGGTCACACCAGCCCCTGGGGCAGAGGGCTTTATCCCCTCTCCTAGCACCAAGCATGGGGACTGTAGCCAACAGGGACTGGTGGGCACAGGCACGTGGGCAGAATTCCACCCTCAAGAGGGTGCCCTACACCCATGGCTGCCCATCCCTAATGATGGCACGTGGACACCCAGCCCATTACCCAGTCCCTGTGTTGGCTGCAGGCTGGTTCCCAGCACCAAGAACCATCCCTGGGGCTGTCACTTCTGGACGCCCACAGCTCCATCCTGCCTGCCCCACAGACGCACCCTTCCGCAGCCCAGCGGCCAGGACGGAGCCCAGCGCCGAGCCCCGGCCAGCCTGGAAAGCCCTGGGAAGGCAGCTGCCCACTGAGCCACCGGCCAGCAGCTCCGACCAGCCCCGGCGCTCCTTCACCATAGCAGAGCCCAGCGCGCTGCCGGAGCCCGGGGGCCGGGAGGGCTGGAGCAGCAGCCTGCCACGGCTGGGCAGGAACGTGCCGGTGGCGCTGCCACGGAGGGTCAGCCATGGTGGGGAGGTGGGTGCTGGCACCCTGCCCACACCACCCAATACTGAAGGTAGGGATGCACGAGGTGCCCCATGGGTGCCTTGTTCTGCTGCTGGCCTGTTCTTGGAGCCCTTGGGAATGGAGGGCAGCAGGGAACCAAGCACATGGTGGGTGCTGGGTGCTGATGGGGCCTGCCAAGTGGGGTGCTGTGGACTGTCCTCCAGTGGCATCTCCCCATTGCTTACACAGACAACCGGTTGATGGCACGGCTGGCAGCGCCACGGGGGACCAGCCGCCGAGCACTGTCCGTCCATGAGGAGCAGCTCAGGGAGCCCGAGTGCCCGGCAGAGCTGGGAAGTAAGTTGGGTCTGAAGTGGGACCCCAAGCCCTCCTTGCACCTAACAGCAAAGGAGGTGGGTGGTGGTGTTCCACGTGCGTGCTGCTGCTGCCTCTCCCAGCTGGTGGGTGATAGACAATGGCACTGCCACACTTGGAAGTTCCCAAGGGGAATTTGGCATTGGGATCAGTTCAGCAGGATCCAGGCCACTGTGCCCCACCCTAACATGGGGCTGGGTTGTGTTTCCCCCAGTGGGCACTGTTCCCCTGCGCCTGCGGCGTTCGCCTGTGCTCAGGCACAGGACCAAGCACGAGTCCCTCTCAGAGATGGAGGGTGAGCCTGGACCAACCTCGGATGAAGGTGAGATGTTCCCCTCCCTGCTAAAGCAGGTGTTGGGGTACCAAGGGTCCCCCCATGCTTACACCAGCACCTGTGACTTCTGTAGGTGCCACGCTGCAGGACTGGCCCCGTGCCGGGCTGGAGGAGCCACAGGCTGGCACAGGCACTGAGAGTGAGCAGCCACAGGCCCTGGCACAAACTGTTGGGAATGCACAAGACTCAGCTGCCATAGACCAAAGATGCCCAGTGCCAGGCCGGGAGGAGCCAGCCCTGGGACAGTGAAGCCCCTGCATGTCACCACGCTGTTCCCAATAAAACCCTGCAAGCAAGTGCACCGTGCCGGGGTGCAGAGAGGACAGAGGGGCCACCAGGCTGGCGTGGATGTGCCAATGATGGCATCGCCCAATTTTCGCCATGGGGACAGCCGGGCCACCAGCATAGCCCAGGATGCCCAGAGACTGTCAGAGCCTGCAGGATGCATCCAGTGGTGTTGCAGTCCCCAGTGCCCTCTGTTGCTGTGGGCTGCAGCGCGGGAGCCGGTGACTTTAGGCAGCCAGCTAATTGTAGGAAGCGTTCCCAAGGCACTTTCACCACTCCAGCTCCTGACCCCATGGGGTGGGTACCGCTCTCTCCAGCCCCCGCCAGACACAGGTTTCCATCAGCGGGACCACGACCTTCAGCACGCAGCTCCATCCCCGCAGCTCCCTGACGGCACCAGCGTGATCCTGACACCCCAGTGGCTTTCTCCTGTGTTGCCCTCTGCTCCGGACCAAATGCATTCCTTACACCGATGTTTACGACAAAGCAAGATGCTTGTTTTGTTTTTTTTTCTTTTTCTTTTTTTTTTTTTTTATTACAAGAGCTGTGTATTTAAAAAATATACAATTTTTAATTTCTACAGCATAAACCCTGCAGGATATTTTTTGTAATAAACAGTGCAGAACCCTACCTAAACTTATTCAATAAATCATCGAGGCTCCTGGGGGACCTTCTGAGCAGGATCAGGTCGTGGGGCCTCTGCCATCACTGCTATGGTGGCATTGGGTTACCTCTTGTCCCCACTTGCTGGGACAAGGCATTTGGAAAGATGAAGAGGTAGGAGAAGGATGATGGCTCACATACAGGCATTTCTGAATGAATGCTTTTCTCCCCTCCTGGCACTGAGGATATTGGCTTTCAACAGCTCTTGTGCCAGCACCACTGGAACCAGGGTCGCTGCAGTCAGGCCAGCCTACTCAGCAGTGCTCTGGGGCACAGAGCTTCTGGTGTCCCCACATCCCTCCCCCAACCACTCTTCCCAGTGTTTTGACAGACCCATTGAAGAAACAAAGGAATGAAAGATGGGCTGGGCTCAGGAATCCACCTCCTCAGTCAGTATCCAGCATGCCCACTTCAGCATTGCCTTTGAGATCCTGCAAAACCAGACAGGTGGAGCCAGGGTGAGAAGAAACCCAGCTGTGGACACACACTAGGGCAGCTGGTGACAAGGGGTAAGGCAGAGGCTGGGGACTCGCTATAGGGATGTGAGTCCCACTGCAGGAACAAGGGACAGCCACAAGTCCATGGCTGATATGGCACTAACCTGATAGATTGTACCTGCTGGCAGAGTTCAGGGCTCGGTGCCTCATATTGGTACTGGGGTGGTCTCTCCACGAACTATAAAAGCAAAGAGGAGAGTGAGATGGGTGAGCCACAGCACCCAGAGTGCTGCCCCATGCAGGCTGAGAGCCCAATAACCCCAGGAAAACAGCTAGGATTGAGGTGTCTCTCCCTCTATTCTTCTGATTTTCTTTTATCCACATAGCTTGGAAGATGCTCCAGCAATTGTTTGCTCCCACCCAATTGTTTAGCTCAGGCTAAACCACATCTTCATCATCCGGGGAGGGATTTAAAGGCCTATGGATGTGGCAGTTGGGGCTATGGTTCAGTGGTGGGCTTGGCAGTGCTGGGGAATGGTTGAACATTCATCTCATGAGCTCTTTTCCAGCCTAAGTGATTGCATGATCCCTTCATGATTCCCTCAGTGCTCCCAGATCCTCCACCATCTACATTGACACATGCATTGCACCCCCACCAGCCTGGTGAGGAAAGATCCTGGGGATAGACACCATTGGTGTGAGCACAGAGAGCCTCCCCAGGCACCCCCAGCCCTCAGGGGACCTCACCAGCTGCTTCATATTTACCGGCTCTGGAGCTCTGCACTGCTCCGGCCTGGAGCTGGGCCCAGCTCTTGTGGGGGATGCTTGCTCTTCCTCCTCCTCTTCCTCCTCCTCCTCCAGCGCCCTTCTACGCCGCAGCCTTGTCTCCCTTCTGCTCTTTGCACCCCGTGGGCTCATGCGCTCCAATCTCTTGCCCGTGCCTTTCCCCCTGCCCTTTGAGGTGCCTGGGGGATGCTGCTGCCCACTGGAGTCCTGCTCATGTTCCTCCACCAGCTTCCTCTTGTCACCCAGAGCCTTTCCATCCTTTGTCCTAGCATGAGCCAGTCCAGGCTTCAACGCATCTGGAGAGGAAGCTGTGGCACTGGAGCAGGCCTGCTCCCTGCGAGGAATCCTGCCAGGCGAGGATTGCACGCTGCCGCTGGGCAAGACTGGAAAAACTGGAGATAGAGCGGGCAGGGTGGCCTGAGAGCCCCTGGATCCCTGCGGGCCTTGATTAGTGCACAGACTATCCCAGGCTGCCTCTGCAGCTGATGCTGCCTCACTGGTGCTGATCTCCACCAGACTGGGATTGTTGTAGGAGAGGAGGAGGGAGGGAGAGGAGGTCTGTAGTGGCCCTCCCTGGGGCAAGCCCTCAGGAGAGCCCTGGCTACACGCTTCCAACAGGTCAGTGGTGTTGCTGTCAGCAGCCACATCCTTCTGGGTCTTCAGGGGAGAGTCAGGCTGAAAGGTCTTCTCTAGTAAGAGGAAAAGCATCGTCAGTTTGAGCAGAGCGCTGGTGATAGAACCTCTCCTGGCACACAAGAAGAGTGTCAGGGCTGGAATGATGCAGGTCCAGGGCTATGGGAACACCACAGCAGTGCTTTATGGCCAGGGGAAATCAAGCCAGCAGCCAAGCTGAACTACACCCACTGAGAAGAGAGGAGCTGTCTACTGCCAGGAAGGCAGGCTGGATGCCCTGGGACATGGGGACTCACCATCTGAAGAGCTTGGGGTCAAAGACAACGAGGGCATCCTGTTCCAGGGGTTGTCCAGGGATCCCTCCAAGCTATCTGACAATGTTGGTGATGCAGCACCTGCAATGAAGAAGCTGGAAGGTTGATTTTGGCAAAGAAAGCAGCTGCCCATCCCCTGTGGGTCCCTGTGCACAATGTCTCAAAGGGAGACAGCCCTTGAGGGGAGCTCTGCAGCCCTTTCCAGCCCAAAATGTGGTGTATTCCACACAGCAGGCAGTGGAGAGGCAGACACTGCCCAAAGAGCAGGCAGGTATGAAGAAGGCCTTCTCCTACACCCTGCACTATCCAGGACAGTTCCTCCCTTCAGCTCCTCCTCTACATGGACCTTCTGCAGGTAATTCTGCAGCAAAGCTTGGTGACACCAAGCTTAGTAAGGTGACACAAACCCTTCCTGGTGCTGAGCCAGAGTTAGTGAGGAGGAGGGCAGGGCCTCATGCTCGGTGATGGCATCAAAATGATTTCCTGTGCTCCCAGCACAATCAACCAAAGCTGCAGCTTCAAGAAGCTGGAGGATTAGGACCACTCCCTGCCTGTTCAAGGTCTCCCAAAGACCTGGCCACACCAGTACCTCCTCCACTCAATCCAAGGAGATGGGCTGAATCAACTGTAGAGGAAACTAAAGGCTGGATGGGATCTGGAGCGTTCATAGGAGGCCATGAGGACGATCCAAGGGCTGGAGCACCTCTGCTATGGAGACAGGCTGAGAGAGTTGGGGTTATTAAACTTGGAGAATAGAAAGCTCCAAGAAGACCTAAGTGAACCTCCCTAAAGAGGCTCCAAGAGGGCTGAAGAAGGACTTTAGACAAGGCCATGAAGTGCCAAGACAAAGGGGAATGGCTTCACACTGACAGACGGCAGGGTTAGATTAGATATTTGTAAGAAATTCTTCCCTATGAGGATGGAGAGGCCCTGGCACAAATAGCCCAGTGAAGCTGTGGCTGCCCCAGCCCTGGAAGTGTTCAAGGCTAAGTTGGACATTGGAGCAACCTGGTCTAGTGGAATGTGCTCCTGCTTATGGCAGGGATTTGGGCTAGATAGTCTTTAAGGATCCTCCCAATTCAAATCATTCTAGAATCTGGAGATCCTGCTACTCACAGCTGGTTTGGGATACAACGCTGGGGTCTCCTGGCACTGTCCTGTCATCACTACTCTTTCCAGGAGCTGCTTGGCTTGTATCTGCAATGAAAGGGGCACTGTTGGCCATATCCTCAGCATGAGCCATACCCAGAGCGAAGGAACTCTTCTCCCCACCCTAGGGAGCCTCTCATTTCACATGCCTCAGTGCTGCACTGCCTACCTGTGTACCCTGCAGATGTTGCCTCTGAAGAATCACAAACAACTGCCCCCTCCTCAGGAGGGATCACCAGGGCGCTGACTGGGACCATGAAAACATCCTCACCTTGCTGAAATGAGACACATGACAGGGTTTTTGCTGGGCAGTCTCTCTCCAGATGCAGGAACCCAGCTGTAGCTGCCAACCCAACACCATCTCCCTCCCCAGCAAACTTCCAGCTCTGCCCACCGTCCTTCCCCTTCCTTCTCCCACCCACCAGAGCACCCCAAGCTGTCACAGCCCTGTCTCAGATGGTCCCAGCAGACAGACTGACCTCCTTCTTGCGCTCTGCCTCCCACTGGGTGATGGGAACCTCGTCCTCCACTGTCACTGGCTTCTCCTTCGATTTCTGTAAATCCAAGCATTCCTCGGCATTTTCCTTCAAAATTTCCAGCTGGTTCTGTCCTATGGCATCAATCAGCTGAGAGACAGAGGGCTCTGGAGCAAGAACACACAGACTGATCAGTGGAGGAGACAGCTGAACTCAGGAAAGCTTTATCTGCAAACACTTTTACCCTGCTGCATTGGTGACTGTCACGACACTGAAACCTGTGGGAACACCCAAAATTCTGCATTTTCTTTGCTTCTAGAAACTATCTTTCCTTTCTTCACACATCCTGGACCAGCAGCATGAGCACAAGCATCCAGTGTCCCACTCTGCTTTAGCTGTCAGCATTATCTCTTCCTACTTTGGGCTTAGAAACATAAGCTTGTGAGATCTGACCAGGTTTGTGCTACCTCTGCCTAACATGGACTAAGCTGAGGAAACCCAGGCCCCCCCCAGGCAGACAGAGTATTCCATATCCCCCAGAAACCTTTACCTGAGTTGGGAGCGTTCCTCAGAGCAAGATTCCTCCTGTAATGACCAAGGAGAAGACAAAGCCAGGTTAGAGCTGGGACATACACTGCTTTTGGTGACAGATCAAGCACCCTGGATTGGAAGAAGCAGCTCGTGAAAGTAGTGGATCCCCCACTGGGTGCTGATCTGGCCACTGGTCACATGCTCAGTATGCCAGGAATAGCCATCAGGGAGCCTCACCCCTGCAGATGGACTGATGGAAGGCCCTGAGGATCTCCAGTATTGGATCTCCAAGGATGAAGAAAGAGCTGTGCACGGCTCACCCACGCAGCTGTGCTGCCCACCATTGGCAGGAACAAGCTCCTCACAGGTGTTTCCTCCTAGCTCAGAGGAAGAGGTTGGCCATGTGCCACCACAACTTCATTTTTCATCATCTACTCAACTCTGTCACATTCCAGGGCAAGGAGTCACACAGGTTAATCAGAAGCTGCCATAATCTGTGCCAGCCCTTGCCAGCCTGCTCTAACCCCAGTCTGAGGTTGCACACTCTCAGGATGCATGGATACATCCCTCAGCCTCATACTTACAGCCAGAGCTCCTTTATCTTCTTCACCACAGAGGGGTCTTGGTTCCTGCAGCAAGAGAGAAGCCAGTTACTGATTCCCTCCAAATCCCCTTCTCCCTTGCCTTGGAGACAATCCCTCTTTCAAAAGGGATTTCCACAAGCAGGTCACATCAGGGCTCCCAGGGTCAGTGCTGCTGTGGGGAAGAAGCCCCCCTGAGCACAGCCCCCACCCACCCATCCCATGGGCCATACCCATCAGATGATTCCATCCTCTGCCTCTGCATGGGCAGCACGATGAACTGCTGGGCCGTGAGGTAAAACTCGCAGTCCTCCTGTTGGGAGGACAGAGCCTGTAAGGCACCTCCGAGCCCCACCTCTGCCCCTGCCTCCCCTAGGACCAGCCAGCACTCTCACACCCACCCCAGCTCTGTCACCAACCCTCTAGCCTAAGAAAATGTCCCCTCAAAAAGTACAACCCCCCTTCAAAGGGGAGTTTGTACCTTCCCGTGTCAGCTGATGGCTCTGCAAGAGCCACACACCAGGGTGGGCCAGCCCAGGGGAGTCCCTGCAAGGGGACAGTGGGCTGCTCTGCCACCAGCCCTTCAAGGCCTTCTGCAGCTGCCCAACAGGCAGAGGTGACAGCCAGGTGACCCTGGGAAAGATGCACCCCATCCCCAGTGAGGGCTCATCCCTGCCCAGGTCAGCTGCCACAGACCCCACAGGAGCTGCAGATGAAAATGAAAGGCCACCCATCACCTGCCTTCAGCTCGTGGGAGCAGCTGGAAGCAGGCAAGAGTGCAGGAAGCACAGCAAGGTAAAGGAACAGGCTGCTTCCACTCCTCAGAGCACTTACCAGCCTGGCCTCGTCCTGAAAACACACCGTGTACTTCTGCAGGACGATAATTCTGCAATTAAGGCTGGAAAGCCTGAGCTGCAGGTGGGCGCTGGAAAAGGAGCACAGCAGGAATGCCTTGAAGAATGGAGCTGGATCCCCCCCAAAACACAGTGGGGCTCCCACAAGAGCTCTGCCAACCACACTGGGGCATTCTGGAACATGGCTCAGCATGAGCAGCAGGCACAAAGAGCTCCTTATTCCTTAGTAATTCCTGCCTAAAGTACATTGTTCCTGCTGCTTATCCTTGGCTCTGCTACCAGCACCCCAACAGTTTAAGGGTGTCCAAATGGGGAAATGGAGGAAAGCACTGAAGGAGCAGCCCAGGCTACCATGGCTAATGCTCTGGCTCCTTCCACAAAACCTAAGGGCTCTACAGTCCCTTCTAATGACATCACAGCTTCTGCCATGGATCCCTGCCCATCCCAACCAGCAGACACCAGAGCAAGGGCATTCCAGCTTTCTTCCCTTAGCAGTTCTTTCACACCAGCTTCCCATCCTGGGGTTGCTTTAGCTTAACACAAGCTGAAACAAGACCAGGCAGGAGCCCCAGCTCCTCACAGCAGCTGTGGAGAACTGCTGTCCCAGCCATGCCAAGTCACAGTGGAACCCACTTTTCCTCTGCCTGCAGAGCCTCAGGTGTAATGACCACACGGATGTAGCAGGCTCCATCAGAGACCTGCACCACAGCATCTTGGAGGACCCCAGGCTGGCCAGGAGCAGTTGAGTCACTCAAGACCTGTCAAGAGATTGGAGAAAGGAGAAAAGAACTCTTATTCGTAGACATGGAACAGTTTCACAGGAAGGCAGTCATGACACCAAGCTTTTCCTCCACAAAAAATATTAAAATCAGAAATACTGAGGAGGAAGAGCTGCACATCCACAGCCACCAAACTGAGAACCACTGCACATTTTCCAGAAATTAGATTTCAAAGACAGTTGAACCACTTTGGGACAGTCCCTCTGAGTACCTACCCGCACCACTTGCCCAGCCAGGAAATTTTCATGCACATCCAGTTGCTCGTAATTCACCAAGAGGTCAGCAATCCATGGCTCCAGGACATAGAGTTTGGGAGAAGCCACATTCTTGTCCACACACACAAGACTACATGAGAAGAGACAAGACAACCATAAGCAGTGCTCCATCACCCCGGGAAGGGTTTTGCACCCTAAGCACAGCCACAAACCCAGGAGATTGCTCAAATCCACCCAAATGCACCCACTTCTCTGCAAGGACCCATCCTAAGGGCATTGTTCTGAGGAAGCCACGCTGCTTGGGGCACACAGGTCCTGCTGCATCCTGCTCGGACAGTGGAGGGGGACACTCGAAGCTCTGGAATGTGTTCAGCCTTCTGCAAATCTCCCACACAGGACAGGACATTTATTTCTACCTCTTTCCATGTTGTTCATTATCACCCAGTAACTATTTCCCTGGGACCAAGTCTTAACTCTAGCTGCCTGAACTGTGAAAGGGAGAATCGGGGACAGGCAGGGGCTGGGGACAGGCAGGGGCCGGGACAGACGCGATTAGGGACAGGAAAGGGTTGGGCACAGGCAGGGGTAAAAGGCAAGCAGGGGCTGGGGACGGGCAAGGTTGGGGACAGGCAGGGGCTGGGGCAGACGCGGTTGGGGACAGGTAAGGGTTGGGCCAGGCGGGGTTGGGACCAGGCGGGGGCTGAGGGCAGGCAGGGCTAATCCCCCTCCCGGGCCCCCTCACCGCTCCCCCGCCGCCAGCCCCGGGCTCGCCCCGCCCGGCGGAGCCGCGGCCGCCGCCATGGCCGCGGGGCCCGGAACAGGAAGCGGGGCTCGGAGCGTCACTTCCGGGGCTGGCGGAGGGCGGGAGGGGGCCCCGGTCGGGCCCGGAACCGCCGGCGCGAGGGTCGGGCCCAGTTTCCGACCCTCCCCATCCCAGGCCTCCATCCCACCCCAATCCCCGTCCCAATCCTTGTGCCCCGCCCTATCCCTGTGCCCAATCCCGGTGCTTTTACTGGGCATACGCGTCGCCTTGTAGAAGAGAAGGATGTGGGGAGATCTTGGAGCCGTTTGTAGTACACGAAGAGGTTACAGGAGAGCTGGAGAGGGACTTTGGACAACGCCATGGACTGATAGAATAGGGGGGAATGGCTTCAAACTGAACAAAAAGGCAGGTTTAGATTAGATGTGAGGAGGAAATTCTTCCCTGATAGTGGGGTTGGGTCACTGGCACAGGTTGCCCAGAGCAGCTGAGGCTGCCCCACCCCTGGAAATGTTCAAAGCCAGGTTTGAATGGGGCTCTGAGCCTAAGGGGAGGTGACCCTGCCTATGGCAGGGTGTTGGAACAATAGGTCCCTTCCAACCCCAGTCATTCCAGGATTCTCCACGTTTTGGCCAACTCTCTAGTACAGTTTGCCATTCAGTAGTTCACACATGATGCCAAACCATCCATGGAACTCTACCTTGTTTTTGCATTTTTTCCTTTAGTTTTGCCTCCATCTCCAGGTAATCCCAGGGTGTCCCCAGATGATTGCCCACGGGAAGAAACATCCTGCCACAACAGCCTTGGCCATCCTTTGTCTCACCTTAAGGTATTAAATCCATTTGGTCGAATCTGTCGAGCAACCTGGGAAATGTTCTGGCTGAGGGGATGGCAAATTCCTCCCCTCACCCAGTTCAGTTGTGACTTGGGGCAGTCAGTGGCTTTTCATCCCTGTTCCAGAGACTGTGGTTCCATCAGTGGACTGATGCTGAGGGCAATGAAGTGGCACAACAGGATGGATATAATTGTCACTGTATTTGGTTTGCATGGCCAGGGTTTTTTGGAAGGGTGGGAAGGGCCTTCAGGAGTGGCTTCTGTGGGAAGCTGCCAGGAGCCTCCTCCATGTCCAGCAGAACCAGTGCAGACAGCTCCAGGATGGACGTGTTGCTGACCAAGGCTGAACGCTTCAGCCATGGTGGTAACACTTCTGTGATAACATATTTAAGAAGAAAACAAAAAGTTACTGTGCAGATGTATTTGCAGTCAGAGAAGAGTGGAGTGAGAATATGTGAGGGGAATATGTGAGCTCTGCAGACACCAAGGTCAGTGCAGAAGGAGGGGGAGGAGGTGCTCTTGCAGCCCATAGTGCAAACCATGGTGAGGCAGCTGTGCCCCTGAAGCCCATGGAGGGCATGGGAATGCAGAGATCCACCTGCAGCCCCTGGAGGAGCCCATGCTGGAGCAGGTGGATACCTGAGAAGAGGCTGTGAATCCATGGGAAATTTGTGCTGGAGCAGGCTCCTGGCAGGAACCTGCATACCTGTGGAGAGAGGAGCCCATGCTGGAAGTAGGTTTCCCAGTAGGACTTGTGACCCTGTGGAGGACTCAAGCTGGAGCAAGCTATGCCTGAAGGACTGCTCTCCATATGGAAGAGTGATCCGTGTTGCAGCAGTTTGTGGAGAACTGTTGCCCATGAAATGGACTCACGTTGGAGAACTGTCTTCCGTGGGAGGGACCCCATGCAGGGGAAGGTCTCCAACTCTTCTCCCTGAGTAGCAGCAGGGAACACATGTGATGAACTGACCATAACCCCCATTCCTTGCCTCTCTGCACTGCTGAGCAGGAGGAGGTAGAGCTGGGAAGAAGGGAGTGGTGGAGGGAAGGTATTTTTAAGATTTATCTTACTTCTTATTATCTCACTCTGATTTTGTTAGTAAGAAATTCAGTTAATATCCCCAGTTTGAATCTGTTCTGCCTGGGATGGTATTTGGTGAGTGATCTCTCCTGGACCTTATCTCAACTCATGAACCTTTGTTATATTTTTTCTCTGCTCTGTCCAGTTGCAGAGGGAAGTGATAGAGTGGCTTTGGTAGATGCTGGGCATCCAGCCAGGGTCAATTCACCACACTCACAGAAGAGCAGGTGGCAGAGTTTGCTCTTACAGACAGAAGATGATTTATTTGGAAAGGTTGCATCTGGATGGAGGATCAGATCTCCTGAACATGACAGCTCATCATTGTGCAGTTGCAAAGGTCCTTGCAGCAGCACCTCCAGCTGGAGCAGGAGAGGTTCCACAAGCTTATGACCCCCTAGTCCTGCCCAATCACATCCTGTATAAGTGGTTTCTAATTATTTTAAGCTACCTACACAACATCTCTGAACTATCTTAAATGTGTACTGTTGCAAATGGTCTGTGCAGTTTGGGTGATGCTGCAGCAGGAACCAGCTGGGGAGGCCATGGGATCATAGAATCAGAGAATCATTTAGATTGAAAAAGACCCCTAAGAACACCAAGTTCAATCCACCCATCACCCATCGGATGCCTCGACCCTTCCTGCATGGTGGAGACACACGGAAATATGCAGGTCATGGTTCTGCATTGACTTTAGGTGCAACAGGAGCTCCTGGGGGATGATTCTATGATCCAGTGATCCTCAGGCCTGTCCTGAAGTTCCTGAATCCACCAGTCAGATGCTTCCTTGGGAGTTCAGTCCATCATTGGTTCAGTCTTTACTGCAGGAAAGAGCTGGGGAGTACCTGGACCACCCTGGGGCTGGATGTTCACCTGTAGTGTGTGTGCCTGGGCACAGCCCTGGCTCCCAGCCAGACCAGTCATACCAAGGGGCAAAACTGTATTTTATCATAGGATCACAGAGCCATAGTTTGGGCTGGAAGGGACATTAAAGACCATCTAGTTCCAACCCCTCTACACAAGTAGGGACACCTTACACTAGACCAAGTTGCTCAGAAACCCATGCAGCTTGTCCATGAACACTTCCACGGATGAGGCAGGGATTATCCTTCTATCACACTTAAATATTAAATATTAGAGCAGCCTCTGAGGAAAGGGATCACTCTGATCAGTCCTGGAGGGTTTCTAGGTTTCTCAGCCTGTTCTTGTGCCCAAGGAACACTTGTCTGCCCGGCTGCTCTATCCCCAAGCCCTCAAGGGACATTCGCCTGTCCTGACAGCTCCATCCCCAACCCTGGCTTTGGCATTACATAAACTAAGGCCAGAAAACTGCACTGTGCAGAGTCAGGGAGTCCAGCCTCGCCTGCCTGACCTTGGGCAAGGGGAGGGACAGGCCTGGGATCCCAAGAGGGAGGGAGGTGGTGGGAGACAGTGTCGCAGTGCAAGGACAGGGATAGTGCTGGCCCTGAAAGCCAAAAGGTTCAGGTTTGGTAGAGCAGGGAAGGTGCATAAAGCAGCACTCCAGACACCTAGCCCTGCCTGGGCAGGACACTTGGCTCCCTTTGTGTCATTCCACAGCCAGCAGGAAAAGTGGATCATGGGTATGGACCAGAGCCAAGAGATTGAGGTGCAGGCAGAGAATTTCCGAGAGCCACGAGCTGATGCAAGTCCTCATGGGAACATGCGAGATAACCAAGTAGCAAAAGGCACCGGCAGAGTCCAAGCGAGAGCAGTGCAGCCACAGCCAGAGCAGCATGGCAGGGCTCCATGTCCGCTCCCTTCTGGTGACTGGGGCCAACCGAGGCATCGGCCTGGGGCTCGTCCAACATTTCCTGAGGATGCCAAAGCCACCACAGTGGATCTTTGCAGGGTGTCGGGACCCCAAGGGACAGAGAGCGCAGGTGAGACTGGGAAGGGGGAGGCTGGATCAGGAGTGGTGCTTGCAAGGGGCTGGAGCTGCAGTCAGTCACCTGCAGCCCAGATCAGCTGGCTTGGGACACCACAGGACCAGTTGTGCATGGGATATGTGGAGGGGAGAATGGCACACGGCATGTATAGAAGGCACCCCATGTTTAGAAAAACCCTACATGATGTGGCAGCTGGAGCAGGTGCTGGACATGAAGTGGTGCAGGGACAGAGATGGAATGGCATGGGCTTTGCCTGGGAGAGGCTGAGCCTCTGCACAGCCCCTCCAGCCTCCCCATGCCTACACAGTGCCCTCTCTTTCAGGAGTTACAGAATTTGGCCTCCAAGCACCCCAACATCATCATCATCCCGCTCGGTAGGTGCCCCGAGCTGGGGATCCTTTGCCCCAGTTCCTTTGGCGAGTGCCCAGGCTGGGCACACCCTGGGAGCCCCGTGCTGGGAGGGAGCTGTGCCAACGGACTGGTGCCTGCAGGGCCATCGGGCACTGCCACCTCTGGGGGAACAGAGGGGACTCCACCATGGGGACACAGGCTCTGACCTCCCCTGTGTTGCCTCTGCAGAAATCGCCAATCCCTCCAGCATCAAGGCAGCTGCAGCCAAGGTTGGGGACCACCTGGGGGGCTCTGGGCTGAACCTCCTCATCAACAACGCTGGCATTCTGAAACTGAACACAATTGATACTGAGACACTGGAGGACATGAACGAGGTTTACACCACCAACACCATTGGGCCTCTCCTGATGGGCCAGGTGAGACCCTCACCCAAGTTGGGCTGTGCTGGGGGAGCATGAAGGGCAGGTGGGAGGGGGTCCTGCCTCCACTCTAGTGACCAATGGGCCCTCAGTTGATGAGAAGCTCACAGAGCCATGGGCTGGAGCTCAGGAACTGGAGCCTGGCAGGGAAGAGGAGGGAGGATGCCCCAGTGCTGGTGTCAGTGTTCCCCACTGTGGAAGGAGCTTCTCCCCTGCCCTATGCTGTGTCTCTGTGTGCTTCTGTCCCTCTGCCTCTGTGCAGGCGTTTCTGCCCTTGCTGAAGAAGGCTGCCCAGGGGAGCCCAAGCTCAGGGCTGAGCTGCAGCAAGGCTGCCATCGTCAACATATCCAGCATTGGCGGCTCCATTGCTTCTTCTTATGGTTGGGACATCATGCAAGTCACCTCATACCGCTGCAGCAAGGTACTATCACACCTTTGAATCCCCTGCAAAGGGGTGTGTCCCCTTGCAGCCCCCCTTCCCCACCCACCACCATCCCGTCCCTGTCTCCCCACAGGCTGCTCTGAACATGCTGAGCAAGTGCCAGTCCCTGGCGTACAAGGAGCACGGCATCCTCTGCATCGCTCTCCACCCCGGCTGGGTGCAAACTGACATGGGCAGCTCTGCCGGACACGTGGTAAGATTTCCATGGGGGCGAGTCCATCAGAGCTCCTGTGCTGATTTTCCATGGGTGGGAGTTGCTGTCCTGAGCCCCAGCCCATGGCTTCTCTGCCGGCCCAATCGCTGCTGGGGCAGCTCCCCCTGTCCTGGTAGTGGGTGCTAGGTGCTGGGTATCTCCATCTCCTCGGTTCTCGTCTCAGTCTTTCCCCCTGGGGTTTTCAGCTTTCCCTTTTGCCCGGGAGTGCCTCTTTCCCCTGGCTCTAGCCTCTCCAGGGCCCTCAGCCAGGCCTTGGGCATGGACTGCATCTCCCCCTCTGCCCCACAGCCCCCTGTGACAGTGGATGACAGCATGCAAGGGATGCTGAAGGTCCTCTCCTCCCTCTCTGAGAAGGAGACCGGCGCCTTCCTGGATTGGGAAGGGCAGGTCATACCCTGGTGAGACACCACTGCAGGATCCAGGCAGTGGGACCCTGTGCCACTGCTCCCACATTTCCCCCACATCCTCAATAAACTCCTGCTGAGAGCCTCCAGCTCTGTTGTGCATTGCCAGCTCATGGGATGGCCCCTTCCCAGATATCCCACCCGTCATCCCAGGATGCAGTAGTGCCCACAGCTGTCCTCGATCCACAGCTGTCACTGGCATCCCCATGAGTGTCCCATGGCACTGTGACTGCTCTCTGGAGACCGCCCCTGCAGGAGGCACTGGAGAAGCTGGAGCAGGGCCCTTCTCCTCAGAGGAGAGAGATCTTTGAGCCCCTGCACGACTGGCTTTCCCTTGCCCAGACTGAGCTGCCTGAGGGGCTGTGGGGCACAGGGACCGGATGCCCTCTCCCCTCAGCTGGGGGATGCCTGGTCACAGGTGGGACAGATGGACACACAGTGGTCGGGCAGAGCACAGGGATCCTGCACTGGGACCGGGAGGGGGTTTGAGACTGGGTCTGGAGACAGAGCAGAGAGGCATCAGCTGCCAGAGTTTACAGAGATGGGGGATACAGAGGGACCACAGGGAACACATGGCATGGGAAAGGAGAAAGAGGCTGTTTCCCAAGCTGATTCTCTCTCCCCGGCAGTGTGGGGAGGACTGAGGGTGAGCAGGGGTGACCATGCAGAGTGGTGAGCCATTGAGCAGAGGCTGCAGCATGGGCAAGAGACGTCATCCATTTGTCCATCACCATGGCAGGCTGTTCCCTTCCCAGTCGAGGAAGGCTCCAGAATTGTCCTGTGAGAGGCTGGCCAGCACAGTCAGGATGCCTCTCACACTGTGCTCCACTGTCAGCAGTGCCTGCAGAAAAGGACAATGGGCTGTAACAGAGAGCAGCTCTTGGGGAGGGAGCATGCCTGGGAGCAGCATCCATGGTGCTCATGGGGATACTTTTCCTTACTGCCACACCTGTTCTTCAGGCTGGGTTGGGGATACAGGGCTGGCTATCCCATGTACTCAGTATGTAGCAGCTTGCTACCTGCTCCCTGCCTTCTCTGCTCCAGAAGATGGTCCTGGCAGCCCACAGCATCACACAAGATCCCCCAACTGCCCCTGCTTTCCCCAAGATACAGGGATTCAGTGGGGGTCCTGCTGACCCTCCCTGCACAGCCCAGTACCTGCTCTGTGCCCATGTCAGTCTTCACCCAGCCAGGATGGATGGCCACACACAAGATCCCCTTGTCCTGGAGTTCTGCAGCCAAGCACCTCGTCACCATGTTCTGGGCAGCCTAGAAGAGGCACAGCCCTGCCAGTACAGCCAGGGGAATGGGTGGGCAGGAGAGGAGACATTCCCCATCCACAAAATGTCTGTGTAGGTGGGAAATGGGACTTGGTCCTGGGACAAAGCATCAGCATGACCTGCTGGAAAGGCTCAGTCCTGGCTGCTGCTGTCCTGGTCTCTGTGCTTCTGCCTGGCAGAACCAGGCAGGGAGTGGGTGGCTGGGGCAGGGGGTGATCCATGGGCTCCCTCCCCTCCTCGGGCACCGTGCCTGGGACAGCATCTCCAGCACCTCCCCTGGCACCTCACCTTGCTGGCCCGGTACGGGTACATGGGGGCCTCTGGCACCCTGAGGCACAGCCCAATGGAGCCCAGTTTGCTGGAGATGTTGATGACAGCGGCCCTGCTGCAGCTCAGACCCTCCTTCACTGCACCCTTCGCCGCCTGCTCCAGGAGTGGCAGAAATTCCTGATGCAAAGACACCAACACTCCATTAATATGCAACAGAACACCAATTTGGGGACCATCCTGAAGGGCTCTGTCACAGACTGTGGACAAGCAGTCGGACAGGCACTCCTGGCAGAAGTGCAGGGGATGGGAGATGCCCCAAGGAAGGGCCAGGCTCCAGCCTTTCCCTTCCCCAGGAAAGGAGTGAGCCAGCACAGTGAGCCTGGTGCAGGCAAGCGCTCCAGGCGGGGAAGAACTAAGCACAGGAGATGCTGGGCTGGGCTAAGATGCTCTGGGGAGGCAAGGGAGATCCACGGAGGTGACCTTATTCCCACTGGGGAACATCTTCCCAAGCAGGAGAAACCCGAAAGGTCCAGATATACCTTGACAACCTGGAGTGGCCCAACCGCGTTGGTGGCAAACACATCGAGCATCTCCTGCGAGTCCAGGGAGTGCAGTGTGGCATGGGAGCTGATGCCTGCATTGTTGATGAGCAGGTTCAAACCCTGGTCCTTCAGATGATACCCCACAGCCTGCATGGCCCCTTGGATGCTGGGCAAATTCACTGTGTCTGCCAGGGAAAAAGCAAAGTGAAGGATAGCTCTGATGGGTCACACAACACCCACTGAAAATTGTGCTGTGGCTGGAACCAGCACTTCTTAGCCAGAAAGGATGCAGCAGGTTTAGCAGATTAAGCACGTTGGAATGAGCAGCAGTTTGTCCTCACCTCTTGGTTTTGCAGTGTCAGCGGAATAAAACCTCAATTCAACTCATTTTGGGTCATGTGGGGGCTACTGGTAGGAAAAACTTGTCTGTATTTGCTTTTTGTATTTAAGGAATTTATGACCTTACAAGGGACGCTTGGTCCTTGCACACTGATACTCCCAGGTTTATTTCCACAAGGAGCCTTTTTTTGCTTCATGCTGTCACCCACAAGGTTTTGGAACTGACAGCTGGGCTGAGGTGACTACAAGTAATAAAAGATTTGGGATGTAGCCTGCAGTATTTGGTTGCAGGTTCTGGGTCTGAACTTCCCTATCCCTACTGACCAAGTTGTGGGGACAACCCCTCTCAAGCAACAAGGCACAACTGAAATTGGACTAATAGGGATAAGCATCCCCAGTGCCTTCCTCTTTGCTTAAATATTGGTATAGCTTTTGAAATTCTGCCATGTTTTAATTGCAGGATTTTTCTGACTTAGGCAATGAAAGTGGTGGTTTTTTAAGTTTGTGTCCAGCTGTCAGGGCTGCTTGTTAGGATTTACATCCTGTCTTGGATACTCACCAGCTGAAGTGGCTGTAGTTTGTTTAAAAGGGTCATCTAAATACCTTCAGAATGTGAAATGGGCTGGTTAGGCCAACATTAAACTTTACATATTGCCTTTTAATATCTCAAGTATACCACAGAGCCCTAAAAACCATGAATATTCACGTGTATGGGCAGGTTGAAGTGTGCCCTTGTTACCATGCACATTTCTGTGCCTGTTCTTTGCAGATGCCAATGTGATGAGCCTGCTGGGAGTGGGGGACTGCAGGGCTAGATTCCTTTTTTTTTTGCAACACTTTGGCCCCTGAGCTGTTTCTGTTCTCATGCTTAGAAAAGAGTGGCTTAACAAAGGTTTCCAAGGCTGAAGATTTCTTTCTTGGAATATTTTGTACACTGATGGGCAGCAAAAAAAATCCTTTTTCCTGGCATTTTTAACTAGCTTAATGTCTTTATGGTGGTAAGCAAGTATGTGAGTGGCATGGGACCTGTTGCTACCTTGCACTGTGCAGTGCAGACCTTTGTGGAGGTGTCCTGAAAACATTTGAGGGAAATACCATGGGATAAGCAGCTGTGTGGCTGCTGTGAGGGGAAGGAGCCTTGGAATTCAAGAGGATATTGCATGTCCAGTTGTAGGATAAATCACAGAGTCACTTCTTTGGAGTTACTTCTTTGGATAAAGATGGGATGAAGTCCAAGGTTCTGTCACTCTACCACATGTGAGGGATCTTTTGGTCACCTGGTGAATGATTAACTGCTCTGTTTGGATTAGCTGAGTCATTGCTCCAAGGCACGTAGGACCAAGACCTTTTTAGTCTTTAACCCCAAAATTTACTGAAATAACAAACTCTTGTCTTCCTGGAAGAAATAAGGGTGGGAAAGAGAGAGAATGAAGTGACAGATCTTACACATTTTGGAGTAATTTTTTAAACTTTTCTTTCAGAAAAGTCCATGCCTGTTACTGGTTTGAAGACAACCCTTCCTTATTATGGAGCAAGAGAACTTGAAGCAGCTTCTCTTTTTAAGAAATATCTTGTTGCTGTTAATATTTAAGAGCTTTTAAGCTTATTTTTACTTTATTGACAGTCTGGGGCTTGGGGTGTATGTATTTAGCAAAGATTGTTCATGTGGCGGCCAGTCCCTTGAGATGTCCCTTTTATGTTGGCCATGGTCTTCCCATCAGGTAATGCCAGTTGGGGCTCATAGCTCATTTATTTTTTATTCCAGAGAAGATGTTTTAATTTAATAATTTACTTAATAGCAAAAGAGAGATTTGTTGCCTCTTTGTAGTAAAGCCTGAATTTAAAAATGTCCTATTTTCTAAGAAATATTAAAAAAAATGAACTTCAAATGAAGTTACTTTAACTTTTCAGATGCTTTTAAAGAAATAAATAGGTAGGTAGGTAGGTACTGATATGGCATAACCTTGATTCAATTTTCTTATTATTGGCTCCAATGAAATGAAATACAAGTATTTAGAAGCTCTGGCTACTTCCTACCTCACTTATTACAACAATGGCAATCCTAGGCAGTTTCCCAAAACATTTCTTTTGGATTTGAATGTTCTTTTCATTCTTCATCAATAAAAGCAACCCCTATTCCCTCAGACACAGGGGAACACAGGAAATCTCTGCTCCTCGAGACATATCCTCAGCCTGGTGCTCCTTATCTCCTCACTCTTCACCCAAACACTGTCCTCCCCTGTCCAGCACCCTGGAAAATTCTTTCCTGTGAATACCCCAAGTTTGCCAACTCCAAAAGCCAGCCTGGCTGTTCTCCCTATGCTTTCTAGGTCCATTTGCTGCCCTGTGCTTCTCTGAAATGTCATGAAAAAGTCACTGAGTTTGGCCCACATCCATAGGAGGGAATGGCCAAGAGGACATTTCCCCAGTCCAGGCTTTGTACATCCCATGAGCCTCTGGGTCAAAGCACCAGCCTGGGATATCAGGCTGGGCAGATTTCCCACATGTCATTTTTAACTATTTTTTTCCTCCCTTTTTTACCTGAAAGAAATGCTGACCATGGCCACCTCCAAGCAGATCCCAAAACAACCCTCCTACTTAGGAACCATCCAGGCGGTTACTGTGCCCTGCCTTGCTTCGCTTTGTGAACCCAAATGTCCCAGCCTAAAACCTGGGCACTGTATTTAGCATCTTTGGGAACTGGCGTCATGCCTTTCTCATGAAATTTGCTCAGCTGAGGTGTCCAGACCCACCTCTGCCTCCTCTGAAGCCAGTTTGACTGCTCCAGCCAGAACACAGCTTAATTTGAGGGGAGAAACTTGCCCAGGTGTGCATGGATCCCTCCCCATGGATCCCTCCCCATGTGACAGGGCTAGAGCTTCCTGCAAAGGCTGCCCTGGTCCCACCTCTGAAGTCAGCAAAGAGCTGGAAGCAATGCTGGGTTTAAGGAGAAAGGTTGCTCCATACCTAGCTGGACCAGTTTGATGCTGGAGTGCTGGGCAGCTAATTCTTGCAGGGCCTGGAAATAAAGCGATGGAGCAAGGGAGGAGGTTAGAAGCCACCGGCTGCATGGTCAAGTGTCCCACCCCTGCTCCCAGGTCACTCAGCCAGGGTGGTTTTGTTTTCTTTGGGGAAAGAGCATAGGGCCATTCCCAGTGGATGGGGTAGGGCAGCAACCCCACAGCCAGCAGGAGAATGGTACTGCTGGGCTGGCTTAGGAACTGTCCCCATCCTGAGTGATCCCAGCACAGAAAAGGGGTTGGCTGGCCATTGGCACAGCCAGGAACGAGTGCTGAAGACGTCTGCCTCTCCAGCCTCATCCCACCCAGCCACATTGGACCCTGCCTCATCCAGGGAGCTGGGGGATTATGAGACCACCGGAGCACTTTTCCCCCTACTCTTGGGCTACCCAGCCAGGGCAGCAAGCCACCAGGGCTGTGGGAACTGCAGATCCCTGCTGCACACCTGGCTCAGCCCCATCCCATCCCCTGTGCCCGCACTGACCTTCCCTCTTGGACCCTTGGGGTCGCGGCAGGTGGCAAAGATGTGCTGGGGGGGCCGGGGGCTGGCGGCCAGCTGCCGCACAAGCTCCAGTCCGATGCCCCGGTTGGACCCTGTCACCAGGACGCTCCGAGCCAGCGCAGCCATGTCCCCAGCTCTGCGCTGGGCGGTGACACATGGCAGGGTTGCCGCCTGCTTGGCGTAAAAAGGAGCCCGGCACAGCCCAGGGTGTGGCTCTAGGCACCCATGGGACTGGGATAGTGCCAGCATCTGGCCCCTCACCTGCCCCAAATGGATCCAGCATCTCGGGAGGACCAAGGGCTCCTTGACATTTGGCACATGGAACTGTGTCACCTGCATTGCTCAGATTTCCACCGCTATGCTCCTCTAAAGCCCGAGCTCCTGGAGTCTCTGTAACAGCAGAAGGGTCCATCTCTTCCACAGGTTTGGAAGAGCACTACCAGGAAAAGGAGAATGGGTTCAAATCTGGGTGTGGCCAGCAATCTCCTAGTTTGGGGGGTGAGTTTGGAATGGTTGAATTCTGAGATGCTAATCCAAAGCCCAGGCTGGAAGGCACAGGGAGTGCTGTTTGTATACTGCAAATTCCACTCCTGCCAACACTTCCCCCCAGAGCATCCAGGAGCCAGCAGAGAAGGACTCCCACTCCCTGTAGCCTCGATCACCCACTGCTGGGGCTTCAAGTTCACAGTCATCACCTTCTTCCTTGCTGGAGGACAATGCTGGATGCTTATAAGCCCAAGAAGTGCCTGTAAAAGCAAGGCTTCTTCAACCCAAGCCAGCCTGGGGGCATGGATTTTTAGGATGCAGAAGTGTTAAAAGAAGCAAAGAGCTGCCATGTAAAAAGCCTTAGCTAAAACAGAAGAATTGCAGCAACATGAATATGAGGTGAGGGAGGAAAAAAGAAAGTTGTGGGGGTAGGTCCATCCCATCTGGATGTGCCTTGTCACATGTACCTGTTACTCAGTGTGGCAGTGGGGACAGAAGTCTCTATTCCCCGAGTAGCTGAGTGGTTCCACATTTTGCAATCACCAAAGAAACACTTGGGAGATTGTGAAGGGCCCTCACATTTGGAAGATGAGCTTTCAGGTGACACAGATCATAAAGGGGAAGAAGCAGTGATGTTTCCTTCTGTGGTGGTGGACAGATTATGGCCCCCATGAGAAGTAAGCATGCTGGGTGTGGATTTGGATGGTGTTGGAGTCAGATCTGCTGTAGCAAACGTTCTTGCAGGTGTAATCACCTGCACTAATAATTGCACTGCTCAGACTTGCCTGCTCGGCCTGCAGCATCCAGAGCAGAGCTCCCATTAGGAAAAAATTAGACTAGAGTTTCCTCTTTTCCTTCCAGGTTCCTCAGGAAGGAAACAACAGAAACAAGTGAAGAGGGCTGCAGGACCAGGAATGGCTACGGGCCAGTGCCAAGCAGGAGAGTGGCGTTTGGAAAAGGCTGATAGTAGCCAAGGACAGCAGCACAAGCCCACTCACAGCCTGAATAACAGCTCAGGGCCAGAAAGTATGCACCAGGGAAGAGATGAAACCAGGCTACAAGATCCCAATGCTACAGAGGCACCTGGGAACCATCCAGGTTAGGGAAGAACTGAGAGAACTCTACTCCAAGGCCCATCAGGAGCAGCAGGATCAGCAATGACTTCAGAGCGGGTTGCCCAGGGCTTGAACCTGACCTCAAAACCCTCCAGGGACCCCGCAGACTTCCCAGACCCCCCCTTCCACTCTGACTGTCCTCAGAGCGATTTTTTGTGTCAGTGTGGCACCTCCCCTGTATACATGCTGTGCCCCTTGGCCTGGGTCCACAAGGCCCTTGCAGTGACCCCTCCTGTGTCTCATAGCCTTGACCTTGACCCCGCAGACCCCTGCAAAGACCCTGTAGCCATTACATCCCCCAGCAGGGCTTTGTTCACCACTGCAGCACCCCCAGCTCAGCACCCTCAGCCAGCCCCTGCTCTGTCACAGCCCCTTCCTGGCTGAGCCCCACAGCTCCCCGCTGCCTCCATGGGAACAGCCAGCATCACTTTGTTACAACATGTGGAATGTGTCAGTCAGTATTATCTTACGTCAGGCTGTTCTTTGATATAAGACCTTTGAATACTTTCTAGCCTAATCAGCAGGAAAGGAGACCTAATCACTGGAAGAGGCAGGAGCTAGCATCCCTCACTCAAGGACGTTCTGGAACTAAGATTTAGGGATTGCTAACTTGGCAAAATACTGGTCCGTGTGTCTTAGAGCTAAACTATCTTCATTGTAACACTGAAAATCACATCTACAGATCAAAAAGACCCTCCCCACGTGTAGACCCTTCCCCTGAGCATGAGTAGAAGTTAGATGGGGTTACATGATTTTTATGGGAGGTAGTAGTCAATCCTAACAGAAGGGCTGTGTTTGATAAGTTATTAACCCCGAATTTCTGTGTATAAGTAACAGCATGGAAAGTCCGGTGGGGTGTGCTGGATTTGTAGAATACCACTGTGACAATTGATAAAAGATTCGTGTTAATCACAAAAGCATTGGGGTTTGCATAAACCAGAATACTAAGCTCTGAAGTGAAGCATGTACACTAGATAAAGGGAATTATATGAATAATTCTGTTTAAAATCACCTTGTTATGTTATATTATGTTGTATTATGTTACATTACATTATGTTATGTTATGTTTGCCAAATAAGTTGTATCGGCTACCAGCTTGCGAAATTGGACTTCCCAAAAAGCCCTTCCTGCCTTTGTCTGATCAATACTGCTTATGTCAAGGACCAGACTTCCAGAACTGCTCTGGTGGTTATCTACAAGGACCCGATGGCTATCTGTGACTGATTATTGCCCGGAGGCTTTGTAAATTTGTGTAAGGATGTTTATTCGACCACCACTGCTTACCTGGAAAAATTATGACCGCAAAAAACCCAAAAATTATTGAATACAATGAGAAACCACAGTATAAGAAGAGACTGCAAACCAAGGTTCGGTGGACCGTGGAGTGGGCGGTGACCCCTCACGTTCCCCAGCGCGCTGCTTGCTCTTTCTATATCAAATAAAGCAATCCAAAATTTTGCTGAATATCGAGACTTTTGTCTCTCATTTATAACACCACTGAGCACCCAGGCTGGGGCAGCTCTGAAATAAACAATATCTCACTCGAGTGCGTCATTATCGGCTCGTTGCACACCAGGGAACGAACTTGATTTTTGGGGCAACATCCCTACGCCTCCCCTCTGCACCCCTAAAATGGCGGCGCCCAGGGAAGCTTCAACCCGCCCGCATCACGTGGCCGCCGTGTCCCGCCATTGCATCAGCCGGGGGCGGGGCGCGGCGCGGATGGGTGGGGCTGGCGGAAGAGTGGCAGCCCCCGCAGCCAATGGGAGGTGGCGTCCGGCGGGGGGGGGCGGGGCGGAGCGGGCGCTGCGGCGCGGCCGGAGGAGCGCAGCGAGGGGCGGCGGTGGTCGTGCAGGTACGGCCCGAGGGGCCTGCGGATGTTCGGCTGCTGGGTTTGGTTTCTATGGCCCGGCCTGGACCCGCGGGCACAGAGGAGAGGGGCAAGGAGAAGGCAGGGCGGGAGGGTGGCGGTGGCGGTGCGCTGGTCGCGCCCCATGCGGGCCTGCTGAGGGATGCCGGCTGCCGGCGGCGCTGCCGGACACCGCTGTGCCCTCACCCCTCCTCGGGCACTGCAGAGCGGGGGTGTCTGGGCAGAGGCTGTCATAGGTCCGCTGCTACGCTTGGTTCTCCCCACTTCGGGTCATTCCCTCCTGCAGCATCGAGGTTGGACTCGATGATCTCACTGGACTTTTGCAAGCTAATTGATTCTGTGCTGTGAATACTTCCCGGGCCTTGCTCCTATGGGGAATTCCCGTCTCTCCGCGCCGCTGCAGGCTGCTGGGATCTCGCCTCCCTGCATGGATCCGCATTGCGCTGAGCTGTCAGGGATAGCCATGTGTTCCCGTAGGACACGGGCGGTGCTGCCCTCCAGGCTGTCACTGCCTCTGGTGTGCGTATGGGGATGTGGGTCCCCTCAAGAAAGGCTTCCAGGAATCCCTGGAGCTGGCTGTGCTTTGAGCAGAGCCAAAGGGAGGGTGGTCAAGGTTATGTTAAGGGGTCATTTTCAAACTTGGCTGTTCTATGATTTAGTTACTGAATCACAGAATGGTTTGGATTGGAAGGTACCTGAAAGCCCATCTGGTTCTAACACCCCTGTCATAGGCAGGGACACCTTCCACTATGTAATGGTGCTCCAAGCCCCGTGCAACCTGGCCTTGGCACTTCCAAGGATGGGGATGCCACATCTTCTCTTGGCAACCTGTGCCAAGTCCTCACCATCCATGCAGGGAAGAATTTCTTCCTAATATCTAGCCTAAATCTCTCCTCTTCCAGTTTAAAATTGTTCCTCCTTGTAATATCATTATCTGCCTATGTAAAAAGTTGCTATTTGTCATTTTTATAAGCCCCCTTAAATACTGGAAGGCCATAATGATGTCTTCTCACTCTGCATTTAATAACCTTGAATGCTTTTGTGACTTGGCAATCCCTCTGTCCCCAGCAAGGCAAACACAACCTACTAAGTTTAGTATCCATGTGAATTTGATATTTTATAGCTATGTATTTTCAAAGAACAGGTAACTTGAGGTAGAGCCCCATAAATCAGAGAGTTTGAGGGAGAGGAAATTTCAGGTTGAGCCACCACTATTTGGGGCAGATTGATGGTTGAACTGAAGTGTCAGTGAGTACTTAACAGTGTGGGGAAAACCTTTCAGGAGTTGGAGACAATGATCCTGATGTTCACCTTGAGCTGACAACACATCAGAGCGTTGTTTGTTGTTGTTTGTTCAGACTGCACCGAGGTTTTGCCACTTTCCTGCCACTTGCTTTGGACAGTGGCAACTTCCAGCTTCCACATGGAGACCCCTCTCACTGCCAGCCAGATCCGGCAACGGTTCATTGACTTCTTCAGGGAAAACAAGCACACCTATGTGCACTCATCTTCTACAATTCCCCTGGATGACCCCACACTGCTCTTTGCCAATGCTGGTATGAATCAGGTAGGATTCCCACCCTGGCACTGTGGTCTTGCTAACACACCCTGTTGGAGCCTGTGAAGCTGTTTGCAGAGCTGTTGGGAAAATTATTGTTTTCTACACCTTGCTTCTGGTCACAGGGATGGTTGGTGTGTCCTGTGGAGCCCTCTGTACTCTCACAAAATTGGCAAGAGCACTGAAAGAGGATCTCACCTATGGTGAGAGCTCTGCCAGTCTTGTTTCATTGGTACCACAGCAGCCCTGGCACAAATGACTAATGGTGTCTTTAAAAAATGGTTGAGACTGGGATGCTGCAAGGGCTCTGCTGGAGATCAGCACCCAGTTTTTAAATTTTTGGCAGCTGGGAATCTGACAACTTTCAGTCCTTTTGGAAAGCCTGGGGTTTGGTGGGCTCTAGGAACACCTGTGTCTGTGTGAGTGCTTAGTTCTAGGCAGCCTCCCCCTGGACAGGAGCAGTAGGTTTGTTTCTGAAAGGTGCTTTGGGTATGTTCAAATGAGTGATATCATGACATAAATGACATTGTCTTGCTGTTGCTTGCAACATTTGAAAACAGGTTCTGAGTGCTTTTCTCACTTTCTCAGCTTTTCTAGCAGTTCATTTGCCCTTTTTTTTTCCTCCTCGCAGTTCAAACCCATCTTCCTCAATACCATCGACCCCTCACACCCCCTCGCTAAACTGAGCAGAGCCACCAACACTCAGAAGTGCATCCGAGCAGGGGGCAAGCACAATGACCTGGATGACGTGGGGAAAGATGTGTACCACCACACCTTCTTTGAGATGTTGGGGTCCTGGTCCTTTGGGGATTATTTCAAGGTAAAACAGTCTGGGTGCAGCTCTGAATCTCTTGTGCAGATTTATCCATCTCTGTAAACTCAGCAGAGCAGTTGCCAAGAGGAGAGAGAATATGTTGGCACAGAGGTGCATGTGGCTCCTTTGGAATAAATGAGCTTGGAAGCTGCCCCAACCCTGCAGAATGACTTGAGATTAATTACTTAAGGTTTACAAAGCTGATTAAATTAGCTCTGCTAGTTTGGAATCTTCAGGTAGTGATTTTAGTGGCCGTCCTGAAGATATAGGGACTAACATGTGCTATGCTGCTGTGACTGACCTTCAAACAGGAGTAATCCATACAATTATGATTTCCTTTCCCAAGTTTCTTGCTAGTGTAGTATCCAAAGTCAGAATTAAAAGGCTTTTTGAAGGCAGTGAACATGCTAGGAGTTAACTTGGCTGCATCAAGATAGTCAGATGTTTCTTGTGCCCTCTTCACTGTATATATAAATTTTTCTTTCTTATGTCAAAAGTCAGAAAGTTTTCAGCTGCTGATACCTACAGTAGCCATTACTTTGGATGTTGAAGAGAAGCTGTCTTTGCTTTCACTTGCTGACCTCATGTTTCCTTCTGCAGGAACTTGCTTGTAAACTGGCACTGGAACTTCTCACCAAGGAGTTTGGCATCCCTGCTGAAAGACTTTATGTTACTTACTTTGGTGGAAATGAGGCTGCAGGACTGCAGCCAGACCTGGAGTGCAAGCAGATCTGGTTGGATTTGGGGTAAGGCCTTCCACTGAGGCAGGTGCATGTTTTGATGAGCAATAGTAATTTATTTGCCTTGGATATTAGGAAAAAATTCTTCTCAGAAGCAGAACAGAACAGACTCTCAGAGCAATGGTGGAGTCACCATTCCTGAAGGGATTTTAAAGCTGTGTAGCTGTGGCACTTTGGGGCATGGTTTAGTTTGGCAGTATTGGAGTAACGACTGGGCTTGATGATCTGAAAGGTCTTTTCCAACCTAAATGTTTCTATGACTCAATGATGGCCTGTGTTATGTGGCAGAACACATATAATGGGAGGCTTTAACAAAACTGAAGTGTCACAAATAACATTTGCAGGGTGGTGGAGTTTCCAAACCAAAGGGAAATACTGATATTAGATAGAAGCTACTGGGAGCTCTGGTTTCAAAATCTCTTGTGTAAGCTTAAGAGTCCTGCTTGGTCAGGTGGATGGGATGTCTTGCCCAGTGTGCTGCCACTGACAGCATTTGAGAAGATCATGGAATTATAGAACTGTAGAATGGTTTGGGTTGGAAGGGACCTTACAGCTCATCTTGTTCCAAGTCTTGTCCAACCTGGCCTTGAATTCTTCCAGGGATGGGGCAAATACAGCTTCTGTGGGCAGCCTGTTCCAGTGCCTCACCCTGCTTACAGGGAAGAATTTATTTATAATATATAACATTCATCTGCCCTCTGTTAGTTTAAAGTCCTTTTCCTACCACTCCATGCCCTTCTAAACAGTTCCTCTCCAGATTTCTTGTAGTCTCCGTTAGGTACTAAAAGGCTACAACAAGGTAATCCCAGAACCTTCTCTTCTTAACGCTGAATAATCCAAATTCTCGCAGCCTTTTCTCATAGGAGAGGTTCTTCATCCCATCAGTGTCTTGCTGATGGCTTTACTGAGGGGTTGTGTAAGTCTCTGTCTCCACCTGGGATGACTGCCAGGTGCCAGTGTTCACCTGATCCCCTCAGCAGGGTTTCTGAGTGTTAGGCTCTTGGATTGATCTGTCTAAAGACGCTAGGAATTCATCAGCACCTAAGGAATTTGTGAGCTATGGTTTCTTTGGCATAGCCTTTAGTTTGGGGAATTCTTTTAGTTAGTCTCTGTTGTTCAATAAATTTCTTCTTACAGGCTGGCTGAGGGCAGGATTCTGCCTGGCAGTATGAAGGATAATTTCTGGGAAATGGGAGACACCGGGCCGTGTGGGCCTTGCAGTGAGATCCACTATGACCGGATTGGGGACAGAGATGCTTCACACCTGGTCAATCAGGATGACCCCAATGTCCTGGAGATCTGGAACTTGGTGTTCATACAGTTCAATAGGTGAGCCAGACCTGCTTCCAGCTTCCAGGTGAGCCAGGTTGCTCCAGCTCAGTTTGAGAGGCTGCTTGGGCTGTGTGTTCTTTCAACTGCCCATGGCTTTCTTGCCATTCCCAGTTATCCAGCAGCTGAGCACTTTGTGATGCTCTGTCCCCTTACCTGCTGGTACAGAAGGGGCTGGTCACACTGCTTTTGGGACAAACTGAGAATATTTTCTCTGTTTGTCTGCCAGGAGTTCAGTAGGGAATAAGTTGTTGTCTGCTCTAGGTCTAAATTTTTGCTGAGGGTCTTGTTAACTATATTTTATCAAAATTGTCCTTTGCGTGGCTTGTGTATGGGCCTGTGTCACAAATCTGATGGAACTAAATCTTACAGAGATGAAGAAAGAAATGAGATTCCCCCTGTAGAGCCTCCATCCATAACATCTCACCTTTCTTTGGCAGGGAAGCTGATGGGACACTGAAACCCCTTCCTAAGAAAAGTATTGATACTGGGATGGGCTTGGAGAGGCTGGTCTCTGTGCTGCAGAACAAGATGTCTAACTATGACACTGACCTTTTCCTTCCTTACTTTGAAGCCATCCAAAAGGTATGAACTGAAGCCTAGCTGCATCCATTCCCTGAATTCTTGGGGAGATGTGTGGGACTGGTTGGACAGGGTGGTCTCTGCTTTCCCAGCTGCTGTGAGCCCCACACATTTGCACTTTGCTGAGGGTAGGAACCCAGGCTGGCAGAGTTGCTGCCCCAGGACATGTTTCCAGGGGAAAACTGGACAGTGAGTGGTGCAGCTTTCCCAGTTTCTGTGAACTGTCCTGATTGATCCTGTCCCAGTGGGAGATGCTCTGAAGTCCAACATGGCCAAGTACCATCTTTCTGCCACGTGCTAGACAGCACGTGGTATTGCTAACCCAGAATCAATCTGTCCTTCAGTCTCACACCTGGAACATGCTGATCTGTAGAAAATTCCCTTAGCCAGGAGTGTTTTACCATAAACCATGACAGTCACTTGCAGAACCTGTGTGTTGTTGCTGCATTGTCGTGGGTGGGGACCATGTTACCCATGCTGAGATTCTTTGTGCGGGTCCAAGCCTTTTTTTTCTCCATGAGGAGGCAGAGCTTCCTGGCTGTTGATCATGCTGAATAAAATGCAGAGAGAAGAACCTAGGCTCCTACTACCTCTAAGGAGTGAGGTGCCAAGCTCCAGAGTTGGAATTGGAGAGCTGCCGTTTTTCAGTGTTAAGTCCACTGGCTAGACACAGCCCCTGTGTCCTTGTCTGCCTTCCTGCCATGTGCTGGGAGCCTGGCTGGAGGGACTGCCTGTGGTGGGAGGTTTGCACCATGTGCAAGCAGTGCATGGTTACAGCAGTATCTTCCTTAGAGTATGGATAAAACCATCCTAAAAGAGGAAAGCTGGGACCATCTCCTGTGGGACAGAATTTGAAAGGTTTCTTGGCTGGGCAAGTTATGCCAGGTTGGAGTCCTTGAGCCAGTGTGCAAAACAGATGATTTCCCCATACTCTCTTCCTCTCTCTTGGGCTCTTAATGATGGGATAAATTGGATTTTCTTCCTTCTGGTCTGGAGAGCTTTTGGCCATTGAAATGTGGGCCGTGGCACCATGCAGAGGCCACAGCTCTGTGCTTTCCCTAGGTTCACTGACTCGCCTCTTTCCAAGAGGAACATTCTCCTCTGTGGCTGTGGGGTGGGCTTGGTTTCTGGGACCCTTCCCTGTAATTCTGCCATGGTGCCACTGTCAGTAATTGTATCCTCTGCCCACTGCCTTCTCCTCTGCAAAGGGCACAGGTGCCAGGCCATACCTGGGGCAGGTTGGGGCCGAGGACACTGATGGAATCGACATGGCCTACCGTGTGCTGGCTGACCACGCACGCACCATCACCCTGGCCCTCTCGGATGGGGGCAGGCCTGACAACACTGGCAGAGGGTAAGAAAGAGCTACTGCCTTGTCACCACTGCCATTCTGTTTCACATGGTTTCCCTCAAGGCTCTGGGATCTCCTATGTCTCTGGGATCTCTTTGGATTCATCATTCAAGCAGTGGGTAGCAGAGCGTTTCCTCGGCATATTTGATGCTTGAACTGCTGTAGTAAGGTTCACCCAAAAGGCCATAATGCACTTGTGAGCACCACTGCTGCTGTGCCAGTCCCTGGATAAGATGACTGTGGGCAGAAAGGCACAAAGCCCAGCTTGTGCAGTGTTGCTGTTGAAAAAACAAGAAATTTTGGGCTGGAGGGCTGTGCTGCAGGTGCCGGTGGACTCCATAAGCACACAGTGAGTGTGGGTCATGGAGGTGGGGCCTAGCACCTCAGCTGTGCCTTGCTGCTGCCATGAGCAGCAGCTTGAGGGAAAATGAGAAAAGAAAACCCTGTGCTCTTGGTCCTGGGAGGGGGTGCTGGTAGATGGATGCTGGTGGAGCCCCTGAGAGCAGCTCAGATGTGTAACATTTGCATGAGGGACTCTGCTGTTCCCTAGGTATGTGCTGAGGCGGATTCTCCGACGGGCCGTGCGCTATTCCCATGAGAAGCTCAATGCCCCTAAGGGTTTCTTTGCTACTCTGGTTGATGTGGTGGTGCAGTCACTGGTAAGTTCTCCTCTTCCACTGTATCTGCTGAAGACTTCTTGTGCTGAGGTGTGCGGATCTCCACGTTGAAGGGTTCTTCCTTCTCTTGGGTCTGCAGGGAGATGCCTTTCCTGAGCTGAAGAAGGACCCAGATATGGTAAAGGACATTATCAATGAAGAAGAGGATCAGTTCCTGAAAACACTGAGCAGAGGCCGTCGCATCCTGGACAGGAAGATCCAGAGCCTTGGGGACAGTAAAGTCATTCCTGGTAAGGCTGTGACTTCTGTGTGGATGCAGCAAAAGGCATTTATTATCCAGGATCACATAAGGGAAGCTGGGGGGAAGGGAAAGAGTGGGACAATTCGAGGTGGTGGGGGAACAAAGTTGGTGTTAGAAATCATCTCTTAGAGCTGAAGCACCCATCTCTCCTCTGGCCTGTGTTCACTTGCTCAGGTTCTTAAGCTGCCCAGACACACATCTCTGCTGTCAGGGAGGAGCCTTTTGGATTTTCACGTTCTCCAAATCTTTTCACTGTCCCGCCATAGCTCAGAGCCAGTGGGGGAGCAGGGAAGGGAGCAGTGTCTCATGGAACGTGAGAGGTGACTGCTTTGCCCTTTCTCTGCAGGTGACACTGCCTGGCTGCTGTATGACACCTATGGATTCCCTGCCGATCTCACTGGGCTGATTGCAGAGGAGAAGGGCCTTGTTGTAGACATGGAGGGCTTTGAAGAAGAGCGGAAAAATGCTCAGGTGGGTAACAGTTCCAGGGGAAGATAGTTCATGAGTGGGTAGATAGAATTCCCTTCCTTGCAGTTTGCAGTCACGAGTTGCTTTCTCACTGAGTCTGCTGTATGCCCCATGGTTTGTCCCGTGGGAAAAACCAAGACAACTGCAGTTGCTGTGGGACATGTCTTTTCTGTACAGCTGGGGTTGGTTTTGCTCACTAGCAAAGCGTGGAACCTTGAGCTCAGCCTTCAGACAGAGATAGTGGAGTGCTGGGAGCACCTCTGCTCTCCCGTTTTGGTTAGGGAAGTGTTTCCCTGTCCAAGGATCAGTATCCAGGCAGGCCTGCACCTTGGATGCATTTCCCAGTATGTTTGCTGCAGCAGCAAGGAGTGGCATTGACCACCTGGATACTTGCCTTATCCTGCAAGGTCTGCATACTGGAACTGGCTGCTCTGAAGCCAGAAAAATTGGCACACTCCAGGTGCTGGTGCATAGCTTCCCAGGGCAGAGCTCCAAATCAGGGAGTGCTGGGGGATGTGAGTGAGATGTGCAACTAGGCTGGTATGCATTGGTATTTCTTAAACCTTGGTATTTGGCAGGTAGTTTCTCAAACCTTGTTCATTGGCAGCTCAAATCCCAGGGCAAGGGTGCTGGAGGGGAGGACCTCCTCATGCTGGACATCTATGCCATTGAAGAGCTAAGAGCCCAAGGGCTGGAGGCGACAGATGACTCACCAAAGTACAACTATGCTTCAGATCTGAGTGGTACCTATGGTATGGAAAAACCTTCTCACAATCATTTTCTGCTACTAAACTTTCCCCTGGCATGTACCTCTGGGCTCCCCTTTCCTGGGACATGGAGTTGGAAGTGGAAGGCTGTGCAGGTGAATAGCCTGCTTGTTACTTTTTGAGCAAGGAAAGAGGACTGTTCAGGGGCTACTGTACTGCTGTTGCCAATTAAGGGAATTCCTGTTCCTGCAGCTTTATGTCTCCACACTCCTATGCTGTTGTTTCTCAGCTGCTCCTTTGCCAGTGCTGCAGGAGACTGCAGTTTTTGCTTGGCCTGTGGGAGGGTCTTTGGCTTGCTCACTCTGGCTCTTCCTGCTAGTTATTTGATTTGAGGGAGATGCAAGAGGCTGCAGGCTCATAGCCGTGTGTGCTGCTGACTTTTGCTGCATAGGTGTGAAAGGCAGTGACAGTCCCTACCTTGGAGGACACTAAATAAAATTTCCAACTAACTTTGCATTACTCCTCTCTCCTTATCCCCTGCAAATATGTTAGCTGCCATGAGCTCCTGCAATAACTGGGACGTGTTGCTATGACATTCTGCTCCCATGTGATTTCTACAAGGTTTTCCTGTTTTACTGACACTGCCTGTCATCCTGATGGCAGATTTTGGGAGCCTTGTGGCCACAGTGAAAGCCATCCGCAGGGAGAAGAAGTTTGTGGAGGAGGTGTCCACTGGCCAGGAATGTGGGATAGTGCTGGACCGGACCTGCTTCTACGCCGAGCAGGGTGGGCAGATCTATGACCAGGGCTACATGGTCAAGGATGACGACAGCAGGGAGGATGTGAGTTGACCTGAGAGCCTTTTGCTAGAGTCAGTCTGATTTGGGGCCTGGGTAGAGGAGAGAAGGGTCAAGCAAGCTCCGGCAATTTCCCATCCATGTTAGGTGCCACACATTGCACAGGGTTTCTTTCTGGTGGGGGGCTGCATTATGGCATGGATGTGTTGGAGTTTTGTTACCCTTGCTCCTTGAGGACCTCAGTTCTGTTCTGCTGTCACCAGAATGTGGGTGCCTGTGGTGGTGGTGCTGGGATTGCCAAGCCCAAGGGCAATGCTCTCAAGCCAAGATGGAGAGCTGAGGTGGGGAGCTCTTCCTGTGCTCCACCTTCATTCACTTCTCTGCTTTGCTGTGTGCTGTGCCTGGGAACACAGCTTTCTTCAGCACACACACCACTCTTGCTCTCAGCTGGGGCCTTTCCAGTTGCAGCTCAGACCTCTAGCTGGATGATGTCTCCCCTTGGCCTCTCACCCTTCTCACATGGGGCATTTCCCTCTTTGTACAGAAAACAGAATTCACTGTGAAGAATGTTCAGGTCCGAGGAGGCTACGTGCTCCACATAGGAACTCTGTATGGGAGCTTGAAAGTAGGAGATCAGGTCCACCTGACTATTGATGAGGTGAGTTAAAACATGGTGTAACACATGGGCTTGTCTCTTTTCTCTGGATTTTGTCATGTTTCCTTTCATCAGGGCCACTCGGGGGTTCTGATATTTGGGTCCTGCTCTCTCTGCAGCACACGATCAAGCAGTGTGTGGCTGGCTCCAAGTTTCTCTGCTTCACACCTGGCTTTCTCCTACCATGAGGCAGATAATGCCTACCTAATTCAGAGCCCCTCTTGCAGGGTTTGCTGATCACAGGCAGAAACACATTTTGGGTCATGACTTGCAGGGAGAACATGACTGGGGCTCCACTGTGTGGGGACAATAGCAGAAAGCCTGGGCTGTCTGCCCCACTCCGAAATTTGCTTGTGTGGGCTCAGCTTGCTGAGTGAGTGCTGCACTGAGTGTGCATTGAGCACAGTCAGCCTGATGCATTTCCCTTCCCTATAGAGGCAGCACCTTTAGAGGAAGAGGGAAGGCTTCCATCTTGGAGTACTTTTCCCTGCTGAGGAACAGAGATTAGTTATCTGTGTCCTGATCTGTCCTTGGCCTCTCTCCACACAGGCCCAACAAGGGAACTTCTAGGAAAAAAGCCGTGCACATATTTGGTGGGGAACACCTGTTCCTGTAGCTGAAGCTCCAAGGCAGCAAGTGTGATCAGTTGTTTCTGATGTCCTGAGCTTATTTAGGATTCTGTTGGAGCAGGGAATTAACCTCCCCTTCAGCTGCTGAGGTGGTCGTGGCTCTGGGGTGTGGGACCCCATCTAACAGTGGCTTCCTCCCTCAGGCCAGGCGGAGGCCAGTCATGAGCAACCACACGGCCACCCACATCCTCAACTTCGCCCTGCGCTCCGTGCTGGGGGAGGCTGACCAGAGGGGGTCCCTGGTGGCACCAGACAGGCTGCGCTTCGACTTCACAGCCAAGGGAGCCCTGTCCACCCAGGAAATCAAGAAAGTTGAAGGGATTGCCAACCAGATGATTGAAGAGTCGAAGGTGGGTGTGGCTGACACGTTGTATACCTTGAGTTCAGATTTTGGGTGGTCTGGGATGCTGAGAGTTTGGCATGCACAGGAGGATTCTGAGCTGCTGGTGCCAAACTCTGCACAGATTGCTGTCAGTCTTGAGTGGGAAAACCACATATGGGTTGTTCTGTTCATTGGTTTCAGGCCCTCTCTAGGGTTGGAGTGTTCCCATGCCTGTAGTAGTGTCACATCAGCTACAAGAGCCAGGAAGTTTGGCAGAATAGTTTTGCAGGCTTGGCTGGATTTACAGCGTACACCCAGACAGCCAGTGATGAGTCCCCAGTGGCAGGAGTGTTGCTCTGTCTAGTGCCAAGTGTCAGAGCCAACCCTGGAGGACCCTGGAATCTGCTTGGAACCTTTTGCATGTGCAGTAGCACACAGGGAGTCTGAGCAGGTGGTATTGGGACTTCTGAAGATGAGACGTCTTTTAATAACTTTGTGATTCTTGCAGCTCAACAAACCCTAGCTCAGGTAAGGCACAAGACTTCACTTTTAGGATCTTTCAGAGGAAGAAATTTCCTGTGAACGTGGGCCCTCAGTCACAGCTGACAGGACTGGCTCTTACCTTCATCCCTTCGCTGTCCTTTGCAGACTGTGTATGCCAAGGACTGCCCTCTCGCAGCAGCCAAAGCTATCCAAGGACTTCGGGCAGTTTTTGATGAGACCTACCCCGATCCTGTCCGTGTGGTTTCCATTGGCATCCCTGTGGAGGAGCTGCTGGCTGACCCCTCTGGCCCTGGGGGCTCCATCACCTCTATTGAGTTCTGCGGAGGGACGTGAGTACCTGGAGAGGCCGGGGAAGGTGGCAGGGTGGCTGAAAAGGAGTTCCTGTGGAGCTTGAGCTCCTAGGAGTGCCACGAGTATAGACTGGGCAGAGCCAGGGCAGAGATGGAGGTGGTGGTGATGATGTGCCTTTGCATTTCCAGTCCTGAGTCAATCAGTCTTTAAAATTACCTTTTGCAGGCAGGAAGCTGCCTGTATTACCCCGTCCTCACTCAGGGTCTCTGTGGCAGTTCTGGGAGCACAGGTCTTTTCTCACTCGTTTGCTTTTAGCACAGGTTGTTTTTTCTGCCTGTTCCCACACTGCTGCATTTCCCTGGCAGGAGGTTGTCTTATTTCTGTGCTGATTCTTGCTGAGATGAGAGGTGGACTTCTAATTCTCTCTTGTGGTCTTGTTTGGGTTCTTTCCAAAGGCACTTGCAGAACTCCAGCCATGCTGGCCCCTTTGTGATTGTTTCAGAAGAAGCAATTGCTAAAGGCATTCGGAGGATAGTTGCAGTCACCGGGGCTGAAGCTCGGAAGGTAAGGGTAGGCAGGAGAGATCCTCTGTGAAATTCCACCTATTAACCATGTGCTAAAGTTCCTTTTGTTCAAATTTGCACAATATCCTCTGAGGGACTCATGGAAAAGGGTGCTGCTCTTGGCAAAGACGGTGCTGGAGACCCTGGCTGTACTACGGTTGGAGCAGGGAAGAGAGGGGGAAGTCTCAGCTGTAGGTTGTGGCAGAGAAACCTCGGTGGATGTGTGGGATGGCTCCGGGGTTAGCTCAGGTTTCTTTTCAGAGTGACTGTGGATGTAGAGCTCTCACCAGCTGGCAAGGCCGGCAGGAGAATGGTGAAATCTGAACCCAGTACTCTGCTACAGGAGGCAATGACTTTGGATATGGGCTGGTGTTCCCTAAAGTGGGAGAAAGAGGTTTCATGGGGGAGATGATTTCTCTTTTGTGGGGATCTTGGCAATCCTGGCAAGAAAGAGACCTGGCGCCCATCACACCCTGGTGCCAGCATCACACTCTGGTTCTGGTCAGGTGCTGCGTGCTTTAGCCCTGTGGCTTCCCAAGACTTACTAAGCTCCATCCTGGGGCATTCCAGCATTCCTTACCTCTTCACACTCTGGGGTGACCAAAAACCCAGCCTGCTCAGTGTTCCAGCTTGATTTAACTCAGATTGTATTCTCCTAGGCCCTCAGGAAAGTTGACAGCCTCAGGAAACTGCTGTCAGCCCTGGAGGCCAAGGTGAAGGTGCAGACAGCTCCCAACAAGGATGTGCAGAAGGAGATCACGGATCTTAGTGAGGTGAGGATGCTTCCTCAAAGTGAATGGGACCTTGATTGCCAGAACTGGGTGGTATTAATGAGGCCTGAGTTCACCTTCTTGCTCCTGTCCAAGAGCCCTGCACCCCATGGGTGCTGCAGCCAGCACCTGTTGCCTCAGGTCATTGGCACTGGGAGCGGAGCTTATTGGGCTTTTCCAGTTGAGGCAGAGTTCATGAGGTGCTGCATCTCTTGCCATGATTGCTGGCACCTTTAACCTTCTCTTCCTGCTCCTGTTCTGCAGACACTGGCCACTGCTGTTATCCCACAGTGGCAGAAGGATGAACTGAGAGAGGCTGTTAAAGCACTGAAGAAAGTCATGGATGACCTGGACCGAGCAAGCAAAGCCGACATCCAGAAAAGAGTGAGCCCTGGGCGGGAATAAAGGACAGTGTGGGAGGGCTGTGGCTGTTCCTTTGAGAGCTCTGTTAGTGTCCAGGATGGAAGAAAATTGATGTGTGGGAGTGCCCCTCACACTGTTCAGCCCTCCAGCTTCTCTTGCTGCCTCCTGAAGCTGAATGACCACTGTGCCTGTTTGCTGGGTTGAAGCATGGCAGCCTGTTCCTGCCCTAACAATGACCCCAGGTGCAGGCTTCCTCCTGGATCCCACTGGAGTTTTCTGGAGGAGGAATCATGCACAACATACCTGCCTGTCAGAATATATTCCTCCTGGCTTCACAGTGTGAGGCTGCTCCAGGCTGGGCTGTGGGTGTATTTGGGCAGCTTGGGGGCTTTTGTCCCTGCTCTACCCAGATGGTTCTTATGTCCATACACAGTGTGGATGGTCTAGTGGCTGACTACTGTTGTTCTCAGGTACTGGAGAAGACCAGGCAAGTTATTGAGAGCCACCCTAACCAGCCATGGGTCATCATGGAAATGGAAAATGGAGCCTCAGCAAAGGTATGGAAAAGTCTGATCTCTCCTCAAAAACCTTCCTTCTGCCTGAGGAGTAGCTGGGTGGTCTCTCATTACCTGGGGAGGCAGTTCAGTGCTACAGAGCTGTCCCTCTTGACACCTGCTGTCCCTGAGAAGGGGGAGTGACCACTGGGATTTTCTCTTGTGTCCCACCCCCTGGACTAGCACATGGGCTTGTAGGGTTGGTGGGGTTTTGACCACTTGCTGAGCTTCCAGACATGGTGGTGTTTGGGGAGCCTAGCAGAAATCCCATTGTGTCCCAAGTGAGACTCACCCTGCAGCTGTCACGACACTGAAATGCACTAAAGAGACTGAGAACAGCAGCTCTGCTGAGCCATAAAAGTCATGATGCTTGTGGCCCCTGCAGATCAGCTCAGGGAGTGGTGTCCTGGGCTGAGTGTGGACATGGCCGGGCAGAGGGCTGCCCCCAGCACTGTCTGCTCAGCTGGGTTCAAGTTCTTCCCTGGCCAGGGCCGAATCTCCTCCTTCCCTCCTCCACACACAAGTCTTTTCCCAAGCGATTTCTGTTGGAATGAATGCTCTGTTGTGTGCATTGTCACAGTGCTGAGCCCAGTAAGTGCCAGGCAGTGTGGGCTGGTTGTGCCTGGGCTTATACTGCTCTGGGTTTAACACCCTGTTAAAATTTCCTCTCTGAGAGTCTTGGAGCTGATCCTGCTCACTTTCTCTGGCCACCAGCATCACCATGATGCCCATGCTTCTCCCAGTGGGTGCTGTTGCAACATTTTCCCTGGTAGAAGGATGCCTCCCATGAGATGGCTGTGCTGGCAGCCCAGAGAGTTACATGTTCTCAGTCTGCCCAGAGCAGCACTGCAGGACCACTCCTGGGGCTCTGTGCTGCAATCATGCTGTCTGTGCAAGTGAGGGATGGTGGTCTCCTTGGGAATAATGGAATGTGTGGCAGTCTCCCTGGTTCTTCCCTGCCTGCTGTGTCTGGTAACCCTTGCAGGCTCTTCATGCTGCATTTGAGTCCTCCAGACTCCCTTTGGAACAGCTATTCCCTTCTGCTGGGAGGAGCTTTGTCCCCTCCAGCCAGTACATTCAGGCAAAGGTTTATTCTGGGGCTGATTTTGCCAATTCCTGTATACCCCAAGGCAGGGAAATAAAAGCATCTTCTCTTTCCTGCCTTGGGGTACACAGACAGGGTTTATGTCCCTTGCCAAGGCTTCTACACTGCCAGGAATGTGAAGATGGCTCATTTTTGGGAGGAGGAGCGTTGCAGAGTGCTGCTGGCTGGTTTAATGCAATTCCTAATCCCTGAGGTCTCTGTGGGTGCTGTTGGGGCTGGAGCTGGGCTAGGGGCAAGTGCAGGGAGACAGTCATGCAATGGTTTTGTTCTCTTCCAGGCCCTGAATGAATCTCTGAAGCTCTTCAAGACTAATTCCCCCCAGACTGCTGCTATGCTCTTTGCTGTGGATAACGAAGCTGGCAGGATCACCTGCCTATGTCAAGTACCCCAGGTAACGTGAAGACTTTCTCTGAGCCTCTGTGGAGGAGCTGCAGCCTCCAGGCAGGAACTATCTAACATTACACAGCCAGAACTGACTGGGGTTTGGCAAGATCTACAGCTTTTGTGCTTGGGCTTATTGTCAGGCTGTAGAAATGAGGAAAGAGGAGTTATGCTCTGCAAACAGGAGAGGGGAAGAGTCAGGACTTAATGGGGTGGTAGGCACGGGACAGGGTGATTGCTGTTCAGTGCTGACCGCTGGCTTTCTTCTCCTGCCCAGGAGACTGCAAATAAGGGCCTGAAGGCCAGCCAGTGGGTGCAGGAAGTGTCTGGCTTGATGGACGGCAAAGGTGGTGGAAAGGACATCTCTGCACAGGCAACAGGCAAGAACGTGGGCTGCCTGCAGGAAGCCCTGAAACTGGCTACGGACTTTGCCAGGCTCCGCCTGGGGGAGCTGAAGAACTGACTGAGGGGGAAACCCGGACCCAATTGTTTCCCTGTCTGTCCCCTGCCCGGTTTTCCTGTCAATAAAGGCTCCCTGCCCCGCGTTCTGCTCCCCGGCTCCGGAGGCGGGGCGGGCCGGGATGGGATTGGATTGGATTGGATGGGGCGGGCCGGGATGGGATGGGAGTGGATGGGATGGGGCGGGATCCCGCTGCCAGTCACAGGCTGTGCCCTCCTCCTGCTCGGGCCCGCCCCTCCCCCGCCCGCTCACGGCGTCCCGCCGACCATGCCGCTGGATCACCGCCGCCTGCGCGGCCCGGAGGAGTCGCAGCCGCCGGCGCTGTGGGCAGCGACCGCGGCCGAGGATGAGGAGGACGAGGAGGACGCGGGGGCGGCGCCGCGGGACCCCTGTGCCCTGCGGCCGCTGTTCGCGAGGGCCGGGCTGCTGAGCCAGGCGCAGGGCTCGGCCTACGTGGAGCTGGGCAGCGGCACTAAGGTGCTGTGCGCCGCCTGGGGCCCGCGGGAGTCGGCCGAGCCCGGGCCGGGCCGGCTGCTCTGCGAGTTCCGCCGGGCTCCGTTCGCGGGCCGTGGGGCGCGGGGCCGACCGGGCGCGGCGGCGGAGCGGGAGGCGGAGCGGGAGGCGGCGGCGGCGCTGCGGGAGGCGCTGGAGCCGGCGGTGCGGCTGGGCCGCTACCCGCGGGCCCGCCTGGCCGTCAGCGCGCTGCTGCTGCAGGACGGGGGCTCGGCACTGGCCGCCGCCGTCAGCGCCGCCGCCTTGGCGCTGGCGGACGCGGGAGTGGAAATGTACGACCTGGCCGTGGGCTGCGCGCTGAGCCGGCCGCCCGCGCCCGCCGCCTCATGGATGCTGCAGCCCGCCGAGCCCGAGGAGCGCCGCGCCGCCGCCCGCCTCACGCTGGCCCTGCTGCCCGCCCTCAACCAGGTGTCGGCCGTGCTGGGCGGCGGTCGGGGCGGCCCGCCCGAGGACTGGGCGCAAGCCCTGCGGCTCGGCCTCGATGGCTGCCACCGGCAGTACCCGGTGCTGCGGCAGAGCCTGCTGCGGGCCGCCCAGCGCCGCGATGCCGCCGCCGCTGCCACCGCCGCCGCCACCGCGGCCGCCACCAGTGCCTGAGTGCCCGTGGGAGCTGCGTTCGCCGGTCTGGGGATGGGACATCTCCCAGAGCCTGCCCAAGCTGCTTTCAATGCTGCCGGAGACTCCTGGAGCCTGCCTGATCCACACATCGCTGTTGGGGATTAAAATAAGTTTACTTTTAGAATCTTAGAAGTTTATTAAGTTGAAGTTTAATTGTAACTGCTGATGAACGCCTAGACCCAGCCTGATCCATGCCTCATGCTGCTGGAGACTGGATGAGCCAACCTTTGCACTGCTGGAGGCCCAAGAACTGTGCTCAAGGAATCTGCACCCCCCCCACACTGCCCAAACACCCCAGAGTGCACCTGAGAAGCCCTTGTGTTGCAGGACACCGTTCCTGACTGGCTCTGTGGGACCCAAACAGCCTTGCATTCTGCTGAAGCCCCTGAAGAACAACCTCCATACCGCCTCTCAGCCAGATCCTGCTTGAGACCTCCCTCCAAGCAATTGCTGGCAATCTAGGACCCCACATCTCAACCCAGGATGGCCACAGCACCAGGCTGAAATCCTCACTCCAAGCTCCCCATCATATCCATCTGTGCAGGCAGCACCTAGGCAGTACCAGGCAGGAACTACATCATGGCATGGACTGCACATCCCTTGGACTTCTCGCCCAGGCAGTGCTTCAGGGTGGCAGAGTTGTATTTTGTTAGTTTTTTTGTAATAATAAATATTTTTTTTGGTGAGTCTTCTGCCTGTGTGGCCCTCCTGGGGCCTCTGCCAGCCATGAGCAGAGGTGGAAGGATGCTTCTACAATTCCTTGAGGAGTTCAGAGGGAGCTGAGTGCTTCCTTGGAATGTGATTATTCCTAGAGATAGAGTGGAGCAGGTGGTCCTGTCTGCCAAGCTACATCATGGTGGGCTGGTAGGGAATATTCTGGGTATTTTCCATTGGGATACAGGGCATAGCTGCATTCGTGCCTCTGGGTTGAGCTGTAGGAAAGGCAGCATCCAAGAAGGCCCTCAGAGCTGGGACCTGTGTCTGGCAGCACATAAAATGGAGTACAAAATTGTGTACTTTCAGACGGTTAAAAACTGCATTGGAGTTGAATAAGCAGAGAAAAAAAAATACAAATAATTTTTCTTTCCAACACAATACACTCTTTTACCAGAGAAAATTAGAAATACAGAAAAAGTTCCTACCAGTGAGAGAAGGACAACCAAGAAATGAGGGACACGGAACTGAAACTCGACACTGGGGAGCACAGGGGGAACCAGAACTCTTTGGGTGCAGGCCAGGGCTTTCATAAAGCTCTTACTAGAGTCCTGCTGGCTGCAGGTGCAATGCCTGACTGAGAATAGACTCTGGAAAACCAGTAAGGAAAACACATTTGGAAGCTGTGGCAAATGGGAGTGACTGCATTGGCATTGCCCCGCTGCTGGTCCTGCAAGTCACATCAGAGCTAGGCTTGGCACCATCCCAAAATCCCACAAAACCCACCTAAAAGCTGGTTTAGCATTGTTCCTTCTTCCTACGGTGGAATGCTGAGCCATCCTGAGCTGTACCTGTGCCTGCTGCAATTCCCAGGGTCTGAAGGCTGGGATGCCACTTGTGCCATGGGGGTGGGAGCCCTGGGCTGCATTCTCTCTCCACAGCATCCTGTGGGTGAGGTGATACTGGCAGCAAGGCAGATGGGATTTGGGGTGCTACTTCGGGATAGGGTCCTTTCTATTTTTTCACTGCTCCCTTCCTTCCCCAGGCCACCTCTGCTTATCCACAGGTCTGAAAACAGGAGGAAAAAGAAAACAAGTGCATTGGAACACAAAAACTTCTCTCGCCAGAGCTGGCTGGCAACTCCCGGGGTGGAACACAAGGCTGCCAGCAGCAGGGCATGGCCATGCCAAGGGCACCTCATGACGTGTGTACCACTACCTGGAAGCCTCAAAAGAAATAAAGAATGCAAGCTGGGAAGGGCTGGCCTCACAGGAAGGCCACAGCCTCCCAGTCTGGTTACTGGCTCCCCTTGGGGTTCGACGTGTGGGTTTTCACCTGTGAGGAGAAACACACAGCATGGCCATCCTGCAATGCACTCCAGAGTAGGATCAAACTTGGCACCCTGCCCAGCACGGAGGTACCTGGGATCCCACACCCACCTGGGGATGCAGGTGTGGGAGCAGTACCTTTGGTAAAATGTGTTTCTGATCCTAGGGTTTTTTTGTAGCCTTGGTGCTGCAGTGATGCACACCCAGGGGGTTGCTGCAGGGTACCTGGGGATGTTCTGGTTGTGCCAAAGGTTTTAGCCCTGGCACACAGCGGGAATGGTTTGGGAAACCCCAATGGAGCATTTCATCTACTCCAGGCATCCCTCACCAACAAGCAGGGGTGGATTTTAGAGAAACAAAGAGCATAGCATAGAATCTGGTCCTCCTCTTACTGTCTCCTCTGTGTCTGTGTTCTCTTCTGCACTGTCGATGTTGTGCAGGTCGCTGTCCCCGTCAGCCTCCGTCTCCTCCTTCCCCTGTGACTCCCGTGACCCCTCTCCCACTGGAGATGGTGACTCTGTCCCCGGCTCTGCCCTCTTCTTCTCGCTCTCCTTGGACCCTGACAAGGCAGAGATAAGAAATTTGGGGTACCTATGCAAAAAACAGTTCTGTCCTTGCCCATTCCCCTTGTGCCAAAAGGTTGGGCTCTTCCCTGCCAGCCCAGAGAAGGGAAAGGATGTGGGGAATCTGCCCAGCCAGCTCTGGATGTCCTGGGCATACAGGGAGGTTCCCCTTAAACCCAGCTCAGGGCTCAGGCTCGTGTATGCCCATGAGCTGCCCAGCACAGACACACAAGTGTTGGAGGGTCTGTGACTGATTCCCTCACCTCTGAGACGCTCTCTCCGCTGGCCCATGCGGTCCAGGCTCTCCAGCAGACTGTCCACCTGTGCCTTGATCTGGCTCAGCTCCCCCTTGATGGAGTGCAGCTCTTCAGCTTGCACTGTTGGAAGAGGAGCCATGAGGATCCCACCCAAAGCCAGGAAGATATGCCATCCTGGGCAGCCACCTCCAGAGCATCCTCCTCTCCGGAGCATCCCCCTTCTCTGGAGCATTCTCCTCCCTTCCCCTCTATGAAACATCTTCCCCTCTGGGTATCTTTGGGGAACAGGAATGGATCCAGGGAACAGCCAGCACACCAGTGCAGCCCAGGCTGTGTCTGCTGGAGCTGGGGACTCACAGCAACATGGTCAGCATCAAGTGGGACCTCTGGGCTGCAGTGCTGCTCTAATGCACCGAGACACAAGAGCTCAGCTTTCTCTTCCTCCCAGCCCTGTTGCACTTACACTTTGTCCGTCCTGTTGTGAAGCTGGTGCTGCTCCTTGTCCTAGGCTGGGTGCTCAGGCTGCTCTTGCTTCTTGCTCCCAAGTGAGTCCGTCTGGTCTTGACTGGGATGCGGTTAATGAGCGAGGGGATCTGCTGGTACTCGTATACTCTGCAAGGATACAAGAGCACGGTGGTGTGAGCACAGCCTCAGAGGTGCAGCAGCAGCCCTTACCAGCCAAGAGAGCATCTCCTGAGGTCCCTGTGCAGTAAAGGACTCCCAGCCTGCGCACTGCCCTGCCCACGTGCTGTCCCTGCCCCATGTACCCCTCCCCAAGGTCCCCAGCCTGGGGAAGATGCAGCTCCTCCAAGTGGAGAAACCACTGAGCTTTGGTCAAAGGCAAGGGGATGGATGCCCATGGACATCTCGTTTTTCCATGACCAGAGACATGCCAAACCCACACATGCTCAGCTCATCTTGCTCCTGGGATGCTGCACTCACCGGTACGGGAAGTCATCCCTGTAGAGATCATAGTCCAGGTCACAGTTACTGCTGCAGGAGCGGGAGAAAGCAGACAATATCACCCACAGACACTGTGGAGCAGTCACCACTGGGCACAAACCCACCCAGCTTTCATCCCTGGGGAGTGGGAGGCATCCTGGAGGATCCCACACGAGCTGCACCATGATCCAGGAGGTGGCTCTACCCTGGAAGTGATCTTCCACAGAGGCAAACAAGGGTGTTAAGGGGGATGGAGAGTCCCCAGGGCAGCATCAGCAGGGTTTGCCCTCAGAAACCTGCATTTAGAGTGCCCTGATGTTAAATTTCATGGTCGTGGCTCCATGCACAGGCTGCCAGCTCACTTGGCTCCAAATCAAGAAGAGATTAATTCCACTGCAAGCAGCAACATTCCAGTAATAAATCATGCACTCTGGACCAGGAGCAGGGAGTAGGGAAAGGAGAAGGAAGAAGAGGAGGAGGAAGAGGAAAGATGCTGAGGCTCATTTTGCTGCTTCAGCTCTTGCAGAGTGAGGAAGAGTAGGATTAAGCCTAACCCGATGAGAGACAAAGCCTTGATCTGAGCATCATTTGGAGCAGGGAGCCTTCACGCTGCCAGGAATGGGAGGACCAGGACAAGGTTCCCCAGGGCTCCAGATTTTGCTGCAGATGAACTTGTCACTACAGGAACAATGCAGGAGCTCAGGGAGAGCTGGAGATTTGCTGTGGGGCTCGCAGGCAAGCTGGGCTGCCCTGCCTGGGGCACCAGGCTGCCAGTCCAGGGGGCAGCTTGGAGCCCATCATGGGGCAGAAGCATCTCCTGTCCCAATGCCATTCTGCTTTCTTCAAGGATCATCTGCACAGGACACCTTCTGGTAAGGGTGAACTGGCAGCTCTGAGGAATCAGGACCCACCTACTCCTGTGCTTCACACCTGGGGTATAATTATTGGGATGCATTTTGGGAGCTTTTGGTCCAAACCCACTGCCTTCCCAGTGATGGGGACAATAAGTCCTTGACATCCCCAACTCCTGCCAGTCAGAGAGGAAGGTCACAACTTGCCCTGGGGAAGAGGGGAATGGGCAGAGGGAAAGGTGTTCTAACCCACACACAGGGCACAGGGGTGGTGCCCCCTGCAATGGCTGCTGATGCTGCATGGAGCCCATGCCAAAAGGGATGGGGATGCCACCCTGTGCTGTGAAAGAACTGATGGCATTGCAGCACAGCTAGTCTTGGGGTCTAGCACCCAGCTGGGGACACAGCAAGGGGTTTCCTGGCTCAGGTCTTTGCTCAGAGCATCCCCTGGGAAGAGCAAAAGCAGTGGCTGCCACGCTCCAGTGCCCAAGGGGGCTGGCAGTCCTGGCCCTCCAGTGCTGCATCCCTTCAGCTCCATGGCAACAGGCAGAGCAATTAGTTCAGTCAGGGCTTTCACAAAAAAGCTTTAACAAGACAGGAGACTAGCTCCAATCCCCTCCTCACCACCCATCCACTGAGATGTGAAGCCAAAAATGCACAGGGATGGGGACAGGCTCTTCATCTACCACTTGTGCCATCATCACCATCACCTAATGACCTTCTCAAGGCTGTCACCAACTCTGTGTGCCTCTGCAGAGCTGTCTGTCCTTAAGGAACAACATTTAAAGGCCACAATTGCAACTGACATTGACATAGAATCATAGAATCCTGGAATGGTTTCAGTTGGAAGAGTTCTTAAAGCTCATCTCATTTCAAACCCCTGCCATTGGCAGCAGCACCTTCCACTAGACCAGGCTGTTCCAAGCTCCATCCAGCCAGATCTTGAACACCTCCTGGGATGGGACATCCACAGCTTCTCTGAGCAATCTCTGCCAGTGCCTCACCACCCTCATAGGGAAGAATTTATTCCTTATATCCAACCTAAACTTGCCCCCTGACAATGTGAAGCCATTACTGTGGGGCAACATCTGTAGCAGGTGTGGAGACCACAGGGCTCTGCTTGTTCTCCCACTGCATTCAGATGGGGAATGGGAATCCCCACACCCCATTAATGACAAACAAGAGGAGGAGCCTGGCCAGGACTCCAAACAGCACCTGTGCCATTTGGCAGCAGGTAATGCTCCAAGAGATGAGGCAGGGATGTCCCTACCTATGCCTCCCATCTGGAACAGCCAGAGGTGAGAGTGACAGAGAGCAGGGGAGGAGGAGGACCCAGGTGTGGGGCAGTCCCAGCCCCCAGTGAAGCCCCCACCCTGCACACAGGCACTCACAGGCTGCTGCTGTGCTGCCGCTTCTGGCCCAGCCTGGCCCGGCTCGACTTGGACTCCCTGGCCATGTCCAGATCTGAGGGGAGAGGAGGGGAATGAGCAGTGGAAAGAAAAGAGGATGCCAATATCCTACCCCACACATGTCTCTGGCACCAGCTTCCCAGCCACGCTTCTCTCCTGGCTAGAGATGTCCCACTGCAGGACGAGCAGGGGGCTGGCAGGTCTCTCTAGATTTAAGTTTTTGGGAAAGATGGGAGCAGCACAAAGTTGTTCCAGAAATGTAACAGCTCCAGCTATCCCTTCCCAGGGGTGTCCCATCCCAAGGACCCAAAGATGGGCAGGCTACAATTAGGGTGGCAGGATGCACCTCTGATGATGAAGGTAATTAACCTGAAGAGATGTGATGAATCCACCTTTGCTATCACTCCTGCTGGGTGGTTGGGTTATTTTTCAAGGATATCCAGGCCAGTGGGATGCCCGTGAGTGCAGCTGGGTGCCAGGGATGGAGTAAGTCCTGTGTCCAGCTGTTTCACCCTCCCAAAGGCTGCTGAGACACGTGTGATGATATGTGGGGTGGGGATGCTTCCGGACACACAGCTCGGTGATGCCACATCACACCTCCCTGGCCATGCCCTTCATTCCTTCTTTAGGATTTCACAGCCAACATTCATACAAAGGCCAGCTTGAATCTATTTTCTGCATAAATATTTGAGAAGCGCTGATGCTGTCGTTTGTGAATATCTCCATATATTTAATTTTGTAATTTTGGGACACTCCAAAACCTCTGTGGCCACTGGGGTGAGGAGACAGCTGAGGGCTCCCCCTTGCACACACCCTCAGCCACAATAAATGTAACCAGCTGTTCCATGGGTAACATTGTGGGTGTTATTGCACCAGGGAACCCCATGCTGAAACTTCTCAAGCCATAAGGGAACATACCAGCCCATCAGTGCAGTCTAGACCTCCCAGGAGCCTGGCCACTGGCCACAGGCCACACAAGCCCTACAGCTGTTGGAGCAAGGTCCTGCTACCCCAATGGAGAGGAGGGTTTCTGAGCAAGATCCCAGCAGAAGCAAACTGGCACTTGTTTGCTTTCCAGGCTGCCACCTTGTGTGGTGAAGTCTGTGGTCTGGTTCTGATCTCAGGGTGAGCCGGGAAGGTGCTTGTTGTGCACCAGGGAATGCTGGCACCCATCTTCCGTGAGTGCAGCAGCATCCCTAGGGATGGCACACTCACTGCTCAGGGCCACAGCCCGCTGTTGACATCCCTCTCTCCAGCCCATCACACCCATCCACTCTCCTCCCTGACAGCACGACAGAGACCTCAGCACCCCAGCCAGCGACCCCAGCCATAGCTAGACACCCTGTCATAGGCCACTGGCATCATGGGGACTGTCCTGCTCGGGCAGGGGACCATCACCCCAGGTCCATTGCCTGTGTCTGGGCTTCCTCCCCTCCCCAGTAACAGAAGGGTACTGGTAGAATATTCCCGTCCTGGTGGAGCAATGGAATGGGGGAATAATGCATGGGGGGACATCCCAATACATGGAGGATATTCCTATCTGGAGGGATATTAGCAAGGGGGCATCCCAGTATTGAGAGGACATCACTGACCTGGTGTTAATTGGCATGGGGACGTCCCAGAACTAGAAGAAATCCCTGCTGTGAGGAATCCCTGTCCTAGGAGAGAATGGCATGGAGGCATTCCAGTAGTAAGAGGATATTCCTGTCCTGGGGCTAATGGTGTGAAAGGGTGATGGCATGGGGACATCCCTGTACTGGGAGGACATCCTTGTCCCAGGGGCGATGGCATGGGGAGGACCAGGCATCCCGGGTATTGGGAGGCCATCCAGCCCTAGGGAGGGACAGGTGCTGCTGTGGTGGCACCCCGGAGGATGCCGTGCCCGGCGTGGGGAGCCTTAGAGGCACCAGAAGGCTGCAGGGGGACACCCCCGCCTCGGTCAGAGCTGCCGGTGCCGGGCGAGCATCCCAGTGCCGGAGCATCTCCCGGGGCAGGGGTGCGAGAAGAAAGCCGATCCCGCGGGGAAAGGGGCACTCGGGGAGGGTGGAGGGCCGGATCAGGCCGGTACTCACATCTCCAGCCCGCATCCCCGCTGCCGAAGAGTGTCATGGTCCCGCTCCGACCCCGCGCCCCGCGCTATGTGCCCCGCACCCCGCGCCCCGTTCTCTGAGCCCCGCACTCCGCACTCCGCACCCCGCACCCTGCACCCCGAGCCCCGCGCTCTGAGCCCCGCACTCCGCACCCCGAGCCCCGCACCCCGCACCTCGCACCCCGCACCCTGCACCGCGAGCCCCGCGCTCTGAGCCCCGCACCCCGAGCCCGACCGAGCCCCGCTGCCACCGGGCGCTACCACCGCCGGGCGGGGGGGCCGCGGGCCGCACCACCGCGGCACGGCAGGGAACACCGCCCCCCGCACGGGGGTCTGGGGCAGCCCCGCTGCCTGGCCCTGCCCGCACCACTGCCGGCACCGCTGGCACCCGGCTCACCCTCCCCCGGGGATCGCCAGCCTCACCCTCATCTCTAGGCTCCTTCTAGCTCCATCTTCCCGCCCCTTCCCACCTGCCGGACCCCGCCCTCGGGATCTCCATGCTCACCCTCATCCTCATCCTTCCAGCTCCATCCTCCTGCTTCACTTGCTGGATTCTGCCGTCGGGATCTTCAGTCTCACCCTCATCCTCCCTGGGTTCCTTTCTATCCTCCTGCCACCTCCCACCTGCTGGACCCTGCCCTTCTGGGCAGGACCCTGCCTCAGTTTCACCCTGGGTTTGCCCAGTTTACCCGGGGCCTCAAGCCCAGCCCAGCAATGTGGATGGTGCCTTACTTGGCTGAGACAGTGCACAGTGCACACGCCACGACACACCCTGGATGAAAATATTTTAATTCCCACCTCAGGCCAGCATTGGAGTGGGTGGTTATGAAAGGAGGAGGGCAGTGGCACATCACCTCCAAAAGCACCCACTGACACCCACAAGTGCTGGGGACATGGGCTTGCACCCAGCACATGGGGTGCTGTGACTTGGAGCCATCCTTGGGCTGGAAGAAGCAGCTCTTGGCTAACACCATCCTTCCAAGACAACCCCACGTGCTGAAGATGAGTTCAGCCAAGTCTGGCCTTGGCTCCTGCAACCCCAGAACCCACTCCAGAGATGAAGCTGGAGGTTCCACCCAGTGCAGGCAGGATGTGGGCTGTGGCTAGAGAGAGTCTGGTGGGCTTAGGGGAGGAAAAAGAGACAAACTGCTCTTCTCAAGGGAGAGAGGGTCTTTATTAATGACCGGGCAGAAGATGAAGGACCAGGTGGTGGTGAGAGACCCGCCAGGCTGGGGCATTTTCATCAGGTCAGGACGATGGCTCAGAGATGAACCCGGTCCTCACCCTGATCTATGCCAAGGTCTGCACACCCAAAGAGCCCCGTGGCCCCTCGTTACACTGAGACCACAGTCCAGACACAGCCCAGCTGCCAATTTTGGAGGAGGATGCTTTTCTACCTGGCTGTTGCAAGGGACATCTCCTGCCCAGGGTGTTGCAGAGTGATAGTGACAGAGAAAGGTGAGGGGCAGAAGAAGATGCTGTTTCAGGGATGCTGGAGTCCAGCATACCCCTTATTGCCAGGTCTCAGTGCCATGGGTCCCCTCAGCCCCTCATTCCCTGCACAAGTGAGCTGTGCAGAGTTCTTCCTGAGCCATGGTCCAGGCTTGGCACAGCACCAGGGTCCTCCTGAGCCACAGGTTCAGCACAGCAGCCAGCACTGGCTGGTTCCCAGGGCTACCAGCTCAGGGGTCCCGCTGCCACAGGGCAATGTGTTCCTGGGCTGCAACGGCATGTGTAGAGTCAGTGCCTCCCGCCCCAGGACAGACACAGAGGTCTGGGCAGGGCTGGCAACAAGGGACAGACACAACAGAGCCGGGGATTGGCACCTCCAGGGCCCAGCACATCCAGGAGCGCACAGGAGGGCTCCCAGCTGCTCACTCACCAAACTGGCAGATGTAGCGGTTTCGGGTCTTGCAGCGCTGGTCATTCCAGTTGAAGGCGGCTGACGCTTGCATCTCCACACAGTTCCCAAACCTGTGTCCCACCAGGATGGTGGTGAAGCCAGTCAGCAATGACACCATGCAGAGTTCAGTGTCCTCTAGATCCACTTACCCCTGGTTATCTGGCTGCCCAAAAGCGAAGCTGGTGAACGAGGATGGCTCACCCACATCCCAGCGGAAGGAAGCCTTGGATGTCTTGTAGGTGAGACCTGGGAGAGCAGGAGATGGGTTGGCATGTCTGCCAGCACCCCGGGCACCTTGTACCCTGGCTACTGCTGTCTCTCACCAATCCAGAAGTTTCCAGTCTCAAAATCGGTGTCTGTAACCCTGTTACCCATCTCCAAGCGGCTGAGGTAGAAAGCCAGGATATCCTGAACCTTCTGGTTTCTTATCTGCGCCAGCATCGCTCCTTTCTCCTGTGGGAAAGTGAGTGAGTCTGCCCCACCTGCGTGCCCCAGAACCACTCTAGGCAGAGGAGAGATGCCTAGGGGGGCTGCAAGCATGGGTGGCACTTTTCAGCTGCACAGGGATGCTCAGAGCACCCCAGGAGTTCACCTGGCATTTAATTTTGGCTCCATAGTAGGTGTCGGCTTCAGGGGATACCATGAAGCAGTCGCTGTCTATCTGCACGTCACAGGCATGGAAGGGGAAATGGATCTTTGCTGGAGACACAGGCAGGAGCAGGTGGGTCCTTGTGCCAGCAGAGATGGGCCCACAGAGGACCCTTTGCCCTGCTTTGGGGTCCCCTGCCTGTGGATCCCCGATGCCACCCCACAGCAGTGCAGGTGGGCACAGACTCACTGCCACACTCGGCTCCACCGTAGCCCGCGTCGCAGAGGCAGGAGCACTCCTCCTTCCTGAACCTTCCGTGGAGGCACTGCCCGCTGCACCTCACTGTGGGCACAGCACTGCATCAGCTATCAGGGGGCTCAGCAGCCCCTGCCCCCCGAGCTGGCTGTGCTGCCCAGACTGCACTGGCTGTGCCCTGCACCGACCCTGCGCCTGCATGCTCTGCACCCACCCTGCACACACATGCCCTGCAGCAGCCATGCACAAGCCTCTGAAGGTGGCACGGTGCCCTCTCACCTTGGCAGTACCTGCCCGTGTAGCCCTGGGGACAGGTGCACTGGCAGCTGCTCATGTCGAGACGCCCACTGTTCCTGCAGCTCATGCGACAGGGATTCCTGGGCACCTCTGGAAACACCAGAGTGACAGTGAGGGCATCAGGGGTGGAGGCAGCATCACCAGGGTCGTGCAGAGGCCATGGTGAAAGGAGGGACTCACCGCAGAGCCCGCCGCTGTGGTCCCAGGACTTGAAGCAGCCAGAGAGGCCAGCAGTGCAGAGGGAGCACCAGGGTCCCTGCTTGTAGGGTAGGATGGGCGTCCCGGCCACCTCCCAGTTGCCCCTGGCCCCACAGGCAGCTGGAGGAAGATGCCCCACCCACCCGGGCAAGCCACACCCCCTTCTGGGGCAAACCCACACCCACATTGCAAAGCCATACCCATTTCTAAATTACCGCCCTGCCTTCATTCCCCAGCCCCACCCTCTTCTAGCCCTCTGTCCCATGTCCACAGCATTCAGCCCCGCCCACTGCAACAAACAACCCCGCACAGAACAACCAAACCCTCCAGCTTCTAAACCAACCCTATTTGCATCTCCAGGCCCCACCCACATCAGTGCACAGTCCCGCCCACCTCCAGGACAAACTCTCCGCCCCCTCCCCTGCCACACATCCCATAGGTCAACCCATGGCCCCACCCACATGGCTAGGCCCTATTCGCACCAGGCCCCACCCATCACAGCCACACCCACCATGCTCGGCCCCATCCAGCATCCATACCCAGCCACACCCACCATGTCCAGCTCCACCCTGTAGCCACACCCACCACAGCCAGCCCCACACCTCATGGCCACACCCACCACACCCAGCCCCACCCTGCAGCCCCTTACCCCGGCGAGTAGGCACAGGTGAAAGCCTCGCTGGGGCCGTGGGGGCCAGGGCAGCGGTGCCGGCCGCAGCCCAGTTGCCCCGCTGTGGCCCACACCAGCTGTAGGAGAGCTTTTATCACTGGGGCCCCGAGACCCAGCAGCCCTCCCCATGTCCCCCATGCCCACCTGGGTGTAATGGCGGCAGGTGGCATTGCTGGCACAGCGCCCTGTCCTGTAGTCATAGCGTTGTCCCTCAGCAAACCAGAGCTCTAGCACGGCCCCGAAGCCTCCAGTGCCCGCCGGCAGCAGGGCCTCGCTCCAGCCCAGCTCTGGGGCTGGTGGTGGAGCAGGGCCCTCCAGGCAGCTGGCTGCCCGTGCCCCCGCCAGCCGCCCCAGCTCCTCGCTCCACTCCTGCGGGGAAGAGCATGAGCCACCCAGGGAACAGCCCCAGGGCCAAGATGGTCAGTCCAGGAGGTGACTGGGAGACAGCAGAGCATCGACAATGGGCCATGCTGCAAGAGACCCCTAGGGACCAGCCCTGCCTTTGGTGTGCTCAGGTGTGAGGTGGTGGGGGAATACAAGGGCCATCATGGAATGGGGGACCTCGCAAAGGACTCCAAAGAACTCTGTGTCCTTGGTGTGTGCAGGAGCCATCAGAGAGGCATGGGGGAACCCAAAAGGCACCTCAAGGAACCAGCCCTCTTTTTGGTGTGCCCTGGATGTGGCATGCTCTTCCCCAGGGGCCCCACATTAGCCAGCTCTTCGGCTTCATTAGCATGTTAGCAAATTACTGTGTATCAGCCATGGACTGTCCACCTCCCTGGGCATGGGGTGAGTAGCAGATATGACATTGAAGATGGGGGACACGGGACCTGTCGGGGGGGCTCACCAGCTTCTGCATGTTGGCAGCAGGGGGTTGCACTTTGCTCCTCAACTTGTTGTGCAGTGAGAGCACCAGGAAGGTCTCCTTCGTGCTGAGAGCTGGGGGGGACAGCAGGGGATAGGGATGAGGGGCCAAGGGGGCTGAGGGGTACAAGTGCCCTCCCCATATCCCTGGCTGTGGCCGGACCTTTCAGGGAGCCGTGGGAATTCCCCCTGAAGGGTCCGACCGCAGCCGGGGATACCGGGAAGGCACCCGGGTCTCCATGGAGACTTGAGGGGAGAGAAGAAAGAGCTTTTGGGCTGGGAGCACAAAAGGGGCAAGGGGCCGAGGGGGGGTGGACAGCCCGCTGGGCCCTCGTCTCGCACGGGTGGGCTGAGACTGCCAGGAATGTACCCTCTCTACACCCCCACCTCTGTCCTGCCAGGATCCAGACCCCAATGGGCAAGACCCATTATTAGCCCCCATCACCAGCTGCAGGACCCCCAGCCCCATTTCATCTCTAGCTCCATCCCATTATCAGCCCCAGAGCTCCCTGGTTCCATTGCAACACCCCAAAGGCCCCCAACTCCATCCCCTCACCAATTCCATGCCCCTTCTCCCAGCCCCATTCCATCCTCAGCCCCCATCACCCACCTATTGCCACCCTGGGTGCCCATCACCCACCCAGTCCCCCACACATCTGGTGTGGCCCAAGGGGACGATGCTCAGGGTGCATTCACCTCCCAAACCCTCCCAGCCCTGCTGCCAGAGAGGCAGCCCCTCTACCAGTTACCTCCCGGAGCCAGCGGGGACAACTTTTCTGGAGCATCCGACCTCGTCTCACCCACCCTCCACATCAGGAGGCTGCAAACCAGCAGGACCAAGTGCTTCATGTAGGTCCTGGGATGGGGGAGCAGACCCCCAAGCTGCGGAGGGAGGACTGGGGAGAGCCGAGCCGCCCGGCAGCAGCCCTGGCTTTGGGGCGAGCTCGGCCGCGCTCTCCTGCGTGCGTGTGTGTGTGTGTCTGGTTGCAGGATTTGATCCTATTCAGGACTCCAGACAGGCACCGCTGGGCAGCGGGAACAAAAGCTTGACGGGTGAGTAATAGCTCTGTCAAAACAGTTGCTCGCTGGAGCGAACGTGGCAGACAACTCCCGGGGCCCCGGGCTGCAGCCCCGCCGGGATGTCCCGCAGCGGGGTCAGCCCTCCGTGCTCTGCCCCGGCCCCGCTGCCCAGCCGCGGTCAGGGCGTGAAGGCAGCAGAGCAAGGGTGACAAGCAGCACCCACTTTGGGACACTGGGAGACTGGAAGCCAAGGGGCTGGGGCAGCAAGGGGGCCCCTGCTGCCAGCCTTCCTCCTGCCCCATGAATTAAACATGCCGGGGAGGTAACACACACCGCTGCAGGCATGAAGCCAAATACCCGCTCTGGAGAGCTGGGCAGCGTGGTTAGAGGGTGGGAGCATGTGAGAGCCGGGGGGCCAGCGGTGGGAGAGATGCTGGGCCCAAGGGGGCTGTGTCTTGGGGTCCCAGAGCCCAGGCTGCTCAGGGGGCTCAACAACACCCTAAGAGCTCTGCACCAGCACAGTGTTCCCAGAACTCATTCCAGGTGCTCCCCTGGCACAGGGCAGAGATGTGGGCTTCAGACATCCCTGCTGAGGGAAATGCCACAGGCAGGAGGGACTGGGAGCATCCTACACATCAGCTGTCAGGGCTGAGCTGAATGTCAGCATAAACCCAGCTCTAATTGCTTCCCTTCCCTCAGCCTGAGTCTAAACCTGACTCTGGCTTGAGCCCTGGCACTAACATTAATTCCAACCCCAACTCTCATGCAAGCACTCCTGCTAATAGGAATCTGAACTCTTGGCACTGATCCTAACACTAACATTAACCCTAACAAAAAAAACTAACTTTAGCCCTAACAATTACTTTAATGCTAATTAAAACATTAAACTTAATGCTAACTCCAAACCTAACACTAATATTAACCCCAACTCTAATCCTAATCTTAACCCCAACTCTAATCCTAACCCCAACCCTAATCTTAGCCCTAATCTTAACCTCGTCCCTAGCCCTAATGCTGACTTTAACATTAACCCTGACCCTTATGTTAATGCAGACCATAACACCAACTGCACCCCAGCTCCAGACTGCAGCAGCACCCCGGGATTCCCCTCTGAACTCCAGCCAGGGCTGAGCTCACCCCAGCAAAGCTGTGTCAAATCCAGTGAATCTGCATTCCTGGGCTACCCTTCCTAGTAGCCCCAGCCCCACTGGTGAGCAGAATCCTCGCACAGACCCCAAAGCCATCTTTTCTCCCAGGAGACTTTCCCAGGCTTAGCTAGCACATGGGATTAGCCTCATCCTGCACCTCTGCGTGCCGGGGAGCCCCAGAGCCAGGACTGGCCGTGTGGTGAGCCTGGCTCCGCTGGTACCACCGTAAGTGCTGTGACAGCCACTGCCTGGCCCCAATATCTGCTGGCTCTGGGACATGAAAGGCTCCAAAGCCTCTGATGTGCAGAGAGGGAAAGGAACGGAAGGGAAGGGAAGGGAGAGGCTAGAGCCAGTGCCAAGGGGAAACTTTCCTACAGCTCAGCCTCAGGCAGGGGAAAAACCAACAAACACATGGGCACAGGCTGCGGATAAATCCCAGTGAGTGCAGGAACACGGCTGTGAGCACAAGCGGACCGTCAGCGTCTTGCCCCTGTAGCCAGCCCCAGCGTGATGCTCCTCATCCCACTGCCAGCCTGGCTGGCCCTGGGCATCCTGCAGCTGCCCCTTGGCAGCTCCCAGGTAAGGACCTGCATTCCCTCCCCTCCAACCCCATAGAAGATCTCCCTCTGTGGGCTGCTCAGCACCCACCTCTCACACCCCAGCACCCCAATACCAGCCCTGAGCAGGGAGTACAGCACAGCCACGGCAGCTGTGGAGCTGCCAGGGCCAGCGTCATGGAGCTTTTCCCCTGCAGCAGTGAAATGATGTTAAATGCACTCAGGGCATGCAGTTTCTCCACAGCATCCAAGTGCCAGAGCAGGACCAGGAGGTGTGGGGCTAAGGCTGGAGCAGACAAGGAGCCAGGGTCAGACCCCAGCCCAGATGGGAAGGGGCTCTGTCCAGGGCAGGACATCAAAACCAGCCCCAAAGATGCTGCCTGCTTAGAAGGGTCCTCCCAGGCTGTGGCAGGGTGGCAGGGGAACGCAGTGGTGATTGGGGTGCCTCTATGATTCCCCAGGAATGTCTGAACCGGCAGCAGGCGCTCAGCGTGGTGCGGCAGATGCAGAAGCTGCTGGTGGCACAAGAAGCTGCTCACCTGCAGGGCATTCGTGGGCTGCGGCACCAGCTTTCCATCCTCCAGAACCACCTGCAGAAACCAGCCACCAAACGCAACGGTAATCCTGCCTGGTCACCACCATGGGTGACATCCCCAGGGGCCAGCTCTGATCTCTGGACCCACACAAAAGCTTAGGCAAGGGACCCCCAGCTCCCTGTCAGGCTGGGGTTGGCTCCAGGCTGGCAAAGTCCATCCCCACCCATGTCTGCCTGTCCACAGAGATGTGTCCACAGCTGGCAGTGCCCCTGAATGGACGGATGCTGGGCCGGAGCCTGCGGGTGGGCCACGAGGTTCACTTCATCTGCGACGCCGGCTTCCGGCTGGTGGGCTCGGAGACACGCACCTGCCGGCACAACCGCACGTGGAGTGGCACCCAGCCCTTCTGCAGAAGTGAAGTGGAGCAGGGTTGGGGGTGCCATCACGGCTCCTCTGTCACCCTGAGCTGTGGGGTTCCATTGCTCTGCCCAGAGGCTGCAGCAGTGGGCACCGGGGTTGGGCAAGGATGCACTTCACCAGTTGATGCTCACGAGCTCCTTCTCCCTAGGTATTGATGACTGCTCCAGCAACCCATGTGCCAACAGTGGGACCTGTGTGGATGGCAACCAGAGCTACACATGCCTCTGCCCACCAGGATGGTCAGGCCCCAGCTGCCAGAGCCCTAATTACTCCTGTAGGTGCCTGGGTTTGGGCTGCAGAGGACAGGGATTCTCATGGGGAGAGTACCTGGCCATGCTGTGCCTGTATCCCCCTTCCCTGGCAGCCCCCTGGAACCTTGGTCCCACCATCTCCCCATGCCCCAGCACGTGACACCTGCTGTCCCCTGCAGACTGGGTGACATTGAGCAACACCTCCTTCAGCCGCCAGCCCCGCTGTGCTGAGGGCCGCTCCGGGTCCCGGCGCTGCAGCTGTGACACTGGCTTCCAGCTGCAACCTGGTGGCTTGTGTCAAGGTAAAAGGGGGGGGGGCGAAGATGATGGAGGGGGAAAACAAGGCTTGATGGCAATGGGATCTCTGGCTATTCCCTACTTTGTCCACCCTAGATGTGGATGAATGCCAGCTCTACCAGTCCAGCCCCCAGACACAGATTTGCCTCCATGACTGCCTCAACCTCCCTGGCTCCTATCGCTGCCTCTGCCCCCCTGGGTATCTGCTCCATGCTGACCGCAATGCCTGTGAGGGTAAGAACCCAGGGTGCAGGGCAGGGAGCCTCCCATGGGAAGAGGGGTGCAGTGGAAACAGCCCCACTCACCCCATGTCACCACCACAGATGTGAATGAGTGCACTGGGAAGCAGCACAACTGTAGCCAGGGCGACCTCTGCATCAACACCTTCGGGAGCCACCGCTGTGTGCGCCCCAAGTGCCCCCCGCCGCGCCACAACACCAGCTATGTCAAGACCTCTGCCTTGTGAGTACCCTACTGTGCATGGCTCAGGCTGTGTCATGCCCTGTCCCAGGGCGCAGCAGGAAGAGTGCCAGCCAGCACAAATTGCCACATGAGGTGCTCAGGTATGCTTGGCATGCTCCTTGATGGTCTTGGGATGCTGGGGTTGCAGGTGGGAGCACCCCAATACATGCTGGCTTTATCCAGGATCCTGGCCCTCTCAGAGCACCAGCCTGTGGGGTGTGATGCTGATTTTCCTCTGCTGCACATCCATGTGGTGCCATCAGCTGCCTTTCAGTAGTCCCAGCCATCCCACTCTTGAGATTAAACTGCTTTGTGCCACCCAAATAGAGGGGCATCCCTGATCCTGACAGGTTCCTCTTCAGGAGGCACACAGGGCTGCATCTCTGGCCTTCAGCTGTGACTGTGGCACCCGTGCAGTCCCAGCCTCAGAGTGTCACACAGACCTGTGTGCCTGTAAGCCATGACATTTGCCTGGCAGAAACAGGGATGAGGCGGAGATCCACTTGGATGTGACTATCTTGGGTTGCTCTGCCACAGGATCGACAGCAGGGCTGGAGATGCTGCCTGTGGCAGAGGCTGGGCTTGTGCACAAGGATGAGGTCAGCTCCTTGAGAGCCAAACCACGGCACTGAGCGTGGCACCCTTCTCTCCTGGCAGCCAGTGCGAGAGGAACCCCTGCCCCATGGATAGCCGAGCCTGCCACCTGGCTGCCAGCTCCATCTCCTTCCACTACCTGCCGCTCCAGGCCAACCGCACTGTGCCCCGTGTCCTCTTCAAGATGTCCACCACCCGATTCGTGGGTGACAGCCTGCGCTTCGCCATCACGGGCGGACGGGGCCAGGGCGTCTTCGCCGTGCGGCGCTCGGACCGGCAGACGGGAGAGCTGCTGCTCACCAGCCCCGTGGCGGGGCCGGCCACGCTGGAGGTGGAGCTGGAGATGAGCGAATTCTCCCACAAAGTCCTCCTGGGCAAGCACATCTTTAAAGTCACAGTCTTTGTGTCCCCATATGTGTTTTGACTCCCATTGGAGGCAGGTGTGAGGCCAGGCAAGGGCCTTTCCCGGGGAGCAGTGGAGCAGGTTCAGCTCAGTGGTCCCAGTTTTTGTACCACTGGAGTTATCCCTCTCCCATAATGCTTTCTCATAGCCATCTCAGCAAAAACTTTGTCCCTATAGGAAAAACCCCGTGGCCAAAGGAAGGACCAGCCTGGGGGTGCTTTGCCTCTGCCAGCCCCCTTCCTCTCTGCCCACATGGAACACAGAGAGGAAAGACAGAGTGAGCCAACAGCACTTGGCATGCAGATTCAGCTTCTTGTACCTTGTAATCTCTAATAAAAGTGGCTGTAGGAAGGGTGTCCTCCTTGCTCTTTGTTTTGTCTTCCTGGGGCAAGGCTCCTGGGGACAGTTGGTGGCTGTGCTAATGGCAGGGTAGAGCTTAGGGGTGCCAATAGAACTACTAAACCCATGCAGGATCGTGCAGGGTCCATGTCCCTTCCAGCACCGCTGTTCCTGGGGCTACGCTGAAGAGTCCCCCAGCATAAAAATGGGAGATGGGCTGAACGGAGAATCACAGGATGGTTTGGGTTGGAAGGGATCATCTTGTGCCAATTCCACTGTCATGGGCAGGCTCAACTTCCAGCACACTTCCCTGAACATTCTGCACAGCCAAGACTATCCTCAGCTGCTTTGGCAGTGCCTGGAAAGCACAGCAGGGCTCCCTGGCACTGGTGAGCAGGGGCTGCGCTTCCTTGTGTCCAAGAGATTTCCCTCTGCAACAGCTCTGACAGGAGTCAAGCACATGGCTGCAGCTCCCACTCTCCAAGCACTCGAGCTGTCCCCCCGCACCCATCCCTAGGAGGGAGGGCAGTGAGAACAAGTGGGATGCAGCCCCCCACACTCCTTGGGCACCCCCTGTCACCTCCAGCACCGCTAGACCCCTGCGCAAGGAGAGCAGCTGGGAGTTGAAAAGGTGACGGGGGCTTTTGGGGACAGCGAGCGGAGGACACGCCGCCTCCGGGACGCCCTTCCCTCGCACACAGAACCTTTTTTAAGTGAGTGTCCGGCCAGAGCCCCTCGCACAAAGCAGCGCTGTGCGCCGCCCATAAAGAGCTCCTTGTGCGTCGCCGCCGGCACGGCCACCGGGACCGGCTCCGCACGGCTGCTCCGCTGGACCAGGCGGAAAAACTCCCCGGGGACAGCAGAGCTGCGGGCTGGGCTGGGGGGCCGGCAGGGCTGCGTCACCAACATCCCCAGCTGGCCCGGGCTGGGATGCAAACTAGGGAATTACGGGGTAAATATTTATCCCTGCGCATGAGGCGTCCCAGCCAAAATGGACACCACAAACGGGGTTTTGTGCAGGTTTTCTTCTGCCCTTGAAACCTTTCAAGTACAACTGGACTTTAGCCACATCACTGGCTAATTACAATAAAAGTTTGCAAAGTTCACTACAAGAAGGACATGGAGGTGTTTTAGCGAGTCCGGAAAAGGGCAGTGGAGCTGGGGAAGGTCTGAAGCACAAGTCTGGTGCGGAGAAAAGGAGGCTCAGGGGGAATCTTATCACTCAACAACTCCCTCACAGGAGGGTGGAACCAGGGGGGATCGGGTTCTTCTCCCAGATAACAAATGATAGGACGAGAGGAAATGGTTTCAAGTTGTGCTGGTAGAGGTTTAAATTGGATATTACAGAAAATTTCTTAATGGAAAAGGTGGCCAGGCGCTGATACAGGCTGTCCAGGCAGTGGTGAAATCATCATGACTGGAAGGGTTCATAAAGTGTGTGAATATGGTACTGGGGGACACGATTTGGTGGTGAACAGGGCAGTGCTGGGTTAGAAGTTGGACTCGATGGTTAGAAGTTGGACTCGATGACTTTAGAGGTCTTTCCCAGCCTTACTGCTTCTATGATTCCATTTTCCTCAGTGCTCTTGCTGCTTGTCTGGTGATGCACTGAAATAAAATGGTTGCAGCACCAAACCTGCCAGACTTCAGGAAGCATTTGGACAATGCTCTCAGACACACGGTGTGATTTTTGGAGTAGTCCTGTGCAGGGTCAGGATTTGGACTTGAGGTTCTTTGCGAATTCTTTCCAACTCAGGATAATTTATGATTCCAAGATCCAGGCATCCCTGGAATCTGTTTTGCTGGAATTACTGATGCCAGACGATGCTAGGAGGGTTTCAAATCCATCAAATGCTATGTTACCCTGGTTGCCCAGGAATATCCTTTATCCTTCACTGATAAAGCAATCCTTAGTTCCGTGTCCTTTATTTTGTTTTACTTAAGCACAAACCACTGCAAAGCCTCCAGTAAAATTCCAGATTCTCTACAAAATCCTGCGACCTTATTACGTCACAGTGTAAATCTGAATATATATATATATATAAATACTACATTGTCATGCTATAAAGACTGATCGATATAATAGGGAATGGAATTTTCGAGGAGTAGAATGGCTTTAGCTCACAACCAGCCTCCACCTCTGGCTCACCGGGTATCTCCGGCCCCACCTGTATGGAACGTCGCCCCTTGGAAGGCTGGGGAGTGTCGTAGGCAGGATTTTCCCAGGTGTGAAAGGGCCCCACACCGGGGCTGATGTAGGACGCTCCGTCCTCCCGCAACCCCGCGGAACGATCGCGCTTGGTGCGTTTTGCCCCCTGCGCGCCGCCGTAGCCGTTGCCATGGCGACGAGCCCAGCGGCCCGAGGCCCGCGGAGCCGCCGGGAGCTGCCGTGGAGGCCTCAGCCGGGGGCCCCCCGCCCTGCCCGGGCATGAGGCGGGGCCGGGGCCGGGGCCGCTGTCAACCGCTTCTGCGGGGAGAAGGTGAGGGGTGGGAGGTGGTGGAGTGCGGGAGGGGTCTACGCGGCTGTCACCGGAGTGGCTGCTCGGGAAACCGCCCGACCCGGCCCCTGGCGCTTGCCCTTGCGTCCCGGCGCTTCTCTCTCTGTCTACCCTGATAGTGACTTCATACTTTGTTTTTTATATTCAGTGTTTTCTGGAGCTGAGTATGAAGGCGTGCCGGGCATACCCACTGCGTGTTTTGTAACGGGTAGCTCCAAGTGATGCACGAGCAAGTTTTGAACAGCCTAATGAGAAAAGGATTAACATGCTTGGTAATGATTTCTCATCAGTGATAAGCTAGTTGCCATGTAGCAACTTAAATGATGAATGCAGGCAGATATTGCTAATTACTTCAAAGGGAAAAGTTAGGAGTTTTTTATTCCAGCCTAGTTTTTGATTAGACTGTGCTGATGAACATAAATGATATTCTTTATTCTTACCCACTCCTCTACCAGTTGACCCAAAAAAGACATTTCCAGCCCTTCACCAGGGATTGAAGGGTTGTTGGCATACCAAGGTTGGAATTGTCCTGCTCGCTCTTTCAGCATGTTGCCCTGCTTGCTCTCTTCCAGCCCTGTGGAATTGTTCTAGCACTGGAACCATTATCAAAAATACCACAAGTGAGGCAGAGACCTCCTCCTTTCATCGCTCTCCTGTGTACGTTAATCAGACTAATTGAAGTTGTTTGTCATGTTAGACGTTAATTTCACATCCTCTTTATTTACTAAGGAAGGGTGAGAGTGGTGCAGAGGAACCTTGAGTCAGCTCAGGTCCAGCAGAGCTCCTTTGTGCTGGTTTTGTGATGCTGCCCCTAATCTACTGCCTGGTTTGCTCTCCCTGCTGTCTTGAGTTTTCTGTCAAGCAGAACAGCCCAACTCTCTGTTGTTAGAAATTCTCCTGGCCCTGTGGCAAGTGAAAAGCAGCACCTAATAATCCACCACAAACTGAAAAAAAGGAGAAATTGCTTCTGAGCTCAGAGCTGTTTCTCTTCACATGTGTCATCATTTTAGTCTCTAAATTTGTCTGCCTTGGAGCATTTCTCCAGCACCAGAGCTCAATCACAATACCTTTGTACCACATTTTTTGTTTTCCATTTTTGATTTCTGTAGATGAATATCTGCAATAAACCTCATAATAAGATAGCTCCAGAAGATTTGGGTGAAGTTGTCCCTGAGGTGAAGGTCCAACGTGCTCGAAGAAATGGCTGGAGCTGGCCCCTGCACCTGTTCCAGATCATTGCCTGGCTGCTGTTCCTCTTCTTTGCGCTGGTTGGCTTTGGAATCCTGGTTCCTCTCCTGCCCCGCCACTGGCTGCCCGCTGGTTATATCGTATCCTTGGATCCAGAGGAGAACATGGGCTGGTACAAACTATCACTGGGGGGCTTTAACAGCACTTGTTAGGTAGAACAGAAAGCATAGGAGAAAATGCCAGAAGCCAGAGCCAGAATATTTCTCTGAACTGTAACCATCATCTTGATCATCTCCTGACTATAAAAAACAATTGCTTTGAGATCCTCACTTTAGGTCACTGATGTTCTGCTTGTCTCCTTCATCACTCTGCATTAAGGTTACTGCCTTTGCCTCTGATGGTCTTCTGCTGCCTGCTTCTGCCTGTGTGTCTCCTTCGCTTTATATTATTATTCTTCTACGAGTGTGCTGCAGGGTTTGAGGGAAGTCGTATGACAAAAGCCCCTCCTGAAACATCCTTGTTGTGAAGGCAGCCCCACCTCTCTGGGCTGACTGGGTGAGTCATGAAAGGCAGCTTGACATGCTCGTGGTTGCATGGTGGGTTGCTGTGATGGCTCACAGTGGATGTTCTCCCTGGGCGCTTTCCTGTGTTCAGTAGAAAATCTGGGAGTGACAGACAAGGTGGTGCGAGGTGGACCTCAGAGGAGAGGTCACATATGGGACAGTCTTGAGCAGCACTTTAGTACACATCTAACAAAGACAGTGAAGGGTCTGGAGGAGAAGCAGCTGTGGACACTTGGCTTGTTCAGCCTGGAGCAGCTGGGGAGTGATCCCAGTGCTCCCAGTGCTCCCATTGCCACCTGTACTATCACCTGTGTCTAGGGAAGGAACTTCCTCAAGACTAGACCTTGTTCTAAAGAGATGGGGCGTGCACTTACACAATTTATACATCTGACACAGATGCCTTCAAGTCTTTGATATGTTTGGGATGATTTTGCTTATGATTTTTATGGGTTTTACACCTGCATGATTTAGACATTAATGTAATTAGCTCAGTGGTCTTACATCTATTTAGCTTGTTCAAATGCTTGATATCACAGTTCCAACCTTGTGAATTTGTCTACCAAATATCTTAATGCAATCTAAAGTTACTCTTAATTCAACAGATTAATATTTCCTCAAGTTTTACTTCCAGTTAATAAAGCACTAATATCTATTCTGTGTCAAAGGCAAATCCCTTCCTGATCTGCTCCACCAGCCATCAAAGCTCCCGTGAGCTGGAACTCTCAGAGGCCTCCTTTTTTAACTTACTACACTGATCTATTTTCCATAGGTCTTACTGTGATCAATGATGTGCACATCTGGGTGTATAGAAACAATGACAAATCCTGGATCCTTTGTAGGAGCCTGCTTTAAAGATGCTTTCCTTGGGTTTCTAAGGAAAAGGAAAGCAAGCTAATCAATACTGCTTCCTTGATGTGACCTTTTTTTTCTTGAAAGTCTGGTCCAGTGAAAGGGCATGTGCACAGCCTTAACCATGCTCCTTTCCAATGAGTCTGTATGGACTAAGAAACTTGGACCTATGTCAGCAGTCTGTACTTGGGGTCAGATTCTGGTAAGTCCAGGTAACTTTTAAAGACATTCTGTGCTAAGAAGAACACTTCTGCAGGGCAAAGTAGTACGTAATGAGGAGGGATGTTCCTGTATCTTTTTCCAGAGGATATTTATTACAAGGCAAATGTCTCTATCAATAAAGCCTAGATGAATGTGCTGCCATCAGTTATATAGCAATTTCTAATTCTATGCCATAAATTTCTCATCTGTGTGGAATTTGTGTATTAAGGATTAAAAGACATGTGTTCAATCCTTAACTGTGTACATCAGTGTCCAGGAGTGTGTTTTATCTACCATTTAGTTGTTCATCTTACTGCAGTTTCCATTGACCCTGCGGATGCAAATGTGCGAGAAAAAAACTATCTGGGCCCTCTGGCCACCTTCAACCGTAACCAACATGCACATGTCATTGAGAACCATCACTGCCATGTCTGTGATGTCGATGTGTAAGTATCCTTTCTATTGCTCTGTCTTCTTCACCACTGCATTTCACCATTAGTCCTTAATGTCAGACTGAGATTTGAAATTGAGCCCCTGAACTGCTACATTGCAAGTTAAGCTTCATCCTGTGGCAGGATTCAGGTAGTTGGGTAGGGGCCTGCTGTCAAATGTGCACAGGGTTCTGTGTTTTATTTCATTGCTCACGTTGTGTGGAGAAGGCTGTAGTGTGTCATGTTCCCTGGGTGTTGGTGTTTTACCTAACAGTATGTAACTAGTGTGTGTGTGTGTGTGCTTGTCTCTGGCTGGATGCTGGACAGTTGCAGGAAATTCTTGGAGGACAGGCATTAAGAGCAAGTTCTGTAGTACTGCTGAAGGGATTCAAATAAGAATTCAGCAATCTCCAAATTAAAAATCATGCAGTGCAATGAAAGGTGAATTTTGTAGTGTTTGGGATTGTCATCCAGCAGTGACAGAGAAGTTTGGGGGATCAAGTATTCCTGTTGCAGGAAGTTTACTCACTATTACAGGATCTCTGCTGCTGTATCCCCCTGTGTTTGAGTCACTATGAAAAATCATAGTAATGAGCTGGTGTTGCCATGCTGATGCCACCTTTTCTTTGGCAGGAGTGCTAAGTCAAAGCACTGTGGAACTTGCAACAAGTGTGTGTGTGGCTTTGATCATCACTGCAAGTGGCTCAACAACTGTGTGGGAGAGAGGAATTACTGGTAAGAGCTTGGCATTGTGGCAGAAGCAGAACACTGCATCAGTAATGTGGCTTCTTCTCTTCCCAAAGTTCTCCTGTATCTCAGTCCAGTATCTACCTAGCCATGCAGAACCACTTTTCTTCTATCCCCTGGCTGAATACAATCAGTTTTGAGAAAACTAGGTGGAAAATACAAGCATAATCATGCCATTCAAATAACCAGGGATAAAATTGCTAAACTTAGAATGTTGTAGCTGAACATCTCTAAGTAAAAACAGAGAACATAGAGTTATTATTTTGTATTAGGAAAAGCTTACAGGATGTTAATTGAGTGTTCTTAGTGCTTCTGAAAGCTGGAGTAGGAACGGAACATGATGGTACTGTTCCAATTTGAAACATCCTGCATCCAGATCATGTACTTTCCCTCCAAGACTTGCCAGCTGGCAGGAGACACAGCAGCATATAGGGACCTCTAATCCATGCTAGGTTTGAGATAAGAATAAGAAGACTGTCAGTGATACTTCTCCATTTATTTTCCTGCACTTAAACTCCATGGAAAGCAAAGTGGTGGTGTCACTGAGTGCCGTGTTACACTGCCTTCAGATTTTGTGCAGGGAGGTCTTTGTCTGTCCTAGATATACTTGACTGTTTTGTAACCATGGTTGCACTGAAGGGTCACAGTTCAGTCTCTCAGAATAACAAATAATAAGTAAAGCTGTTCATCAGTATCTCTCATAAGTGTAAGAAAGCACGACAGTAATTTGAGATAGCTGTCTCTATCTTTACTAGAAGCTGGGATATTGAATTGTATGTGTGATGTTATTGAAGCCACTGAGACCTCTCCCTTTTCTGGCAGGCTCTTTTTGAACAGTGTGCTGTCTGCCATTCTGGGCCTGGGGCTTCTGCTGCTCATCGCTTTCTACGTCTTTGTGGAGTTCTTCGTCGACCCCACGGTGCTTCGCTCTGACCAGCACTTTGATGGTACAGCAGAGCTTCACATGAGCATCCACATGAGCCAGCATAGCTTGATGAGGGTTTGGATTCTGTGAGCTCTTCCACTGAGGAGGAACTCCATTCCTTACTGCATCGATTTTGTATTTCTGTTAGAGTATCTCTGCTCAGCTGGATGGAATGTCTTTCCTCACAGAACTAATTGCTCTTCCTAAAAGCTCTGCAGACACCAAATTTCTTAGGCCTCCAGTGTATAATGAGTCTGCAGCTACTTTTGAGTTAACAGGATTTCCAGCTATAAAGTTTATTTAAAGATAATTCATACCTGGACAATCTACTTACCTCCATTTCTCTTTGTTTTACAGCTTTGAGGAACCACATGGACCGTTGGTTTGTGTTTCTTCCTGCATCTCCTGTTGAGACTCAGGCACCTGCCATTTTGGTGACAGCTGGGATTTTTATTCTTCTGAGCCTAGTGACCATGATCCTGCTGGGCCACCTCTTGACCTTTCACATCTATCTCTGTAGGTGTTTTATTCCTGTCATCTACACCCCCATTTCATTTTTGCTTATCTTCTATTCATCCTGCATTCGTTGTGTGTTCGCTCTTGTCACTAATATACACCCATTGTGCAAGATTGCCATTAAAAAAGTGCAAAATTGGGATTTAACATTCTATTTCTGAGTTTCCCCCTGTACCAGGTATGCTTATCAGTGCATGTGTAATGTGAGGCTTGTGTTGGGCCTCTGCTGCCATGTTTAAGTTATGTTATCCTGAAATTGAAAGCACATGGGAAAGTATTGGAAAGGCCAAGTGGGATGAACTGGTTAATCCCAGCTTGGTGCCAGTGATGGCAGACTCAGATTGACTCCATATATGGCCTTTGTGAGTCTTATTACAGTGCTCCCCAGTACTTCTGTTGTGTGAGAGAGCCTTTTTTTTTTCCCTTACCCCAAGGAATGTGGATGTACAGAGCTAAATTTCTGACTGGAGCGCTGCCATCCAGGTTAAGATCTCTTTATGGAAATTGTACCATATTGATCCAAGAAGATTTGTGGAATTCAGAAGAAGAGGCTTTCAGAAAGGCTTCTCTTTAGATCTACTGCCTGTTGCTCTGTCAAGAAAGGATATTTATGTTTATGTAGAGATGGGCATCAAGAACTTTTTTTCAGCTGTCGTCTAAAATTAAGCCAATGCTTTTTGGCTGCTGATGAAAGTCATGATAGGGAAAGATCTTACATTTGCAGTAGTTGGTGGTGCCAGAAGTGGGAAAGAAGGGATGTGGTGGAAGAGAAGTGAGGACAGCGGTTACAGAGAATCTTTGGATGGATTTTCAGGTTCTCAGTTAACAGACCTGCAGATGCCAACACAAACTAGGTCAGCCCAAACCAGCACAGCTCAAGAAGCAAAACAGTTGCACTGCTGAAGTGTAGTGTTCGATAGGTGAGTGTTCCCTGGCTGGCATGGACAGTGCCCTCAGTGAGGACAGTGACCATAATTTTCTTCTAGAGCCTCTTTGAGCTTGACTGAAATTTGGGTATGCTGCAATTTTACTTCCTTGACAAAATTGACAGGTGTTTTTTCTGAGGTAATGGCACTGCCTGAAGATTTGAAAGGCTGATCTAGAACATTTTGAAGACAAAAAGCATAGCAAAGTTCCAGGAAGGTTTCTTCTGAATGAAAAAGGATTACTCTGTTTAGACCTGAGTGGTATTTATCCTGTCCTTGTGTGCAGTTTCCACAAGAGGGTGCTCCCTGCCTGAGATGATGACCTGCTTTATCTGTCAGGCAGAAACCTCTGTGTGCTACTAGTTGTGCTCTGGGCTTGGGGGAGATTTTGCTGCTCTTGTCTTGGGGTGATTCTTTTTCCTCTTTGGGAATAAATTTCAAGCCAAATTTACTTCTACTTTTGGCCCAATTTTAAATCTTTATCTTCCATCTTAGATGGAAACAGAATTATTGGTAATGTTTTTAACATTTTACTATATTATAATCTGCTGCCCTAATGAAACTGTTCCCAGATGTGCAGAATGTAGTGTGTAAGCCCTTGCTTTGAAGGAGGGGTGTCACCACACTGTAGCCTTTATTGTGTGCTGCATATGAGTGTGCATTGCACTTACTGCATTTGCATTTACTGCTGGCTTTCAGGGAGACAAAGTATGTCTGAATTTAACTCCTCTTATTTCATAGCTGTAATTCTCAGTCGTCTCCTCTGAATGTTTTAAGGTAGACAGTGTTGTAATGAACTGTCTTCCCTCTTTTGGAACTCGAAATACACTTTACCAATTCAAATGTAATTACTGTTGGTCAGTATGTTTTTCAATAATTAAATTACAGAAATTAAATAGCACCCATGTAAGTTGTACTGCCCTTAGGCTTCCTGTTAAAAAATGGCTTAAGTCAGGTATGACTATTAAAATTTAGTATCTAATTTTGTTACAAATGCAGTGAAAATTTCAGAGGTGCTCTCCACATTTTAATTACTCACTATGATCACTCAAAGAAAGTAGGTTATTCTCAAAATAGTAGGTCTATGTATTCAAAATTACTAGTCTTGATTCAGACTCAGTTCTGGAGGCATTTGGTGAAGCATGGCACTTCAGAAGATTGGAGGGAGGATTTTTTTTTTCTTCAATACCAAGAGGCTGATAGCAGAATAAAAAGAAAAAAAATGGTGGGGAATATAGGAAAGGAATATAGAGTTATTAATAGATTGATTATATTTTGCATGTTATGTGCTGCAGTGTTATCTGGCCAAAAAATACAGTATTTTAACTAAATAGGTCTAATAAAATATTTTAAAAGTTACATTGTAAGTATTCAGCAACAAATTAAAAATGGTTAATAGGCCTTTGCTTATGAAGCAACATTCTGTTTTTCAAAGAAAGCAAAGGGTGCCATTCTAGGAGCACTTGCCAGCACCCTGCACTGTCTCTGTTAAGTAATCACTTGGCTGCAGACTCACATTCATCTCTATGTTCTCTCTTCTTGGCCAAATGGATCCTGAATTTTTATTTCTTCATAAGGTGATTGCTTTAGCAGAGGGCACCTCTCCTCTTTTCTCCCTCACTTCTCTGTGAAGTAGTCCTGTGCTCAGGGCATGTTTTTGAGAGGTAAGATATCAGTGTCTTCAGACAGAGGGAGGATTTTAGTCCAGATGATTCTAGGCATCTGCTTTAACTGCTGTGCTCCTGTAAAAAAAAGGAGGAATAACTACCAGGCTGTGCACTAAAGCCCTTCTGCATCTATTTCTGGGGTTTATTCTCTAAAAATACTTAAGGTCATTATGGGAAGAATGTCTGCAGTTTGGACTCTTTTGGGTGTCATGAAGAAACCAAGTTGCTCAGAAATGTCAAATGGTTTTGGTCATTCACGAAAGCAAATGTGTTTGCATGGGGACCTGGAGAGCTCATAAAGTCAGGGACTTGTGAGCTCTGGGGACATGTGCTTGGCACGATTCAAGCTGTGCATTTGATGCTCACTGGTTTGCACATTAAGTGTCTCAATCACTACAGGACACACTAACCTGCTCAATTTCTTCTCTCCATTTAGCACCACATACCTTCTGATTGCTCACTGAGCTTTTGTACAGTACAAATCTTAAGCCTGTTGGGCATGAGTAATGGATTTGCCCTGAAATGAACTGAAAAAATTACTACAGTATAGAAGGCTGTAGCATTCTATGACACTTTAGAATAGCAGGACTGTAAGAAAGTTGTGATGGTGACAGTAAAGGATATAGTAGGATATACAGTGCACAGGTACTTTTGGCTTAGATTATCAGTTTCTTCATGTTTATAGTTACTATTTGATTGTATAGTTATCCAGCCTGTTTGTATAAGTGCAGTCAGGGTGGGGCCTTTCCTGTGCTGACAGGTCTCTTTCTTCCCTTTCAGTGTGGCACAAGCTGACTACGTATGAGTACATCCTGCAGCAGCGTCCCCAGCAGCAGCCAGACAAGGCAGACAAGAAACAGGAGTCTTGTTCCTCCCAAGTGAGACCCAGTCAGGTACTCATCCTACTTTCAGTCCATTTCCCGAAAACAGCCTTGCTTGTTTGCTGTGTAAACTTTGCTTCACTTTCTTGAGCTCCATATTTTAAAGGCAGTTGCTAGAGATAAGACTTCAGAGGTACTTTGATGGAATTGAGTAGGATGTGAAGGAGTGCAAGGCCTGTGATTCCATGAACACTTTAGGTGTAAGCAAGTACTGCTTTCAAAGGAATCAATCCCACCCACTCTCTTCCTCCACCACTTGTTTTGGGCCCTGCACTATCTTGTCTCTTCTGCCAGCACAGCTGTTCATTAGGACAGGGTGGGGGAACTCATCTGAGTAACAATAAACTTTATTGAAAAAATTGTTGAGCTGGCCCAGCTCCCTCCCATTCGGTTCACCAAGCAGTCACATAAATGCCTGGCTCAGCACAAATGAGGGTGACTGAAGAGTGGGAAGAATCCTTTCCTTGAAAAGGACAGGACCATCTGTTTGGGTGGCACTGCACATCTTGGGGCTTGTGTCATGACTTCACATGAGACAGGATCTAGGGCTGGAGAAGCTCAGGCTAATCACTGAGCAGCTAATAATACCAGTAATTTAACCATCTTCAAAGTGAAAAGGACACCAGTTTCTCAGAAATGATCCAGATTATCTGCTTTTCTTTGAAATGTCTGTATAATGATAAGGGTCCTTGTTATTACCATGATGTTGATCTATATCTCTGTAAAAAGAATTCTACAAGCTCTTAAATGCTGCTAGACTCTGCAGAGGCAGATATATCAGGCTCTGAATTGAGAGGTTCAGTGTAATTTATTTTGCTACAAGGCAAAATAAATTATTGTATTAACTCAAATTTTGACACATTCTGTACTGACTTTAGCAGGGGCTTGAACTAGAAATTTCCTAGTCTAAATCATTCTATGATTCTCAGTCATGTGTAACTTTTCATTTTATGCAAGTTATCTACTGTACAGTTTTATATTTAATAAGAAATTAATTAAATGCAAGCTTCATCGAAGTATTCTCTGTAGATATACTGGGATGTCTCTGGATTCATCCATAGTTATTCCTTATCAAAGCAAAGGGGAAAGTGAACTTACTCAGTTTTGTATAATATGAAGTCCCTAGCTTTTCATATATATTTTCTACTGTTTTGGAAAAGTTGAACTTTCAGTTTAAACAGAGGTTTCCATAACAACAAAAATATTTGGCAGTTTGTTTCACAGAGCTTTGCTTACTATGAAAATTAAAACAGTAATAAAGCATTAGCTCTAATCATCTAGTTACTGAATTTTAATTGATACTGAAAAAGATATTAGAACAGGGGTGGACTTCATGTGTTTGTGCACATTTGGGATGTTGGCATTCAGTGATGTTCTCCTGTCTTCACTGGTTCTTACTTAGATATGTGTGAATGTGGTTAATTTGAAGCAGCAAGGTGAAAAGGGAGTTTGGTGTTTCAGGACTGCAGTTAGGACCTTGGGGAACAAGAAAGACTGGATGATGCCCAGTAACATTGTTAAGAAAAATGTTAACCCACCAGATTTTCCTTGTTTCTTACATAGCAACCAGAGATAAACACAAACAAATAGATTGGAGTAGGAGGACACCAAGTGACTTGCCTTTTGTAAGCTGTGTTGAATACAGCCTTCTTTAGCTTGAACACTGCAACCCTTTGTAATTGATCCAACATGTTGTAAGCATAAAATGGAAATCATCCTCTTCCCACTTTTGTCTGAACTGTTCATTCATTTTAGGGACCAAGTAGAAACATGCATTTCCCCTTTAATGCTTGTTTTTGAGCCTTATTCAAGCTTGGGTGTTGATTTTGGCTTCAGTTTTTCATGTTGGTCTGTGGTTAAGTCTTTGGCTATGTTCAGGTTAAAGGATTCTTGTTCAGGATAAAGGATCCTTATGTACTTGTAGGATCCACAAAGTAAGAGCCCTAATTTTGCACAATTAAGTGGTTCAGATGTCACAAAAAATGCAAAACAGTTGGACACATTGGGCCTCTGCTTCTATTACCATACCTAAAGCAGGATGTGCAAGTAACCATTTTTTCTGTAGTCATTTGCAGTCCAAAGAAATATAAACTAAACCAAACCCTATGCTTTAATGCATAATTGCACTCATGCCAGGGAGCTGGCTTTCATATGAGGCCAGTTGGGATGTGATTCTTCTCACATTCCTGAAGCTTTGAACTTGCTTTGGAAACTGATTCAAGTTGGTGGGGTTTGACACAGATTTTACTCAGCTTCCCTTACATTTTCAGTATTGGAAATTCAATATTTCTTTCTTCCAATGTCGATGTAAGATGAACTTAGTCTTCACTCTCAGCCTCAACACTTGCAGCAGACCCACTTTCCTTGAGACAAGAACTCTTTTTTTCCTCTTCAATTATGTTTCCCCTCCAGGCAGACAGCACTTCAGGGCATTTCCTGAGCTTAAGTGGCTGATAAGGGCAGCTGCAGTGGGCAAGGGAGCCAAATCTATCCTGGGCTTGTAAACCATGGACTTTGGGGTGGTCAGAGCCAGAACTTGGTGAACGTGGCCAGGATTTGCACAGGAGCAGAACTTGGGCAGTCTGTCAATCCAGCAGGCTGCTAGAGCAGCAGGAGCAGCAGCTGGATCCTGACAACCCAGCTGCAAAGGGTAATTTGTCTTGATGCTGCAGTGGAAGGATTCTGACTCTCCTGCTAAGTGCCTGGGAGCAGAGGGAGGCTTGGACTCTGTGCTGTGCCTGTAGCTTGTGTCACACTGTGAGAGAACATTGTATTTTCTACTGATTGAGTCTCATTTGTTTTTGTAGTCAGCTCTAATACTTTAGCTCTAATACTTTCATTTATGTGGCTGCTTTGGTTCTACATTATTTATAGAAGGCTGAAATGAACAAAATTAATTTAAAAAGGCTTTTTCATTCCCTGCTTGGAAAGAAATGGTCCGTGTTATTCTCAAGATGAATCATTTATTAAGCTCCCTTGAAATGCCAGTTCTGCAGTCCTGTTTGTGTGCTGTGGACATTGAGTCCTGATTGTTTTCAGTTATTCTGTGCAGTGGGATATCTTCTGCTGCAGCTCATTTCAGCCATGACCTGCTTCCCTCTGAAAAGACCTGCATCTCCTGCCTGTACACTCACAGTGACATGAGACTGTGTCTGGTCTCCTTCCCTCATGACTCAGGTGCATGAGGCCTGAATGTAAATCTTGACTGCAAATGTCCCAAGGAGCTTTGAGGAGACATTTGTGCACACTTTGTTTTCAGTTGGTGATGAGTGATGATCTGACTTGAGTTACAAGTTCCAATTAAAATATATATGGTAAATTTCTGCAGATTATCAATCTTACACTTGGATAAATTTTTAAATCAGAAGGTCATGTTTTTGATTGCTAAACCAATTACTTTCAGATGTTATGTTGCCACCTATAAAACAGCTACAATTATTATTTTTTTCTCTTTTTATTTGCCTTTTTATCCCTAACATCTGAAATGATTTCTTGGCTGCCACTGAATGTGCAGCTCGATGAATTGTTTCCTAGTTCAGAGACTGTTGCTTTGTATATAAAGTTTACACTGTTTTTCCTACATGCTCCACTTTCCATCTTTACCTCTAGCAATATTGATTCCTTGTACCATGTTACCAGCCTGTAATTTAATATTGCAAAGATCTTCTGCAGCTCTTTGTGGCTGGCTTTCATTTTTAATGCCTTACATCAGGGAGTGTCATCACCAGGCTTCTCACTGCTCTGCTCTTTTGTTGATTGTTTATGAGTTCGTTGAAGTGCAGAGGCCCTGGATCTCTCAGGAACCCATTTGTGATGTGTCCAACTTTGACTTCATTTTCTCAAATTTGCTGATTCAGAAAAATTGGTGTTCATGACCTTGTTTTAGCTATTTTTGAAGCTGATGCCTATCACATTTTAAATCCTTCCATCTTAACCTGAGAGTTACTTTAAAATATCTTTATAGTCACTGAACAGTGAAATACTTATGGAGAAGTTCTCTTGATGATTATTCAAGTTTAAGAGCAGCTGAAAAGTGGTGTCAAGGTTCTACTGAGAATGGTTAATCCTTTTTTGATAACAGGGCTTCATGCTCTTCATCCCTTGGTACTCTGACCATCTTAACTGGTGCTTTTGAGGGAGAACTGAGTCCTTTCCTGTAATGCAGCACTTGGATTTAGGAGGCTTATTCTTACAATGTTTCTGAAAATATGCAATTTTCAAGTTCAGCTGTCATTACTCTGAGCTCATCCATACCTGAGGCAAATAAGCAATATATCACACTCATTTTAAAAATCAGCAGGTCTTAGCCATACAGGGTCACACAATAAATAGAAAGCACTTTATGTTTTTCCTGTATATTTCATGCTTCCATCTTCCTCACCTCCATTTTGCATTTAAAAGACATTTTTTGCATTCACTGCAGAGCTCCTCAGATTGAACTCTGTAACTAATGGAAGCTTTTAGTGGGATTTTGAATGTGGTCCCAAGAAATGACTAAGCTGATCTCTGTAAGCGTGATTTGGTTTTGAGTCACATGAAATACTGACTGGACTAAATTAATTAATCAAAGACTTCTAATTGTGCCAATCTTGGTTTTCCATCTTCTTCTTAAGCAGCAGTTTCCTGCTACGCTACCTGTAAGGACAAAAGATGTCTGGCATGAGGAGAATGAGTACATCTGTAATGAAAATCCCTCTTCTCCCCTGAGTTCATATTAGTCTGAAAATGTTGTTTATTTGTGTTTTTTTCCAGGAAGCAGACTTATTGTCAGGAAATCCTGGCTATACAGACCCTGGAATTCAAGTAGAGGAATTCTCAACAATAACTTCAGGAAAAAGGTGAGAAAAGTCGAGGATAAGATTCTCCCAGCAGTATGTGTGGTGAATGGGGGATTCCTATCAAGGTCACTGTTGGGCCCTAGGACAAAAGAACTTAGGATAGGGAGCACCAGTGTTTTGAGCAAGCGTGGTGAAATCTTTTGAGTTTCAGGAGGGTAGATACCTGCAGGAATACTTGCCTTCCCTCTCTTGGGAAAATAGCATTCCTAGGATACTCTCTTTAGGCTGTTTTGTATTAAATATCTTATATGAAACTGGTTTCTATTAATAGTTTTAAATTAAAATTCCTTTAAGGCTGGCTGATGTGCCCTGTAACTCCTCTATTGAGGAGTTACATTATATAGTTACATTATTACAGTTACATGATTTCGAGTTGTGGAGAAATGCATCACAACAGTTACAAGTTTCTAAGACAGGCAGGCACTCATGGGAAAACAGGATCCTTGTCTCTTAATTAGACCTTTCCTGTTAACTTGTGTCCCTGGGGACTTCCTTCTTACTTTGCACAATTGTGCAGGAAAAGTTCCCCTGCAGTTTTGCTGGGAGTGCTGTGTAAGGCAGGGGAGGCTGTGATCAGCCTGATCTGTACATGCAGGCAAAGAGGGCATCAGACTTAAGTTCTTTCTTAAGGAATCACTTTGTGTGTCTGTTGTGTTTTTAGCTTTCCAAAGCTCCATGTCCATAACCAAGAAGGTGACCCCAAGCAGAGCTCGTCCTCTGAGTCCCCATCTCTTCACTCTGTGGCCCCTTCTCAGGTAAGGAGGATTTGCCACACACCCGAGCTGCTGCTGACACCCCACCCAGCTGCTCGGGCATGCTCACTCTGGAGCAGGCTGTGCTTACCCCCTGTTCACACAGGCTCTGCCTCCCCTCAGTGTGTGTGTCTGCAGCTGTGGCTGTGCCCTGCAGTCACCAAATCCAGGTGATGTTCTCCTGTCTCTGCTCACAGGCATGATCAGAGCTATCCTGCAGTCCCCTCATAAGCTCACAGCTGTAACACAGCTGCAATGCCTTGCTGCCCCAGTGCAGCTCAGTGACTCTCAGTATACTGCTTTGTTGATGTAAGAAGCTCTGCATGTTCCTGCAGAGCAAAATCCAACATTCTAAATGTTCAAATAAAGCACCTGCCCCAGGGAAAGATGGTGTGTGTGGATATGGAGCTTGAGGGTATGGAACAGCTCTCCAAAGTCTTGGACTGGGCTCTTGATATTCATGTACCTGCATCCAGATGCTCTCTCCTCTTGCTCAAATGGCAGGTCGTGTTGCTTTTTCTCTTTCCTCCAAGCTTGTGAATCAGTCTTGCCATCTAGATGGTAAGAAAAATTAGTTTTTGTCTGTACTGTATTTGGGACAAGGACTGCCCCTTTCTTGGGACACCCTGTGCTGTAATGTGAGTTTGTGTCCCTTCTTCTAGTTTGGATTTACAAATGCAAGTGACCAGTGTCTCATACAACCCCCCAGCTCTATGAGACAGCAGCTTACCTACACAGACAGTCACTATATGCAGATAATGTGGGTGTATGTTCATTAAATGTCTGCTGTCTATTACTGCTTTGTAGTAGCTCAGTCTTAAACGGTAAAATATTCTTGGACTTTGCTTAAACCTAGTGCTCATTATCCAAAGTAGGAAGAATGTAAAAGACGTAAGAAAAAAATTGTCTCCTTACTTTGGGCTGGTGAAGTGACTTCCCTTCTCTTGGGTCACTTGTTTTCACAGCAACAGAAGAAAAGAAGAAAGAAAATGCAGAAATCTTCCTCAGCAATGGGCAGTGGATCTAAAGCACATGCTATACCCCAGTCCTCATTCCCAGATCCCCCTTCAGGTGAGAGTGCACCAGTCAGCTTCTCTGCTGAATCTTGCATAAATATATGTATGATTTGCTTTAACTCTAGTGGATCAGCCATGGCTGAGTTCCTGGGCTTGTTGATGTCTTTGTGAGGCTGAGAGATCCCTCTCTCCTTAAGGTTTCTTCTCCCTTTATTTCCATCTGCAGAGTTCCCAGCCACAGCTGCTGCCACCTCACCTTCCCACAGCCTTCACCTCTTAGTGCCAGCTTTTCCTCTGAGAGCTGCTGTGTCCCCCAGCAGCTTGGGCCTCATCCAGGCAGCAGGAGCCCCAGCTGACTATCACTCAGAGTCTGCTGAGTCCATGGATGAGATTCCTGGGGCTCAGACTTGCCTTGGGAGCCCGGTCCTTCAAGGGCCTCCTAAGAATAACTCAGGCAACTCTCAACGTTATCCCTTGTCCACAGACAATCCCAGAGGAGTCAGGAAGAAGAATTTTTATTCTGAACACAAGGTCAAAAGGAGAAGCTGCCAGCAGGATAGACATGTGGAACGAGACCTGGAACTTTTTTCTAAGATTCCTGCTGTGTTTGTAAGTAAGAGCAGTGGAGAACCTCTTGTCCCTCAGCCCCAGCCCAGTGAGAGCACGTCCGAGCCTGACCACAGAAAATGCACCAGCAAGCAGCATGTGAGCACACTTGATCCATGCCCAAAGGACATAAGGACAAGCACCACAGCGGCCTAGGGATCATCCTTCCAAAGCCATGGCCTCTGGGAACAGCCTTAGTGCTGCCTAGAGGCCTACAGGACTCACCCTCACTGTGCACATGCTGTCAGGCTGCAGTGGGACATTTCTCATCCTCAACCAAAGGCAAGAAGCAGTAAGGTGGCAAACCTGAGGTAGACTTGTTGCTCAAGAGGCTCAAGTGCTTTCCCTGGGAAAGGGACAATCCCTCTTGGCCCTCTGCACACTGGTACTGCAGTAAATTCCCAGCAGAGTGTATGGGGAAGAGCAAGGCTGCACCTCGCCATTCCCTGCACCCTGAAAGCTGTATTTCCATCTGCCTACACCCTGTCAGTCTTTGGATCATGCCCAGGGGCTTCAGCAGGTGGTCAGGGAGTAACCTCAGGATTGCCCCTTCCTTTTACCGCTTTCCACTGTGCACCCTCAAGCCAAGTCTGCCACCAGCATGTTCTCTGTCAGGCAGCATCGTTTAACCTGCTCCTCCTTCTCTTCCCGCAGTCTGGTGTGCCCCATGCTGCAGCATTCTCATCAGAAGTTTTGGGATACAGCAGGCCATGAAACCTTTCCAGTTCTTGGGCTGCCGGATCTGTATTAGTCCACAGCCAAGCCGGGGGTGTGTGTAGTGCAGAAAGATCCCACAGCAGACAGTGGGGCACGTGGCCAGTGCCTCGAGCCACAGCACCCTGTGCTGGGGGTGAGCTGCAGGGAGCTGTCTGGGCTGCCATCCTACAGCACCTGTGCTCTCCCTGCCCTCGTGGCTTCCCCAGGCAGCATGCCCCATTCCAGATTCCTGGCTGAGTGCTGAGGCTGGGCTTCCAGCAAGCCCAGATCTCCCTGGCAGCCAGCTTATCTCAGAGCCCAGACAGCAGCTACACACACATCTCCATGGGCTTTGCCACCAGCATGGCCATAGCTGACAGGATTTGGCACAGCCCTGAGCAGCAACACTGTCATGGATGGATGCACATTTCCAGACACATCCCCAGCACAGCACACTGCTGGTGCTGTGAACAAACAGGTGCACCAGCAAAGAAAAGGAAGACAGGGGAGTCTTCATCACCCTTCCAAATATTTTGATGCATGGAAGGCACAACTGACCTTTCTCCAGGCTATGGTGGGTGCAGGTTAGGGAAGGATAGGACAAAGCAGGATGCTGTGAGAGTCAAGCTAAGCTGTTCTCCCCTTGTCTAGCTCAGTCTGCAATCATTCCTTAGAACTGGGTCAGAGCAGGACAGGGGATCTGGGGACAAAGGCTCTTTGGGCACAGTCAACATGGGACAGCAGGCTGGACTCCCAGCCTTGATGGGGGAGACTAGCCTGGGAGAAAGACCTGGAGGTGTTTTAAAGGGCTGCCTTACCACTCTTCTCTTGTGTGGTTTTTGTCTCCTGAAAGAACTGGGATGAGGAGCTTTGACTTTTCATCAAATTACACAATCTGTTGATCAGAAAAAGTGAAGTCTCGTAGCTGTTGAAGTAATTTTGTATCAGTTTGCAGGAAGGGCTGGCCTGTGGTCACACTCCTTGCAGCTTCCAGGCCTGCTGTGGCCAGTGGTGACCCTTGGGAAAAGCAGGTGAGTGTGAACCAGCAGACATGGCACTGGTCTACAGAGACCAGGGCATTGCTCACCAATGGGTCCCTGTTATACAAAGTCCTTCCTGTTGTTTCTTCTCATGTCCACTGTCATCCAAGGAAACTATGTCCTGCAGCAATGCTGGGCTCATGGTTTTCCAAGGCCAGCTGTCCCTCCACCAGAAAGCATTGGTAATTCCTCTTCAGCAGGTGCCCCTGAGCAGACCTTATGTGTTTTCTCATTCTGTCCATGCAGAATTAGTCCCAAAATCATGTATGGAGCTCTTCAGTAGCTCTGGCCACAATAAAATTTTCTATATTCTTTGCTAAATAGTTTCCTCCTTTCTTTTGCAGCAATTCCTGGCTCTGCCCTGTTGATGATCCCCAGGCTGTTTGGTTCGCTTCTCCCTGAGCCTCTGGAGTTCTAGAAAGGCTCAGCACTGTAATTGATGTGGGGGTGACAGCAGTCCTCTCTCCACAGGGCCTTTTCTGTGTTAGATGGGAGTGTCTTCCCTGAGGGGTAGGGATCAGACCCTCTTCTCCCTGTGTAACCCGGCCTGGTTTTTGTGCTGGAGCAGGGTGAGCACCAGAGGGGGAGGCCCAGCCAGCTCTGCATTGTGCTGCAGAAAGGCTGCTGTGCTCTTTGGGCTGAGGGGAACTGGGTTTCCTGGGCTATCAGATGTCCAGGGACATCTTTCTACTGCCTTCAGCTGCAACATTTGCTCCACTCTGCTGAATAACTCAAGGCTGCCAAACATGCAAGGCTGTGTCCATGCATTGGAGCAGCTGGGTGCTGAGCCAAGAGCCAGGCTCCAGCAGGATGGGCTCCCAGCACTGCCAGTGTTGGACTCTGATCTCCTGAACCTCAAGGGGAGCAGGAGGATTGTGTGTGCCACGTGGTGATTGAAATTGGCTGGGGCTTATGTTTTTGCCACAACCACATCCAAGGAGCACTGTTGCACAGTGAGAACCCAAGAGTGCAAATGGTGAGGCTGAGATGGTTTTAGCTCCTGGACTCTCCTTCCCAACCTTGCTTTTGTCCTCTTGGGCCTTTAATTGACCTGCAGATTCAAGTGTCAATGACATTTCTGCTGCTCTGCATGAGGAATGTCCATAGTAGACCTGTGACAGTAAGCAAAAGGAGCAAGTCCCATTGGGGTGCTACTGGGGCACCCAGAGCAGTCCTGGGCTCAGCTCCAGAGGGTTGCCATGACCACAAGCTGCAGCCCAAGACCATAAGAGCTGGGTTGAGGTCCTGACAGCAGAAGTCCTGATGCCTTCAGCTCCCCATCACTGCAGACACATTGAGGTCTGACGTCCTCAAATATCTTCTCCAGGACTATAGGTTTTTGACAGGGTGTGAGCTCTCCCATCAGCTGGAGGCAGTGCCCTGGACCAGCTGTTTCCACCACAAGAACTGTGGCTTTCAATGATTTGCAGGATCACAGCTTTCCACAATCCTCTGAAATCATGCCATGGTCCCTGGCCACTGTCTGGCAGCTGTGCCAGGCTCCACAGTGCCTGCTCCAAGCCTCCGCCTTGGCATGGGATGCACGTCGTGCTTACTTTCATCTTTGAGCCTGGCTCAAGTTTCTTTGTTTCCTCTTTGAAGTCAAGGGGACCTTCCTTTGGGAAACGATTTTGTAGGAGTCTGTTCCTGCACTGCTTTTGACGTGTCCTGAGAGCATCTCAATGAGCTGCCTTGAATTGCGGGGTGGGGGAAAAGAAGTTCCTGGCAGAGGATGAAGCTTTCTCCCCCCTCCTGTGCCCGGTGCCGTGCATGGCACGACGGCAGCTCGTGCTCGGTGGCACCCCCGGCACGGACACCGCACGCCCCGGTCCCTGCTCGGCAGCCGCAGCTAAGCCCCGCTAATGCCTTGTGGACGCGCTGTTGCTGGGGTGACCGTGTACATATTGCACAACCTCCGAAACACTTCCCTCTGTTTTGTAGCAACTCGCGCTAGAGAAGCGGCGTTCCCGCATAACCTCATCCCACCCCAGGCACGGCCAGCCAGAGACTCATTCCTGAAACGGGATGAGTCCCGGGAGGCTGCGGTGCCCAGCCTCGGGGGAAGCGAGGGGCAAGGAGGATGAGGGTGAGAACAGCGGGTGCTCAGATGTTGTGCTTGTGCCCTCGTGCAAGCTCTGAGCTGCACCCTGAGCCGTCGCCCGAACACACTTCGAGCTCTGTCTGTGTGAGGAGAGGGACACAGTCCTAGCAGGAACCAGCCCAGCAGCCGAAGCTGCAGCTCGGGGATGCAGTTGTGTGTGAGCCTCGGTGTGTCTGGGCTGAGCGCTGCAGTACTCGGCTCATTACGTCCCTGGGGCAGAAGACAGCCTGGGAACATCCTGACCTTCATTAGAGGGGAAAGGCCCCCGGCGAGCTGAGCACTGAGCCGTGTTCATGCTCTTCCACCACACCACAGGACCTGTGCAAGCTCCCTTTCAATTCCTGCCCGTCCCGTGGGCTGCTGACCAAGTCACAGCCTCCTCCCGGGCTTCCTTTTCCGGGCTGCATGAGGAACAGCGGGAGCCGGCCAAGGACCACGCTCCATCCCAACAGGGCTGTCATAGTGACAACAAACGCACAACAAACCGCAGCCCTTAGGAACCGAAACCTGACCTGCTCAACCCCACATCTCACCAGCCGTGGCTCAGCGCCCCCCTTTCCCGGCTCTCCCCGTGTGCCATTGCTTGGCTCCTTGGCTCTGCAGATCCAGGACCAGCTGGAGTTCCTATAGAGGAGCTGCAGACACGTCCAACTCCTCCTCCACCTGCTGCCGGCTCGGAGGATCCAGGCTCCCACGCTGCCCACCGCTGCCAAGTCCTGCGGGATGCTCCAGCCGATATTACCTGGCTCCTGTCCGGAGCTGTCAGCTGGAAGCAGAGACAGACACCTGCTTTAGTGGGGAGCTGCAGAGCAAGATAAGGATAAGGCTGTACCTTCATCAAGAACTTAATTACCCTCCTCTGTGTGGCAAGAGTTATTCCCCTGTCCTTAAACCAGTGAGTTTACAGCTCATCCCCAACTTCTGCAGGTGGGATGGCATCCCGGGATCCTTGCTGGACTGCACAGAGACTGGTTTAAATTCCCACTTCACAGCCAGGCACTGCCACCTCTGACGCTCTGCACTTTGGAACCTGCCTTCATGTTGTATGAAGAGCAGGAAGAACGTGTGATCGGGAGAATTCTGGTGCAACCTCCTCCATGTAGCTCCCAGGCTCTCTGGCTATGTCTGAGCTCTACCAGGACAAACTGGAGAGAGGAAAAACACTTCTTGGAGAGATCTACCTGGACTCTCGCATCAGATGAGTCTCCACACTTGCCCTTCCCGCTCTGGATTGTCCTCTCCAGGATGTCCTTGCCACCCTGCCTCTGGCTGGGTTGTGAAAGAGCAGCTTTTGTGGAGCCCCCAATGGAGGGGCCACAGGGTTGATTGGGGGGCATAAAAAAGTGGGGTCCTTCATGTGTCTGACCAGCTGGGCCTACCCAGAGAGGCCAGGTGCTGGGACTCACCTGAGCCCTCTGGCACCAGCCTTGGCACTCACCTCTGGAGTGAGAGGTAAAGTTAGTGATCCCAAACTCTCAGAGCTGGCTGGTGGTTTCCTCTGGAGGTCTCCAGACCCTAAAGCAAGAGAGAATCAGTGTGAGTCGGTTGCTCATGGCTTTGTCCAGCCAAGAGCTGGCAACTGTCCCAGGAGAGAACAGATACTCCTCAGACAAGAGCAGGAGGTTGTCACCGGGGCTGTGCCCCACAGCAAAATGCTCTGGGTGCAAAAGCAGAACTGATGCCCTAGGACAGCTCAGCCATGGGGACACCTGTGTCTGTCCTTAACCTATGGCTTCTCTGCCCAAGGACCAGGACAGACAGACCACAGGGTGCCAAAGACTGTTGTTTGAGCCACTTTTTGGTTCCCCAAGCTGTCCCTCAAAGGCAGCAGCAAATCACACACTGTGTGTCCTGGCTGTGCACAGCTCCTGCTGGTGCTGCAGCTGATCATCCACATGCCCCCACCAGAGTGATGCCAGCAGAGCAGCGGGATCAAAGCAGGCTGTGGGCAAACAGCTGAGGTGGGGCAGTGAGTAAGAGATGTGGGTTGTGCTGGGGCTCCATGACAACCACAATATTTGGATACTGCCTCAGCTCGCAGCACCCACTGGGAGCTCTGCGTGTGGTCACGCTCTGGACTGCCAGGGTGGGCACTGCTGGCATATGGCTGCTCCAAGGGTGTCTCACTGGGCCACAGGTGCTCACCACAGTCCTCGACACACCACAATGGTTGGCATCGTCTCCTCAGCCTGGATAATGGCCTTGGTCCATGGTGTCACCCACCAAGAGGACAGTTCCTTTACAGGGGTCATGGTGACTGTGTCGGGCAGGGGAAAGTGCTGTAGGGTGAAGCACAACAGGGGTGCCAGCGGGAGCCTGTGCTGAGGGGGTGGTGGAAAGACGTTGTGCGTTTATGGTGGGGTCTCTGGGGGTGCTAAAGGGACCTTGTGGTACAACGCTGGGGCTTTGTAGGGTGATAGAGAGACCTCGTGGGGTGTAGGAAAGACCGGGTCAGGTGCCGGTAGGGTTTTGTGTGGAAGCAGAGAGGCTTCATGGGATGGTGGAGGATCCCAGAGGTGGTCCGGGTCCGCTGGCCGAGCTCCGTCTCCCCGCCCCGAGGGCGCTCCCGCCGTGCGGCGGCCCGGGGGAGGCGGGCGGGGGCGGCCCGGCCCCTCCCGTCGCCATGGCGGCGCCTTAAACAGGCGGCGTTGGCCGCCCCCGCCCGCCTCAGAGCGCGGCGCCGGGAGGTGAGCGAGTGACCAGGAGGTGACTGAGTGGCCTAGAGGTGAGTGACCGAGCGACCGGGACCCCCGGCACCCGCGGCCCCTCCGGTGCCCGTCCACCGAGAGGGAGGAAACCAGGGGGGAGGGCGGGCGGGGGTCGTCGCTACCCCGGCATCCCGCAGCCGCCGGCAGTGACCGCCCGGCCAGGCGGGGAGAGCCCTGGCTGGCGCTGCGGGGCCGTGCGGGCCCGGGGCGGAGGGACCCCGCGGGAGAGAGAGACCGGGAGGCGACCGGCGGCATCCCCGCCCCGCCGCACCTCCTTAGCGACGGTCGCCAGGCAACGCCCATCCTCCCTAACGACGGTCCTGGGGACCACTCCCCGGCCTTTGCCGAGGCTCCGGGGACCCATCCCGGCCTCTCTCGCCCGGGTACCCACGGGGCGAGGTACCCGCTCTGCACCTGGGGGTGCCGGAGACCCCCCTGTGGGTACTGCAGCTCCCCGGAGTACGGCCCCGCCCAGTCCTGGCTGAGATGCTGTGGGTGCTCGGCGCGTGCTGAGGGATGCTGCGCCGCCAGGGCGAGGCTGGCGAGGCGATGGCAGGGGGGGAGCGGGGACGGGGCAGCAGCAACAGCGCCACCACGGAGCGCAGAGACTGGTTGGCAGCTTGGCACTCTCCAGGGCATCACCCTTGGCCCACCCCCGGGGGCAGGTCACAGGGCTGGGGTGCTGCCAGCTCCGCACAGGGGGATGCAGGCAGGGGAGAGGTGGTGCTGGAGGCAGGCGGCGGTGCTGGTTCTCCCGATCTGCGAGCGGGAGGAAGGCGGACGCATTGCGTCATTCCCGGAGAGTATTCCCGAGGGGACAGGCTGATGCACTCACTCCCCGCCAGCCCCGGAGCCGACAGCCTCGCTGCTGACAGCTCTCGACCAGGAGCCTCCATTCCCCAAGACACGTTCTTGGCTTCCAGCCTCGGGGCTCATCCGAGGCTCCTGTCAGCCCTCACCCCACGCCCGCAGGTGCTGCCAACACCCCGATCCTGCTGCAGAGCCTCCACCCTCGCCAGCCTTCCTCCTCCTCCTCCTGCTGCCCTCGAGGGCCTGCGAGCAGCCAGCTGAGCTCTGCCGTGCAGCCAGCAGGAGCTTGGGTGGTGACATCTGTCCCCTGTCCTGCAGCCCCATGGCTGAGAACGCTGAGATGGCATCCCTGGAAGAGAGCTTCCGCAAATTCGCCATCTACGGTGACACCAAGGCAACGGGACAGGAGATGAATGGCAAGAACTGGGCTAAGCTGTGCAAAGACTGCAAAGTCACCGACGGCAAAAGCGTCACCAGCACCGACGTGGACATTGTTTTCTCCAAGGTGAAGTAAGTGACTTGGATGCTTTTGCAGCAGGGGCAGGGTGTGGTGTCTGAGTGTGGGGGTCCCCACAGAGCTGTGCTACCCCTGCTGTGTGCCCAGGCTGTCCATCCCATTGCCATGGAGCTGCGGGTGCTGTCATGCAGTGTCTCACCTTCAGGTGGATATGTGGCTCCTAAGACCTAATAATAAATCAACCCAAATTTGGGGGTGGGAAGCTCAGATTTGGTGCAGAGATTGTGCCCCTGCTCCCATTCCAAGCATTGGTGTGGGCCTGGTTGGCTCTGCCAGGTTCCCATCTCTCAAGAAGGTGCCACAGGGAGCAGAGGAGGGTGCTGAGGGTTGTCTCATGGGATGTGGCCCTTCCCTGTGTCTGGCCAGCCAATGCCCAAGCTTGGGAAGGACTCTGATCCAAGGAGGTCGCATGGACAGCTTGAAGGGCTAAAGGCACCTGGAACAGTTTTTAGGGTCCCTGGGGACACAGTGACACTTCATGCTCCACACCAGGGTGCGGGAACAAGGATGAGTGGAGAACCTGCTTCCTCCACGTGCTCTGTCCAGGCATTCCCATGTTCCTGGGTTGGATCAGGCAGAGCTGAGCACTGGGAGGTTTTTGGGATGCAGGAGAGCAGATTGCTGTGCTGCCCCAGAGATGAGGACCAGGAGCTTGAGGACGAGATGCTCTGTGCATGTCCTTCCAAATTTGACTGGAGGATTGATGCCTGCCAGGGGACAGAGGGTGCTGGGCTACCCAGGCGGGCTGGGAGCAGTGGGAATGGATGCACTCCCCTCCTGACACCAGCACCAAGTCCTAGAGCACTTTCATGCACCCTGGTTTTTGGTAACAGGGACTTCAACAGCTTGTGGCTGAAAAGCTTCTGGAGCTCAGCACCAGCTGTGCCCAGCCCAACCCATTCAGCTGAGCTGAATTTCAGAAGTGGGTGAATTTCAGAGGCACCTGAGGGTGGTGTAGGACAAAGCCAGGGTCTCTCTAATGCAGCTTATCCCATTTGGAGGCATGACCCAAAGACGTGCTGGTGGCAGCCTGAGTTTTGTTGTTGCAGAGGGAAGACAGCCCGTGTCATCAACTACGAGGAGTTCAAGAAGGCTCTGGAGGAGCTGGCCCCCAAGAGGTTTAAGGACAAGAGCAAAGAGGAGGCGTATGAAGCCATCTGCCAGCTGGTGGCAGGGAAGGAGCCCATTAACGTGGGCGTCACGGTGAGTGAGGAGCCCCTGGGCTGCTGGGAGCAGGAGTGGTCATCGGGAGGGGAGGAAGGAGCTCTGCCCACAGCGCAGATGCTTTCTAGGAGACCCCATGGCCCTGGTTGAGTGGGGGGACCTGAGGGTTGCATAGGGCACGGAGGGCACAGCAGGGTCCTTGGGTGGCAGGACCTTGTGTGGGGTAAGGGATGGAACTTGTGTGGGAAGGGGATGGAGCATCTTCTAGACTCCCATGTCCCATCTCCCCACTGCAGAAAGCCAAGACAGTGGGAGCCGTGGAGAGGCTGACAGACACCTCCAAGTACACGGGCTCCCACAAGGAGCGCTTCGACGAGAGCGGCAAGGGCAAGGGCAAGAGCGGGCGGGAGAACATCGTGGACACGAGCGGCTACGTCAGTGCCTACAAGAACGCGGGCACCTACGACGCCAAAGTCAAAAAGTAGGGACGGGTGCCCGTGGCGCCACCGGCCCGGTCCCTGCGCGCCGGCCGTGGGTCGGTGCTGAGCCCTGGGACGTGCCCGTGAGGGGGGGCCCGGGAGGCTGCGCTGGGGCCAGCCCCAGGCCGGCGGGATGTTTGTCGGCCGCCCAGCGCTGGGGGGATTGGGGAGGTCGCCGTGCTCTGCCCCAGCGCTGCGTCCGTCCCACCCTGTGCTGTGATCCCTCTCCCCTCCGGTGTCCCCTGTCACCCGCAGCCCCACACCGTACTAACAGCACTGCTCCTCAGGGCTCCCCTGCCCCGCCGGCACCCAGACCTTCCCTACCTCAGCCCCGGCTTTCGGGGCGCCCTCCCTTGTCCCACCGGGGCCCGCAGCCTGTCCTCCCCTCCCGGGGACCTGCCTTAACCCCGCACCAGTTACACCACAGTTACTCCTTCCTTCCCCACCGTGCTCTCCCCTCGGGGCTGCCTGCCTGGCTCTGCCGCTTGCCCAGCACCGCTCCCACCCTGCGGTGCCGTTTGTGCCGGAGCTGCCGGGATGCTCCTGGCCCGGCCCCGGGATGCGCCTCGGGAGAGTTTGGTGTTGCCTGGCCATCGGCAAAGGTCTCCGACCTGAATCCCCGTGGCCTCCCGCTGCCTTCGTGAAGCCCAAACCAAAGGATGCTGCAGACCCACGCTGTAACCCGGCTCTGCAATAAACCCCGTCCGCACTGACGCTCCGCTCTGGTTGTGTTCATGGACCGAGCAGCCGGAGCCCCCCTGGGGGCTCTCTCAGAGGGGGCTCGGCCGCCCCAGGGCAGCTGTGCCGGGGGCTTGGCCTTGGCCACCGAGGGTTTTGGCAGCTCCTGGCTGGCCCCGAGTTGCCTGAGCAACCGCAGGCACACAAACACGAGCGCCTGGCTCCCACTCCCGCTCTGTTTGCAACCAAACACACGAGCTCCTGGTAACGATCCCTGGGAACAGGCTGGGCTCCAGGATGGGACGGCAGCTCCGGGATGGGATGGTCACTCCGGCGAGTGCATGGAATTGGGTGTAGGCACTGTGACCGCGATCCCAGGCATGGGCTGAGCCTGCTGCAAGTGCTGCTGGGGTGGCAGTGCCGGGATTTGCAGCTGCATATCCACCTCCAGGGTCATCTGTTCAGAGCCAGGCTCCCTAAATAACCCACGGGGGTTATTCCCAGGTGCCTCAGCTGTGGTCCTGGCACTGCTCAGATTGTGAGGGATGTGACAGGGGCACACGTGTGGCTGGGACAGGCTCACTCACTGCCAAGGCACAGCACTGCACCTCTGCGTCCCAGACACCTGCTACGGAAAACACAGGAGAAGGAGGCGGGGGGTGGATCCAGCCCCATCCTCAGTGAGAGTGTACCAGTGGTAGGCTGGAGTGAGGCTGGGGGATATTAGCTCTCCTTTGAGCAGGTTGGAGGGAGTTTGTGGCCGTCTGTCCCTTAAGGCTCTTTCTGAGCATCCAAAGTTCCTCGAAAAAACTGTGGCTTGTGAAGGGAGAGGCGGGGAGACTTTAACCCTTTGCTGTCTCCATTGCCCTGTTGCACAAATGGGCTGTGGAATTTCCAGGGCTGCCCTGCATGCCTTGAGCTCTGTGGAAGTGACTCAGCCCTGTCCTTGAAGGCTTGGCAAAGGAAGATTATTTTGGGAAGAGGTGAGCAGGTCAGGCCCCACAGGACTCATCCCCTGCCTGTGTGAGGCCCTGGTTGTGGAGCACAGGAGCTCCCATGTGGGGACAGCTCTGAAGGGGAGTTGTGGGTGTTGATGTGTTTTTGATACGGGGAAATCAAGACTGGGAATCATAGAATCCTGGAAATATTTGGGTTGGAAGGTACCTTAAAGACCATCTAATTACAATTCTCATGCCATGAGCAGGGATATGAGGTTGTTCCAAGCTCTGTCCAGCCTGGCTGTGAATGTTTCCAAGGAATGGGTCATCCACACCCTCCCTGGCCAGCCTGTGCCAGGGCCTCCCCACCCTGCTGCTGAGGTGATGCCACTGCTGCTCAGGTGATGGCTCATCCAAGGCAGGGACTGCAGGATCTCCCAGGACAGCCAACTCCATCAGCTGGCCTCTGCCTGCTCTGAATCCTGAACAGCAGCAGCTTCTTCACAGCCTGTGGAGCCCCTGCATATATCAGGTAACAGCTCACAGCTGTCACAGCTCCCACGTGCTGCCACCCCCTGCATAAAGATGCTCCTCACCCACTCCAGTGCCTCTTCAAGTCCTCCACTACTTTCTCCACAGTTTACACAGAATTTTTCCCCTCCAGCCTTCTTGGCTCTCAAGGAGGCAGCTCCAGTGGATGCTGTTCCCAGCATGGAGAAGGCATCTCAGGAGAATTCGTGTCAGTAAACACCGACTGGATCTGTTGGTTGCAAAGTGCCCCAGATCAGCCTGAAAAAAATCGTGTCCTTGGAGGTGATTGGAACAACTTTCTGGGAAGAACAAGATATTGATCTGGGTCTTCATCAAAAAGGGGAATCTTACTAAATAGCAGTGTAATGATCTCCTGAGAGTTGTTGGCTCTGTGTGTGCTTGTCCAAGGCTCCCCCATTCATCCTTGCAGGACGGTCTGAATGCCCTTTAGGAACAGCATCTGCAGTGCTGTGCCTGTGACCTGCACTACAGATACATCACACAGCTCCTCAACGTGGTCGAATTCAGGTGGACACACAGGTAAGAGCAAGGAATATGGCCTTTGAACACCAGCCTTCCTGAGCAGTGGGGGCAGGAAAGCAGAGGGTCCCGGAGTGGTTGGCAGTGGAGCACAGGACTGACAAGGAGGGGCTGAGCTGGAGTGCTCAGCACTTGACCAAAACCTGAAGAAACTTCCCCAGGACCAGCAGCTCCAGCTCTTTGCCCAGTGAAGCTTGAAGTGGTGCCACAGGCTGCTGAGACAGCGGAGACCTTGAGGCAGATGCACTCTGTGTGATGAAAAGTGACACTGCCCAAACCAAAGGGCCTGCAGCCATCTCCTCATGCTAATGGCCTTCCTCTGGCCAAGCATCTGCTCTGGGCTTGGCTCCACACCAGCCCCAGACAGACAGACACTTTGCAGCCAGCCTGTAATTCCCTGGCAGCAGGGGAGCCAGCAGAGGAAGGTGTCCCAGCCAGTGTTTGTGTTGTGTGCGTTGATCCAAGCTCCAGGCACGAAGATATTTTCTCTTTCCCCCTGTCCTGGTTTTGGGCAAATTTGGGGGAAAACCTCCAGAAGGAGCCCCCAGACAGCAAACCCCACGACTCCTCCCCCCCCACCCCACCGGGTTCGGGAAGAATTTCCTCGGAGAAGAGTGGGAGAAAAAACCTGTTTATTTAACAAGCAAGACACTCCCCAGCACAGGGAAAAAAGACAACACCAGCTGACAAAAAAACTCTTTCACCGTTCTGAAGGGATGACAAACTCAGTCTCTCTGGCGAGTGGTCGCTCAGTTATCAGTCTCTGGCGCTGGGGATGACTGCTGCAGGTGACAAAGTGTAGCCTCCCGGTGTTTCTTGGGGTTCCCAGGTCCCCGTCCGTTCAGATGGTATCCAGGAGAGGGAGGGGACGGGGTGGAAGAGAAAACAGTCCAGGGAAAAAGTTGGACTGCCTAGCTGAACTAACTAATAAGCAGAAAGCAAGGGCAAAGCGAAGGAAAGAAAAAGGCAGAAGCGAGCAAGCAGGCAAGCAAGCAGGCAAGCAAGCAAGCAAGCAAGCAAGCAAGCCGAGCTAAAACCTCTCCTAAACATAGACCATGGGGGAGGTGAGCCGGCTGATAACAAGACAAAACAAAGCTTCACTCTCAGACTCAGTCCTGGAAGCACAGGACATAATACCAAACATAATCAGGACACACGATTGGAGATAGAAACACCATAACATCACCCTAGGACACCCCCTTGCCTCTTCCCCTTGGCCACTCTCTGGCCATGCTCCCTCCCGTGGTGGACAGATATGCCAGACCTTGTCCCCTGTGGTGCCCTGCCACCTCCTCTGGGTTTTAGGCAAACCCAGAATCTTTTACAAGATGATGTCCCACCTTGCCACTGAGATGCACAGCCCAGAAGGTGGTTGCAATTAATTCAGCTGTAAAATGTGTTTTCTGCCCTCAAGGTCCCTTCCCTAGAGATTTTCTAAAATCGTCTGAGGTCATGGCTAATGTGCTTCATGCTTTGACAGCAAGTTGTGTGCTGGGGATGAGGGAACTGGCTCCTCTGGGAGGTAATTTTTCTCTAGGATCAGAAGCAATTTGATCAGAAATACTGATGAGGATGAATTACTCTAGTCCTCAAGAATATAGATTTGCTCCTAAAAGAGGGAGATAGTGGATACCAATATGCCCAGGGAGATTTTACCCTTTCTGTCCCTGGGCAGGATCACCAAGAAGAGCTCATATGTTGTCCAAACATCTGCTCCCAAGGGGACATCCCTCCTTGGAGGGCACTGAGCTGGTACAGAGCACGTCCTTGGTCTTGGGCCAGGCAAAACTTCTTCCCTGTGGAGCTGTACCTGCCCTGCTTCCTCAGTACTTTTCCATTTCACTGCTAGCCTAATGGACAATGCTTTCCAAAATACACAGACAAGGTTGTAAATCGTGTTCAGACAAGATTCAGAGTGCAGCTTCTATCACCTAAACCCATGAGTCGAATTCAAACTCCTCCTGTCAGTGCCCTGAGATTTGTTTGGCCACGTGTGTTCCAGGCAGAACTTCATTGCCAGCCACGTGCTCCAGCACTGTGCTGGAATATTGATTCAGTACCCTTCTAGATGGAATCCAATTAACTAAATTACCATCTTCCCAGCATGGCATGGTTCCAGATAAAATATTATTATCCAGGACTCATCCCTGCATTTTGTTAATGTAATAACTGCGGCAGAGTTGTAAGAACACAGGGGGAGATGGAAGCAGGAAGATGCAGAGAAAGAAAACAGAAGGCAAGGTTTGGATTCACCAGATTTAAATACAACATGAGATACCATGCAAGGTAAAACTGAACATGGTCCATATTTCATGTCTGTTTTGTTCCCTGTACAGAGCAAAATTGTACAATTGCTCTGAACTCCAGAACCACCCAGAGCTGTGTGCACACAGATGTGTGATGCACCTCTTCCTAGTGGGGATGCATTTCTCATGACTGGTGCATTTCTCAGCTGGAAGAGGTATTTTGGGAGCAGTGGGGCTGCTCTCTTTAGCCATCTGCTGCAGCAGGACAGTCAGTGGATAGTAAAGAAATGGGCAATATTGTTGCAGAAAAGAGATTAAATTATAAACAGGCATTTGGGAAAGGGCACCTGCTGCAAGGATATTTTTCCAAAACTGATACACTGATTTCATCATGGAACCATAAAACGCTTGGGACTAGAAGGGATCTTAAAGATCCTTTAGTTCCAACCCCCTGCCATGGGCAGGGACAGCTTCCACTATCCCAGGCTGCTCCAAGCCCTGTCCAACCTGGCCTTGGACACTTCCAGAGATGGGGCAGCCACAGCTGCTCTGGGCAACCTGTGCCAGGGCCTCACCACTCTCACAGGGAAGAATTTCTTCCTAATACCCAACCTAATCCTGCCCTCAGTCAGTGTGAAGCCGTTCTCCCTTGTCCTGTCACTCCATGCCTTTGTCCAAAGTCTCCCTCCCTCTCTCTTGGAGCCCCTTTAGGGACTAGGAGATCCTCTAAGGTCTCCTCCTCTCTTCTCCAGGCTGATTTCCATTTATTCAAAATCACATTTTAAAACATTTGTACTTGGAGCTCTAAGCTTGTAGCCCAGAGCTCTGTATTTCAAAACTTGTATCTACAGCCAAGATTCATTTTAAGATTTCATGCAGAGCTTGCTGACAATCGTTAATAACTGATAGAAACTGTTCCAAGAGATCAACAGCATGTGCTAAGGCAGCTGGAAGCACATCAGTGGAGCTCTGTGATTGCAAAAGGCAAATCTCCTCTCTCTTGTTTTGACCTAAGGTATTTTTCTAAAAAAAAATTAAAAGGTTTCATCAGACACAGAATATTCCTGATGTGCCACTCACTGAACTGGCATTTTCAGGACTTGGTTTAGAAGTCTGTGACCAGTTCCAGCCTCATTAAGGGTACAATGTGTGATAGTGGTCACCAAAACAGCTCTCTGTTGTGTCCCAAATCCATCCACTTGCCAGCAGTGGGGGGCATACACGGCTGGAGGAATTCCAGTGGAATTCCGGGAACACACAGGTACCATGTCCTGCCATGAGAGCTGAGCTGTCCCTGCCTGTGAGCAGCCCACACCTCTGCCCTGCAGAACAGCCCTGGGCTCCTGGGGTTTAGTCAATTGTTTCACTTCCAGTCTTGGAAATAGCACTTGGCAACTCGGATATTTTTCCTAAACAACTCCTCAGAGGAACCACAGGGAGAAGGGTGGGTGAGCTTACAGGTGCTGCAGTTCTGAGGTTACACAGCAGAAAATCTCCAGAGCTGCCTGTGAGAGGCTGCACATTCTGTTTGGAGAAAAGCTTGTTTTGGTCCTTCAGCAGCCCATGCATCCATCCTATGGTGCTCTGGCTTCTCAAGAGTAACTCCACTCTTGCTGTACCATGACTCCAAGCTCCTGGAAAATGCCCACAGGGCACAGCTGGCCCTGGCACCACATGTGTGTGGTTGTTCTGTGTAAGTTCTCATGAGCCTTATAAACCACATCAGCCCTCATTTACTCGGTGCCCAGGAGGCTCTGAAGGATCCTTCCAGTTTTGTGTGGGTGTTTGATTCCTGGAGATGCTGGAAGCAGCAGCCTGATCCATCTCTTGTAGGATGGAAGCTGCTACACGGCTTCCCTAAAGCCTTTCATCCAGCTACCGAATCAGATAATCCCTTTGGGATGAGACAAGACATAAGAAAACAAACCCCAAATCCCCAGAATCACAAAGGGTCATAAATGTTACAAGAAATGAATCACTTTTGTACAGTTTCCCCCATGTCTGATAAGTCCCTCGGAGCCTTTCCAGTGGTGCTGCTGAGCCCTTGGAAGCAATGAATATCTGTGAGTGTAACGTGGTGTGAGTTTAAACAAACCCTAATGCCATTGCTTTGAAGTATTTATCTCAAACACACTTCTAAGGAAAAAAAATAGAGACATTTTCCAAGCATTCCTGCATAGGTGTGTGAAAAAAATAGCCTAAACAAGCAATAAAATCTGAAGCACACCAAGATAATCTGGACTTTTGGCAGGAAGCTCAGGTGATGTCAGGAAACAATTTTAAACAGAAAAGTTTCTATGGATTTTTTTTTTCTTAGACCTAATTGCAAACAGATTTTTGCTTTGGATTTAAACACTTCCCTGCAGCATCTGCAGTTATCCCTGCCTTATGCAAGACAGGAACAGGAGGGTATGAAGCAAAGGAGGGAAAAGCTCAGCACCCTCCTGCTCACTTTATTGCTACAGATTTAGCCTGTCTTGGGACAGTCATGCAACATCATTTTCTTGGGATTATTGCCCAGTAGATTTCAAGGTGAATTACAAAATCCAGCGAGGCTCCTGTCTGTTGAGGTCCATCCTTCTGCCCTCCTGCATCCAGCAAGGATTTCTTGCTGCACTGAGCCAGAGCTTTGGGAAGCACAGGGAGCCCAGGGCTGTTGTTTTCCCGGGAATCCGGGAGGCTGCTGGGCCAGCACGGCCAGGGGACAGCGGGTGACAAACACCGAGCTGAGTGGAATCACAAAAACTCCACAGGCACCGAGATCTGCCCGGTACCGAAGCTTGGAGCTGTCGGTGGGCTCACACTGCACGGCCTGGAGAGGACAACAGTGACAGGCATTTGATCATGCACTGCTTATTTATCAATGGGATAATAAAAATATCCTTATTTTAGGTTTTAATTTTTTTTTTTCTGAAAACATTTCCCCCTTATCCTAAAACACCATCTGGCTGCCCTTCTTTCATCATCCCTATCAGATCTGCCATCTAAAAGCATCCAACAGCTCTTCTATTTCATGTTTTTTTGCAGTCATGTCAACCAGCAGAGAACATCAGACACCAGAGACTCCAAAGCCATAAACCTGACACAAAAACCAGCCCGTGAAACACTGTCTGGAAAGCTTATTAATAAAGAAATTAAACAAATTATCTTTAAGTCAGCTGGGATTTCCAGTAGTAACAAGCAGAGATGATAATGGGTAAACCTAAGAGAATGTTCACGACATATAAACTCATCCCTGAGGTGTGACACAGCCCCAGAATTGCAGTTGTTATTGTACAGATTTATTTAGATATTAATATTTAAAGCATAAATTATAAACACATATATAATATAGATATTAACATGTGGAGTTAGCCTGTATTCATATTGATGCTCTTTTTAAAAATTCTGACCTTATCTTCAGAGGAAGCTAAAAAATATTATTTTGCAAAATAGTTTAAAATATTTTAATAATAAAATATTAATGCATATTAATAAAATATTAATAAAGTATTGATGAGCAGTCCTATATCTTTATCTAAAGCCCTCTTTAGGTTTTTTTAACTAAAAATCCCACATGATCAAATTTATTAGTTAATTTATTAGCTGTCACATTCCAGGTTTTCTTGGCTTTTTTTATTCTTTGGGTCTTGCTCATCACCTGTTTCCTGCTCTAAGAGAAATGACACAAAGAGCATCTAATTAAAGAGATCTGTCACATCAGCATTGTGTTAATTGGCTTTTAGGTAAATTGCAGCCCTGCCCCTTCCTCCAGGGTGGATGGGATGGGGATGGGGATGGGATGGGGATGGGGATGGGGATGGGGATGGGGATAGGATGGGGAGGCACAGGCCATGCCTGGGAGCAGGGGTGAGACCCCTTTGTGCGGGGGGAGCTGCTGATCCCATCAAGCAGCAGCCTGAGCTGCCTGAATTCCCTCAGGAATGTGTGGGAATACTTTCCTTGGAGGAATGGTGCCATGAGGGTTTTTTGGTGGTGCTGTCTTTCTTCCATTGTCCACGAAAATTGGATTGAGCCTCAGAAATACCAAGATTTTGCTATCCAGTTGTTTTTCTTAAATCTTTTCATCTTTCTTGCTTGAACAGTACCAGCAATAAGAAGTTGATGAGATTATCCATGAAAATTAAGTCTTGTTCCCCACATCATCTTTGATTATCAGTGCAGTCTGGAGCTGTCTCTGGAAGCTACTGATTTTTATTCTTGCATCTATTTACAGAGGATTTTTCCCCATCCCACCTTTTCCAGATATGCTTTTGACTCCCTTTTCTGTGGCCATTTATATGAGAAATAGCCTAAAAACGTTCCAGACATCAGGGTAGTCTAGAATTTACAGGTTTGTTTCTGCCCCTCAATGTTTTCTGTGTGGAGGAAGCAGAGAGCGTTGTGGGATCTGCAGAAGAAGAGTTAATTCATTTTGATGTCAGTGATTGGTATTTCTCAACTCCCAAAAGTAAAGTCACTCTGTTTCCTGAATCTCTGTTGTGGAAAGAAGCTCTTGCACAAGGTAAATCTGATAATCATAAATTATTCATTGACCAACACAGTTTTGTGTTTAAGCACCTTCATTTTTACACACAGACCTCAAAGTTTTCTTTTCTGATCTGTGTTGAATTTACTGTATCAGCATTAATTTTGCAGCTGAAGCCTTTCTTGCAGGAAAAGTGGGATTTTCTGTTCTTTTTTCATTCTTAGGTAAGATTGTTTGCAGAAGGATGTCCCAGAGTTTGTGAAAAATTTAACTTTGTATCGAACACTCCTGACAGGTATCCAAACAAATAATTCTCACATTCAACTCATCTGCCCTGATTGTGAGCACAAAAACTGTTCCAAATTTCATGCTTGACCTTCTCATAAGAGCTCATTTAATGGTTTTGTTTTTAATTAACTACAGTTAAAGAAAGCAGCTGTTGTGTTTGAGGGTAATTTTCTGCTGCCCCATCTTATTGAATGCAAATGTTTTAATCTGGAGAAAGTGGTATTGCCCTTTCTACTGCTCTGTGAGGAGGTTCAGGTGGCCTGAAAAGAAATTAATTCTAATGGGACACCACTGAATTTACTGTCATGTGCAACAGGAAAGTGACAGTTCCTCCTCTTCCCCTACTCTGTATCTGCATAAATGAAAATATTAAATGGGTATCTCTAAGGGAGATTTAATTTGATATACAGCTACAAGTACTTTAATTACAGTGTAATTTTGTCTTGTGCCAGTGAAGGGTGAGTCTGTACATCCTGGCTGGACAAAATGTCTATTTTCAAACATTAATACCTACATTTCCTCCAAGTTTTGTCTAAACTCAGAGTTTCTTCTGATTTCCAATTTTTACTTTTTTTTTTTAATTGATCGTCTCAAAAATGTTATGCTGCTTGATATTTCTGACATCAAATATTAACATTGTGCATTTAAATTTTTTTCTTTTCTTTTTAGGCAGTGTTTAAAGGTGTTCTCTCTCCAAAGGCTGGAAGACCAGCAGAACTCATTAGTGCATTACTGCATTAACAAAGGGTGAACGATCACATTTACCATGGACCTGTTGAGGTATGGCCAGGAACACATCCCACTGAATCAGAATTCTTGCATTCCCCATCCCTGGAAGTGTTCAAGGCCAGGCTGGACCAGGCTTGGAGCAACCTGATCTATTGTAAGGTGTTCCTGTCCATGGCAGGGGGTTGGAACAAGGTTTCAATTTTTAAAGCCCTTTCCAACCCAAACCAGAACACAGATTTGTGCATTGTCTGCACATTTTTAACAAAAAGGAAAATTGCACCTCTCTTCAGAATTTTGTTTGGTTTTTTTTTAGGGCAGGATCAGCAAAGTCAGATTCTGAAAAATACTCCATCTGCCCCCTCTGCTGGTGTCCCTGCTCTAAGGCTGAAAAATATTTTCCAAAACTGCAGTGGTCAGGAGGACTCAGGGAGCTTAGAGGACGCTCTCCCTTCACAGGCACAGCAATGTATTATGTTTATAGAATTTATCAATCCTAAGAAACTGAGATGGCTTAAAACACCAGTGTTCTGTGAGTATTCCACATTCCAAAAAATTAGAATTCTTGCATTCCCCATTCCTGCAAGTGTCCAAGGCCAGGCTGGACAGGGCTTGGAGTGACCTGGGCCAGTGCAAGGTGTCACTGCCCACGGCTGTGAGGTGGAATGAGGGGGCCTTTAAGGTTTCTTCCAACCCATTGCAGGATTTTGTAATTCTAACACCTGAATGGCCAAACTATGCCTGGGAATTGTGGGGAGCACAGACTGGGTAGGGCCAAGCACAATGTCCATTTCTAGCAGAGATAATGGTGTTGTTCCTAACATTCCACTGAACCCATCTACCCTCTTCAGGGGATTCCCTATGGAAAATGCCAGGATGAATTTTCCATGTGTGTCATCACTGTCACAGAGCAGAGTGGGATTCCTGCTTTTCAGTATCAGACTTTATCTACCCCAGTTAGTTAAATGGGGAAAAAAAAAAGAAAGAAGGGACAGAGAATGTCACCTGTAGAAAGTCAATAGCTGGAAAAAGTATGGAAAGTTCCAACTCTGACAAAGATTTCAGGGAAACACCTCTGTTTTAGGAGCCCATTTAATTTAGTCGCACCCTCTCAAAAATGTATTGTCTAATCTGGGATTCCTGACATGCAGCTCAGACTCTTTGGAAATCAAGGTCAGCAAAGGAAAGATTTCTAATTATGCCAATAAAACCAAACATTTTTTTCTCATTGTTTGCGTGCCAGGTATGGAAAAAATTGTTTGCGTACTTTTCAGTGTTTAAAATGACAGGCACCATCAGCCTCACCCTAACAACCTGCTGGATTTGATTTGGTCAGAGAAATGTTACTTCAACCTGTCCCCAGTACTCTGAGGGGGTATTTACACATCCCAAGGACAACTGCTCCTCTCAGTCCTGTCTCCTTCTGCAGCCCAGGTTCCCATGCTGAAATCATGACACAATGCAAATAAGATTCATATAAAGAAAATAACCTTTATTAGACAAATCAATCAAACCCTGAAAAAACGAGTGTCAGGTAAACAATACTAAAGGTTTTTCCAGCAATTTAGAAACCTTTGAAACTGAGAAATTCCAGAAGTTTCATGTTCCTCTTGTTGCATTAGTAAGTTCTCTCCCTCTTGTGACTTGAGCTACTGCTGTCTTGACAGCCCCAAACCCTTGCATTAACCCAGCAATTATCTCAAAATAGTAACTTGTAAAATATTCCCTGTATAACTGTTTCCCACACAATTTTGTACAAAGGTGTCAAACTGTATTTTCTTTGTTGTCTGAAAAAAGAACAAGGTTTAAAAACATCCAGCTTATTAAAAATAAACAAGTGTTTTATATACAGTACAGGAGTTTCCAAACTTGAAGGAACACTGTCTCCAGGGTGGCTGGGGGGTGTAGCACCCCAGTCTGCCAAGGGGAGAAAACTGCAGTTAAATAAATTACTACTCCATCTTCTTCCTCAGGCCAAATGTGGCTCTTCTCTCACACCTGCAGGAGCCTGATTTACAGCCCTGCATAAACCATAAGTAAACAGGAACTTGGCAGCCAAGTAACTACTGTTTCAAAAATGCTAATTTTTATTTTGTCCAAGAACAGAGGGAGGGTGTCACAGCCACGCAGTGACCTTGGATGTTACTCATGAAAAAGCCACCTTGGAACACAGGGCTCATTTGTTCTCCAGTTACGCTGTGTTACTTCAAACAACATGCACTTAAAGTTCAGCATTATCATCAACCCATTACACTCAAAACCTGTTGGTCTCGAATGCCAGCACCATCCAAAGCTCCTCAAACAAGCCACAACAGTGGGACTGAAGTACCAGAAGAGGGGATGAGTCAGAGGTGAAGCAAGGAGCCAGTCCCTGTCACTCCAAAACCAGGGGCACAGCCAGGACAAAGCACAATGGAGCCTGAACTAAGCCACAGGAACCTGAGCCAGCAGGGCGAGAGAGAGACTTGCACTGGGACAGCAAGGGGCAAGTGGCTAAAATTAGAGCCGGGAATGTTGGTGCCTCCTGAGCTCCACCAGACAGCTCCCTCTTCCTCACTCCTACTGACACCCCTGCTGGCTGCTCCAAAGCCCCTCTCTTGTCAGCCTCCCCACCGGCATCAGGGGAGTCTCTGCCTGGGCATCTCCCCCTTCTCCCGTGAGTGCACTGAGGATTTACAGGTGGAGCTGGCAGTCACTTAGAGCAGAGGTGGCACAGGCAGAGTGGCAGAGCTGACAGATGGCCATGAGAGAGATGAGCTCAACACCAAGGCACTGGAAGAACCATCTGAAGAAATAATTCATAACAATGGAATTGCTTTTATTAGAATGAAAGTGTTAAGCCAAGGAAATAAATTATTGCTATGATAGACATATTTAGAACATAAGGAAGGACGTTAAATCTTGAGCTTCAGGTCAATACAACCCTGAAACAGAAAGTTATACTACTTTTTTTAAATATCTCAATTTCTCTTCATGCCCTTCCAAAAACTTTATAAAATGTGCAGCTTACAGAACAAATAGTAACAGAGTCACTTGTAATAAAAATCTGTACAACTCATAGCTTTAAAAATAATACTTTTTTTTTCTTCAAACTGCTATGTTACTTATTACTTATAAATATAGGGCTAACGAGTTTTAAATGCCCAGGGTCCCATCCAACACCAAAGCTATTACACTTAGTTGACAGAAGCCTTCCTGGGACTTCGCCTCAGGCAGAGGTCAGATTTTGGGCTGTTTGAAAGAGCCTCATAATGGGCAAAAAATATCTTCATGGATGAAGACTGTCTCCTTCTGCTGGTCAGAGGCCTGAGGTCTTCAGTGAGTTTGAAATGGCAATCAAACCTGGAACACAGCACCGTGCAATGGGTTAGACCAGCTGCACTCCCGGGATGTGGTGGGATCCCACAGGTCCCTCTGTCCTGGCCAGCAGTGACTTCACAAAACACTTGAAATCCACTGTTTGTCAGAGGTAAATTTTGGTGGGGAAAGAGTATTTTAGTGGAAGAGCCTTGCAGGAGAAGCAAAGCTCTTCTCCCATGTGGAGATCTGCCTCTGTGCCTCAGGACTGCTGCTGCCCCTACCGCTTCTGTGGCCACTTCAAAATTCTCATCTGTGACCCTCCAGAAGGGGCTCAGGATCTTAAATCGGAACCTTGGCTGGTTCTGAACTCCTACACCTGTGTGGTGTCACATCTCACAGAACCAAACCTACAAGCCATTCACCACTCTGTTCCTTGACCATTCAAGCCCTAATCCTGCCTCTCTCATGCTTGTACCCCTCTGCTCCCTGTGAAAAGGGAGGCTCAGCCCTAAAGACAGAGAGGAAAAGGCTGAGCCAGGAGCAGGCTGGTTTGAGTGGGTCCTGACATTACATATGCCAGTCACGAGCAGGAGCCCGCTTGACTGCAAGTCCTGTCAGGGCTCACCCTTCCTGGATCAACTCTGACTTCCTCGCAAACAAGACATCCTCCCAAAATCACTAAATACAGGAGCAACATCTGGCAGGTCCCTCAGGACCATCAACTAGCAGGTTCCTCTGCCTGGTGAAGTACTGATTCCTTTGGAGGTTCAAAGGAAACTGTGTGATAAATCCACCTTGGGGAGAATACTGTGATTCCCCAAGGCAGTTCAGAGGGACTAAGAGCAGGATTTTGGCAAACAGCCACAAGAAGTAGATTAGTGGTTAGACAGGTGGGCAGCATTCAGAGGAAAGCAGCTCATCTGAACACTCAGGAGGTGGTCAAGCCTCTACTACCTGAACATGATTTTGGTGGTTTTGCTTTTGCAAGGCAGAAAGCATCAGAGCGTGGCTCCATGGGAGCTCCCCCTCTGTAACCAGATGAATCAGAGCCTCAGACACCAGTCAGGAATGCAGGGGGAAAACTCACAGAGGAGCTGAGGTGAGGTTCCCCTGACTCAGAGCTACTGACAAACCTGACCAGCACTCACAACTGCTGGAAAATCCCCTGCGGGGGCTACTTACAACAACTCCACTTCCTGAGGCGGGGCCGAGGGGCTCACACTATTCTTGAGGGACTTATGGTGACCTGGCCTGCTTTCTGCAGAAGAGAGAAGCCAGCGTTAGTACAGGGTTAGAGGACAACAGCATCAGGACAGGATCTAGTGGGAAGGGAAGCAGCTGAGAACTCTCAGAACACACTGACATCTCAGAGCAACAGGCTCCCACTCCTCCATCTAATCATTCCCCAAAAAAGGCCCAAACATCCCTGGAAAGGAGCTTGGCAGCATCTACAGTAGAGCTCCAGCCATTCCAAGAGGTTATATATGTACCCCAGCCCATGGCAGCATTATAGCTCCTGTTTGTGCAGCATTTCCTCATTGTGCAGCCTCCAGCACTGCAAGTCCTTTCCAGCTCATCTCCTCAGGGATCTTGGCCACCGGAGGAGTGGCTCCAGCACCAGAGGGGCTCTTGCCCACCCCAGAGGGGGCGAGTCTCTGCAAGAGAGAATGTCACTTCCCCACAGTCACCCCAAGCCCAAAAGCAGCATCTTCGGTCCCCCTGTGAGAGGCAGTGGCTTGAACTGGGGAGGCAGTTGCAGGAGCAGGCAAAGTGAAGAGAGTGTTTTGGCTGCTTGCACTTACTGCAGAAATGTACTGGCTGTTTGTGAACCTGGGCCTGCCCTCCATGGCAGAGCTGTGCTGTGAGCCTACAGGCATGTAAGGGGGTGAGCCCATGTCTTCACAGAAGCTTTCTTGTGGGACGCTGGAGACACAGCCACTGTCGGAGCCGCTGGAGCCGGTGGCTGACATGCAGTGCGATGACTCTGAGCTCTCTGTTGCTGGGGAAAGAGAGGAGGGTCACTCTGATAACCATGACTTTGAGCTGCACATAACCCGCGCCACACACATTTGATAATGTACCTGCCTGCAAAGGCACTAGCCACACAAGCCCACAGATAAGCCACACTCCTGTCTGGGCCTCTTTAAGGCCACAAATCAGTAAGACAACAAATCAACACAAGGAAGTAGATTATAATGATGCTGACGATAGGTTAAGGGCTGGCCAATGAAGTTCACACAAGGGAAGGCAAAGGGTCATGGGGCCAGGCTGGTGAGGGCAAGGGACAGAGCACCTCATACCAGAAGGGCAGTGACACAAGTTCCCAAGACCACAGCAGCACCAGTACACAGCATCAAGCCTGCCATGGGTATGGCTGCAACTCAGCAGGTACCTCATAACCCCTGCATTTGAGCTAACTTCCCTCATGGAACCTGAGACAAGAGCTGGCATGGAAGGGCAGGGCCCTCATGCCCTGGTCTGGGTAGGAAACAGGGAGTGCCATGACCCCAGCAAGCCTGGTCTGATTACACAGCACAGAACAAGGCGCAGGGAGCCCACACATCCCAGGTGCTGCAGAGCAGGGGGCTGTACGTACTCATTGAGGGCTGGCTGCTCGTCTCATGCTCCAGCTCATCTTCCTCGATGCAAGTGCCAATGTCAAAGGGGCGTCTGGGGGCCAGGACTCCTGGCAGCAGAGCCTGGTCCAGGTACATGTGGAGGTTGAGGGGCCCCAGCAGGGAGGAGGAGGAGGAAGGGGCGTAGGCAGTGGGGGTGCTGCCAGTGGAGAGCTGAGTCTGTGTCCTCTTGAAGGGGTTGGAATGGTCAAACAGAGACACTGCAATTGAGGCTCTGGTCCTGGCACCTGCCAGAAAACATACAAAAAAACCAAAACCCTGAGAAACAGTCCTGCCTTACTCACATGGATCAAGGGGGAAGGCACTGCTGGCACCTACCTCTGCCTTTCATGATGTAATCAATAGCACGGTCATTAATAGCTGCTTCACTGGGTTTGATATCCAGGAAGGGCTTGTTACCCACACCCATGGAGACCATCTCCTGCATACGGATTTCTGGAGAGGAAGAGACCCACAGCCACATTATTAGACCCAACTCTTCCCACAGGCATTATTCAGCCACAGGTTAAAGCACTCCCGGGCTGGGCTGTTTCTGAACTGCTGAGATTAGATCTCTTCTCCCCCTGCTCCCCTCCCCAGCACTGTGGAGCCTACAGGAACAAGCAATCATGCCCTACTCCAGCCAAGTAGCTCAGTGCCATGCCACCTACTAGAGTCCGGCCAAGCGGGAAGCCTGTGGGGGACAGGAGGGACTTGGTCAGCATGATTCAGTAGTGAGCTCCAGTAGTGGCCTAGATCACAGGGAGACCACAAGTCTTTCAGGAGCACAGCCTGTGCTCACAGGACAGGGAACCCTCAGCATGGATCTTCTGTTTCTCTCATGGGGAACAGGTGGGCGTCTAGAGTCATACAGAGCTTGGACCAGTCGAGTTCCCTGGGGATGAGGGGCAGGGAAGGGACATGCCCAGCCAAGCCCAGCACATGCTCCTGAGGCTGCATGCTGGCACACAGCTGCTTGCTGCACAGAGTTGCCTGGTAACAGGATCCAAACCTACTCAGGACAGCATGAGCTGAACAGGGCTCCCGCACCTTTTGAGGCACAGAAGGAATTCCAGGAAGGAATCACACCTTTATTGCGGGCTGCCTGCTGCCACAGGATCTTGGCAATGTCACTGGTCCAGGCCTGCTTAGTCTCAGCTGAACTGGCCTGGAGGATGTAGGTGTCGCTGGACTTCCGCCTTCGGAACCAGATCTCAAAGCGCAGGCCGCTGTCTCCAGAGTTCTCAGTCAGACCAATGTCTGCAGTCTGTGAGCAAGAGGAAAAGCAAAGCATAAACCAGACTGCACCAGCAGCAAAAGGAGTAAACTGCTTGAACTTCGTGCTAGAGCTATCCCCAGCTTGGCAGATCTAGCAAGAAGGAGCCTGAGGGTCTGGAAAGCAGCAGGTATGTCCTGGACACAGCTGAGCACAGATAGCTTAGGCAATTCCCAGTGCTTCATCCAGAATTAGCACCACTTCCCTGCCACGTACACACTTGCCTTTCCTCCATACTCCATGACCCTCAGAAAATGCTAGAACCCCACATCTCAGCACAGAGAAGGCCTTGGCATCAAGTAAAATATTCTCTTCTGGCTTCACCGCATGGTCTAGAGGAAGCTTAGAAGTGGTGGGAGTAGCTCTTCTGCTGAAGGTGCTCCTGCTTCCCATTTCAGAGGCATGTCATGCCATGGGGAAAACAGCCATGGACACCTCCCACACAAGAGGGAGCTGCAGGACTGCCCTTACCTTGAAGGAGCGCTTGTAGATATACACATCAAAGCCACCCTCGATCCTCTTGGGCTTGCTGAAGAGAATGAGGTCCTCAAAGAGGAAGACATGTCGCTGGCACTTCCTGCGGCCCAGCCAGATGGTGAACTCGTCCTGCCGCACCAGCTGCCCCTGCTCCTTCAGGTTTACCTGGACACAGAGCACATCCTCGTAAGATTCCACCAGCATGACCCAGGCAGCCCTAGGCCTGCACTTGGAGAACACGGTCCCATATGGCTGTAGCCCAGGTGGTGAAGAAGTGGCAGCTACCTGACATCTCAAGAGGGCTCTTGAAGATGTCGGGCTGCATGACATTGCTGGGGACCACATCAGGCTGAAACAACTGGCTCTAAGTTCAGGTTATAGCTGGACCTTTCTCCTAGGCATAACCCACAGATGTCTGTCACCCTGTGCAAATCTGTGACAAACCTCTGGAGTGCCAACTGCAGGCAGCAGCCAGAGCTTTCTCTTGGGGAGGAAATGAGTTCCATCCACTGCCAGGAGCCTATCTGGGTCAGAAGGACAGCTCTTCAGTTCTTCCTTACCCAGACTGATCCTATTCCACCCTGAACCCTGCAGTTTCTCCTTCTGCACTTTGCATACCTCTCTAAGTCCCACCTAGAAGATTCTGCCCTACCCCTGGTATCAGCATCAGTTTGAATTCCTTCTTGCAATCTGCTTGATCCTCTTTTCACCAGCTCAAGAGATGAAAGGTCCAAAGCAGCCTGCAGGATGCCATCTGCAAGGGCTGCCAGGCTGCCTCCCATCACTGGTAAGCATCAGGGAGCATGTTTATGACAAGCAGCTCACCCAGCTAAGGTAGCAGCACTCAGGCTGTCTGTCCTAGGAAATCAAGGAAACCTCCAGGCCCCACTGTTCAATTGCCCCATGCCTCAGCAGTCCTGCTATGCTGTACTGGCAAACAGCACTCTGATCAATGAGGGAACCTGAGGGGAGGCTCACTGTACAATCCAAACACCTCAAATCTAGAGAAGGGGAGTAAGTGTGGCTCTGTTCCCCCGGGCAGGGGGAGGCACTGGAACGTACGTCACAGTCACGGATGGCATCCATGGCCAGCAGGTCATTTCCATGCCGGAGCTGAAACTTCACCATCTCCTCAGCAGCACGGAGATAGCCCAG